>NC_063162.1:99462759-100111926 GCF_023159225.1 Perognathus longimembris pacificus | reverse complement strand
AATTAATGTAATCCACCACACCAACTGGAGCAAGGTAAAGAATCACCTGGTTATATCCCTAGATGTGGAAAAGGCATTCGATAAAATCCAGCACCCAACCAACTCTTCATTTATGATAAAAGCCCTAGAAAAACTGGGATTCCAGGGAACATTCCTGAATATAATAGTAAACCTCTTTAAAGACATTTTTATTATGCTATGAAAAAAACAGTGAAAGAAAAGAAGAAACCAAATTCTAGGTGTTGAGCTAAAACTAAATGTGATTTATTGGATTCTTTAAGTTTGTATCTGTACTAGAATAAGTTATATTTCTTCTCTGAATTGATGGTAGTTGAAATGATCTTTCCTTATCAAAATAAATTGTCAGTTCCAAAGTCCAGCACGTCTTGACTAATAAAATGGGCTGAGGATAGAGAGGGCTGCTGGGCTTTGTATCTGAGGAGAGCTGAAGGACTCAAGCCTGTCAATCACAGAGCTGTCATCTTTCCTGTCTCCTTCTGGAAAATGAAAGGGATCTATTTCGTTCACTGCTTTAGTTTCCAGGATTTACACAGTTCCTACTATGCAGTAAATAATAATGATTGTGTGAGGCATGCATGGACTCCAGGATTAGGGTCCTGTGCGGAGAGCATCTCACATGGCAAATGTTGAGCTGGTTGTGCCTCCTTGGGTTCCAGTTTTCATTTCAGTAGTCAAACTACTCAAACTACTGTGGCCATTCATTTGGTTAAAGAAAGCCTCAGTTAAGTATTTTTTTAGTTTTCTAATCTTATTGTTCTTGTGAAGTTGATGCACACCAGAGTTACAGTTACAGAAATTAGGTAATGAGTACATTTCTTTTTGAACAGTGTCACCACCTCCACTGTTTTAATATTTTTTTTGTATCTGAAGTCATTGTAAAGGTTCCTCTTTCTAATTTTTAAAACTAAAAAAATGTGGTAAGATACATCTAATAAAGTTTGTTATTTTAAGCTATACCCTTATGAACACATAAGATGATGCTAAGTGAAATGAACTCCATGTTGTGGAGACAATTGTTATAACACAGTTGTAACTACTTTCAACGTCCCGTGTGTATCTGTAGCTTCTATTATTGATGATGTTCTTGTATCAGCTTCCTGTGGTTGTACCTACACTATCTCTGTAATCTTATCTGAGTATATTGGAAACTGTGTATACTGGTATTGGAACTAGGAAATTGAAAGGGAATACCAAATTTGAGAGATACAGGGTAAAAAAAGACAAACAACTACAAAAGCAATACTTGCAAAACTGTTTGGTGTAAGTGAACTGAACACCTCAGGGGGGGGAGGGAAAAGGGGAGGAGGGAGGGGGGTATGAGGCACAAGGTAACAAACAGTACAAGAAATGTATCCAATGCCTAACGTATGAAACTGTAACCTCTCTGTACATCAGTTTGATAATAAAAATTTGGAAAAAAAAGTTTGTTATTTTAAACAGCATAAAATGCTCAGTGCAATAGCATTAAGTAAATTCCTATGGCCGTGGAGCCTCCAGCAATCATTCAGACTCTTTTTTTGTCTTGCAAAACAGAAACTCTGCACCTTTTGGATAACTTCCTGTTCTCTTCTCCCTGCTCCCAGAAACCATCATTCTGCTTCTAGTGTATGAATACAGCTATTTTAAGTTCTTCATGAAAGTGGAATCAGAATTTTTTCTGGGACCAATTTCACTTAATTTAATGACCTCATGTGTGATCCAGTTCGAATGTGTTAGAATTTACTTCCTTTAGGGAAAACAACAACAACAACAACAACCTTGGATAATATTCCATTGTATACATTGTGAATCTTGAGGATTCCTTCAACTTTTGGTTCTTATGAGTAATAATGCTGCTATGGATATGACTTTGCAAGTATCTCTTGACATTCCTGCTTTTAATTACTCTGAGCATATACCAGAACTCTGGATCATTCAGTGAAATTTCAGTTTTAACGTTTTGAGAAACTGATTCTGATTTCCATTAAAGGTGCATCATTTTACATTTTCACATGCAAATATTCCAAGTTTTCCTTACCTCACCAACAATTGTCATTTTCTTTTCTGTTTTGTAGTGTCCGCTACTCGATTTCTTATACATACAATATGATATTCTCTTAACTAGATTATTTGTTTCCAGAATCTCTTTCCCAACCCTTCCTTTTATTATAAATAACTAGAGTAAGTTTTCATACCTGTAAATCTGATCATGCAATTCTATCTATTCCTTCCAATTGGTTTTGCTTTATATTTGAAACTTTTTAGACAGTTATCTCTCTAGCTTCATTTCTACACCCACTGACTATACTGTGGTCATAATGGAGCATTTGCTATTCTTTATTCTTATTGTCTGCTTCTGAGTTCCCACAACTTTGTATGAGTATTTTCTTCAGGAGGGAATACCTTAGTTTTGTATATTCTAAATTTTTTTTTTTTTTTGGCCAGTCCTGGGCCTTGGACTCAGGGCCTGAGCACTGTCCCTGGCTTCTTTTTGCTCAAGGCTAGCACTCTGCCACTTGAGTCACAGTGCCACTTCTGGCCATTTTCTGCATATGTGGTGCTGGGGAATCGAACCCAGGGCTTCATGTATACGAGGCAAGCGCTCTTGCCACTAGGCTATGTCCCCAGCCCCTATATTCTAAATTTTATGTGTTACATTTTTTTTTTTGGCCAGTCCTGGGGCTTGGACTCAGGGTCTGAGCACTGTCCCTGGCTTCTTCTTGCTGAAGGCTAGCGCTCTGCCACTTGAGCCACAGCGCCACTTCTGGCCATTTTCTGTATATGTGGTGCTGGGGAATCGAACCCAGGGCCTCATGTATACGAGGCAAGCATTCTTGCCACTAGGCCATATCCCCAGCCCCCTATGTGTTACATTTTGTGTTAGTCAGATTGCTATGACTGTGTTCCTGAAAACAACAGCTTCAAGGGGAAGTTTGGGCTCAGTTTCCAAAATTTCAGTTCATAGAGAGCTAAGCCCATTGCTTTAGGACTGTGACAAGCAAAGACATTATGACCAAAGGATGTGATGGAGAAAAGCTTCTTACCTCATGGCAGCCAAGAATGAGCAGGAGAAGGAAAGGTAGTGAATGATACTATGGGGAAAATATACTATTGGAAGTCAAGTCCCCAGTGACTTTCTCCACGAATGGATTGATCCAGTGATGGCTTCACTCCGGAACACTACTATTCTGGGGACCAAATACTCAACACATCAGTGGAGAGGGATGATATTCAGCCCTAAGCCATAACACCTTTGTGTCTTTTCCTTGATTCACCCTCATCAGTGTTTACTTTCATATTACTATTTTTTACCCCAGGATAGATTTTAAACAGCTTATTAAAAAATAACTTAGGAGGAGAGAGAAGATGGCACCGTTTTGATAGGGAGGCACCCTAACTCGCTCCAACTGAATAGTGAGCTGGGAACTCCAGCACTCAACACCCCATCAAGAATCCAGCATACCCAACAACCAGAAGCAACAGAGAAACACAGGAAATTAAAAAGAACAAAAAAAGAAGAGCTTGTAACTTACACGGAGCCAGAAAATCTCCGGGGTACCCCTCCCCCACCCGCCGACCCTGGCCCCAACAGGGCCAGGCTAGGAAAGGAGACCTGGCGCAGGCAAACCAACAGCTGAAAAGTCACGCCAGGAGTGCAGAGTCCAGATGGCAGGAGCTCCACGGACCCCAGGGGGAGCGCAGACTGACAGAGACACCAAAGCTGCAAGACTGAGTGGCCCGGATCAGACGTGAGCAGCAGGGGAACCAGGCAGTGCAGATGGGGAGAGCCGGGGCCACCACCACCAAACGACTGATTGCCACACCCCAGCACCACAGCCCCAAAAAGCCCACAGCAGCGCAGGACACACACTCAACCCAGTACTAGTAACTTCCCCATTACCCACCCCCCCCAAAACGGGAGACCAGCTCTAGCAGAGACCCAAACCCTACAAAGAAGCTAGAGCTCCCTCCCCCTTCCTACCCCGAGGGAATAAAGCAGCTCCATAGCTGGTGGCGCTAAGACCTCTGGGAGGATGTAGGAACTAACAGAGGCTGAGCAGCATAAAGGCATCCCCCCAAAGCCCCAGCAGAGCTGCCTGAACCTGGCCGCACCAGCCCCACCCCCTCCCCAGCAGGGGCCCGGGGACTGGTAGGCACTGGAAGCCCCAGGCTCACTGGTGAGCAACACCAGCACAGCAGGGTCACCTGGGCCCGAACACATGCCCCCCTCACAGCGGAATCACAGAGAGTCTGCAGGCACCAACCTGTGGCATACACTTGATCCTGCTGGGGCCCACGAATGCCGCCCCCAGGAAATTTGCGAGAGAACACAAGCACCCTCCAACAACTTGGGGCAACACAACCCCAAAGGAAGCACTAGAGTGCACAGGCACGCGCCTTCTGGAGGGCCAGCGTGGGCCAGTGTGCTAGCCCTCCAGCAGGAGGACCTCTTACCCAAACCCCCGCGGGATTGCACAAGTGGGCACAAGTGAGGGTGACCACCTCAGGAACAATCGAGAAGGTCACGATCACCCATTGGGCAGTAAGGTTCAACAGCCAAACTCAAACCCAGAGCTAGAACACAAACAAGTCTCCCACTGAAGGACCAGCGGGAACCAGCACAAAGCCAACCCAGGGAAGCTACCTACAGATCTCCAGATGTGCAAATCACAAAGAAATATAACAAATTTCATCAAAGGACAAGCCAACTCGCCAGCTCCAAAAAGCAGTACAACTGAAGAGGAGATGGAGAATAAAAAAACAACTGAGGCTATGATAGCAGAAATGATGGAAAGCCTCAGAAACAAAATCAGAAAACAATTCCAGGAGTTTAGAGTGGAAGTCTGGAAATACCTCCAGGAAGCCAAGAAAGAAATGAAAGCAAAAATGGATACAGGGCAAACCTCTGTTAAAGAAGACCTTAACATCCTGAGAAGTGAAATGCATGAAAAAATAGATTTAAAATACAACTCTTTAAAGGAAGAAATTTCCACGATCAGAGCTGATCTGGCAACCATAAATAGCTCTCTAACATCCATAAACTCCACAATTGAATCCACAGCACAAAGAATTGACCACATGGAATCCAGAATCTCACTCTTGGATGATGAAGCAGCCGACAACAACCAGAAAATTACCACACTCCAAGAAACAATGAAGCTTCAGGGCAGACTAATCCAGGAACTAATGGACAAAGACAAGAGATATAGTCTGCGCATAACTGGAATAGAAGAAGGAGCCAAGTACCAGAGCAGAGGGCTTCATCATATTTTCAATAAAGTTATTGCAGAAAACTTCCCCAATCTCACAAGGGACCTCACCCAGGTAACTGAAGCCTATAGGACGCCTGGCAGACCAGATCCTAGAAAAGCCTCACCTAGGCAGATAATAATCAAGACTTCAGATCTTAAGAATAAAGAGCAAATTTTGAATGCAGCCAAGCAAAGAAAGAAATTTATTACAATGGGGAGAGGATCTGAATAACAGCAGACCTCTCCACACAAACCTACCACGCATGAAGAGAATGGAAGAACAGCATCCAAGTCCTACAGGCCAACAACTGCCAACCTAGAATAATATATCTAGCGAATCTAGAGTCCATATTCGAGGGGAAAACCAGATCTTTTCATAGCAAAGAGGATCTAAAGGAATATGTGAATAAAAAACCAGCCCTACAGCAAATTCTAAGAGGGGAACACCACCCAGCAGAAATCGTACAGGACACACAGACAGAAACAGAAAGAAACTATAATAGCCAGAGCCCAACAGAAAGAGCAGCTCACTAAAGATAAGAAAAAAAAAAAAAAGAGAGGAAAAACAGCCTAACAGGAAAATGGAAGGAGAAAAAACACTCTTATCCTTGATCTCTTTGAATATAAATGGTATAAAGTCTCTGATAAAGAGGAGCAGACTGGCAGAATGGATCCGCAAACAAAAAGTTCCCATCTGTTGTC
Organism: Perognathus longimembris pacificus; assembly: GCF_023159225.1. NCBI lineage: Eukaryota > Metazoa > Chordata > Mammalia > Rodentia > Heteromyidae > Perognathus > Perognathus longimembris. The sequence continues at coordinate 100,105,972 of NC_063162.1, read as the reverse complement.
TACAAGAGACCCATCTTACAGCAAGGGATAAAAACAGGCTCCAAATGAAAGAATGGAGAAAGATCTTCCAAGCAAACACACCTACCAAAACGACAGGAGCAGCCCTCCTGATCTCAGACAAACTGGACTTCTCATTAAAATCAACTCAAAAAGACAAAGAAGGACACTACATTTTAATACAAGGAAAAATCCAGAATCAAGATAAATGTATATTCACCGAACAAAAGAGGCCCTACATATGTCAAGCAAAATCTCACAGAACTACAGAACAAGATAGACCCAAACACAATCATAGTGGGTGACTTTAATACCCCACTCTCTCCAAGAGACAGATCCAACACCCAGAGGATTAGCAAGGGAGCAGAGGACCTAAGTAACACCATATCCCAAATGGATCTGACAGATCTATACAGAATCTTCCACCCTACAGAGACCCAATACACCTTCTTCTCAGGACCCCATGGATCATACTCCAAAATAGACCATGTCATAGCCCACACAAAGAACCTCAGCAAATACAAAGTATTGACGTCATCCCATGTATTATATCTGACCACAGTGGATTAAAGGTAACCCTCAATAACAAAGGTTGCCACAGAGGCTATACACATTCTTGGAGGCTAAACCCCACACTGTTATCCAACACTTGGGCCACAGACCAAATTAAGGATGAAATTAACAAATTCATAAGCCACAATGACAATGAAAATACATCACAAAGAAATCTATGGGATACAGCTAAGGCAGTACTGAGGGGCAAGATCATCGCCCTCAGCACTCACATTAAAAGAATGGAAACAGAACAGGTGAATAACCTCACGATGAGACTAAAACAGCTAGAGAAACAAGAAATGATCGAATCTAAAATGACTAGGAGGAGAGAGATCACAAAGATTAAAAAAGAGATAAATCTGATTGAAAATAGAAAGACCATTCAACAAATAAGTAAGACTAAAAGCTGGTTCTTTGAGAAAATAAATAAAATTGACAGACCGTTCGCAAGACTTACAAGAAAAAGAAGAGAAGAGACTCATATACGTAAAATCAGGGACTCCACCGGAAAAATTACAACAAATACACACGATATTCAAACAATTATAAGGAACTATTTCCAGAACCTCTACTCACTTAAAAACAATAATTTTACAGAAATGGATCAATTCTTAGAGAAGTATAAACTGCCCAAACAGAACCAAGAAGAAATAAATCAACTAAATAAACCAATATCGTACAGTGAGATACAGGGGGTAATCAAGAACTTTCCAACAAAGAAAAGCCCAGGCCCAGACAGATTCACCAACGAATTCTATAAAACCTTTTTTTTTTTTTTGGCCAGTCCTGGGCCTTGGACTCAGGGCCTGAGCACTGTCCCTGGCTTCTTCCCACTCAAGGCTAGCACTCTGCCACTTGAGCCACAGCACCGCTTCTGGCCGTTTTCTGTATATGTGGTGCTGGGGAATCGAACCTAGGGCCTCGTGTATCCGAGGCAGGCACTCTTGCCACTAGGCTATATCCCCAGCCCTCTATAAAACCTTTAGTGAGGAGCTAATACCAATACTCCTCAAACTCTTCCTCAAAATAGAAACAGAGGGAGAAATCCCAAACTCATTCTATGAAGCTAATATTATACTCATCCCCAAACCAGGCAAAGACCCCCCCCCACCAAAAAAAAAAGAGAACTACAGACCAATATCACTAATGAACACAGATGCAAAGCTCCTCAATAAACTATTAGCTAACAGGATTCAGAAACTGATCAAGAAAATTATACACCATGACCAAGTAGGCTTCATCCCACAGTCACAAGGATGGTTCAACATCCGTAAATCAATGTAATTCACCACATCAACAGAATTAAAATCAAGAATCACATTGTTATCTCAGTCGATGCCCAAAAAGCCTTTGACAAAATACAACATCCATACTTATTAAAAGCTCTGGAGAAAACAGGAATAGATGGAACATTCCTCAAAACAATAAAAGCCATATACAACAGACCAACTGCTAACATTGTATTAAATGGGGAGAAACTAAAATCATTCCCCCTAAACTCAGGAACAAGACAAGGATGCCTACTCTCCCCACTTCTTTTCAATGTAGTGCTGGAATCCCTAGCCATAGCAATAAGGCAAGAGGAGGACATCAAAGGGATCCAAAGCTGCAAGGAAGAAATCAAGCTATCCCTATTAGCAGATGACATGATCTTATATCTGAAGGCCCCAAAAAACTCAGTCCCCAAACTCCTACACCTAATAAACCATTTTGGCAAAGTAGCAGGATACAAAATCAATCCACAAAAGTCAGCAGCTTTTCTGTACACCAGCAATGTACAAGCAGAAAAGGAAATTATGGAAATAATTCCTTTACAGTAGCCAAAAAAAGAATAAAGTACCTAGAAATCAACCTAACCAAAGACGTGACGGACCTATATAATGAGAACTACAAAAATCTAATAAGGGAAATCAAAGAAGACCCAAGGAGATGAAAAGACCTCCCATGCTCATGGGTAGGCAGAATCAATATAGTGAATATGGCCATATTGCCCAAATTGTTATACAAATTCAATGCAATCCCCATCAAAATCCCAGCTACATTCTTCACTGAAATAGAGAAAGCAACCCATAAATTCATATGGAACAGCAAAAGATCTAGAATAGCCAAAGCAATTCTAGGCAAAAAAAGCAATGCAGGAGGGATCACAATACCAGACTTCAAGCTCTACTATAGAGCCATCATAACAAAAACAGCCTGGTATTGGTATAAAAACAGACCTGAAGACCAATGGATTAGAATTGAAGATCCAGAAATAAAACTGCACTCTTATAGTCAGCTGATATTCGACAAAGGAGCTAAAGACATACAATGGAATAAGCAGAGCCTCTTCAACTGCTGGTGCTGGAAAACTGGGCAGCCATATGCAGAAAACTCAAGGTGGACCCTAGCCTATTACCATGCACCAAGATCAACTCAACATGGATCAAGGACCTCAACATCAGACCTGAATCCTTGTAACTACTGAAGGACAGAGTAGGAAAGACGCTAGAACTTATAGGCACAGGAAGGAACTTCCTGAATAGAGTCCCAGGGGCACAACATTTAGGGGAGAGACTCAACAAATGGGACTACTACAAATTAAAAAGTTTCTGCACAGCTAAGGACATAGCCACCAAACTAGAAAGACAGCCAACCATATGGGAAAGCATCTTTACCAGCACAGCAACAGACAAAGGCCTAATATCTTTCATCTACAGAGAACTCAAAAAGCTAAGCCCCTCCAAGCCCAGTAAACCAATTTGGAAATGGGCAAAGGAGCTAAAGAGAGACTTCACAAGAGAAGAGATAAAAATGGCAAAGAAACATATGAGGAAATGTTCAACATCCCTGGAAGTAAAGGAAATGCAAAGAAAAACAACCCTGAGATACCACCTCACTCCAGTTAGAATGGCCTATACTCTGAACTCAGGCAACAACAAATGCTGGAGGGGGTGCGGGGAAAGAGGAACCCTTCTCCATTGTTGGTGGGAGTGCAAATTAGTACAACCACTTTGGAGAACAGTATGGAGGTTTCTCAAAAAGCTCAACATACCCTATGACCCAGCCATACCACTCCTAGGCATCTATCCTGAACAACAGGTCCCAGGATATCAAAAAGACATCTGCACTTCCATGTTTATTGCTGCACAATTCACAATAGCCAAAATATGGAAATAACCCAGATGCCCCTCCACAGATAAATGGATCCAAAAATATGGTACCTATACACAATGGAATATTACATAGCGATTAGAAATGGTGAAATATTGTTATTCGCAGGGAAATGGTCAGAACTTGAACAAATAATGTTGAGCGAGACAAGCCTAGAACACAGAAAACAAAGGGGCATGATCTCCTTGATATATGACTGTTAAGGAGGGGGAAAGGGGAGACAGTAGAGACCAGGTCTGCGAAACCAAAAACTTCTTGTCAAATGGTATTTCCCACAGGTTTGGGTCAGCGACCCTACATTATGTATCCAAAACCAAACAACTACTCAACATATAAAGGTCAAAAATCGACCTCTCAGTGGATCACAATAGCTCAAAAGCTATGTATGTATGTTCATATAAGACTATTGTTGACATATTGTCTACTGTCAACATTACATTTAAAGCCCTAGGTGAATTTTTTTTGGTGTAGGTCACGTGGCCACTGTATATGTTCTTGGTACACTGTGTATTATATATATGTCTACATGACCTAGGGAAGGGAAAGAAAAACAGGGTGTAAGATGTCACAAGAAATGTACACACTGCCCTACTATGTAACTGTACCCCTGTGCACACCTTGTCAAAAATTTTTGTTTAATTAATAAAGTATAAAAAAAAACAGCCTCATTCTCAGCAAAAATGTCAATAAAAGAATAGGTTGAACAACCTGGTCACACCAATTCTTTACTCATTTAAATAATGTACCACTAGTAAATCAAAAGTCTGATAGACTTTTGATTATTATTTTTTTGACTTGTTGATTATATTAATGAATATATATTCGAACATTGATCTCAAAGAACACTTTGGGAACGATGACACTAAGCTACCTTCCCAGCCTACCAGGTCTGCTCCAGGTGATCCTTAGGATGGACATGTGAATCAATGAAAGGTATGTAGTGAATCATGGTATTGGCTTGAGTCAGATGAGTGGGCCCATTGATTACTATATGATCTTGAACACACATTGAATCTCAGCATGCTTAATTTTCTCTTATATAAAAGGGGCCAATAATAGTTTCTACCTGAAGTAGGTGTTATTCTTGAGGTGTTATTTGGATAATGTATGTAGAGATAAATATGTTCTCACCATCTGAACTCTCATTTTTCTCTCCATATCATTAAAACATGATCAAAATCTGCCCTAGAAAACAAATTAAGAGTTCTTCCATTAAGAAACTGATAAAAGCAAAAGTAAAATGGGATTAGTTTTTCTAGATGTGCTTTTGTGGTTGTCTAATATGAAGCAAATATTACTATCACCTAATTGTAAATTCTCTGGAGCTCTAAAATTACAATATTTCAGAGCCAAATGGGATGTAAAGTTGACCCCAAGGATATTTTTCCTGCTCAATTCAGTTAACATCTGCAGGATTAGTTAACACAGCTCTGAGTGGAACAGAGGCAGTGCAATGTGAAGCCAAGCTTAGATTTCACAGATGCCTCTCCGCCATCTGAATGCTCAAAGAAAACTACAGATGACTGAACATTTTATTGCAGTTTCTAGTATTAGAGAATAGAGAACCACTGTAGAAATTGGTTCTATTACTAAGATTTGTTTTCCTTCAAAAGTCTCTTATGTTCCAATAGAATTTCTCTGTATTTTGTGTTGTCTTTTAGTTCTTTCAGTGGCCTTTGAACATAAAAACTATCCTCATTCTTTCTTGTCCTATAAGTTTTTCCCCCAATTTTTCTTTTCTATGAAAATCCCCTGTGCAGTGAAACTGAAGGAAGAAGGGGGGAAATGAAAATAGAGGAAGGATAAAGAAGAAGATACTGAACTTTGTTAAATCTGAAGCATTTACTTTCTCATTATATGCAAATTGATTAATGTATGGAAGTCCCTTGATCAGAAACCATCCCTCTGAGCTCCTTGGTTTTGTGCCAAATACAATGTGAACACTTTATAAGCAGTGATACCATAGTTTTCAATTTCAGAGATTCTCTTTGAAGTGTTATATAGGCAATGAGGAGTATGCTATTTTTCCCTACTAGATCAATATTAGTTAAGTGTTTTCAACAGAAGAAAGATTTATTGTTTAATTGTAGTTTCCAATGTTCTTTTCCCCCAAAGTTTATAAAAGAAGATTTTTTCTTAGTATCGACTTAATGTATTTATATCTCCAAGACCTTTCTTTTCCAACTGTAAGTACTTCTAACATTTAACCCACATGAGCTTGACATTTCAGAGGAAATGGGTGGTATGACAAGGATTCTTGAAAAAACCAGGGTGTGATGCTTTTAAGATATCTGGTGTCAAGTTTTTATGATCTCTTCAGAAATGTTAGGACTTTTGATGCTATTATAATATGTATAAAAACATTTAGTTAGGCTGTATGTCAATGTTCATCAAATGAAGGTCATTTTGGGGCAAAAGTATGAATTATGGATTACACATGCAAGTTTACTAGATAATTTAAGTTTATAATTCTAAGGAATTCTACAAGTTAGTTTGGTAAATACATTCTTAGTGCTTTTATTTAAAATTAATTGATTCTGTCAAAATAATGAGTACTTGAATGCAAAAAGAGTCAGATTATATTCTTCATTGTATTCACTATTCTGTATTTTCTACCAAAAGTTTGTGACAAACAAAACTTTGTTTCTATATTCCCATAGAAAAATTTAATAACCATTGTTCTTTAAAACAATTAACCTCTCTTGAGCAGAAGAAATTTAATTATATGTTTCCACAAGAACTGTAATTTAATTTTATAAGAATAAAATTTAAGCAAATGAATTCACTTTTAGAGTTGCTGCAAAAGAAAACATCTTCAGGAAGAACTATGTGAGTAAATAATGTGGAGTAACTTGGAAAAACAAACTGATAGATTTTTCCAACCCTCAATTTAAATTCCAAGGAGTAAAATATTACACATATATATAAAATCTTAGTATATATATGTATATATACATACATGTATATATAGGATACATATTTATATGTATCTATATAGTATATATATACTGTATGCACATATACTATGTATAGTATGTATACTTATTTATAGCATATAAACCATATATAGTATACATACATATATACTATACATACACAGTATAGATACTATGCATACTATCTATACACATATGTACATGTATATTTTATATACACATATAATTCTTAGGGAAAGAAATTTCTGTACTTTTTTTCATTTTCACTGTTTTTCTCCTAAAGATTAAGTTTACTATGGTACTTCTGTCAGTAGATGTAAAGCTGTGGCTGAAATTTAGCTGTTGTAGAAATCAAAAGATTGAGCAAATACGGTTAATGTTGATAAAGATACAGATGCTGACAATGGTGAAGTAATGAATAATTATCAATAAATAATGAATAATGACAAAGAACCTTGGATTAGTATATCAGAAAATGTCTCAGTCAGAGCATTTTATGGTTCTTCATATTTCAGAGCCATTGGTTAGGAGATCTAACTCAATGCAAACTTGTAACTTCACTAGAGTATTTCTCCAACAAGCATTCAAGTAGGTCACAACAAAGCAGTATAATACAATTAGAAAATAAACAGGAACACTATGTCATAGAAGAAGACATTAAAGAAATGAATTATTACAAAACTTGTGCATTTCTCCGTTTGTTTTGAGGATCTGCTAATAGTACAGAACACTGCAGTTCTGGTGTTCTGTTGAACAGCAGGACATCTCTATAACACACATACACACACACACACACACACACACACACACACACACATTCTGAGGATCATGGCCTGAAGCCAACCTGGGTAGGAAAGTCTGTAAGACTCTTATCCCCAATTAATCAGTGAAAAAAGCCAGAAGTGGCGCTGTGGCTCAAGTGGTAGAGTACTTGAGCAAAAAGTGACAGAGCCTTGAGTGAAAAAGCTCAAGGACAGTGCCCAGGCCTTGAGACCAAGCCCCATATTGGGCACAAAATAAATAAAAATGTAAAAGCTAAAGAACTGATTTTGAATGTTTATACCTCAAAGAAATGATAAATGTGTGAGGCAGAAGATAAGCTTGCCTTGACTTGAACATTACACAAAATATTCACATATCAAAACATCACATGGTACTCCATAAAATATGTGAAGTTTTAGTGTCAATTAAAAATTAAAAATACTGTGAACATTAATTATTAAAAATTAAAACTCATTTTCACATCCTGAAATATTTATGTTTGCTAGTGGCTTTAAGTTCATCTATAAAGGCTGGGTGTGGTGTTACATGGGATTGAAGAGGCTAAGATGGGAGGATTATGAGATGGAGTCCAGCCTGAAGCCTGGACTGTATATTGTAACCCTATCTCAAGAAAAGGAAAAGAGGAGGGGTTAGGGGGGATAGAGGGAGGAGGTAACAAACAGTACAAGAAATGTATCCAATGCCTAACGTATGAAACTGCAACCTCTCTGTACATCAGTTTGTCAATAAAAATTAAAAAAAAAGAAAAGAAAAGGAAAAATAAAGTCAGTTATAAAGAGAACCTTCATGCTCCTCCAAACACACAATGAGGGACAGAAATTACCAGCTTTTTGATAGTTTGTGATCTGAGGAGTGTTCTGATTTATGGTGATGAGTTATTTTAGATTTGCAGCTGATGGGTCTGTCCACAGGAAAACCAGAAGGACTGCCAATTATATTTCAGCTTTTTCCTCTAAGTCATTTTGTAAGATTAGATCTCTCACAGCTGAAGTGACAAAATTAATGAGTGTATAATAATAATGTTTGGATATAATAAATGATGCCAAATGGAATCCTGTCATCCAGTTCAGTAGATCGGTGGTTGACCATTATTCTCTAGTGAAAACTTTGAAAGTCCAAATATAGTCATAATGAAGCACCTTCCTAGGAAGAAAATTTTGCCTTACATTTCCCTTCCACCACAGCATCAATAATGTCTCAGCTAAGTCAGAATGTGAAACAAAACAACTCTTCTCAATTCTCTTCTTGTAGCTTGGCTGCTTATTTTTGAAGTTCAGGAGGAGATTAATTTCATTAAGCAATACTGATGGGATTTCTACCATGTGGGAGTCACACTAAGGCACATAAAGAGGATTAAGGCTTTGCAGCTTTGTCAAAGAACTCACCATCTTTTAGGAGTGATAAAGAAAAATGAATGACTATCAATGTAAGGAGGGTTGTGGTAAATCAAATCTTTGAGAATAAGACTGAGAAGCCAGGCTATCATTACAATGATGGAAAGAAGGTCAGAAAAGAAAACATACCCCATTCTAAAAACTCAATGGTTTCCACTGTTTATAAATTATTTACCAGTTATACAATGTTGTTGTCTTGGTGTGCAACTTACCACCTCTTCCCATTTATCCTCCATCCTCAGTTCTTTCTCAAACTAGAGGGATAAACATTTAATTGGCTAAACTTCAGAGCATTGATTAGTATTTGCTAGTGGGTGATGACAGTGAGCATTGAGAAGTACACACAGAGACTTTTATATATTATGTATTTTATATATTATGTTTATTATCTCTAGTTCTCTATTGGCCTTCTTTTTGCTCAATGCAACTGATTCAGGCTACAGTAGGAGCAATCCTCGCCAGGTTTCATTATGTTCTCTCTCTCTGCATTTTTGTCCAAGAGCTTTGTCAGAGTCTCTGAGTAAATTTGCCTATCTCTTTTCTGTTCTCTGACATTTCATCCAAGTCCTTTTTTAGCCTTTGGCCAAACAAGAGAAACAAATTCCTCTTGTTTTGTCTATTCCAGTCTTCAGGAATGTACGATGATGATGGCTTTTTAACATATTGCAGTGCTGAGGGTCTGATAATGATGGGAAAACACACTATGTATTCTTAGTACCAGGTATGATTTGCTGTAGTTGACTAGGAATATATGCACAGTTTCTGCTGGGGAAGCAATACTTCTCATATTGAGATGGAGTGCATATCCCATATTGAAATGATGTATTTAGTGTGGGATCTTCAAAATGTAGATAGAGATAAGTTAGTTGAGGAGGAATAAGAAGCTATACCTTTAAGGATGTGCAATTTCAAGAAATATTATTCTTGGAAATTTGAAAATGTAAATGTGTAAAGCACAGTACAGTTGTAAAATTTTAATTCATTAGTATTACTTAAGAATTAACCAGGGGGCTGGGGATATAGCCTAGTGGCAAGAGTGCCTGCCTCGGATACACGAGGCCCTAGGTTCGATTCCCCAGCACCACATATACAGAAAACGGCCAGAAGCGGTGCTGTGGCTCAAGTGGCAGAGTGCTAGCCTTGAGCGGGAAGAAGCCAGGGACAGTGCTCAGGCCCTGAGTCCAAGGCCCAGGACTGGCCAAAAACAAAAAAAGAATTAACCAGGGACTGGGAACATGGCTTAGTGGTAGAGTGCTTGCCTTGCATGCACGAGGCCCTGGGTTTGATTCCTCAGCACCACTAAACAGAAAAGGCCAGATGTGGTGCTGTGGCTCAAGTGGTAGAGTACTAGCCTTGAGCAAAAAAGAAGCCAGGGACAGTGCTCAGTCCCTGAGTCCTAAGCCCCAGTACTGGAGGAAAAAAGGAAAGAAAGAAAGAAATGAAGGAAAGAAGGAAGGAAGGAAGGAAGGAACCCTGGGCAAATCTCACAGGGTCCATGATCCCTATGCACTAATCTGGAGGGGTGGTAGCTCTCCAGGGGGCAGGATAGAGCCATCAGCTTAAATGGCCCATCCTGGCTCAGGAGGTTCTTCAGAGCAGCTATGGAGATGGGGTTTCCATAGAAACTGAAGAAGCTGAGCTGGGAGCACTGGCTCTGGGCAGGCAGGATGGCAGAGAGCTAGCATTGGTGATGCCTCAGTCCTGCAGGACCAGGGTTCCCAGGATGCCGGCCACTTGCTCCAGCAGAATTTGCAAGGGCTCAGCACTGAAGCAGCCCAGGAACATCATTCCTCAGATGGAGGTACTTGAGCTGCCTGGTGCAGCGACACTGGGACAAAGATCTCATGTGGGCTTGCTTCAGAGGACATGAACTCAAAGACAAGGTCTTCAAAGGCATCAGGCTCCTGAGGAGGGGGCAGCTGTCCATAAAGAATGAAGATATCATGCACATGGAGTTCCTAGAGATTCTGCAGCTGCTCCAGATGTGCCCAAAATAGGCAGGAATACCAGAAATCCTTTAGATTGGAAGTGAAGAAGTCAGCACACGTGTTGGCAATGTTGAGGAAGTTCTTTGTCAGGCCCAGGTAAGCAGAAAATCATTTCATGGTTCCTTCACATGAGAAATCAGTTGTCACCAGTTCCTGGATGGAGTCCAGCCTCACCACAAACCTTCTGGATTTCAATGATGGAGTCAGACAAAAGCTGCAGCTTCCTCGAGCACAGCTGGATGCATTCTTTCCTCTTCCAGGTACATTGGAGCAGGGAGGCTTGGAGTACATCCTAGGTGCCATCTTTGATGGTCAGGTCCAAGGCAATGATCAAGGGCTGCTACTCAGTCATTTACAAACCACAACTCTATTCTCATTATTTACTGCAAAATGGTATTTTTCTATTCATGCTTTTCCATTGTTTTTATTTCTGATTGATTGGTTGATACAGTAAATTATTGATAATAAGGGTTTTCCCAAGAACTTAAAAAGTTTTTTTACAATCATTAACAAAACCAGGTATGAGGGACAAGGTAACAAACAGTACAAGAAATGTATCCAATGCCTAACGTATGAAACTGTAACCTCTCTGTACATCATAATAAAAATTTGAAAAAAAAAGAATATGATCCATAAAGATAATAGATTTTTTAAAATTAAAAAAACAAACAAAAAAAAACCCAAAAAAACAAAACCAAAATCATGTTCCAATTCTTTCCAGCCTGAATTAACTCCAGATTCCTGATGGTGTATGCACAGGACACAGGTACCTGAAAAGTGCTCAAAATTTCCTGGGGTTCTACAGCTATGATTGAACTGAAAAGATCAGGACCAGACACCTGTCTCTTCACCCCACACTGATGGCTGGAGTTGTACCTCATGGAGAATGGAGTTCTGTCCTGGCTTTCATTTCTGATGAGAGGAAATTCTTGTCTGACTACACAGACAGAGCAGGAAGGCCAGGATGACCCTCCTCTGTGACCTCCTAGGAGACATCCAGCCCCAGGCTATAGGATTGGCAATTGTTCTCATGAGAGATTTTGGTACAGATCTGGATCTTCTGGGTTGTCCCCATCTCTCTCAATACCTGCTCCAACCTGTCACAAACCTGGGTAAATCTCTTAGGGTTGATGCTCCCTGGCAACTTTTCTCCAGAGGGGCAGGGTAGATCCCTCATCTCAAATGGCCCAGCCTGGCCATTGTGGCTCAGGAGATTCCACAGGGCAGCTATGGAGAGACTGAAGAAGCGGAGCTGGGAGCACTGGCTCAGAGCAGGTATGATGGCACAGAGCTGGTCATCAGTAATATAACATTGCTCTAGGGCCAGGGACTCCAGGGTGCCAGCTACTTGCACCAGTAGGACTTGCAGGGGCTCAGCACTGAAAAAGTTTATAGGCAAACTCCTCAGACACAGGTGCTGGAGCTGCCTGGTGCAGGGACACTTGGACAGAAGCTTAAGGTTGGTAGCGGACATGAACTCAGATATAAGGCCTTCAAAGGCTTCAGCCTCATGAGGATGGCATGCAACTGCCCATCAAAGAAGACATCATGGACATGAAGCTCCTGTAGATGTTGCAGCTGCCCCAGATGTGCCCCAAAATTGCAGGAATGCCTGATGTTCTTGGGGCTGGGAATGTAGAAGTTGTTAAGCATCTTGCAGGAGTTAAGGATGTGAAGGTTCTTTGTCTGGCCCAGGTAAACACCAACAATATTCCTGGTTCCTTCACACGAGAACTTACTCACCAGCAGTTCCTGGACGGAGTTCAGCCTCACCATATGTAGAACCCTCTGGATTTTACAGATGGAGTCAGACAGAATCTGCAGCTTCCTTGAGTACAGTTGGATTAATTCCTTCCTCTCCCTGGCCCACTGGAACAAGGAGGCTTGGAGATCATCCTCAGCACCATCTTTGATAGGTCCACTGTGATCATCAAAGACTGTGGATTAGTCATTCCTGAACAGAAACTTACTGTTGGTTTGTCACGCAAGATGTCTGAATAGGAGATTTGGGTCATGGAGATATAGCCCTCGTGGCCAGAACTCCATCTGGGTGCTCCTTCAGGGTGCTCCTTCCCCAGATCAAGTACTTGCAGTTTACATCAACTGGGGCGTTCCTTCTTGGCAAATAGCAAATTGAGTCCATCCAGGGCAGCCTTGAAGGTTTCCAGGTCTGGTGACTCTGCCAGGTTCCCTACCTCTCTGTGGTCCTCAGTATAGGCTTCCATAGAGTGCAGGGAACAGCAGCACTGGCAGATCCACCAGGGCAGAGATGGCCAGAGCCTGGTTGCTCAGCAGACTCTCCATGGTGAAACACTGGAGCTAGAGTGGGTCCCGGTGCTCATCTTGCTGGATGAGATGTGGATAAGGTGTTCGGGGCTCTCTGAATCCCAGCAGGGCAGACATTGACTGCAGGCTCCAGGACTCTGCTTAAACTCTGTCTTTTGCATGTGGATGATCTTGAGTAGGTAAGAGTCTCTTGTCTTTTTCTTGGTGTAGAATGCCTTGCTTTGATTGGTGCAGTATTCTGGAGCCAGAGGAAATTCTCCCTTTCTCCAGAGGCAGATGCATTTGTTGTTGTTGTTGTTTTCTCCTGCCTTGCAATATCAGTGGATCTTTGCTGTTTCTTTTCTGTGTTCAGGATGATCTCTCCACTATCCTCAGGAGCTTAAGGCTCCTTCTTGATATGAGAAAAAGGTATGGAGACATTGTTAGGATTCAGTGTCTGTCCATAGGGACCACTAGTCCCTACCTGCACACTATGTCTCTCAAGTGAGGCTCTCTGCTTTTTACTCTTCCCCAGTTAGGTTTAAGTTGTCCTAAGCTGTTCATATATTCTAGCTGTTTATTCTAGCCTGTCACTGTAGCCTTTAAAGTTTGATCTATCGGGCTACTTTCTACTTTAACCGCAGTTGCTTTTACTTCCATTTTAGCCAAACATGGTGAGCTTCCCCTCAGAGTATCTTATCGCCATTTGGGATTCAATCCATTTGGTTTCCTAGTGGTTTTAGTTTTGTGGCAAACTTACAAAATGTCATGATTTTGTAAATTGTTCATCTTTGAGTATTTTTTTTTTTGGTAGTAGATAGAAACAACATAGTTGAGAAAAGCAAGATTATCTTCTTTCTTCTTATTCATCCTTAAGTCATTTAATGACAAAAATTTTGACTTTCAGATGTTAGATCAATAATCCAAATTTTTATAAGTGGGAAATGGTGCTGAACTCCAAAATTTACTTTCTTTTATACTATCACATCGAATTGTTAAGCTTTTTAAGCTCCTGGAATAATGTTGACAAGTTATATTTGTAAAAGGTTACTCAGTTAAGAATACTTTAGTTTTTACACTTAGTAGCTAATTGACTTCTTTGTAGTCTTGTGATTTATACATTACTGAAGTCCTTTTCTTATGAGGAAAAAAAAATCATGATTTAATAACTTAATTTGGTAATTAATAAAGATAAAGCCAAAACCTGTTTCCTACATATTTAGCTTTTGAAAATTTGGATCACTTAATTACTCAGTTTATTCCCTAAAAGATAAAAAAATTAATTAGGTAGAAGTTTAGTTCCTCAAATGGAACACTAATTAGTGAGAAATGCCATTTAATATGAAGTTTACTCATTCTGGAGCTACTTAAATCCATGGATAAAATTCTTTTCTTTAGATAAAAATACAATAGATTATAATCTTTGGAATGTATCTTTTTTTTAGCAAAAATGATTTTTCTGCTCTTCAGAAGAGCTATACCTACTTCAGAAATAATATCAACATATTTTTCTTAACATTTGTTTACCAGTGGGAGATTATTATTGCATCACAACTTAGTATTTTATTAACATTAGTAGTAGTAGTGCATGCCATTTCAACAAACCACCCATAACTATGATTAATAAAGATCACACAAAATTTATCTTAATGACAGAAAAAGCATTCAGAGTTAGAGAATTAAGTTGGGGAAAGTGGATGGCTCCCTTATACCAAACACTAGATTGTACAAACTTGATGAGGATGTCTTCGTGGTATATGTTTTAGTTGAATGTGACTTATTTTTTAAATTGGCCCCAAGTCACATGAAGAGCGATAGTAAAGTATTATATTTATACAATGGCAAAATTCTATCCAAATGCAAAAATAATTTAAAAGTTTCAGACCATGATATTAGTAATAATCAGGAACTAGGAGCATGATTTAGAAATAAGAAACCCTGCTTGTCTCAAAATACATTCCAAAATATCTAAGTTCTCTTTACTGTATTACCATTCTAAGTCTAATACATAGCTTCAAATGGGGCCTAGGGACTTCATCATTTTTATTATTTTTGTTACTATAAAAGTGATATAAAGAGGGTTACAGTTATGTAAGTCAAGTAAAAAGCACATTTCTTTTTGGGCAGTGTCACCTCTTTCCTCACTTTCTCCCAGTTTTTCTAAGAGTATCCTCCTTGGTCTCATTGCTTGTGAATGCATAGAAGAAATGCTATCATTTATCTGGAAGTAGGAAATAAATACCAGGCTCATTAGCCCTTTACTTGCAGAAAACAACACTGATCGACTAGGAATGTCGCCAGATGCATTTGATCACAAAATGGATCAGAAAAGTTGTAGAACATCCATACTGCTTTCCAGAGTGGAAGAACAAGTTTATACTCCCACCAACAATGTAGTAGGGTTCCCTTTTGGCCACATCCCCTCCAGCATCTGTTAATTAGTTTTCTTGATAACGGACATTCTTACTGGGATGAGGTGGAATCTCAGTGGTTTTTTTTTTTTTTTTTTTTTTTGCCAGTCCTGGGGCTTGGACTCAGGGCCTGAGCACTGTCCCTGGCTTGTTTTTTTGCTCAAGGCTAGCACTCTGCCACTTGAGCCACAGTGTCACTTCTGGCCGTTTTTTGTATATGTGGTGCTGGGGAATTGAACCCAGAGCTTCATGTATATGAGGCAAGCACTCTTGCCACTAGGCCATATCCCTAGCCCCTCAGTGTTGTTTTGATTTGCATTTCTTTTATGGCCAGTGATGTAGAGCACTTCTTCATGTATCTCTTGGCCATTCTCATTTCTTCTTCAGATAAGTCTCTTTTTAGGTCTTTAGCCCATTTGTTGAGGGGGCCATTGGTTCTTTGAGGATTTATTCTGGAGGAATTTAATTTTTTGAGTTCTACATATATGTTAGATATGAGGCCTTTGTCTGTTGTATGGATGGTGAAGATCTTCTCCCAAACTGTGGGCTTTTTATTTATCTTGCAAGCTGTGTCTTTGCTGCGCAGAAGCTCTGCAGTTTGATGCAATCCCATTTGTCCAACCTTTCTTTGATTTGTTGGGTTTTTGGGCCTTCATGAAGAAAATTTCATCCTGTGACAAGGAGCCCAAGTGTTTCTCCTATTCCTTCTTGCAATGTTTTCATGGTATCTGATTTTACTTCAAAGTTTTTTGATCCATTTGGAATTGAATCTGTTGCAGGGTGATATATAAGGATCTAGTTTTAGTTTGTTACAGGTGTTGAACCAGTTCTGCCAGCACCATTTGTTGACGAGGCTGTCTTTCTTCCATCCTATTATTTTTAGCTCCTTTATGAGAGATTGAGTAGTCATAGGTCTGGAGGTTCATTTCTGGGTCTTCAGTTCTATTCCATTGGTCCACAGGCCTGTTTTTGTGCCAATAACAAACTATTTTTATTACTATAGCTTTGTAATACAGCTTGGAGGCTAACATAGAGCTTCCCTATGACCCAGCATCCCCACTTTTGGGCATCTACCCAAAGGATTACATGCAAGATCACACCAAAGCTACCAGCACAACTATGTTCATTGCAGCACAAATTGTCATCCCCAAAATATGAAACCAATCCAGATGCCCCTCAGTAGATGAGTGGCTTGAGAAAACATGGTGAATACATGGTGAATACACAATGGAATTCTATGCGTATATCAGAAAGAATGACATTGCCCCTTTCGTAAGGAAATGGAAGGACTTAGAAAAAATCATACTAAGTGAAGTGAGCCAGACCCAAAGAAACATAGAGTCTATGGTTTCCATCATTGGGAATAATTAGTAGACATCTAGAATAATCCTAGCAGAAGATAGCACAAAAGCTATCAACATATGACCACATAAGATGATGCTAAGCAAAATGAACTCCAAGTTATGGAAAAAAAAGTCGTTTATCATTGCTGTTGTTATTTTCAACATACCATGTGATATTATGTCTTTTCCTTTTTCTTTCCTATGGTTTTTCCCCCTGGCATCACTGTAACTGAATTTGGTGCTCTAGATATTTTATATACATGCATTGGAACTAGGGAAGAGAATGGGAATATCAAAATTGAGCAACAAAGGATAAAAAGACAAACCAGTGCAACAGAAATACTTAAAAACTATATGCTGTAAACCAACTGTACAAGTCATGGGGGCAATGGGGAGGGGGGAATGTGGGGGGGGGTGTGAGGGAGGCGGTAACAAGTTGGATAAGAAATGTACACACTGCCTTACACATGAAACTGTAACCCTTATGTACATCACTTTGACAATAAAGCAAGAAATAAATTTTTTAAAAAAGTTGTAGAGAGTATGAAACTTAAGAAAAGATGATCCTGATAGACATGAAGATAGTGAACATTTGAGAGACAGAAATGTGGCAGGCAATAAGGTTTCAACTTTTTTATGGTATTTCCAGGGATTTGACTTGTTACAGTTTATTCACAAATAGACAGTATCTAGTCCTCAGCAACAGCAAATCACCGAGTACACTATTTATTAAATATCCATCCTAAAAAGTTCACAAAGCTATTCTAGGATATAGGAAAAAGAAATGCTTTCTCATCTAAGAAGTCTTCTTTGTTAAAAAATGCAAAGATAGACAATGGCAAAGACAAATACCTATGGAATATCCCACTGAATGTTATAAAAATATGCTTTGCAATATCTATAATCAGAAAATCAAGGCCAAGTTTCAATATGGTTATATAATTTGAGAAGGTCCCTGGTGACTGAGAAAGGTCTGGATGAGTAGAGTATGGGGTGGCATTGTCCAAAGGGGGACACATAGAAGAGCCAAAATATAAGGGCAGTAGCTAAACTTATTTTAGAGTAGATGATCCAATGTGGGGAACAGTAGATTAGTGAGGAAGTTTCAGAAAGAATCTGATTGTGGGATCTTTACTTCCTAGGTATGGTTCTTCCCAAACTAGGAACCAGATGGCATAAAGTGATGACAGTTTAGTATAGGGATAGAGTGTTTACAAAAATGTGCATAGGCAATTGACCACAAACCAGGCTACACTAAAGCTGCCAGCGCAACCATGTTCATTCTAGCATTTTTTTGTAAACCTTAGTCAAGATATGGAATCAACCTAGATGTCCTCAGTGGGTCAATGTGGCATATATTCACAATGGGTAATTCTATGCTTCCATCAGAAAGAATGACATTCTCCCATTTGCAAGGAATAGTAAAACTCGGAAAAAATCATAGTAAGGAAGTGAGCCAGACTCAAAGAAAAATAGGCTGCATGGTTTCCCTCATTGTAATAATTAGAATGTGCTTATCAATCTACAAGTAAACCCAGTGGATAGTAAAAGACAAATTATTACAGGGGGATATGATTAATTAAACAGCAGTCTAAACTTACACAGTCTAAAGTTATGCAGATCAAAGGAAGATAGCCTTGGGAGAGGAATACAAGGGGTCAATAGCTATGTGCATATTATATAAAATGATGCTTATTGAAATGAACTCCAAGAAATAGAAACAAGAGGGTTTTTTTTTTTTTAAATTTTACTGGTTAGGGTTCTTTTTCTCCTGTTGTTTTTTCTTTTCTCCTCTCCTATTTTTTTTATTCTTTCTGTCACTGTTTATAATTTCTGTACCTTTTTCTTTTTTAATTTATTGTTTTCTTTTTTTTAAATCTAGTTTTCCAATGAGAGAAAACATTAAAAATTTTAACATGATTATGTTGAGTTTCACCCTTTCTCCTGCAAATGACATGGCTTCTTCTTTATGGCTAAATAATACTCGATGTGTAAACGTGTCACTTTTTTATACATTCATCTGTTGATGGACACGTAACTTTCCTAGTGTTAATAGTGCGACAGTAAATTCGGGTATTCAGGCATCTCTACTATATGCTGACTTTTATTCCTTCAGATATATGCCCAGGAGTGGTGTAGCTGGATCATATTGTAGTTCTATTTTGAATGTTTCATGGAACTTCCATGCTGATTTTCATAGTGGCTGCACTAATTTGCATCCCACCAACAGTGTATAAAGATTCCTTTTCCCCCCACTCTATGCCAGTATCCGTTGCTTTCTATTTTCAAGAGGGCCATGTTATTAGGAGTAAAATGGAAACTCAGGGTAGTTTGATTTGCATTTCACTGATGACTTAGAATATTGGACATTTGTGTATGTGCTTATGTGTACTGGTCCTGAGGCTGTTGGCCCTGAGCTTTTTGGCTCAAGTCTAGGGTTCTATTATTTGGGCCACCTCTCTACTTCTGGTTTTTTGGTAGTTAATAGTCTCATGGACTTTCCTGCTTAGGTTAGTTTCAGATAGTGATCCTCAAAGGGCTTACAGTTACATAAGTAAGATAGGGAGTAGAGTTCTTGTCAGGCTTGTTACTCCTCCCTCATTTTTCTCCCATCTCCCCCCTCCCCAGTTGTACAGTTAATTTCCAACAAATTGTCTTGTGAGTATCACTGTTGGATTGATTTGCTCTTTATCCTTTGTCTCACCATTTTGATGTTCACCTTCCCTTCCCTAATTCAAACAAATGTATGTACCCTTTGTCTTTTCCCCCCTTTATTGTCAAAGTGAAGCACAGAGGGATTACAGTGTCATATGTAAGGCTGTGAGTACATTTCTTGTTCAACTTGTTACCTCCTCCCTCATTTTCCCCCCGCCTCCCCCCTCCCTCTTTCCCCTCTCCCCTTCATGAGTTGTACAGTTGGTATTACTTTTGGAATCGTTGGACTTTTTATTCTTTGTCTCTTGATTTTGGTATTCCTTTTCCCTTCCCTTTTTCGAATACACATATACATGGTATCCAGGGTACTAAGATGAGATACAGTGATAGTGGGGGTAAAACCACAGGAAGGAAATATGAGAGAAAAAAAACAGGTATGGTTTCACATGGTATGTTGAAAAGAATTACAACAATGATATAGCACTTGTTTCCATAATGTGGAGTCCCTTTGTCTTATATATGTTTATCTGCTTTGAGGAGGGGAAAAGGAAGCACTGAAACAGTGAGACAAAGGGTGAACCAATTCAGCAATGAAACCCACTAAATACTATGTTAGAAATGAACTATATAACTCTGTGGGAGATGGAAACCATGAGAGGAGAAACTGGGAGAGATCAAGGGAGGGAGTGACACGGTTCAAATTAAAATGTACTCATTACTTGACTCATATAACTGTAACCCCTCTGTACATCACCTTTATAATAAAACTCTTTAAATATGTGGATAGAATTAAGGGGAAGCATAGAAATGGTTAAACCCTAAAACTAGCGACATCTGGGAGCCATTATGGGACAGGAATAGTGGCTGGTAGTGGTACCTTATTCTAACAGGAGGTGTCACCTGTGTATGACTACACTTGCCCCTCAAGATGCCCTGTCCTTAGTGTCCTTGTAGTCTCTGCCGATTTCCTTCTATCACCTGAACTCAGTCTTAAAACAGAACATAAGGCTGTTGAAATAATAGTAAGATCTGCCTCAGGGCTGGAAATGTGGCTTAGCGGTAGAGTGCTTGCCTAGCATGCATGAAGCCCTGGGTTCGATTCCTCAGCACCACATAAACAAACAAAGCCAGAAGTGACACTGTGGCTCAAGTGGTCTAATGCTAACCTTGAGCATAAAGAAGCCAGAGACAGTTCTCAGGCCCTGAGTCCCAATTCCCAGGACTGGAAAAAAAAACAGAAAGTAAGAAAGGAAGAAAGAAAGAAAGAAAAAACAAAAGAAAGATCTGCTTCAGGGGAGAAGGGGATCATGAAAGGGGGATCTTGAAGGACAACTGAAAACCATTCAATAGAGATGCTGCCTTTTGCAATACATTTCAGAATATGGCCTTCTTATGAAACTTAACACAGTATATACTACACACACATATATACACTACACACACACACACTATATTATATATAGCATATAGTATATATGTAGCATATATGTATATACATATGTATGTAGTATATATGTTTATATAGTATATATGCTATGTAGTACTTGCATGTGTAGTATATATACACACATATATACTATATATACATATATAATATATTGCATATATTATATAGCCCCATTTTGCCATTAATTTAGAACTTCTTGATCATAAAGATAGTCCTATCTTTGTGGTTATTTATTTATTTTTTTCAAATTTTGTCAGGGATGAAATGAATGAGTAATGACTGGCAGTGTCATGGTGAAGTTTCTGCCCTACAACACAGGAGGACCTATTGGCATTTGGAATTAGTTTTCTAACCTATCTTCAGAAACTCTAGTCAGGGTTTTTAAGATCTCATATCTATTTCTCTTTTGTGTAATATGTAAATGAATGCAAGGGTGCACATGTGTTGTTTATGCCATAATTTAAAAAATGATAATGGGTCAGACAAATACCAGACAATTCACAGGCTTTAGATAAATATGAGAAAATGATTTCTGAAAGAAAATTATCTTCATTTAGTCATTTATTCACTTGATTTAACCCCATGCTGCTATTAGTTATGTAGGGAAGATAGTGTTTTAATGACTCTTCAGAAAATGTTCACCACAGGAAGAAATACTGTATGACTGGAATGGGCTGAAAGGATATTTCTCTTGGTGTGCATTTTGTAGCTCTTAAAGCCATCACACCTATGTGCTCCAAGAAAGAAATTATAGTGAGCAGCTGTTAACAAAAGCTGTCTATAATTCATGTGAAAAGTAAGACTTCAACAAGAGCGAAGTCCTTTCAGACACATTAAGTAGTCTAAATATAAAATACACATCACATGTTCTATCCATTCTATTACTCAGCATGAGCATGGTTGCAATTATAGACAACTTAGAAGAAAATAACAAGAGTTACTAGTGTATTCTGTATTTTATATTTTAATAAAGCACTGTCATCTAAGATTGGTTAACTGGTTATGATAATTAGGAAAAAGCTAAATTATTATTATTTTATTTATTGTCAAAGTGATGTACAGAGAGGTTACAGTTTCATACATTAGGCATTGGATACATTTCTTATACTGTTTGTTACCTCTTCCCTCATTCTCCCCTCCCCCCTCTCCCCTTCCCTTTCCTCCCATGAAAGCTATATTATTTTATAACAAGAAAACAAAGTTGTTTAGGGCTTGAAACAGACATAAAAATCATTTTAAAAATAAATAGATAAAAATTATTATGGTTGGTATGTGAAATCTCTTTTTAGTTTGGTGTAGATTTGGAAATCATTTCTGAACTCCCAAGTCTAAATTCATATTGCCACATCATATTGCCTTCAATGCTAAGTAAATACTCATGGATTAAGAAATCATTAAAATTAGACAGTTAAGCTGAATGCTGGTGGTTCATGCCCATAATCCAAACTACTTAGGAGTCTGAGATCTGTGGATTGAGGTATGAAGCCATTTTGAACAGAAATTTCCCCCAGGCCACTAGCTCCAGTTAACCGGCAACAAAACAAAAGTAGAAGTGTGGCTCAAGTAATAGAACACTAGCCTTTAGAGAAAGGTCAAGTGAGAGGGTGAGATCTTAAATGCAAGTAAAATAATAAAACAAGGCAGTCATATTCTCTACAGCATGTGATGTGGATCTTCTGAGAAAAGCCAGAGTCCCTTTATGACTACAGATCATCAAATCTATTTGTGAACTATTGAATTAAAAAATACCTTTGTTAAAGAAGCTCTGTGGGTCAAAAAATGGAAAGATGTCCTTGCTTATTACTTGCCTTCATCAAAGAAAAGTAAAAGTGGACCTATTTATTTTGGAAAATTGTTTTACTTATTCTTTCTCTACTATCATAAACAGAACTTTTACTAAAACATGTCTTCCCTTTTGTTTATGTGCACTGCATCTTACCTTTCTTATGTTTACATAACTCACATTCTTGGTTAATGTTCTTGACCTTTTTCCAGATCTCTTTAGATGTTAGTATTGGCTTGAAGCTGAACAAAAGGGGGAAATGAGCTAAAGAACAACTGTTTCATTTGATTAAATGGAATCTCTTTGTTCTCATGGATGAGAAATTATTGTTTGAAACATCATCACTGTTAGCATTTCCCTAGCCTCAGGTCCTCAGCTCTTCCCACTAGCCCCAGATCCACCCATACCTAATGAGCCACTCCTACTCACTACATACTTACTTCCCCTTTACCTCCAGAGAGAGAAGCTGCCACCTGGATAAGGTGCAGACGCCATGTAGCTCCCTCTCCCATGGGAACTATGACCCCACTAATAAACCTCCTTATGAAACTTCTTCTCCTGTCTGTGATTATCTCCACATGGTCCTCTGGGATGGCTGATACCTATGCTTTCATTAATTCCCCCATTTGTTCTTTATTAAAAACAGAGAAGGGGTACCAGGCAGGGAGTATGGGCGAAGGTTGTTTCTTCTGGAGCTACTTCCTGCTGAAAAGGGGTGAAGTAGTCAGGGGTCCCTGATTCGTCATTTGGCCTGGTACTGCCTAAGAAGTATTTGACAGTTTGGTTGGTAAAAGTCCTCATCATTTCCACGAAAATGGTTATCAGGGCCAATGGGTGTCATGGCCTCCTCTGGCTACCTCCTGCAGCTTGGGCACATCAAGGAGTCCCTGGGCCTGTGGTCTTCAGGGTCCAGATCTGTGCTGGGCAGAGCAGTGTAGTAAGAAGGTTGCCTTGAACTGCAAGTTCCCAGGTGGCAACCTCAATGAGGGATGTTATCCTGCTAAAAGAGACTTTTGAAAAGGTCAGGCAAAAGGCTGACAAGTTCACAGGACAAGTTAACATGAACAACATGGGAGAACACACCCTGGGCATAAGCCAGAAAAGTTCCATTTGGAACATAAACCCAATTGTGGGCCATTACAAGGAAGGAGGAATAACTGGACTGGACTGGGGGGCAGGAAGGAAGTGTTTAGGGATAGTGACCTGGTTGGGAATAACCAGTCAGAGGTATATATATATATATATCTATATATCTATCTATCTATCTATCTATCTATCTATCTATCTATCTATCTATCTATATATATATATATACCCAAATAGCAAGTAACAAAGGCAAGAATGCAAGTTTCTGTCCAGATGGAAAATGGACGGGTATGGACATTAGGTGGGTAAACAACTATTCCTCTTGATCTCCCGGCTCTGATTAATTTTGGAAGGGCAAGTTTAAATTGACTGCATTTCAGATGAGACATCATTTCCTCTTACTCTTCTCCATGGTTCCTCGTTGTCAGGATTGACCTTGTCCTGGAGGTCTAGGTGCTCATTGCTTTCATAGCTTGTTCCAGTTGGCATTCATGGGATTTGAACTCAAGGCCTGGGCACTGTCCCTGAGCACTTCTGCTTGAAGCTAGTGCTCTACCACTTGAGCATGGTGCCACTTTCAGCATTTGGTTGGTTCTCTTGGGCCAAGCTTCCAGTCTGGCTCTTTGCTGGTTAGTTGGGAGATGGAGTTTTAGAGGGATATTTTTCTCTGCCCGGGCTGGCCTCAAACTGCAATCCAAGGAGTCTTTGCCATAAAAGCCCTTTTTATTTCCAATTAGAGCAACAGGAGAACAATAGGAATGAAGCTTACCTGTGACCACCCCTGTAGCCACAGACCACCACAGTCCACGCAGATAGCACACATGTTGACCTGAATCCTATAAAGCCAAATATTCATCCTGCATCAGACAAATCTAGGTTAGCACTCTCGTCCCTTGACCTTAAAGAGTTTATGAGAGCACAGGAGAGAGAAAAATGGAGAATCAAAATCTTAGTCTATACCAAAGAATTTTCAGGATCAGATGTACACTTGACTTTTAGTGTAGATGGCTTAGACACATTTGCTTGCACCTGAACACGATCAGTTTGGGTTTAAAACCTGGGTTTTTTTCTATTGGCTTGGAGTCTGGTGCACTGTGACTCCACCCACAGGCTGCAAAGGAAAGTTTAACAGAAGACTTAAAGTAAGTTAAAATAATAGTCAAAAGCAAGTAATTTTGAAACCATGATGCCAGATTTTACATGTTTTACCAATAGACAGACAGACAGACATACACTTGTGCACAAGCTTTGAGGCATGCTTAGAATTTCTTTTTTAAATTGGCCATGTAAGTTTTCTGGAATTCCAGTGGCAAAATTATATTATTTTGCCCATACTTTAGAATCACGTGGTCAGTTAGAAAACAAAAAAACTTTTCCTAGGAAACAAAAATTCGAGGAATTTTGCATGCCCATTACCTGGGGGATGGGTGGGACTCCACCTCCAAGAGTTTTTGGAACTTTGATGGAACCAATATGGCGCTTGCTAAAATTAATTCTAATGTCCACGTGGTCAATGCTAGAGAAAACAGGATTTAGCCAACAACAAGCAGAACTTAACAGAATCTCCAAGCTTAACAAACATCAATCAAAGCAGGTGTTAAACAAATATTGGTACCTTTGGAAGCTAGTACCAGCCCATCACAGGCAGGCAGGCAGAGTTTAGAGAGAAACAGAAAGAGACAGAGAGAGAGAGAGAGAGAGAGAGAGAGAGAGAGAGAGAGAAAGAGAGAAAGAGAGAACTCCATCCGCCTGAGCGCTCATAGAAGTTATGTAAGTCCAAATTTGTAAGATTGTGAGCAGCTTTAGACTGTTCCCCACTTGATGAGTGACCAGCGGAGCTGAACTAGAGAAAATCCAAGCTCCCGGCTACTGGCCACTAACCCTGGTTGGAGTTTCAAATCTGTTGTGGTGGATGATTGTGCCCCTCCCATGGTAAGTGATTAGCAGAGCTGAGGAGTTAAATACCAAGCGTCCTCAGTATTACTCTGGTCAGCTGAAATGTGAGAGACAATCAGCGATGGAATCGTCACCCCAATCACTGTGTCTCCGACTGAGCATGGAGTGTGGTCCTGTGGCTGCGGCCCTGTGGCCCTATGCTATGGTCACTGAGTGGGGCTTGGAACTTGGCGCCAAGATTTTTGGTGTGGCCCAGAAGCCAGGGCCCTGTGGCCCTACGGTAAATTGGAAAATCAGATCCGAGCCCTTGTTTTGATTATCACTTACCCTGGGTGTGAGGGCAAATTTGTAGATTGTCGTGGTGGATGGAAGTAGAGCGCTCGGTCAGGAGAAGTTACCTCAGTGGTCATCTGGGTGGGCTTAGGACAGCAGAATAGGTCCCAGAGGCAGCTTGGACCCCCCAGAAATGGGGGAGCAAATCCACCGGGGAACCTATCCCAGGTTCGGCACCAATGAAAGCATAGGTATTGGCCATCCCAGAGGACCATGCGGAGATAATCACAGACAGGAGAAGAAGGTTCATAAAGAGGTTTATTAGTGGGGCCATAGTTCCCATGGGAGAGGGAGCTACATGGCCTTTGCACTTTATCCAGGTGGCAGCTTCTCTCTGGGGGTATAGGGGAAGTAGGTATGTAGTGAGTAGGATTGGCTCATTAGGTATGGGTGGATCTGGGGCTAGTGGGAGGAGCTGAGGACCTGAGGCTAGGGAAATGCTAACAATCACCATTTGTTCCATCTATTCTGTTTCTCTTGGCCAAGTAAGACTGTCCCTGGCTTTGAACTATTTTTTCATGTTAAACCTTGGAAACCTACTAATCTTTGTCTTCTTTTACCAGTCCTGACATTGGAACTGCTAGGCTCCATGGGAGGAAAAATAGAATCCAGTGTTCTCAAGGCGATTTTTGTACTTGGCAGACATCAGTGATGCCTCTTGAAGTATAACAGGATCTACTTTTAGCACTTAGGAAGTGTTCTGAGTATTTACTTCAATTTTAGAGTAAATTAACAGAGTACACTTCCCTCAAATGCTTTTTAAACTTAGCTTATACTGTTCCTTCCCAAACTTGTTCCTTCCCTAGTTTTTCCCTTTGTATTATTATGGAAAATATGGCCCCAATTTGTTGAAGCTAGAGTGGCAAGAAGTGGCCAAAGAAGAAATACACAGACTTGTAGTAAATACCTAGAACCATAGTCTATGGTCTTTCAAGAATGTAGTTAATCATGCCACATAAGAAAGAATTTTCAAGCGAACAAACCCATCTATCTGTTTGTGGAGAATAATAACACCATACTCTCTATGCTATGAGTTGATTTTCTTTAGGCATTTGGAAAATGTATTCTGAAGTAGATACTATGACTTGTTTGTGAAAAGATGCACTGAAACTTGAATTGGGGATTTATGTGAAAAATAGAAACAAAGAAGCCTATTCCATATGTGTAGCAATGTGAGTGCATATGATGGGAAGCTCTTGTACTTTGGTGAAAGCATTCTTCAAACCTTTTAAGTCATTCCATGGAGTAATTGTGACCAGGAGGGGCTTGCTCTTAATAAGGGTCAGAAACCTCAGAACTAGCCTTTGGTCTCTACAATGGGTAAGAGTAAGCTAGCATCATAAATCATACTAATTTACTGATAGTAGGTGGGCTAAATCCTGAAGTAAGTGAAGAAGGAAATAATGAGAGTGCTTTATTCCTAAAGCACTTTTAGAAGATATATAGACAGTGAAACAACTATAAATAAAGCAGCTGGCAAGAAGTAGAGGAAAGAGGGCTATGAGGGAGCTATCAGGCTCTGAAACTATAGGTACTGGCCACCAAATACCTTGATTTAGGAACCTGGATTGCTTAGGTTGCACAAACAGTGGGGTGTAAGTCTGAAGAGATTATACATAATGACAGGGTGAAAATGGCCAACTACTATGTTTAAAAGTCTTTATATTGGGCTCCTAGCACGAGAAAGATCAAGTTGTTCTTAAAAGATAAGACTAGTGAGACACAAAAGAGAAAGAGAAACTAACTGTAAAATAGGAGTTTTGTTACCCATTTTTTTTCTTTGTGCTTGCCCTGGGACTTGAACCCAAGGTCTGGACACTATCCTTGAGCTTTTGCGCTCAAAGATAATGCTCTACCACTTGAACCAAAGCTCCACTTCTGGATTTTTGGTGGTTAATAAGAGATGAGTCTTGGACTTTCCTGCCAGGGTTAGCCTTGAACCAGGAACCTCAGATCTCAGCTTCCCGAGTAGCTAGGATTACAGCTATGAGCCACTGGTGCCCAGCTACTTGCCTCTTCTTCCACCTACGTTCCTCCTGCTCCTCACTGGAATGCATTTCTTCTTCAATGTGTTCTGTCCACCCATTGAAAGTTACTGTCATGTTTAGGGAAGGTTTTTCTCATAATTAATTTCTTCTTCCTTTTTATCCAGTCCTTCCCTCTGCTTTCATAAAAAGAATGCACTGCTCACTTTTGATCCAGTACATATGGGTATACTTCCTAATCTTATTAGATACCACACTAAGAATAAGATCATAAGTTATCACTTACTTGACTCTGTTGTCCTGTGCCTAATCAAGTACCTGGGGTTAAGTAGTATTACATATAGAACTGAATATAGCTTTGTTATCTAAATTCAAGAACTAAGTATAGGTTCATGGGACTGTGGCTTTTACTGAAATCTTGAACTTTTTAAAAACCATTCTTCCCAGATAGTCCAATACTTTCTAATTTATGTCACAATTCATGAAAGAAAAACTCTTTGTGCATTAAAGTTGGTCTAAATATTTCATGTAAACTATGTCGTATGTTCTAAGTAAGGAATTGTACATGTTAGTTTACATTGTCTTAGTAAATACATACAGCAAGGTTCTAAACACAGCTATAAATTAAAATTTTTAAGTGTTTTCAGATCTGACTGGATTAATATCAAGAGATGGAAAAGAAAGTTTACAAGATGCTATAGATGATGCTTTTTGTTTCATTTGGGGTGAGACTGAATAAATACTAAACTTCTGTCTACATCCATCCATTTTGTACAGCATGGACAGTGTGCAAAGTGTGTATCAGTTACATTTTGTGGAAATAACACCTGTTTAATCATCCACACTGAAATGATATAGTGACTTCACTAAAACCATTCTTTTTTTTTTTTTTTTTTTTTTGGCCAGTCCTGGGCCTTTGACTCAGGGCCTGGGCACTGTCCCTGGCTTCTTTTTGCTTAAGGCTAGTCCTCTGCCACTTGAGCCATAGTGCCACTTCTGATCGTTTTCTATATATGTGGTGCTGGGGAATTGAACCAAGGGCTTCATGTATAGGAGGAGGCAAGCATTCTTGCGGCTAGGCCATATTCCCAGCCCTCATTAAAAACATTCTGTTAAAAATTATGTTAAACTACTTACAAAACTATATGCTGCAAACCAACTGTACAAGTCATGGGTGGGAGCACAACAATGTTCATCGCAGCACAATTTGTCATAGCTAGAATCTGGAACCAACCCAGATGCCCCTCAGTAGACGAATGGATCAGGAAAATGTGGTACATATACACAATGGAATTTTATGCCTCTATCAGAAAGAATAACATTGCCCCATTTGTAAGGAAATGGAAGGACTTGGAAAAAATTATACTAAGTGAAGTGAGCCAGACCCAAAGAAACATGGACTCTATGGTCTCCCTCATAGGGAATAATTAGCACAGGTTTAGGCAAGTCACAGCAGAGGATCACAAGAGCCCAATAGCTATACCTTTATGAACACAAAGGTGATGCTAAGTGAAATGAACTCCATGTTATGGAAACGATTGTTATATCACTGTTGTAACTACTTTCAACATGCTATGTGTAACTGTAGCTTCTATTATTGATGATCCTCTTGTATCCCCTTCTGGTGGTTGTACCTACACTATCTCTGTATCTTATCTGAGTACATTGGAAACCGTGTATACTGGTATTAGATCTAGGAAACTGGAAGGGAATACCAAAATTGAGAGACACAGGGTAAAAAAAGGCAAACGACTACAAAAGCAATACTTGCAAAACAGTTTGGTGTAAAGGAACTGAACAATTCATGGGGGGTAAAGGAAAGGGGGGAGGGGAGAATGAGGGACAAGGTAACAAACAGTACAAGAAATGTATCCAATGCCTAATGTAGAAACTGTAACCTCTCTGTGCATCAGTTTGATAATAAAAAAGAAAAAGTCATGGGTGGGGGGGAGGTGAGAAATGTATGCACTACCTTATGTATGAAACTGTAACCCCTGTGTACATCACTTTGACAATAAATAAATTAAAATATATTAAGCGAAATATATCAGGCCTAGAGAGACAAAGGATGTATGTTTTTCTTTATAAGTGGATGATAGATTTAGCTTATAAACATATATGTTTTATAAGTGGGTGATATGCAAGAATATATAAATGCATTAGCTGAAATATGGTAGATTCAAGGGAGAACTCAAACTATGTAATTCCTTACAAAGGCAAAGTCAAAGTTCAACAAAATATACACAAGAAAATGGATATTTGCAAGGGGTGGAATGGGATTCAGGGAAGGGGTAGCAAGTAAAGAAGAGAAGACGTCGAAAACGCTAACAAGATTCCAACTTAGATCCTACAAAATTAGGCAGAGGGAAGGAATGGGGGAGCAATAGAGCATCGGGTGAGAATACTGAAAGGATGACATTGATAAAAACACATTGTATTTATAAACTGCTTTGTTAAATGGCAATACCTTTGTACAACTCCTCTTCAAAGATAACCAAAACAAGCATGGGATACTTGAATGGACAGGTTAAATTATAGATCTTTAGTACAGTCTCGTGAAGTTAGAAAAAAATTAACCTAAAATTAAAAAAAAATATGCTCAGGTGTATCAACACATAGAAGCGTAGGTAGAGGACAGTGTTCTCTCTTAAAGCTGTCCTGTTCTCATTTTTCCAATCTTGAATTGCTAAATGAGCACGTGTTCTATGAGTTGTGGCAATCTATTTTCCTGTTTCTTATGTCCATCAAGTCTTCCAGAATGTCTTAAATGGAGGTGTTGCAAAGGGTCCAGAAGTGATGAGCAGAAACAGCCACTAGATGTCACTAGATTTTCAAACAAATCACTTTCAAGAGCATTGCAGTTCAAAATTGGTTTGAAACCTAAGGTTTTGTGTTCATTTCCATGGCATCTATAGAATAAGTAATATAGCTATTGTTTATCTTAACACGTGTGTCCTATTTGGAGTTTGCAATTTATTTTGCCGTATCCTTCCCATTGCCTTATGAAGTGGTACTTACCATACAAGAATGACACTTTTCATAATACTACCCTGATCTTGTCTTCACATACAAAGATGCAAAAACTGTTGAGAAGAATAAAACAACATATATTTAATCATCTTTCTATTACAAAAAGCTAATAAAAATACACCACAAATAGACACTTTTTACTTAGGAAATTACATTTCTACTTCTCTTGGGAAAATAGGTATTTTATTTTTATGTTTGTTTGTAAATGACTACCAAATCCCACAGCTTTTGTACATTCTAGAGTTGTACAGCAATTTTATCAACTTTTAGAAAAAGTGTTATTCAATCATTGTCATCAATTCCAAACTTTCCCTTGTGAACTCGTGATGTTGTTAGTCAGGATTCATCAGAGGGATGAACAAGCATTTATTTTTCCACCTAGCAAAAAGGAAAGATGAAATGTAAGAAAAGGGAATTAGTGATGCCTAGGAATTTCATATGAGCATATTTTATAATTTCTGGTCACAGCAGGAGTAACAGTTACTTCATTGCATATCTGAATAATAGGCTTTCAAAAACTCAAACTAAACCTAGTGTTATTGTGAACTAATGTATTGTTCTCATTTATGGCTTTTGAGAAGATTACTAATAAGTCAAATTTCTTGTAAAGGATTTATGTTTAGAATTAGAACTTCCATTTTACTGTTGAGTGAATACATTTTATCTTTCTGTCCATTTCTCTAATAGAAAGTAGAAACATACAGATTTAAACATCAAAGGAAATACTTTAAAAATATGATTGTCCTAGAAGACGTATCCTATTATTCTGGAATAGCCAGTTAATTCTGTAATAAAAATCGCTATGATACTCAAGGAAATAAAGCAAAGATTATTATAGATTGGTACTCCCCAATTCTTCAAATTTCTAGCAAAGTTGATTTATCCTTACTACAAATCTCTTCTAGAATCATTGAATCTCCTCCTCTTCCTTTTCATCCTTCTTTTGCCAGTACTAGGACTAGAACTCATGGCCCGTGGGCTTTTTTTCCCTCAAGGCTAGCGCTCTGCCACTTGAGCCACAGCTCCATTTCCAGTTTTTGATTGGAGACAAAAATCTCATGGACCTTTTTGCCCAGTCTAGGCCACTGGGGTCTGGCCTTCTAGTCTTCTTAAGCTGTTTCTATGATGTTGAAGTGTCAGATACTTTCTCCCTACTGAGGCTATTCATTGAGATTTTTTTTTTTTTTTACTGCTGTGGGACAATTAGATAAGGATAAAAATGTTCATCCATAACCAAAGGCATGTGAGTAAGAAATGCATGAACAAAGATAATCAAGGTTCCTCTCTGTAAGGAGGGGTGGTACTGTGTGTCTGGTCCCTGGATCTCATTGGTACTAGAAACAACAAAAGATGTGATGTGGACGAACATTTGCTAAGTTGAATTATAGGAAAAAAGTTTCAAAACTATGTGGATGTTTCTTTGCTGCTATTATTGAGAGGTCTGTGTTCTGACTATATAAAATTATGCTGTTGTGTGCAAGAAAATGTCATCATTGTGTATAGTTACAGCTATATGCTTGGTGTTTCTCTAGGTAGATGATTTATTGGTCATATTCTTTTGCTGGTCTAACTTAGTTACTCATGTTGATTGCATGCTGATTACTCATGTGCTAGCTTAGGTAATGCATTGTACTTAGTTCTATAGATAGATGAAAGGTCTCAGGGTCTCAAAGTATCTTACAAGAAGAATAGGGCTTTATATAAGTAATGGAGTTACTGTGATTAAAAATTCATATAGAAATTAATGAGACAAATGAAAAGTAAGATATGTACCACGTGGAAATTATAATCATGCTTTTGCCTTTTCAATACACTTTTTGAAATAAGAAAAGTAATGGAAACTTTAATGCAAGTGAAAATTCTACTTGGAATAATTTAGACAGAAGGCACCCATTATTCTGGTCTTGTTTGCACTTAACCTTAGGAGTAGAATTATGTCATTAGAAATTACAAACTTGAGGGAAGAGGTAACAACTTGTATAAGAAATGTACCCACTCCCTTACATATGAAACTCTAACCCCTCTGTATGTCACTCTCACAATAAGTAAATAAAAAAAATTACAGACTTAACCCAAAGAATGGGTGATGGTGTTTGTTTCTAGTCAGAGCTACAACCCTATAGGTTCATTTCTAGATATCTACTTAGGAGTTGTTCTACAAGAAGATTTCACTTGGAGTAGAAGGCAACTCTGTGGCATGTTCCATCATATCCACTTACTCCCAACAAGATCAGCTCTGTTCCACCTGCTTTCAAATGGATGCAGAGTATGTCTGGGCTGACGTAAGAAACTGGTTGATCTCTGCTGCCAAACTGAGGTCACTATTATTCTCTTCATGTGATGTAAACTGAGGCTACCATATTACCTATCTCCCGCCTGTCTTGTGAGGTATAGATATAGAATAGTGCTGGGAACATAGTAGTAGTAGTAGTAATTAATACTGGTTATCACCTTTATTACTGTTATTATAATGGGTTTTGTCTTACTCATTCTCTTGAAAAATGGAATAATTTTTCTCAGCCAAGAAAATTTGGAACCAGCCAATCTAGACTATTAATATATGAAAACTCTCTTTTCTCTACTCTAAGCATTTTTCCTGACAAAATTGGAATGAGTTTTGCAGATCAGAGCAATGAACTGTTTGGGTCAGTGTTCAGTGAACCCTGATGAATTGTTCTTTGATGAGTTGTCATTTTCTATTCTTAAAAGAGGCATTAAGAATTTATAACAATGTTCTAGTTGCATTACCATTTGGATGGTATGTTTATGCTAATTTCTACTGCCAATCCTAATTACCAGCAGTTAAATTCATTAAAAAATAATTTTTTTTCCACTCTCTTGTCTGATTCACCTTGCTTCATAGACTGTCTCAATTTCCTTTTGGTTCACTTGCCATAAGTATCAAATGATTTATTCACCAAGCAGTGTAAATCAGGGTCACTTTTACTCATCTGCCAGACAGTTTCTGAGTGTTTCTGGATGCTTTGTGGGTATCCAGACATTTCCCACGGAAACTTAGAGGTCATCAAATCCAATAGATCACATATTACAGAGTTATTTTATGTGCTCAGTGACAGGTGGTTCTCTGTCTGTTACTTAAAGGCTATAGATTCCTGCCTGAGGATAACTCACACCATAGCCAGTGAGACTTCATAGAGAACTAGGGTAATGTCAGACAGCTTTCACACTTTAAAATTTGGTAAGTAAAGCACCTGGAGCACATGGGTTATTACTTGTTTCAGTACAGTGGATAGAGATTCTGCTCCAATACCTGAAACACAACTTCCTCCTGACACAACTTCCCTCATGGCCTCTCCCTCCTGTAAAAATTTCCATCAATGGTGGTTACATGTTTAGAGAGGGAAAAAGACAACTAGACTTCCTCTAATGGGAAGAACACTTTTTTTGTGTGTGGTCGAAAGTCACAAATAAGAGACTAGACTGTGTATGCTATTAGAATGGTCTTATCAGATGCAGTCAGAACTATAAGACACTGTCTTTTCAGTGGAAGAAAGACAAGCTGAGGATAAAGTTTATAGACTGAGTGGAATTCACATTTTATTGATGGAGAAGCCATTCATGTTGACTCCTAGTTGTTCTGACAATGGGGCTTTTATCATGTAATTGTTTTTGAAAAAAAATTCTTTTTCCTGCTATTCAAAGAAATAATGGGATCTACTATCCTTTATATGAGAAAGCTTATGAGAGAGCTTCACGGTTTTTGTTGTAAAAACTAGTGTCCTATGGAATTTGAAGGAAGACATTTCTTCCAAGTTAAAAGAAACCTTTAAAGATTGAATGCAGAGCAGAGGGAGAGAGCTCTGTGGATCAGTGAACAATGGAGAGAGGAAGTGTGGTATAGGAGAAGGGGAGAATGAAATGTGAAATTTTAAAAAACTGAGGGAAGGGTTTGGATTGGGAAGGATGTGGAGAATGATGAGAAGTGTGATACTGATTAAGATGCATTGTACTTATTAGCTGATTGGTTGAATGGTAACTTCTGTACAACTACTTACAGATAATAGAAATATAATTTAGAAAAGTAGAGGTTTAAGCAGTTTTATAACTTCATTTGGGAGAAGAGATTCAGAGGAAAACACTTGATGGTTTTATGCTGAAGATATAAGATAAAAAGATGATCAAAATAAGTTGTAAACTACAAAAAGATTAAATTGATCTCAGATTTTAAAAATTTAGCTGCTGGATAGAGTACAAGTAATGTTTCAGTGACAATCAGTTTGAAATACACATGCTCTTGCCTATACTTCCTACTCACTTATCCACAAAGTTATTTGGCACTTAAGCTGTTGTACTTGCTCTCCCAGTGACCTGCCTAGTGGCTGGTTTGTGAAGGCTGTTTCTGGTTTTCATTATTGGAGTTAAGGTTTGGAGATGGGAAGGAAATGGGATCCTGGGAATGTTTATCATCTTCACTTTCCAGGTCAGGTGCTTGGGTCTTTCCTATGCCAGTTTAGGTGGTGCAACTCCTTGAACAATCTAGAAGACTTAGACCAACCAACCAGAGATTTCATTTTCTTTAAGTTTTAGTGACCATGGATTTCAAGACTACTTTTAATCTGAAGGCTATAAATCAGCCTGGAGACATTCTACTATTCTCAACCTCCTTGCTCCCAGAGAGCAGAGCTTATGAAAAGATAGAGTAGGACACCCTGCCTGGAAGTACTTTTGAAATAAACAATGTGGAGTGACTCTGTTTCAATAGCAAAGGGAGAGAAGCAAAATGTAGGGAAAATCATAAATTATATTCTGATAGGATCTCACTCTGACACATATCACCCATATATTTTATGTATAGACTGAGAATAGATAGACAAATGAGAATAGAGCTGAGTGATCCCTCTTCCAAACGTCCATCTGCCTGATGATGATGGGAGGCTTGCTGGTGAGTCTTTCTTCCCTGGAACACCCATCACAAGCCTTTGCCATATGGGCTGCTTCCAGCTTCTAGGCATTCATAATACAGCTCCTTCTGCATGCCAGGAAATTGGTATTCATTTTTCTCTGGGCTCTTGAGCATGCCTCATCTTCATTGTAGTCTTTCTTCCTTGAATTCCAGGAGGCTTTGTGCTGGCAAATAATTCACCTTTCATTTTGGACTGGGGATGGTGGTTTTCTCTTGTTTCCAATAGCATGACTGTTTTCCCTTTCTCTCTACAATGTCTGGCAGTGCTTATCAACACACATTCCAACATTCTCTGACATAAAACTCAACTCACACAAAGCATTTTATGAAGCATACAGTGTTCTGTAAGTGAACAATCTTTTCTGTATCAAAATAATCCTATTCAATAAAACTTTGATTTTTCTCAAATAATTATATTCAAGAAAAACATCAGTTTCAAATAGAGGAGGATAAAGCAAGCAAATGATTTGGGATCTTTTCAAAAGCTTTAGAAATTGAAGTCCCTTGTTCTTTTTATGTTTCTTATATTGAAACTACCTGTGACAAAATGGAGTCAAGGGTATATTGTGTGAAACCATTCATGGCTCAAGTTCCACTAAAAGACTCAGAGAAAAAAAACAACAACAACCAAAACCTTTCCATCAAAGAGTCTATTGAATTGACATACTGACAGTCTAACTGGAAGTTGCCAACTGATTGTTCAACTGGCATCAGTACTTCCCTTGAGACTGAGCACAAGATACTTAAACACTAATATCTGTGAGCTGTGAAGACCACATATCTGTATTGGGAGACATGCTTTTGGCCATAATTCTAAAGTGAGATTTGCCTTGAAAAGGAATGAGCAGGATCGAATCCTACCATTATAAAATGGCAACTGGAGTGTGCAGAACAGGAGGAAATGGCCAGGTGTGTTGCAGGGGTAACTTGTGTACATTTAAGAGAGTACCCTCACTGTGCAACAGTGACTGCATACTACTTTTAAAAACCATCTTATGTGTGATATGTCAGAGTGTCTGTCACAAGAGGTGCTCAAAAATTCTTTGCAGAATATGAAAATAAATCATATTCAAGGTAGTGCATTCTTCCTGCATGAATTTAATAAAGAGTCATAAACTGGGTAAGTACTAGTAAAAAATTGAAGTTCTTTCAATGATAAACGGGGTGTTGATGCCTGATGATCGATACCCTCCCTCAAAATTCTTCAGTGGCTACTGATTCCCCCTAGATTAATGCCTAAAATTTTCAGGATGACATACACTATGATTTCAGACATACTTGTTTATTATGAGACCTATTACCCATTTCCTAATCTAACTCCATAAAAAATACCTCTGCAATAGTCTTGTCAAACCACTTGATCCTTGACTTTCTTCCATTTGTCTTGGGTAAGCCCAGGTTGAGCTTGGGTTCATGATATTCCTGCCTCAGGATTACAGATACCTCAGTTACCTTTCTCCTGTAATGGATTAGCAAATTGTAGTTCTTCTGTGCAGCCAAATACTACTCAGTACCAAGGAAGCAAGTACTACTGAGGCACACAAGGTGGAAAAAATATCAGGAACTTGATGTTAATATTCAGACATGTGACTACGTACTGAACGGTTTTGTTAGTATGACATTCAAAGGTAGGCAAAATGCAGGCATAGGAATAAAACTACAACAGAGATTATCTGTGATTTGTGAGGATTGAATGATGGGAACCCAGAGGGCTTTTGGGGTGTGTGTGTGTGTGTGTGTGTGTGTGTGTGTGTGTGTGTGTGTGTGTGTTGTCCTAAATCTCAGTTGGAGTGTGAATATGGTTTTCACATTGGTTAAAGTGCATTTTGCTATATGTAAACCTTACTTCACTCATGCACTTTTCTTCGTACAGATCAGACAATGTGGATTCAGGTCTCAGTGCTTTGGCTCCTGCCCTCTGCTTGGAATACTCATTTCCTTCTGGTATCTCTCTTCTTGGTAACTTCACACTTATTCTAGGGACTAATGTCTCATCATTCCCACTGACATCACATAAGAATAGGTAAATCACCAGAGGGTATTGTTAGCAAGGATAATTGTGTGGTGTTGAGAGGATAAACTCCTAATTTCTCAGGATCATTGCTATAAGGAAGCAGAGAGAAGAATAACATTATATTCTATATGAGAAAAATTTTAGTATTTCCATTAACTGGCAAATTGTCAGCATTATTATTAAATTATGTAATTAAGCTAATTTTTGAAATCATACATAGAAGATAAGGAACACATTTTCCTGATGTTAAGCTTCTTATTGTTCTTCTTGTTCTTGTCCTCATTATTGCTCTCCTCCTCCTCCTCTTGTTTTTCTTCTTGTTGTTCTTCCCTCCCTCCCTCCCTCCCTCCCTCCCTCCCTCCCTCCCTCCCTCCCTCCCTCCCTCCCTCCCTCCCTCCCTCCCTCCCTCCCTTCCTCCCTCCCTTCCTTCCTTCTTTCCTCTCTTTCTCTCTCTCTCCCCTCTCTCTCTCTCTCTCTTTCTTTCTTTCTTTCTTTTTTTTTTTTTGGCCAGTCCTGGGGCTTGGACTCAGGGCCTGAGCACTGTCCCTGGCTTCTTCTTGCTCAAGGCTAGCACTCTGCCACTTGAGCCACAGCGCCACTTCTGGCCATTTTCTGTATATGTGATGCTGGGGAATCGAACCCAGGGCCTCATGTATATGAGGCAGGCACTCTTGCCACTAGGCCATATCCCCAGCCTTCTTTCTTTCTTTCTTTCTTTCTTTCTTTCTTTCTTTCTTTCTTTCTTTCTTTCTTTCTTTCTTTCTTTCTTTCTTTCTTTCTTTCTTTCTTTCTTTCTTTCTTTCTTTCTTTCTTTCTTTCTTTCTTTTGTTCTTCTTCCTCCCCACTTCCTCCTCCTCCTTCCTCCTTTTCCTTCCCTGTCCTTTCCCCTTCATCTCCCTCTTTTTCTTCTCCCCCTCTTCTTTCTCTTCTTCTCCTTCTTCTGTGGCTACTAGAATTTGAATTTAGGGCCTTCTCCTTGCTAGGTAGGTGCCCTACTGCTTGAGCCATACCCCCAACCCCATGTGCTATTTCTGAATAATGGGTGGAGAGGAGGGTAAATGGTAGGCACAGAGAAGCAGGTACAGAAGGCATGAAGACACTGGCAGTCTCTATAGACAGAAGTCTGGATAAGGAGTGTTGGACTCTGTGAACTGATGGAAGACATTCCTTGAGGTAAGACCATCAGAGCTTTTGTAGTCTTTTGCAGGGGATGTCATGGGAAGACATAGCTGCATTAATAATACAACCATGAACAGACTTTTTGAAGGGTTGATTAGATGCTTCTTACTTGGTGTGCCAGCCTCCTGGTCTACCCACAGCTGCCACAAATAGTGGATTTGTAGAATTACCCAAGAACATTAAATAAGATTTGGTAACAAACTGAACCAAGCATACGAGCTGCTAAAATACTTAAGCATACTTTGTGTGTGTGCACAGCAAACTCCATAAAGACACTCAATTTTTTTTTATTGTCAAACTGATATACAGAGCGGTTACAGTTGCATACTTTAGACATTGTATACATTTCTTTTTTTTCAGTTTTTCTTTTTTCTTTTTTTTATTTTTTCAAATTTTTATTATAAAACTGATGTACAGAGAGGTTACAGTTTCATACGTTAGGCATTGGACACACTTCTTGTACTGTTTGTTATCTTGTCCCTCATTCCCCCCTTCCCCCTTCCCCTTTCCCTTTTCCCCCATGAGTTGTTCAGTTCATTTGCACCAAACAGTTTTGCAAGTATTGCTTTTGTAGTTGTTTGTCTTTTTTACCCTGTGTCTCTCAATTTTGGTATTCCCTTTCACTTTCCTAGTTCTAATACCAGTATATACAGTTTCCAATGTACTCAGATAAGATACAGAGATAGTGCAGGTACAACCACATGAAGTGGATATAAGAGGATCATCAATAATAGAAGCTATGGTTTCACATTGCATTACAACAGTGATACAACAGTTGTTTCCATAACATGGAGTTCATTTCACTTAGCATCATCTTTTGTGTTCATAAGGGTATAGCTATTGGGCGCTTGTGATCCTCTGCTGTGACTAGCATAAACCTGTGCTAATTATTCCCTATGAGGGAGACCATAGAGTCCATGTTTCTTTGGGTCTGGCTCAATTCACTTAGTATAATTTTTTCCAAGTCCTTCCATTTCCTTACAAATAGGGCAATTTCATTCTTTCTGATAGAGGCATAAAATTCCATTGTGTATATGTACCACATTTTCCTAATCCATTCGTCTACTGAGGGGCATCTGGGTTGGTTCCAAATTCTAGCTATGACAAATTGTGCTGCGATGAACATTGTTGTGCTGGTGGCTTTAGTAAGTTCTTCTTTGTGGTCTTTTGGGTAGATGCCCAAAAGTGGGGCTGCTGGGTCATGGGGAGCCCTATGCTTAGCCTTCTGAGGAATCTCCATACCGCTTTCCAGAGTGACCAAACCAGTTTACATTCCCACCAACAATGAAGTAGGGTTTCCTTTTGGCCACATCCCCTCCAACATTTGTCATTGTTACTTTTCTTGATAGACATTCTTACTGGGGTGATGTGGGATCTCAATGTTGTTTTGATTTGTATTTCTTTTATGGCTAGTGATGTAGAGCAGTTTTTCATGTCTCTTGGCCATTCTCATTTCCTCATCAGAGAAGTCTCTTTTTAAGTCGTTAGCCCACTTTTTGAGAGGGCTATTGGTTCTTTGCAGTTTTTTTTTTTTGGAGGAATGTAATTTTTTTACTTCTGCATATATTTTAGATATGAGGCCTTTGTCCGTTTTAGCCAGTAAAGATCTTTTCCCAATCTGTGGGCTTTCTGTTTATCTTGCAAGCTATGAACTTTGCCCTGCAGGAGCTTTGCAGTTTGGTGCAGTCCCATTTGTCCATCCTTTCTTTGATTTGTCACATTTCTAGGTCTTTGTTAAGGAAGTTCCATCTTGTGCCAAGGAGCCCAAGTGTTTCTCCTACTCCTTCCTTTAGTGTTTTCAGGATATCTGTTTTAATTTCGAGGTCTTTGATCCATTTGGAATAGATTTTGGTGCATGGTGATATATAAGGATCTAGTTTTAGTTTGTTGCATGTGTTGAACCAGCCTTGCCAACACCATTTGTTAAAGAGGCTGTCTTTCTTCCATCCTATTTTTTTAGCTCCTTTATCAAAGATTAAGTAGGCATAGTTCTGTGGGTTCATTTCTGGGTCTTCAATTCTGTTCCATTGGTCTTCAGGCCTGTTCCTCAATATGTTTTTGTTATTTATGGCAACTAAAAATTTGGAAGCTGATCTTATAGATCTATTGTGAGATTTCCTTCATTCAGATCTTTGTGTGTGATGACAGTCTTTTGTGTTCAAATGATCCTACTTCGTAATGCATTGTTCATCCTTGAATCTTGGTTCAAATTGCCCCAAATCTTCAATTATTTCATTTGCAATTGATGAAATCTTATTTTATACCAGGTATTAGTGGTTCATTGTTGTAATCCTAGTTACCTCAGAGACATATTTGAGAATCATAGTTTGATGATAGCCTGGACAGACAAATCGGTGTGAGAGAATCTTGTCGCCAATTAATGAGCAAAGGAACAGAAGTGGAAGCATGGCTCAAATGGTAAAGTGCCAGCTCTAAGAGTCAAGGAAGGGAATGAGGCCCTGAGTTCAAGTCCCAGTAATGGCATGCACACACACACACACACACACACACACACACACACACACACAAATTTAATTTCTAAGAATAAATTTGATATTAACTATTCAAGTTTTAGTTTTCTGCAGTCAATGCTAATTTGGAGAGTTTTCTTTTAACAATTACCTATTCTATACATGCTATGTATATGAGACACTTAATCTTTACAGAAACAATGAGGCAGGAGCCATTCTTATCCACATTTTGTTGTTGAAGGTTAGGGACAGAAATAAGGAGTATCTTGCTCAAGATCTCTGTATTGGTTGTTGGTAGAGGGCTTGAGCCTGGGCAGTCTGTGTGGACACAGATTCTGTGCCTTAATTACCACTTACTGCTTCTCAAAATTTGTATTCTTCCCCCAGGGCAACTTTGCAACACTGGCTCTTAAGCTGATCTGGCCTCTCTGTTCTCTGCTTAACAACCAGCAGAACCCTGTGGATTTTCCTGTGTTTTGACAGCCTTAACTTGCAATTGTACTAATCCATGATAGATAGAGTTGACTCTGTAGTGCAGAAGCATTTTTATTTTTTAAAACTTTTCCATACTGTTCAATAGCTATAAGTATTGGACTTCAGTACATAAGTTTCCATTCCTTTCATCCATGTTTCATATTAATCCATTAACATATTTTTGCTTTACCATACCTATCATCTGCATGAACAAGCCAGCTCCATAGTAAACTTTGGCATAGAATATTGGGATTAGGGATGAAGAGTTGGAGCCGGATCATCTGTGAGGATTTTCTAAGCAGCTCAGAAAGCTCTAATTTGATGAAGACATTAGAACTAAAGACAGAGTTCCTAAGTAGGCAGTGAGGACAGCCAAGTCAAGCCTGGCTCTTAATCCATGAAGAATAAACAAGTGAAAGGAGAAAAGAGCTACTGAAGTGGGCTTCAGTCTGGTCCTGAAAGGAAGAATGAATTTAAATTGTTGGTGAGCTACAGGGCAATTTATGTGATGGAGACCACAAGCCAAGCTTGGAGGGAGAAATTACCAAGATGGAAAGAGTCTGCAAGAGTTTGGATCTTTTTGTTTTCTTTAACAGATGTAGCAATTTTAACCATTATGATTATTGCTTTTTGGCATCTGAGATAATTGTAACTTATTTTTAGAAATTTTATCACAGCTTTATCTTTATGGTGGCCAGATGCAAATAGATTCAAAACAATTGGAATTATCTGGAAACATGAGAGAGTGTAGAACACAGACACATCAGTCAGCAGTAGACAGTGTTAGATTGCAAACAAAAGCCAAAACACTGCACAAATGACTAAAATAAGAAACAAATGAAAATCTCTAGAATAGTAAATTGCTAATTTATGTATCTGTTAAATATAGTATCATCTGGGCTGGGGATATAGCCTAGTGGCAAGAGTGCCTGCCTCGGATACACGAGGCCCTAGGTTCAATTCCCCAGCACCACATATACAGAAAACGGCCAGAAGCGGCGCTGTGGCTCAAGTGGCAGAGTGCTAGCCTTGAGCGGGAAGAAGCCAGGGACAGTGCTCAGACCCTGAGTCCAAGGCCCAGGACTGGCCAAAAAAAAAAAAATATATATATATAGTATCATCTAGTTTAGTAAGTAATTTCCAGTGTATATTTCCTATAAATTCACCACCTTGTAAGATAATGCTATTCAGTTTTAGTCATGAATGTAATCTCTAGGAAAAATGAGACTCTTCAGGCATCAGTCTCTTTTTCACCCCCCAGACCTGGGGCTTGAACCCATGGCCTGGGCACTGTTCCTGGGCTTCTTTGTGCTCAAGGCTAGTGTTCTTCCACTTGAGCCACAGCACCACTTGAGACTTCTTCTGAGTAGTTTATTGGAGATAAGAAGCTCAAGGAATTTTCTGTCCAGGGTTGACTTTGAATGATCCTCAGTTCTCAGCCTCCTGACCAGCTAGGATTACAGGCTTGAGCCACTGGTGCTCCAAATCTCCCAGGCATTAGAATGATAAAGAACTGAATGACTATAGACTCCAAGCTTCATATTTTTGTAAAGGCCAGAGAGGAAGGGCAAAGAAAGAAACTGGTTTCCTGACACAGAAGTCAAGGGACACCTCTGTATCACTGTCTTGGGTGGCTTCCATGGCAACATGTGGAAATCAGCACCTTAAAAGGCTGGAAATAATTGCATCATATGTTAGGCACAAGCAGTAGGGTGCATTATAAGTCATAGAGAGGCCTTATGAAACAAAATGGAGCATAAGCAATATTGAATTTTTGTTGTAACACACTCTTGGGAGATTTGAATTAGAGGCAAGGATAGAGTCTTATGAAAGCATTAAAAAAATAAAAGAAATTTATATAGCAGCAGACCAAGGCAGATCCTTCATCAGGGATTGATAGGATTAGAATGTGTTCTAGGAAGATTATTTTATTTGTTGTACAGATATTGACAAAAAAAGCTGCTTAGAAACACAGTGAGAGAAATGGTAACAGAGACTTGTGAAGTAATCCAGGCTGACAGGAGAGAATAGTGGTGGAAGTGGGATGTGGCCCATGCTTC
The DNA here is from genome assembly GCF_023159225.1 of Perognathus longimembris pacificus. Taxonomy (NCBI): domain Eukaryota; kingdom Metazoa; phylum Chordata; class Mammalia; order Rodentia; family Heteromyidae; genus Perognathus; species Perognathus longimembris. The sequence goes on along the minus strand of NC_063162.1, from coordinate 100,061,810 downwards.
ACTAGGGACTGCGTCCATACAATTATGGGGAAATATGAAAAAGATTACTCATTATGGATCCTAACAAAGGCCTTTTATTCTTTCAAATTAGCTATAATCTCACCTTGTGGTTCTGATTTTGTCCTGAGGAGAGCTTTTCTCCACATTTTCATAGTTTATTATTATTATTTTAATTATTATCATAGTGTTTATGAAATAATACATGAAAGAAATTTGGGGAATCATAGGGAAAATAATTTTTTAATGTAGATTTGGGGATTTTCAAATTTATTTATTTATTGGCTTATTATTTATTTTTAATTTCTTAAAAAAGCAAAGAGAAAGTTTACTTAAGAAGGAAAAGAAAAGCAGCAATAGGAAAGTTGTGTGACCCTGGAGATAGGGGCTCCAAAGTGTAGTATAGTGGAGTTCTCTTGGAGGGCTGTTATTATAGAGCAGGCTCCTGTCATGTCTCCTTCCCTGGGATTTTTACTGATTGCTTTATGTGCCCTGGCTCTTTTCTTAGTTGAACACTCACCCAGGGCATTATGAGAAGAAGGGTTTGAGCCGGAGCCTGAGTCACTATGGAAGCAAGAAGCACTATGATGAGCCATCTTATCCACCAAGTATTATGCCTGCTAGAGCCCTAAATTTGTAACAGTGATTCTGTTCTTTTGCCTTGATAATGTATTAAGTTGGTTGAACAAATAATGATTACTGGTGCTGGTATAGCTGTAATAAAGGTGGTCACAACTCATAGACTTCATAATAGAGCTGGCCACTGCAGGATTATTCACCATTGTGTTGAATGTTATTTTTTGTTGTTGTTGTTTCTTTTTCTTTTTGCTCCTTTTTTATTTGTATCTCAAGTCATTTTGAAAAATCTAGTTTTGTTTATATATGTACTACTCCCTCCTCCTCAGAAACTGCACACGGACTGGTGTTTGCAGTCTCAGTCCTCTGAGAGGAGGTGTAGGGAGGCTAATGGGGCCAAACCTCCTCCTCCTACTGGAAATGAAGAGAAAAAGCAGTCTTTGTGACCACTGCTGAGATAGTAGCCAGGGCGGTAGGCTGTGCTTGAAAACACAGAATCTCCCCTCTGTCTATTTCATTATTTTGCTGCAAATCATAAATTTTATTTGACTTCTCTGAACTATAGAGATGTGCATTCAACTGCCTACTCAATTTAATAACCTCTTGTATAACAAGTATCTCATTTTTAATATACTTGGAGCTGAAACTTGTCAGTTCTCCCCAGTGCTTGCTTTTTCCATCTTGTTACTATCTTTGTTTAGTTGTAATTCCATCATTATAGTTTTTAGGTGATAGAAACATAAGATCTTTGCACAACTACTTAAATATAATAAAAATTTTTGTTTAAAGAATAAATCTCTTGGAATCATTGCTTGTGTGTGTATGTGTTTTACTTTTCAGATAGTGTTTGGTGTTTTTTTTTTTTTTTTTTGGCCAGTCCTGGGCCTTGGACTCAGGGCCTGAGCACTGTCCCTGGCTTCTTCCCACTCAAGGCTAGCACTCCGCCACTTGAGCCACAGCGCCGCTTCTGGCCGTTTTCTGTATATGTGGTGCTGGGGAATCGAACCTAGGGCCTCGTGTATCCGAGGCAGGCACTCTTGCCACTAGGCCATATCCCCAGCCCCCGTGTTTGGTGTTTTTGACAGATGTGTGATGTGGGCCACGATCCTCCTATCTATGCCTCCTACATAGCTGGGGTCAGAGAGTACACTGACATACCTGGTTAATAATTTAGGATGGTGGTCACACTAACTTTTGCTCAAGCTAGCCTCAAACTTCAATCTTCCCAGGCTTTCCTCTCCAGAATAGGTGGTTATTACAGGCATGTACCAGCAAGACCCAGCCCCACTAGAGTCATCCTTGACCAGTTCCATTCATCTTATACATGCATTAGCAAATTTCATACACATCTTCAAAATATAGGTATACTCAGGCTTTCTTCTATGAGGAAAACAGTGCTGGTATTGGGGCAGTAATGGCTTCATGGAATGAGTTTTTCAAATACTGTCTTTTTTTTTTTTTTTTTTTTTGCCAGTCCTGGGCCTTGGACTCAGGGCCTGAGCACTGTCCCTGGCTTCTTCCCGCTCAAGGCTAGCATTCCGCCACTTGAGCCACAGCGCCGCTTCTGGCAGTTTTCTGTATATGTTGGTGCTGGGGAATCGAACCTAGGGCCTCGTGTATCCGAGGCAGGCCCTCTTGCCACTAGGCTATATCCCCAGCCCCCAAATACTGTCTTTTGATATGCATTTTCTTTATGGCTAGTAATGTTAAACATCAACGCCAATTTTCTTAGTCCTCTCAGAAAACACACTTTTGGTTTGTTGGCTCTATCTAGAAGTTTTAATTAAGGCTTTGTTCCTCTTTTGGCAGATACAGATGACCTAGTAAAATGATCTTGGACTCAACTACATCAGTAAAATGCTGGATTTGGGTTGAAATGAATATTATTGATCTCCAGTAAATTGGTTTAGTTTTGCTGTGTAAAGGGAACTATGTGAACTGAAGGTGTGCCATAAGCATATGGAAATTGAGGACTGGCTTACAAGTTCATATTTGAGTTATAAACCAGAAGATGTCATTTGCCAAGAGATGTCATTTGAAAACCAGAGGTCTAGATCACCAAAAAAGAAAGTGAAGCAACAGAAGGCAGAACGTGAAAGTCCATCTGCAAATCTATGCATTCCAAATCAACTTTATCAATCTTAAAGCTTGATTACCAGCCAAATGCTATGATGGCAAAAAATTGGGGGGTAGAGTTTAAAGTTACTAATTAACAGGCGTGATGTGTCAGTCAAACAAGAAAGATAAGCTATGGAGTTCAGCTGTATAGTCTTGTACCTATACTCAACAACATTGTATTGCACACTTAAAATTTCATTGTGGCTAAATTTTATATTACCTACTCTTACTACAACAAAATGTGAATTTAAAAGTTTAACACTATTAAAGAGACTCCACCCCATACCTCTCTCTTGCAAAACTAAAACAATTTAAACTTTGCCAAACATTTAAAAAATTATCTTTCAATATAAATAATATATGCATACCTGTTTCTAGGAGTAGATGATTTATACTTTAAAACAGCCAAGTTTTGCAATATAGGAAAGTAAAATGTCTTTAAAGATACAGTGAATAGGTAAAATTATACAATCTTTTTTTTTCTGGGATCAATTAATTTAAGGAGAAGGGCATGAAAGTGGCTTGAATGATAGACTTCTCTAAGGGATGTGAATAGGAAACTTTCATGGGCCTATAACTTTATAGCAGGTGTTAGGTTCCTTGGAAAAGGAATCAAAGCATCTATTAAAGAAACATATTTACTAAAACTGGGTGTTTAGGTCGTCTTTCAGCCATTCACACTGTGTCTTGCCTAAGATTGAATGCTTTTAATTTCATGAGCATATCAACCATAAATACTATGTGAACTTGATGACATGTTAGTCAATGGTCTATAATCTCAAATTGAAAACTGTGCTGATCTGGCAGGCTGCATAAGAATTTTCATCTCTGGTATTATCAAAACTCTGACATATTTTTAAAAAATTGTTAAAATTAACTATGACACTTGCTTCAGTATACACATTGCCTTATAATTTACAATGTATTGGCTATGCTGAAAGATTGATTTCAGATTGGTCTAGCTTGTCTAGCTGTGAAAAAAAATTGTCATTCTGTTTTATGGAATAAAGCAAGATTCCATAAGACACATTCAGTTAAAATGAAGCAAAAACTGCAGTGTTTGAGAATGGTAATGCCTTGTGTTATCTAGATTTATTGATCAAAATAAAATCAGTGTTCCGTTTCAAATCTGCCTGCAGCAGCATGCTCTTTTTAACAACCCTAACTTTTTCAAATGCTTCCCATAGCACACCCCTACTTTTTTTCAGCATTAAAATTTGCAGAATTGCATACTAACTGGAAGATTATTGAGTTGGTTCCTCTAAGGTTAAGATTAAAAATGGACCAATAAATTAAAAATCCATATGCAGGGGAACTACTAAAGGGTATTTTTATTGGGTACCTGGACTTGCAAAGAAATTTCCATTTAATCCAATGTGTTAGATTTTAATAAAAACTAACCTTATGTTAAAAGTGTTAGCTTAAGAGATTATGAATAATACTCTTTAAATGGTTTTTGAAAGGCTTTCCTTTTCTGAAAAATTATAGAAAGAATTGATATTTAATTCAATTAAACAAGTGAGAAAATCAAGGAAAAGAAAATCCTTTGATCCTCAGTTATCTATCATTACAAATTACCTAAAAATTTGATAGTTAATGCAATCACCATTTTATTTCATCTTAAATTATATGCATCAAGAATCAGGTGAAGCTTGACTGGGTAATTCTTCTGATCCTCCTGGTGTTAGTTGAAATGACTCTGGCATTAAGCTGGCCGATCAACTGGTGTAGATGTTCCTCTGTTTTCTTTTGTATTTCTGGAATCCTGATGTGGATAGTTGGAATCTGGCCCACAGTGTCTTTATCTTTTCTTATGAAGAGTGGCAAAGAATTTTCAATAATCTTTAACTCAGCAAATACCATGACTTTGGGCGTCCAAGATTCGATAAGATATGTAAGAAATTTGTTAAGCATAAATATCAGGGAAGTCTGACAAGAAATAGAGCAGGGTTAGTCAGTAAGATCTGATATCTGTGATTGAAAAGAGACAAAGGAGGATTGGAAAGATTAAATATCCCACAAGATTTTGGGTAGATCTCAGTCCTGAGCAAAGGTTTCCCTTTAGAAGAGTCCTGTGGAAGGCAGAAATGGGCCAGATTTATCACCTCTATTGTGTTTGGCCAGTAGCTGGAAGGTTGATGAAGGTGCTAATGGATCCTAAAAGACAGGGGCAGTAGTTGGCAATCAGTTGTGCAGTGCTTTTGTTGAGTGGAAACGGAAGTGAGTCACCTACATGGATGACACATTCACACAAGCAAGCAATGCATAAGTAAAAGTGGGAAGACAGAACTTGCTAGTAAGATGAGCAATTTAGGCTCAGGAGCAAGTAAGCAGTGATGCTGAATCCACTGTGGAAAGAGCAAGTAGTAGAGAAGAGGCAATTGTCTTGATAAACTGTCCTTAATGGAGTCTGAGGAGTTTCTAATACCTCTCACTTTGATCAAATAGAAAACTGGATGGATATCAAGTGCTTGTTTCTGGCCAGATTTAGCCTTTGAGCCATTTCTGATTTATTACCTTACCTTATTTTTGTTTTTTCACAGTTCATTGGCCTGGGCTAGGGCCAGGTGTGGGCTGGGAACTCTGCTGGGATGTTTGGGGAATAGTATGGTCAGTGCTCTATGGAAATAAGGGAAATACTGAATGTAAGCACAATGCCACGCTAAAAGCCATTATGCAAAATCAGTAGGCCCAGAACAATTCTATTTGATTTATAAATTATTTATGCCCTGCAGAAAAGTGGAAATAAAGTTTCTTGGCACGGGGGATGTTAATTTTCTGCTTTGGCTTTTCAACTGGAACTGTCCAAATGACTTCCAGGACTGTGGCTCCTTTTATTCTTCACCTGTGAGTGCTTTTACATGGCTTCTCCCTCCGCAGGGGAAGTGTGTCAGCAGTGACTGAATGGCTTGTCCTTTGTTGTCCTCTATAGTAACAGACTTTTGTGTCAAAGGTCACAAGGGAGAGACAAGTAAACAGTTGTATTTGGTCCTTGTGTTGGAATGGAAAGTAATTTTTGCTAAATCTCATGAAAAGCGAGTATTGTGCTATGGTACACCAGGCTTATCTGGGCAGTTTATTTTAAAAAGCCAATATCAGAGTCTCAGTCCTGGATATTCTGGCTCAGTAGGTCTAAGATTGGACCTGGAGCTTTTTTTTGTATTTTTAAGGAGCTCCATGGATAAGTTTGGTGCACACTAAAATTTGAGAACCATTGCTGTCAAAATTATGTAAGAGAAACAACTGTAAGAATAATGTTCACTTTGTGGTTATCTCGATGATACAATATTACAAATTAACCAAGAGCATATGTATTTTCAAATGGTTCAAAGTAAAAATTTTGTCATGGATACAATTTATACTAATTTACATTTGGATCTCTTCTAGGAGGTGTGGACACCCAAAAGAGTAAGGCATTATTCTGTTTCTTGGGCAGCTCACAGTTTGGTGGTTGAATAAACTAGCATATATGCTAGAGCTGAATTTACCAAAAGTGTAAAAATACCTACAGATGAATTCTGGGGACACAAATGAAGACATAGAGAAAGTGATATGCAAGCTGGAGTTGAAGAATGCATTGATGTGTTCTAACTAAATTACAGAGAGGAAATACTATAGAAAGAAGTACTGATTTATACTTAGATATATGCACACACATTATACACATGTTTCACTAATGACAAAGTAGCTTACTTTTGGTGGAACATAAGATCTAAGGGTGAGTCTGAGATAGATAGAAAACAGACTATGAAAGCCATTTTGTTACATGTTGAATATCTTAGATATTTATTATTTCAGCACTATTTAAGGCTGTACTGGGATCAGGGACTTCTGTAACCTATCAGAAAGTTTTCCAGCTCTCCAGCACTGAGGATAATTCTGTGAACCTTTGGTCCTTGGAAACATGATTAATAACTCTGTCGTTGACTTTTCTTCAAACTTCTGGGATCCTGCCATACAATATATCTCTTATTGTTTGAGTAAGTCTTTATTGAGTTTCCTGATTCTTATTTCAAAATTATTCTAAATTTTGTGTTTGGAGTCTTTATCAAGTAGCTGTGTCTGCCTACTTATTTATTGTGCTAAAAGCACATCATGGAGTCTTCTGATTTACCCAATTTTTTAATGTACAGTGGTAATTATGCCAATATTGCTGTAAAACATCTCTGGAACATTTCATTTTGCATATCTAAACTTTATATTCATCAAACAGCATCTCCTTTCCCTTTCCTCCTTAACTTCTTGAACACACTGTGGATTTTATTAATGACAAATGGTCATTTAAATGCTGAAAGAAAACAACAGCCCTGTCTGGAAGGGATATAGATGTTTTAGGAGTAAGAAGAAAAGAAGAGTTCCAGAAAAGAGATGGGGAAAGATCTGCTAAGGTAAAAAGAGAACTGATATAATTATGTATGAAATAGTTTATAATACCTATAATCTATGACCTGTGGTTATGGATAGGTTTGGAGCTGGTGTGGGGGAAGGAGTAGCCACCATACCAAATATCTGGAAAATGGAAAAAAGACTATTAAAATAAGGCCTAAATAGGATAATAAGAATTGGTTATTAGGAAGTTATGGGTGAGATCAACAAGGCCATTTCAATGGTGTATAGGAGTCAGAAGGCAGAGATGAAGAAAATGGAGGGTTTCACAGCAGAGGAGAAAGCCACACAATGAATTTCCCACTTTTCTGAGATCACACTCCACACTTTCTGCTTTCAGTGTGGTTCTGTGGAGAACATGTCCACTGGGCTTGTGATGAAGCAGGAGCTGGAGATTGAGAGCTCTGCCTAAATGAGCACAGAGACTCCAAAGCAACTTTGTGCCAACTTCCACTTAGCTTTGTGGACTCTGAGGCTCTGTTTTGTTTTCTGCTCAGATGAGGTTCTGGGAAGAGGTATTATTAAACTTGCCCAGCAAAAGGTTTTTCTTCAGTACTATACTAGTTTTAGGACAGGACCACAGAAGACTAATTTGCTGCTTTCTCTACTAGTGCTTACAAAACAGTCTTACCTGCTTTTAAGTTCAACAGAACTTAATTACTACTATTTATTTCCCCATATTAACTTAGGTGGAAAATAAATTAGAAATATAAAGTAAGGTTATTTTTGTCTCCATATTTGTCTACAAAATTGAATATTTTGCCAAAGGCTACAATCTGTTTGATTATAACCCCAAGTGGCTAAGATACCATGTTAGTGAGCCAATGGCATTCATCCCTGAAACTTTCAAAATTTAGAGACTGATAGAATTTATCCAACAGGTTCCTAGATGCCTACCATCAAAGTTAACTTTAAAGATGACTAGGTTGTAAACTACTTTGGTTAAGTCAGAATAAATTCTCACCTCTTAAAGAAGCAAAGTGACTTAAACATTATGGAATAGCATGTTTGGGTTAAAAAATCATATTTATTCCTAAAAAAAGTTGAAAATGAAACCTAGACGTCAATTCATTTAGTCATTTAATTCATATATAATGAAGATTCAAGAAACTAAACTTGATCCAGGTGCTAGTGGCTCACGATTATAATCTTAGCTACTCTTAGGAGGCTGAGATCTGAGGATCACTGTTCAAAGCAAGCCCAGGCAGGAAAGTCCACAAGACTCTTATCTTCAATTAACTAGCAAAAATGCCAGAAATAGAGGCTTGGCTAAAGTAATAGAACAACACACTTGGGTAAAAAAATATCGGGGACAGCACCCAGGCTTTGAGTTCAAGGCCTAGAACTGGTATACACACAGAAAAATACAACTTGTAAGTCAATGTTTACATAAAAGTTGTCCTATAGGAGAGGAATCTATGGGGGTCTTTAAATACAGGATCATGTAATCTGCAAAGAGTGAGAGTTTTACTTTTTCTTTCCCTATTTGGATCCCCTTTATGTTTGTCTATTGCTTTATTGTTCTGGCAGGAATTCCAATACTATATTGAAGAGGAGTAGAAAAAATGGGCATCCTTGTCTTATTCCTGATTTTAGAGGAAATGGTTTTAATTTCTCACCATTAAATATAAATGCTGGCTGTAGGTTTGTCATATACAGCCTTTATTATATTGTGGAATGTTCCATGGAATCCTAGCTTCTCCAGAGCTTTTATCAAAGAGGGGTGGTGGATCTTCTCAAATGTTTTTTCTGTATCTGTTGAGGTGATTATGTGGTTCTTCTCCTTGTTCTTGTTGATGTGTTGAATTACATTATGACATATATGTTGAACCAGCTTTGCAACTCTGGAATGAATCCCATTTGATCATAGTGTATGATCAAAGTTTTTGGTCATTTGTTGAATTTGGTTGGCCAGAATTTTATTGAGTTTTGTATCAGTGTTCGTCCAAGAGATGAGCCTATAGTTCTTTGATGAGTACCTGTTTGGTTTTGGGAAGAATGAGTTTGGTTGTGATCTTTCCCTTATTTGAAGGCCTTATAGAATTTGGCAGTGAATCCATTTGGCTTTTCTTGGATGGAAGGTCTTTTATTGCCATTTCTATTTCATTACTTGTTATTTAGTTGGCTTAAATCTTCTTGACTTAGTTGATTATATTAATATTTTCTAGAAATGCTTTCATTTCTTACAGATTCTCCAATTTGTTAGCATAAAGCATGTGCATATAATCATACAAATTGGTGCTTATAGAAATGAATTCCAAGAAAGGGAAACAAGGTTTTTAATTTTTTTGTGATTTTTTTCCCATTTTTCCTTTTTGTCACTGTTTTTGATTTCTGTACCTTTTGTGTTATATGTAACTTTATCCAATTTGGGGTGAGTAAGGAGAAGCACAGAAATGGTGGGACCAATGGTGAACTAATACAGCCAGTAATACTCACTAGACACTATGTTGAAAATGAGCTATACTACTTATGAGGGAAGGGGATTGGGAGGGGAAAAACTGATTAATTGAGGGAAAAGGTGACACTGTTCAAAAAGAATTGGACTCATTACCTTACTTCTGTAACTGTAACCCCTCTGTACATCACCTTTACACTAAATTTTTTTAAAAGGGTGTCCTATGTTAAAGAATTCAATAATTTGGAAAACTAAGCTTGTACATCTTGCATGTCTGAGATGTGTATGGAAATAACATACATGATTTGATGATTCTTATTTGGGAGAAAATATTTATCTTCTCTCCTTCAGATACAGAATTTCTGTTGTTGTTCAAGGTGAGCAGAGCCTACACAACATTTTTTTTTTTTTTTTTTGTCGCAGTAGCCGGTATAGACCTCTAGGGTTTTATCTCTGTAGCAGGCAACAGTGCAGCTTCATTGCCAGGGCTGCTGTCTTCTCAGATTCTTGTTTCAAGAATTTGAAGATGAGATTCTAGAAAGTGGAGGGTGAGTGAACAGTAATGTTACCTAGAAAAGAAGTATTTAGCTCAAAGAAAGCTACTGCCACTCTGTTTGTCTTCTCTTTTCCCTAGGTGGCTCTTCCTATCTCTAAGTGTCGCTGTCCCAGTGGAGTCCGGGAGTTCTTACATAGTCCAAGGGCTGTGCTCTGATTGGTTGACCATGTTATAATTACGTGTTTTGGAAGGTAACACTTGATTGGTTAGGTCCCACAACATTTTGATTGGTATCTACTAGCCAATTCTTTCTGGAGATCCTCTCTCCAAGGTCATGGGAAAGTTCTCAAAACTAGAAAGGGATAGGGAGATGCAGAGGCAGATGTTCTGAAACAGTGTCTCTTTTGCAACTGTTTTTGCCTCTAAATCAAGATGCTGTCCAGGGTCATTGGATCCTAGCTAATTCCCTCTTTCACCTCTACCTAAGTCATTTCTTCTAACAGTCATGGATATGAGCGATTTCCTTGACTGTTGATTAAAAATCAAAAGGCAAGTCCAGAGACTGTGATGTTAAAATATTTGATGGCCCATGCCTGTAATCCTAGCTACTCAGGTAGCTGAGATGGGAGGACCAGGGTTCAAAGCCACCCCAGGAAGGATGGTCTTGGAGACTCCCATTAATCACCAAAATGCAGGAATTGGAGCTGTGGCTCAAGTGGTAGAATATTAGCTTTGAGCAAGAGTGCTTAGAGACAGTGCTCAGGCCCTGAGTTCAAGCCCTAGGAGCATCATGTGCCTGCACACACAAAGATATTAAATGTGCTGAATTACTCAGTAGAAGTTAGAATGTTAGAAAACCATTTTGAAACACTGTATGAAAAGGATCTTTTGCATATGCAAATTGGTTCACAGAATGTTTGGTGTTTTCAGTGAATAAAATAAGTTTTTAAGCGACTTGTGGCAGTAAATATCAATTAAATCCCACAGGATAGGCATATGTTTACATGATAAAGAAAAGGTTTTGGAGAACAAACCATCCTGGGCTTCTGAATATGTAAATTAGAACACTTCACTGTTCCACCAAAATAGAATGCTTAAGTAGAAAGACAGCAGCTGTTAACAAATCTTTTATGTTTACTGCTTTGTGGTCAAGGTACATGCTGGAATCCAATCAAGGTTATCTGTTTATTCCTTTGCCTGGTTCTCAGAATGTCTCAGAACTGCTTGCTGGCATTTAGTCACCTTGGGTTCTTACAGATCTGAGGATTTAATTACCTGCCTGTTCACTTTATTATGAAGTGGTCAGTCTGTGAAGCTAGATCTAAAGTGATAAATCACCTAGGAGGAGGTAGAGGACTACCTGCTGGGGTTTACCCTGATGATTTTAATTATTATTAGGGAACTCAAGAAATGGTAAGCCTCTTTAAAGTTCTTGTTAGCAAGAATTTTTGACAGCAGGAAAGGCAGAGAATATATTTCAATGTTAGAAATGTCCAGGCAGAATTGAGGTTTCCTGAACAAGGCAATGAACTAATGAAGAGGAGGTCTATAATTGGATTTTCTTTTTTGTCTTCCTTCAAATTCCCAAGTTAGCTAATTTAGTCTGGAAATGCTTTCCTTGGACAACAAGCATTAATCTTCCCATTTTTAATGATGTCAACTTATTTTAAAAATGAAACAAAATAAAACAATCCACCCAACAAAACCTTGAAGAATTTTCATACTCAATGTGCCTGTAGGTTGATTTCTACCAATGGACCACCAGTTTCTAAAATATACTTCAGCCAGTCCTCCCTGTGAATGCAGGGACAATTTCTTTCTCTTCTAACAACATATAATAATTATTATCGGTACAATTCATTTGGAAATTAATCATGAACTGCCTTATGACATCTTTCCTATTATATCTTGAGCTGTTGTTTAATTTTTTATGGTTCTAAAGCTTTGCACTTGATTTGAACCTATTATTAATTTTTAACTCCTTTAGTGCATAAACTGTGTTTTATATTTCTTTGTATTTTTCCTAGTTCCAAGTGCAACAAAAAACCCCAAAGAAACTAACCTTGGTGTTGTATATTTCCTAAGGATGAATACTATTATAAGTTGATGTCCACATTTTCTATAAGCATAGTGAAATGATAGAAAATGAAAGACATAATGAATTCATATTCATGGAATAACAATTATTTTTCTCCTGGAAATTACCATAGAATTTTTTTCAAGACATCAGTACTTGTAAGAAAGCTCAGTAACTGATTTGCAAATGCCTCCCACTTTCCTCTTTCTTTCTTGAAAGTGTGCATGGGGAAAGGAAGAAGAAGAAAGGAAACATTTTACAAACATTATAAACCTATCTCGTTAAATCACATAGGTCCCTAGGTAGGAATTATTATTACCCCATTTCAGAGATGGGGAGCTGAAATTTGTAGAAGTCATTTACAAGATCATACCGCTACTGTTAGGCTTGGATTTTTTATTTTGGTCTGTGACTTGCAAATCTGTACCCAATTCCAAAACGGTGAAGTAGCTCTAGTTTTTCTCTGGCAGGTATTTCCTCTCTTTACTATTTCTCCTTTTTATACTCTGTTGACTTCAGTTTCTTCATGTTTCTCTTGACTCTAGGAATCTGACTTCTGAATCTAGCACAAAACATAGAATCCAGTCTAGGCCATTATTTGAAGCATTCTTATTAAGGCTTGTTTTTAAAATTTTTCTCCTCCCATAAGTCAGTCTTTATAAATTTATGACTACTAGTAGGATAATTTTATTCTTACCTGTAACACTTTGAAGACAACATTAGAGAACAAGAGGACTTGTTAGGAATTTTGAATGTGATTAGAGTTATAATGGGACATTTTTCCCAATTCTTTTTTTTTTTTTGGCCAGTCCTGGGCCTTGGACTCAGGGCCTGATCACTGTCCCTGGCTTCTTCCTGCTCAAGGCTAGCACTCTGCCACCTGAGCCACAGTGCCCTTTCTGGCCGTTTTCCATATATGTGGTGCTGGGGAATCGAACTGAGAGCTTCATGTGTAGGAGGCAAGCACTTTTGCCACTAGGCCATATTCCCAGCCCCCCAGTTCTTAATTGAGAGTTACCTAGGGCAATCTTAAGACAACTTCTATGATAGACTTACCTAAAAGAGAAATAGTTTTCTTCATTAGGTGCCTATAAAAAATTTTTTTATTCTTGACAAATGAGGACTATTGGAAACAAAAATCTGTTTCAAAATCAGATTTGGTTAGGTAAGACTTGAAGTAATCTGACTGTGATTTTTAAAACTACCTTTGTAACTGTGATGGCACATGGCCAAATGGGAAAATCCATTTAAATAAGTAGATGATTGATCCATATCAAGTAGGGAGAACACAGTGCATCATATAGTCATTCTAATTTCTACACCTTATGAGGACACTGTATCTTAAATAAATGTGTACAAAGTTGCTTGATGAGAGGCCTGTAGGCCCTGCTGGCTCAAATGTCCTAGGTTCTTATACACACAATATGAAATTTAAGATTTTCTAATACTAAATGCCCAACTGATAATTGATACAGATTCAGAGATTTTTCTATTAGAATAATTCAAATAAAGCAGCTGCTCAAACTTTAAATAATAACTTTTCCTCCACATTGACTCCACCAAATCTTTCCCTTCCAGCTCCTCCTTCAGAGCTTGAAACTACTTTTAGTTTAATGCTGCCCAGTTCCTGAATCCTTATTTGCTCAAACTAAAATTTCGCTATGCGTTACTTCATCTTTTGACTGTGGTATGGTTGAAAGTATGTTCTACATCAACAACAGTTTTTTGTTTATGATGTTGATGCTCAGGCTTAATAAATCAGAAATCAGTTTTTTTAAGTTAACTTGAGATGGTGAAGAATTGTCTTGCAAATATTTTATGTATTTAATTCACTTCTTGGAAAATTCATTGTTTTAGTTCATTTGTTTCTTCAAAAATACCAAATATATTTTGATGACAAAAATGGTTTTTACTAGAACCATTCCCTCCAAAGTCACTACATCACCATAGTCGAAGAGAATCTACTGTTCTTTAGTATATTAAGTACAGGTGGGCTTACTACACCCTTTGTACTGGACAAAAGTGTCATAGATACATTTCAATATCCTCTGACATTTCCCAGAGAATACCTTTGATTCTACAAAAGACATACCAATGTGCTGAGTTCCTGGTAAATGAGTTGATTGTGTGCAATTATCAAAAACTTACTTTCTAAAGCTGTTTCTCTTCCCCTTCTATATTCCTTCCTCTTTCTGTTCTTCCTAGCTCCCTCTCCCTCCCTTTCTTATCTCCTTTCCTTCCTCTGTTTCTGTCCCTCTCTACTTTTCTGCCTTTCTCTTCCTCTTCCCCCTCTCCATCTCTCCTCTTTTCTTTCTCTCTTCCCTCCCCTCCTCTTTACTTCCCTTGCAGATAGACAGTCCTTTTAGGAAAAGCACATGAATTAACTACTTAAGTAAAATGCTTGTGTCACAGTGTCTTTACTTGAGTCCTTTTAGGGTTGGGAATGATTAGTCCACTTGTGAGGAACTGTGTCTTGGCTTTACGGTTCAGGAACTGTGCAGTCTGCTCATGTAGCTTCATCGTAGCATGGCTGAGTTTTTCCAATGTGAAATGAGGATGCTGCAATGTTGTCTTCTGGTATCTCTTCCAGTTATACAACTGGAAAAAGCTTAGAGTTTTCTTTGTTAGGACACATTAATATTATAAGGAATCTTTTCAGTTTTCATTTTCAGATAATATGTATATTTCTCCCAGGAGAAGACAGAAACAAAACATAAAATCAATCTTTTCACTTACTGATCTATTTTCACTTGAAATCTAGTGTAACATCATGTGTTTCTTAATCACTACAAGAAAATGGCGCTGGAGGTAGATGGACAAAATAAGGAAATTTAAAATTCTTTTTAATGTGTGTATGTTTGAATTAATGTTTCTTTAGAAAGTGAGTTTGATCTGTAATTCAGAGTAAATCAACTAGATATTAAAATGGATTATTCTTTCTCTTACTGTTTTTTTCTTGTTCCTTGTTCTGATTTTTATAAATTAAATTTTTATTGTCAAACTGAGGTACAGAGAGGTTACACTTTCATACATTAGGCATTGGATACATTTCTTGTACTCTGATTTTTTTTTGAGAATGGCATATTTTAAAATATTCATATTTAACAGGTTTACTTGTTAAATTGTGACCAGTCATAAACACAAGCCATCTCTTGATACTATCTCAAGGAATATTATACAATTAGGAATAAGTCAATTCCCTAAAAAAGTAGATAGAAACTTTTTTGTGTGCCAGTTCTAGGGCTTGAACTCAGGGACTGGAAACTGTCCCTGAGCTTCTTTTGCTCAAGGCTAGCACTCTACAACTTGAGCCATGGCACCACTTTCAGATATTTTTTATGGTACTGAGGAATTGAACCCAGGGCTTCATGCATGCTAGGCAAGCACTCTATCACTAAGCCATATTCCCAGCCTGATAGAAATGTTTTGACAATTTCATATTTAAGGAGTTGACTTAGGACCACTAGTGCCACCTTAGATCACTGTATTTATTTACAAGATAAGAAACTCATACCAATAATAGATGTGTTTGTTTTACCATTTTTTTCTTCTTGCTCATGCATTGTTAATTTTATCTTCAATCTGGATATTTTGTGGCAATTTCTTTTCTTTTATCAGTTGTAGAGCTTGAACTTTGGGCCTGAGTTTTGCGGGGATTTCTCTAGAGCTCTTTCATCATTTTGAGAAGCTTTAGTTTGATGTAAAAATAGTATATTGTGTAATTTTCTGGGTTTAAGCCTTAGCATTTAAAAACTGTGTGACTCTATGTTGTTAAATAGACACAATCTAAAATTCACTGTAATATGTGGAAAGCTAAGGAATCAGTGAAAAATGTGAATTGGAGAAATCTTATTCCTTCCTGCGTATCTTGTGCATAGCACACGTGACAGACATGCAGCACCAACGGGGCAGGCAGGAATCAGGGTTCTTTCAAAACTAAATGTTAAAGCTCAATTTCCTTTTTTCATTTCTGGAATAAAGTAAATGAAAGTTCAATATTTTCTTACCAGATTCTAGAAAAAATAAATGTTACTCTCACAACATAGTAACAGGGACAAGTTATCATAGCAAATGAGAGGCCACTCTTTAGAGTCATAATTAGCTTGCAATCATAAAACAATTGTCAAATAGATGGTTCCCTTCCTTTACTTTGCCTTCTGGTAATGAAGATGGTGACTTCCTAGTACTCATTAAGTTAATATTAATTCACGTGGGAAATACAGAAAGGAAGAGCCCATCATTACTATTTTCTCTCAAACATAAGCTGCTCTGTGAGTTTGTGTTTGTCTTTTACTTCCTATAGATGAATAGCATCCTCAGCCAAAAATTTGTATCTACTGAGATCGTAATGCAGTGGTATCTATTTTCTTTAACTATATTTCTGTTTTCTTATAGGAACTCTCATCCTTCCTATTTGGGGGGAGAGGGATGGAAAACCACTGAAACAGAATATGTTCCAGGCTTCTAAATCATGATTAATATAGTAGCTCAACTGCCTGTTTTGACAGTTGAGAGCCATGCATATTTCCTTCTATCTTTTTTGAGTCTCAGTTATTCTCTGGGGCATGTTGTGCGATATATAAAGCTAAGTTCTGTGTGTGGATGATGGTTTTGCCCTGAATAGACACAGTCTGCCCACTTGTTTCTTTGTGTAGATTGTCTTGGTAATCTCATAGCTGCAGTTTAGTGCTGTACTTAACTTTCTCTACTGTGAAACATTCTGTCTTCAAATGCATTTGGCACTTGCTGGTCGCAGAGTTAACTGAAAATAGTGCATTTTTCCCCGGTGTCAATTTGCTTTGATCATGAAAGAACATTTCCTGGGATTGCTCTGAGATAGCAAGAGAAGAAAAATGATTATCACAAACACAGTTTTGATGTCCACTTTTAGATACCTACTTTACAAATGACTGCCACATGCCTAAAATATGTCAAAGACACATAAACCCAGGAGAAAAGTTTATCTTGTTTTTAGGACCTGGAAATCTTTATAGCTAAATAATATGAGGGAAAATGAAAGAGTTTGGCATTTTATAACCATTCCATGTTGAAAATGAATAGTTATGACTTACTACCTGGTACTGTTGTTTTCAAAAGGAAATCTTACCAGGACTAAACAAACTGCAGTGGTAACTGCTTGGGAGCCAAGAAGGGAAATTAGAAACCATGGGCTTTAGTTAGACTCAATTATTGAAAATCAATTCTTAATCTAGTCTATATAAGCATTATATTCTTCTTATAAAAAAACAATTAAAAAGTATAGTTTCCCCAGTCTTCCCACAGCTCATCTGCTTCTCCAGTCCTGCTCTCTAGAAGAACCATTACTATTATTACAAACTCCTCACTCATGATTCTTAGCATTTTCAATAGCTACAATAGGGAATGTGAGAAAACATAATACATATATACATACAAAGACCCATACATCATTCAATTGTAGGTTCGGGTTCCTGGAGAGGGAAGAAAGTTCTGCATGGATCAACATAAGAATAGACACAAACATAGACAGTTGCAACACAATTCAACATCTGCACAGAGTAACAATTCTTTTTCCCCCTTTATTCTCCAATTTTTTTATTGTTATTGTAAAGATGAAGTCTGATAAAGAGCATATTTCTTTTTCTTTCTTTCTTTTTTGTTTTTAGACAGTCCTGGGGCTTGAACTCAGGGGCCTGAGCATAGTCCTGGCTTCTTTTTGCTCAAGGCTAGCACTCTACTACTTGAAACACAGCACCACTTCTGGCTTTTCTGTTTATGTGGTGCTGTGGAATTGAACCCAGGGCTTCATGCATGCTAGGCAAGCACTCTACCACTAGGCTATATTTCCAGTCCAGAGAGCACATTTCTTTTCTTTCCTTTTTTTTTAGACAATAAAGACCTTTATTACATGAGCTAAGTACGGTAGATGACTTTATTTGCCTTTCCGGGCCTTGATCTTCCTCAGCTAGAATTCCAGCTCCTTGCCTTCTAGGACATAGCCATCTGCTCGGCCACACTGGCCTGGTCTGGATGCAATGCAGGCAAGAAGCTTCCCCTGCTGGAACTGCTCTTCTAAAACACTGATGACTGTGGCATTCTTTTTCCTTTCATCGTATTTCTTCTGAATTTTCTTGGATCTCTTCTTGTTTAAAATCTCTTCCTCTTCAGGAGTCAGCTTGGCCCCCTTCTTGCGGCCAAGGGGCAATGCATAGTGGGATTCGTTCCATAGTTGGTACGGTGTGCTGTCAATGAGCACAATGCAGTTCTTCACTAGGGTCTTGGTGCGGACCAGCTCGTTACTGGATGCATTGTAGACAACATCAATGATCCTTGTTTTACGAGTACAACACTCAGAGCCCCAGGAAAAGTTGCCCACATCCAGCCTCAGAGCACGATATTTCTTGTTGCCACCTCGAACTCTGACTGTGTGTATGCGACGGGGGCCAATCTTAGTGTTGGCGGCCGGGTGTCCAAGCTCATACTTCCGCTTTTTGTGGTAGGGCTTCTTCTTGCCCCCCGGTCTTGCGGCGCTTGTGCCAGTTGTCCCGAGAGATGCCCATCGCTCCGCGCTGGCAGGAAAGAGGAAACACAAAGCCTCACGGTCACATTTGTGGTACACTCCAGAGAGCACATTGCTTTTTGAAGAATGTCACCCCTTCTCACTCTCTCCTAGTGTCACCCTCTCTTCCTCAACCACAAGTTACATACTTCATTTTCCACATAGTGTGTAGGGAATATCACTGCTGCATTTGTTCACCCTTTGTCCTCTCATGTTTTTGACTCCCCTGGCCCTCCCAAAGATCGATAAAAGAATAAATAAGACAAAAGGAAAAAAAAACCCACAAACTGCAACAAATTAAAAAATAAACTGCATTTTCATTTCTTAGAGTTCATTTTGATACATGTTATTTTTTATGATCCTGTACACATTGGTATTATGCCCTTGTGATCCTCTCCTAGGGAGGAGCATTTCTTGTTGCATACATGAGCTATTTGGTTTTCATGTCCATTTAATCTCCAGAATGATGTAATGTCTCCTGACATTATTCTCCTGGGTTTCTAATGGTTCATCTGAGTATTGTTCAATCCTTCCAGAGTACACACTGTTTACTACATCTTCATAATGTTAAAGCACTATATCATGTCTCAATCATCTTGATTTCTTTTGTCTTTCTTAATTTTTGTTAATCCTCCAATATCCCTTTTTAAAAATTAAGCTTGTTTCTTTATTGTCAAAGTGTGGTACAGAGGGGTTACAGATTCATACGTAAGGCAGTGAGTACATTTCTTGTTCAACTTGTTATCTCCTCCCTCATTTCCCCCCTCCCCCTCCCACTTACTCTCTAGCAGCCACCCCCACCTCCCCAACCTGCCCACTGGAGATGTGCAGTTGATTTTGTAGGTATTGCTTTTGGAATGGTTTGTCTTTTTGTCCTTTGTCTCTCAATTTTGGTATTCCCTCTCCCTTCCCCAGTTCTAATACCCATATAAACAGTATCCAGGGTATTCAGATGATATATAGTGATAGTGAAGGTACAACCACAGGAAGGGAATACAAGAGAAAACTGAACAAAACAATCAAACAGACAAGAAAAAAATAATAAAAAATACAAAAGGTGCGGTTTCACATGGGATGATGATAATAGTTACAACAGTTTTATAACCCAAATTTGCATTTTGAGCACCAAAGATTTACCACCTTTGTGATGGATCTATCACTGTCACCCACAAAGCTTTGTTAATTTTGATGGATTTTATTTGTTAAAGTAATTATTAAAGGTGCAATAATTATATGTATATAATTAAATATAGATATAATGAGATAGATATAAAATGATATAGTTAGAAGATACAGACTGTAATATAAAATCTCTCTCTATAAATGTCCATACATTTGTAAGATATTTATAATATCATAAGTATCTACTAGATATAATTAGACATATAATGTGATATAGTTAGAAGATACAGAGGTTACATTGCTTATAACTGTGGTTTTTATTAATTCTATTATCCTTACAGGGCACTCTTGACTTTACATATGTTATACTGTATAGTCTGCTAAGAAGACACTGCCACTGGCTTAGAGCAAATAAAATACACATGACTCCACTTGTCTATTGACACTTATCTAGCTACTCTGTCACAATCAGCACAAATCATAACGGCATCCAATAAATGGTCTTTAAAACTCACAACCTTGGAGGTCTGGAACTAGCTGTGTCAGTAGCTTGTCTCTGATGTCTGAAGAAAGCCTGAGAGGCTGGAGCTGATATTGAGAAGCACATGAGCTCACATAGGTAGACATGGTATTGTTGCAGCTACTGCAGCTGGGGTAGCTAAGGTTACCACTGAAGGCTTTTGAGTGTAGTGTGGCTTATACTAGCAAAAACAGGGAAACCAGAAGCACTTGATAACAAGCATCATATCATGATGGTTCAAAGAGTGAATTCAAAGCACTTTACTGTTTATTCCCTTCATTAAATTCTAGGATAAATCCTAAGTGAAGAGGTAGGTCAAAGGTCTGCTTAGCTTACCTATTGACAGTAAATACAATTTATTTTTGTGCTGGTATTGGGACTTGAACTCAGGGCCTTTTTACTCATGGCTGGTGCCTTACCAGTTGAGCCATGCCTCCAGTTTTAGTTTTTGCTGGCTAGTTGGGGATAAGAGTCTTGAGGTATTGTCTTTTCAGGCTGGCTTCAAGCCTCATTCCTCCAATCTCAGCCTTCTGCATAGCTAGAATGATAGGTGTGAACCACCGACACTCAGAAAAACTGATGACACTTACTATAGAACTTTTTTTGTGTTAGGTGCAATTCTAATTAATTTGAAGGTAATATTTTAAGTTAGAATTACTATTATCCTGTTTTTAGCTGAATAAACTAAATGAGTAGAATTCTCACAACTTGTAAAGACAATTATTTCATATCACTTTCCTAAAAGGTTATTTTTCTAACAAGCTTAATGAAGTGATTCCACATTACTGAATGTTTTCATGTTTAAAAATTAATCTAATATTTAATTAGCATATCTTAGTGTAAAATATGTTGAATATCCTTTTTTATATTTAGTGGCTCACTGCATTTCATTTTCTGTAAGTTGGAATGGATCTTATTTGTAATTTTATATCTTTAAAAATTCTCAATTCTCAGTAGGATATACATGAGTCCAAATAGGCTCTAGTATATTGAGACACAAGAGAGGTCATTAGATCAATTCTATCCTGACTTATTCACAGATCTGTGGACAGAAGGTCTTGTGAGAAATGCTACATACTATCATTTTAACATGCCTTCCACCTTTATTAATAGAAAATTTAATCCCCCAATTAGGCTTCCAGTACAATGAGCCAAATGACATGCTACTTTTAATGAATTACAAAATCTAGTGTACCAATCTCTTATATATCTTTTAATGTTTTCTTATGTTATAACAAAAGGCAACAGTCTAAGACACTATAAAAGACACCAGAGCAGTTTTCAAGAGTTGTAGCAAATGAAACCATTAGATTTAAACATTGAATTTGATGTCTTCCATACTCAATGTGAGAGAATTATATTTGCAAAGAAGAGAAGGATGGAAATGATGAGAAAAGATCTGGTACAATAGGGCCATGGTTATATACACATTGAAGCTTGTGTGTGTTTGAAAGCTTAAGGCTCCAAATTTCAAAGTGTTTTGCTCATTTGTATGTGGTAAGAGAATGAAGAAAACCACAAGATCAAATGAGGCTACACGATGGTCCAGAGTGTTTAGTATGAAATTCTCTAAATAGTGGAAGAAGATATCAAGAAAATGTGATTGCCAAAATTATTTAAAAATAAAGCTAGAATCTTCTAGAAAAGGATGGAAGAACTGGTGAGAAAAATAACCTTCAATCATAAGGATAAAGGATAACCATTGGGGGACACCCATTACCCTAGAGGCAAAAAAAGCCATGACCTCTTAGATCCTGGTTCTCTTAGAACACTACAAAGGGAAAGAGGTTTGTGTACATTTCCATGTGGGTTGTACCACAAAGTCCAGCCATTCCAGTCACCAAACACAACAGATTAAATAAGCATAGAATTTTCCCGCCAGACACAAGCATCCCCAATCCTTGTGCAGTTCAATTGTAGTTTGCATAATTATAAAGAGACAGGAGGTAGAAACAACATGAAAGTGGTGGTAGCATGATAGTAGAAACAGTGGGAGCAGTAGTAATTAAGGAAGACAGTTTTGTAGATTACAAGTTGGAATTAAGTCAATTCGAATGGAAACCTACAGTCATTACAGTGCTGGAGATATTTCAAAGACTTTTCTTTTGCCACAAAGAAGGCTGTAATTTGTTAATTAAATATAAATAGGTAAATACTGCTAAAACCGAAAGGAAATAATATAAACAGCAAAAGAAGCATTCTGGTACTCAAAAACGGAAAATGTCTAGGCAACCTGTTACAACATCTATTTTGCGTGTGATTAGAAGAAAATGAGGCAAAATTTGTCATTCAATGCAAATATGTCTTGTCACCCATAACCTAGGAAAGTTCAATCCAAGTAAAATTGAATTTGGTTCTTCTATGTCATGATATTAGTTTATATTACATACCCTTTTGTAAGAATTTCCATGCTAAAATATCATTCAGGTAAAGAAGTGAAAGTAGCAGGACCATTTGGGCTTCTTAAACCATTAATTTCTATGCCTGTCCTATGTTTTGTGAAAAGTTATAGTTGTTTCCAAGGCCATAAGTCACAAAGCCACAGTTACAAATATGGCTTGTGAGTCTAGTGCCCTACTACTTATCTCTCTGTCTTTCTATCTGTCATGTCATCTATCTATCTATCTATCTATCTATCTATCTATCTATCTATCTATCTATCTATCTATAATCTATCTATCTATAATCTATCTTTCTATCACCTATCATATCTATCAATGAATCAATCAATCTATCTGTCTTTCTCTCTCTCTCTCCCTCCTTCCCTCCCTCTTTCCCTCCCTCCCTACTTTCCTTCTTACAGTGGGTTTTCACTTATCAGGAAAATGGATAGACTTGGAAAAACTCAATGTGATCAGGTCTAGAGAGACTAAAAGTACCTGTTTTCTCTCCTATGTGGAACTATATGAAATATAAATGTATATGAAAACACATATAGGCCATTTGTTTTCATACACAATCAAACTGACTAACATATGGTATATGCTGGGAGAACTCCAATGGTGTAACTCATTTGAACATTTAACTGACAGTTAATTGAATACCAGGAAGCTGAAACAGGTCTTGTTTGAAGGCAGTGGATTTTAAGGGGACCATGTGAATCAAGGGAAAGAGGAGTGGTAGATAAATGCAGCCATTATACTCATTGCTCCTCTATTTAAAAAAAATGGAGTTAGTTAACTTGATTCCAATGAGAGAGTTTGATATAGATGGTGGGGGGCGGGGGATGTTGGAAGGGGTGACACTGATCAAGATGTGTTGTACTCCTAAGCTGTTATGTTGAAACCCCTTTGTACAACCATTTAAATATAATAAACTATATTTTTAAATGGCCTGTGAAATCAGTTGCCTCTTAGATATTAATATGGCCATGGATCCATAGCATTCATAGCATTTGATGTCTCTGGGATGCTGGAAACTTACTGGTAAAGCATCATCTGCTATGCCCAAGGGTGAATGTTAATGATGGAATTGAAAATAGTCAATATTTCCATTTCTAGGATAGGATGTACTTGCTGCCGATTAAGGTAAGTGAAATACCTAAAATAGAAGAAATCATTTTAAAAATTATTATCTTAAAGATATTACTAATAAAACTGTTTTCCAGTGTAAGATAATTTCGCTTGTCTACAGTACTGAAGAATACCTAATATCTTATTAATGACCTCCTGAACTTTTTCTCAGCTTAGCATTTTCCTAAAATCATTCTGTATTTTTTCAAAAGTAGCTATTTACATATACTGTGGATTTTGTATAATTAGATAGTAAGTTACCATAAATCTATTTTGACTGTAAGTCACTTACTGTAATTTGACCCATGAAAATGATCTCCACATTTTATTTATTTTTTACTCCTCGGTTGAATGTGCCCCACTATGGTAAGGAGACAGTTTTTCAGCTTTATTAATATGTATGGCCTTCTCTGCATAGGGTTAGTTTATGGTGATTGTTAGTATTAAGAATGAAATAAACAGCTTTGCTTAGCTTTGCAGAAAATAAAATAAAATGCAATTCCATCAACTTTCTTTTTAGTTGTGAAGCTCTAAATGCAACTCTGATCTTACAAGGTTAGTGTAAGGCTGCCATTAGATCATCATCTAGGCCATAGTTGAAAATGTTGAATTATGCATTTAAATGTGCTCACACATTATCTCCACACTGAATGAAACAAGGTAATCAGATTTCCACTTTATTTCTCTGCCAGAAACCACAGTATTATTTTGTACTCACTGGAAGAAATTTGGCAATGTGTTATTCTCCTCAGGCCTGTTTTCACATGATAGCAATTCGACTGAAGTGCGGTGTAAAAGTATTTATTAAAAGCAATTCCCCTCTGGCACTTGGAAATGAAAGACAATAGGAATGTGCTGTTTTGCTCTCTGGGAAAGGTTCACATTTTGTGAGTTGATGAAAAAGTTTAGTGTATCACACCTTAAATAAATATCTATCCTTGCCCCTAGAGAGGAGAGTAGCAGGAATTTTCCAAACCCCTTAAAGAACAATGCCCAATATCTTGGAGGAAAATGTAGGCAATTGAATCTGCTGTCTTTCCCAGCCTTTTACAATTTATTTATTTTAGAGTAAGAACATGTTGATGCCATATTGTTCTGAGTAATCATAAATCTAGATACAGTACAAAATGTCCAAGAAGCCTAGAGTAATCATTGAAATACTACATTTTTTTTTCTGTTAAGGGAGGAAAACATTTTATTCATAGAATACTCCTTCTTGACTCAGTGCCTTTTCTGTTTTCCTTCAGCAATGAATTGCTATTTTATAACATGTAATATCTACAACTAAAGGCTTCCCTTCTCAGCATTCCTTGCAGATAACGTGGAAAATTAGACACAAATGAGAGTTGATGTGTGGCACTTCTTTAAAAAATTCAAGAGTGGACAGGGAGCCATTTTTTCATCGTTACCTTCTGTGACCTCCTTCTTCCTGCCTAGAAATCAGACACAATAGATGAAAGGCTTAGATATGTGTTTCTTGACCTTAAAGGTGGAAGCCAAATGCTATGAGTGTTGGAGCTGACTGTTAATGGTGTTTTACATTATGGCTGCCAATGTGCAATAGTCATGTAAGTCCTGCTTAACAATCCTGTAACCTGTATATCATCATGAAGTGTAATGTGTGATATCTGGATTAATATTAGTAATTAAGATTTAGATAAAAGATCTTGTGTTTTTAACAACTCAGTAGATTTTGGCGAATTACTGTCAATGAAATTGATATAGTCTGTAAATTTGTTGATAATAAATTTTGGGCCCAGCACAAATGCCTCATGAATGTAATCATCTACTAAGGAGGCTGAGATCTGAGAATTGAAGTTCAAAGCCACCCTGGACAGGAATGTCGATGACACGCTTTTAATCATTTATCCACAATAATAATAATAAAAATAGTAAAATTTGACATTTTGGAAAGACATAGATCCATCTATGTTATAGCTTGCTTATGACATTCTTAATCTTCAAATTGTTTTTCATTGTTCATATCATATGAATATAATAGTCTCTGTATGACATTTTTTATTCACTTTTATAAATATACTGTTCCTTAAATACTGAATTATGACTTAGTTGGAAAGTACAGAAGATGCCCCTGAAGACACATGCAATTAGTGCATTAATTGTCAAGGCATTTCAAACCTAATTTGCATTCTTTCAATGTCCTTGTACCAGGTCCCATTTCTAGTAAGAGTTAGTGGGATTTCACAGTGAATCAAGGCCCAGTTTTTGCCTTGGGCAGCTCACCCTCCACTCATCCCTTAACATAAAGTAGACAAAGCAAAAATAACAAGTTGCCCTGCATCTACTTATTCATTGTTTTTGGTAATATTGTATTTGATCCTTTCTTAAGAATATGCCTGGAATATCAAGAACTGATAAAAACGTGAAATGATTGGTAGTTATAATAGGAAGGAGACTGGAACATTATAAAATCTTATGAAATATTTGATTTGATCATTATGGTTTTCCCTTACAAACAGTATTATCCATTGGGATCATAAAGAGTGAAATCTTCTAGAAGTCAATTACATTCATTCATCAATTAGTATGTTTTATTTCTGATGAATGACCACATGAATAACTAGTTATTAAGTTAATTCAAGTTACGAGTACTTGATGCATTTAACTGAAGAGGTAATGCCTAAAGGAAGCACTCTTTTTTAAAATAATAAAAGAATGTATTATACGATAATATTAATTCTATGTGGGTATAGCTATCAATTGCTGAGCACCATAGCATATTTATAGCTTTTGTGATAATCATTTCTTTTATTTCCTTCTGAATATTTTGACTTCTTTCCTTGAACTCTTTTTAGAAATCTGACGGTTCACTTGTTTTCTAGGTTCTGTTATCATTTTTTTTTTCTTTTCAGCATCTTTTGAGGCTTATTTCCTTTGTTTTCTGTTGGTGAAAATAGTCATATGGCTAAGCACTGGTAGCTCCTACTTAACACTTCACCTGAGACCGAGAATGGAAGGATCATTCCCCAGTCTGGGAAGCAAAGTTTAGGAGACCCTATCTCAAAAATAACCAATAAAAAGCAGAGCTGAAGGCATGGCTTAAGTGGTAGAGCATCAACTTAACAGTCAAGAGGCTCTTAGTTTAATCAACAGTACCATGGATAATAATAAGATGCTAGTTGGATATTTTTCAGGCTTACTAATGTGACATATAGATAGATAGATAGATAGATAGATAGATAGATAGATAGATAGATATCCTTATTTCACTTGTTCATTGACATTTACTTTTGTAAGTTCCTCTGGCATGCGAAGAATTTTTTTTTTTTTTTTGGCCAGTCCTGGGCCTTGGACTCAGGGCCTGAGCACTGTCCCTGGCTTCTTTTTGCTCAAGGCTAGCACTCTGCCACTTGAGCCACAGTGCCACTTCTGGCCGTTTTCTGTATATGTGGTGCTGGGGAATCGAACCCAGGGCCTCATGTATACGAGGCAAGTGCTCTTGCCACTAGGCCATATCCCCAGCCCCAAGAATTTTTCTTTTAAAAAGCATAGTTACCCCAACTTTACCCTGAGTACAGTGGGTGGGAGAAAAACAGCAAGTAAAAATAGCACTCAGTTGAACTATTAGAATTTTTTTTTCAATACTGGGGTCAGAACTCGGGGACTTGCACTTGCTAGGCAGACACTCTATCACTTGAGTGACTCCACCAATCTGTTTAGCTATTTTTTGAGATAGGGGTTTGCTTTGTTCTCTGTTGTTCTGAGACCATGATCTTTATGCTTGTGCTGTCACTGTAGCTGTGATGATAGTTTCATAACACCACACACAGCCATTGGTTGAGATGGAGTGTCAGAAACTTTTTGCCCAGGCTGACCCTAAAGCACAATCTCCCAATTATCTCTACTTCCAAAGTAGCTAAGATTGCAGTCTCAAGACACTATCCCACTCTACAAGGAATTTTTCATAATTTAATTTCTATCCTTTGATTTGTTTACAGTGGTAGGGATATTAAAAGTTATATAAAATGTAAAAAGAATTAACCCTAAATGAACAGAAATATCCTTAAAAGAAATATATTTTTGTGATGAAGATTGACTTAGAACATTACACTATTATATTTGAAGGACATGATCCAGGACAAGGCCTGTATTCTATGAGAAAACGGAGAGATTAAAGAGGAAATTTGGCCTACAGGATGGAAATATTGCAGTTGGTGAAAGCCATCAACAGATACAGGACATTAATGGTGTGCTTCAGATTCTTGAAAATGGTTTCTATAAAAAATAGATAATGATGAAAAATGAGAGGAAGATATGCATCCAAGACAGCATTAATGATAAAAATTGTTCTAACCTTTTTCTGTATATACTAGTGTTGCTATAACAAATAGCAAATGAAGGGAAAGTTATTACCTTTGAAAGAAATTTGCCAGGATTTAGTTGAATGTATATGTGTCTAAAAAACAATTAAAATTAGATTTAATTTAGGATCTTCATTTAATCTAAGTTATTTCATATATTCAGATGAAAAAGAAAGGCCTGAAAAATATTACAAATTTTACATTTTCTTTCAACAATTCCTGGTTGACTTGCTTGTCTAGTAGTTCCCTGGGTTCTGACTATGTGCCAAACATGAAAAGAAAAGACTCACTTACAAAACAAAAAAAATTAAGAATTTACCTTAGAACAATAGGATTTTTATTTTTTATTATTATATTTCTTTGTAGTTGTACAAAGGGATTTCAATTTAACATATCAAGTTATGAGCACAATGCACCTTGATCAATCCTTACTTGAATTAGCATTTTCTAAAGGCAAAATATTTGGTAGTAATTCTAGAGAAGAAATGCTTATAGAAGCAGTTTAACTGCTCATAAAAATTAATTTTTCTCATTTAATTGCATGCTACCTTAATGGTTATCTTTTGATTCCTATATGTTCTGGTCTATAATTGTGCCATGAATTTAAGAACAAGAACTAGATTTTATATATATATATTGTAAATTCAATACTTACACACTTCTCTGGGCATAGCAGAGACTGATAACTATTAGTTCAATGAAAATGTCCAAATCTAGGAATTATTATTATTATTATTATTATTATTATTATTATTTGCCAGTCCTGGGGCTTGAACTCTGGACCTGGGCACTGCCCTTGAGCTTCTTTTCTTAAAGCTAGTGCTTTACTACTTGTGCCACAGAGCCACTTCCAGCTTTTTCTGTTTATGTGGTACTGAGGAATTGAACCCAGGGCTTCATGCATGGTAGGCAAGCTCTCTACCATTAATCCACATTCCCAGGCTCATTATTGTTAAAGAAACACATTTTTTTCTACAAGCTATAGCAATGATTGACTTTCTATTTACAGTAGATCAATCAACGAAGTCCTAGGAAATGTAAATATATTCTAAATTCTAAACATCTTCCTCCTCTTATTGTATTACCTTAGTTGGTACTTAGGGCTTTGTGCTTCCTATGCAAGATCTCTACTACATGAGAGCACTCCATGCCTCTAGCTTTCTAGAAGCTTTCTTGCAACATTATAACTCAAAGACTAGATGACAGCACTGCCATTTAAGTAAGAAAAGGCTGTAAGATTTACTTTGATTAAACTTTTGATACTGTGTGTTTACATCACTATAGGCAGAGGTATGTTAAAAATTAAAGGAGATTAGGAAAAAGTTTAAACCTATTGATGTACATGTGATATACTTTAGGTACCTTTATGTAACATATAAGAAATATATTATCATAGGTTCTATGTACTTAACAATACTGTGTTCTAATAAAACATTACGAAATAGGGGAATAAAATATTAACAATTAAAGTACATTTTGAGGACATGATTAGTTTCACTTATGTTTTCAGATTTCACAACTTTCTACAAATATTAATGATATTATTGTCTAGCCCATGAGTTATCATAGACAATAACATAACATAACAATAGACATACATACACAACAACATAGACAATAACATAAATGTCTCTAAAAATAACAAGAGTATGATTTTTAAGATGTTAATAAAATATTCCCATTTTTGTTCTAATCCAGAGTTATTTTGCTGATAAAAGAGGTGATTTACCATAAAATGATTTTCAATCTCTATTAATTTATAGAATAAATGATGTGTCTTTTATAACCTTGTATCATTTCATTTGCCAGCCAGAGTAGCTAATGAAAGTTTGCCTAGAGTCTCTCATACTAAATGGGCTGATTTCAACTTTTCTCATATTAATATAAATTAGATGACTTTTGTCCTTGCCTGAAGGGACAATGTCAATGTCTGAGGCTCATATCTCTCATGACTATCAGCTAATTAGAATGCAGGAGAACTCCCAAGATTTCATCACTAATCCACCCTTCTGGATTATATCCAGTGTTAGCTTTCTTGTCAGCCACTGCAGGGCCCCAAGCTATAGTGCCCCAGGTCTATGATAAGTACCTGAGCCACAAGATTTTACTTTGGAAGGTATCAAAGCCAGATTTTACATATCTGAATTTAAAATAAATCAGATAATTGTCTGTCTGTAAAGTCCTCAATCCACTGCCACTGAAGAGATACCATCTCCTTTAGTGTGAAAAAATTATCAGTCAAAGAAGCACTCTGACTTTCTTGTTTACAGACATTTGCAGAACTACAGTATATTTGTGAGAGAATTATTTTTTTTCTTAGCAATTTCTTCTGCATGCAGGAATGATGTTGACTTCATTTTAAAGTCATAGTTGTATTCATTTTTCAACCTTATTTGGGGGGGGGGGGCTTAAGCTAAGGACCTGTCACTCTTGCTTAGCTTTTCACTTAAGGTTGGCATTCTACCACATGAGCCACCCCTCCACTTCTGGCCTTTTGCTGTTTAGTTGGAGGTAAGAGTCTCACAGACTTTTCTTCTTGGGCTGGCTTCCAACTGCAAGCCTCACCTCTCAGTCTCCTGATGATTATAGGTCTGAGCTGACAGCAACCTGGTTTGATGTTGCCTAATTGCATCCAACACTGGCTCTCAACTCTCTCAGGCTCACAGTCCTCATTCTCAGTAAGTGCCAGTAAGAGACAATTCACTTGGGCACCCACCATCTCTACTCCAACACTCTGTTCTGACATCCTTCCAGATGTTCACAGTGAGCCCTCAGATTGTCTGACAACTTTTGGATAGTTGGAAAGTTTTAGTAGCTTATTTGCAAAGCTTCTCTCCACACTACACACTCTCCTACCTCCTTGTGCCTCCAGTGTGAGTCATGTGCTTTAAGTGTCCATTATGATTTCTAGTTTTCTTTAACACCTCGAATCCAACTTCATCTACCTTTAGACTCGCCCTGTTATATCAACCTCATAGTTGCCAGGTATCTCTTCTCCAGAGGTACAAAGAATATGGTACTCAATGAGCTGCTTTCCTCCGTCTTCATCCTATGCAGCTCACATATTTAAAGGAAGCACCCATCAAACCCTCCAATGTCTTCCCATGCTCTATGTCATATGACTTTAGACACTTTTTTCTAGGATCACTCAATGAACCTTGATTCCTTGATCTGTTTCAGAATCTGAATTCTTGGATTTCCAAGATATCATTTCTTTCTGCCATTCTGTGTATCCATTCATTTATTGAGGTGGTTCTGGGGTTTGAACTCAGGGACTCATGCTTGCTAGGGAGGAGCTCTACCATGAAACCATGCCTCTAGCCCTATATTTTTGCTGGTGGTTTCTGAGTTCATGTCATGCTTTCTGCTCAGGTACATATCTGAACTGTGATCCACTTATTTCAGCCACCCCACTCCATACCCCACTGCATCCATACAAATGGAGACTTAAGGCCTTTTCTGTCCAATCCATCCTGGTACTACAATCCTTCCAGTCTCAGCCTTCCATGTAGTTCAGTCTGATAGGCATGTGCTACTGTACACAGCTATGAGCTGAGGACTTTCGCAAATGTTTTTCCCTCAGATAGTATTGAACTGGGATCAGAACATTATTAGACTAGAAAATAGGAATATAGTTGTAAACTCTAGACACACAACTTCTATGCCCTTATTGTAACACATTTTGCCTTCTTTGTACTATGTCATTTAACCTCTTACTACTCAAAATTAGTTCTGAGAATCTGCAGCAAGGGCACTGGCCTCACTTGCAAGCTGGTTGGAAATGTGGCATCCTCTTATTCCTCTCCTCATCTGCAATTTCACAACATATTCAGGTGCTCAGTCTGCACAGACAAGTTTGGAAAGGACTGCACTAGCTGACCATCTTCTCTGCTCACTTGATTTTTCACCTCTGGTTAAGAAGTTAGTTGATTTTCACCAGCATGCTTCATTGTCACTATGTGTTTTCGGTACCTCTCTCCTTGGAACACTCAAACTATATTCTGTTTCTGTCACTGTACCCCAGCTGCTGAAGGGTTTTATGGTGAATGATCTAACCGGTCTGGGACCATTGCTGACTCGTGTTTTATGACCTTAAACAGACCCTAAGGATGTTTGATTCCTCTCTTCCAATTTCTAAAACCGTATCTCTCCTTTCCTCAGAAATTTTGATATATATCTTCAAACTTTGTTTCTTTTGGCCTTTAAAGTTCCAGTCTGTCTCATCTTCTATGAACAATGTTAACATCCTGTGTATGTACTTGTAACATAATTAATCCTCTTTGTTCCTTCTTTCTTTTGGTCACAGAAGTACTGTCTCTGTTCATATCTAACACTGTACCTGCATTATACTGCTTTCAGTTAAGTACTGTCATTTCTCATCTATGAATGGAAGAACTTTCTTGCTACAGAGGAGCAACAGAGATTTCCCATTTTATCCCTGCAATAGGTTAAATAACATCTCCAGCTCTAAAAGTGTGCCTAAGGACTGCCCTCAGTACCTGCAAATGTGACTTGCATTTCAAAATGGGGTCTTTGAACAGGCAATCAAGGCATATCTCATCATTATGATTGCTTTTCTAATGTTTACATCTGATCCTGAAACCATTGTCAAAATTAACAAATTGACACCAGTACCTTTCTATTCACTAATTCTGAGTCTATTTGAAAATTCCTGGTTTTTATAATTTTTTTTGGTCTGGGATTCAATGTAGCGACCACATCACATTTTGTCACAGCATCCCCTTAGTTTTCCCTGATAGGCAACAATTCCCAGTTGTTTCTTTTCATGCCATTTGCAGAGTGAAGATTAGTTATTTTGTAGAATGCCTCTTGGTTTGGGTTTTTCTGCTGTTTTTCTTATACAAGGTATTAGTCAATGGGACTCTGGTAAGAACACCATGGATGTAGGTACATTTCTTATGACATGTTAGGGGAACCTGAGACCAGTGTAGCATCCCCCTAATGTGAATATCAGTCATTTGGTTAAGGTGGTTGTCATAGTTTTCTGCTGCAAAATTACTATTTTTCTCTTTCTACTTTCTATTATATGCAGCAAGAGTATAGTTCAGGTTATACTCAGGTTAAATGTACACACACACACATATAATATTATATATATTATATATATACATAAATGTGAGTGTTTATTTACAACATAATTAATCTTACTCTTTCCCTTTATCATAGAGGCACTGTTTCTTTTAATCTCTGGATATCATATAAGTCTTATGCACACACAAGTAATATGGAATTTTTCTTTAAGAAAGATTTGTCTCTTCTCATTTATTTCAACAGTTATTATCAGCGTTGGTTAATGCCCTATGAACTTGCAGCTTCTTCTGTTTTATTTTTATTGCAAATAAAATCTCTTTGACCTGATCAATTTTCCCATTTAGTATTGAACTTTCCTAAGCCCTGTAATTTTTGTCTCTTTCTGTGTTTCACTTTCTGCTTTCCTCCTTTTTTTTTGTCCCTCCTACTTTCTTCATTTATTGAATGAATGATGGTTAAAAACTAGACATATTGTTAAATGTTGAGGTGCCATATAATGTATGGTTTGTGTTCTCCACGAGTTTATAGCCTAGGAGATTTTTGCTAAGGATCACTTACCAAGCTAACTATGCAGATGTAAAGGCACTTTGGGGAACCCAGAAGACACTACTTGATTACAAATCAAGATGACAGACACTTTCCCCAGGTTTTTAAAGCCTGAATTTGCTCTATAACCCAATTCACTGATTTATAGATTTTTTAATACTATGTGCTAAGTAGGAAGATTACATTATTTACATATCTTCAACCAGAACTCTATTCTCAAATTCCAATCTCCCTCCCTCCCTCCTTCCTTCCCAGTCTGTCTGTCTGTCTCTGTCTCTGTCTCTCTGTCTCTGTCTCTCTCTGTCTCTCTGTCTCTCTGTCTCTCTCTCCCTCTCTCTCCCTCTCTCTCTCTCTCTCTCTCATCTCTCCTACTCTCCAAATTTATTTATTATACTTCCCCCTGAAATATTCTAGTGATACCTCAGGTGATATCTAGACAAGTTTTTCTTCTTCTAAAACTTGATACTATTACTATTGCCACAGGTAGAAACCCAAGATTCACTGGAAAACTTCCTCTATCTTCTAACTTCAGTCAGGCAAAGTTTGTAGAACTTGTATCCTAAAAATATCTTAATGTATTATTTTTTTCTCACCATCTCTATTTTTGTGTGCAGTGTGCCCAATAATGAACTCTACCTGTATCATTCTTGTAAAGCTAGCATTCTGACCATGTTTTCTTCTTATTAAAACATTCTATACATGTATTTTCTTCACTCAAAGATCCAAACATACAAGGCCATTAAAACAAAGCCTTAATCTATCTTGCCCTTGCTGGATATTTCATGCTTTAGTTACATTGAGCCACAGGCTAATCAACTTTTGGGTTTGGGTGACTTTGTTCATGGTTTTTCTTATTTCTGTACAACTGCTTTTTCCTTTCCTCCAAGTCCCTACTCCTTCACCACTGTCTCAAATATTTTCTCAAATATGATTCCTTTCCCACACTCTGTTAAGGCAGTCTCTTCTCTCTGCCTCCTTAGCATGCAAATATGTATTAGCTAATCTCTTGCATTAATTACATTTTCTTTATTTACCTATGCAACTTTCCTTTCCTTGACTAAGTTGCAAGCAAGTAGGAGTGATGTTTATTTTCTTTTTGTGTAGTGATTGCTAACCATAACTTGATTCCATTGCACATTTACTCAAAGAATGAAGTAATCCAAATTTGCAAATTTCTTATTTTCTTCCAAATAGATATTATTCCCAGGATGACATCTTCTATTTCATATAAAATTGTGTTATCCAAATAATTTGACCTCCAATTGATTTCCTTTGTTCACCAAAGAGAAAAATCCATGGTCCAAGGAATGGATAGTAGAAAAAGGCCTCTGAGTTTCAGAAGCAGACTTGGCATCTGCTTATTGGGAATTTGT
Organism: Perognathus longimembris pacificus; assembly: GCF_023159225.1. NCBI lineage: Eukaryota > Metazoa > Chordata > Mammalia > Rodentia > Heteromyidae > Perognathus > Perognathus longimembris. The sequence goes on along the minus strand of NC_063162.1, from coordinate 100,026,777 downwards.
GACAAGAAATATCTTGACATAGTTTAGGTTATTTTTTAAATTCAATTTTATTGTCAAGGTGATGTACAGAGGGGTTACAGTTACATACACAATGTAGTGAGTACATTTCTTGTCAAACTTGTTAGCCCCTCCCTCCTTTTTCTCCCAACTTCCCTCCCCCCAACCCCACCCCTTATAGTTTGACACAGAGTTAAAGAAACAAGGAGAATAAGCTTGCTTCTACTTCTCTTCCATCTGCTTGACTCTGGGTGTTCCCAACCCCACCCCCCTTGATTCCAGGTGTTCTCCCTGCCTGATTCTGGTGTCCTGTTTCTTTGGCTTAGGCTGTTCCTTCTTGACTCTAGGTGTTCCTTCTGCTACTCAGTAGTTGCCTAGTGCTGCTACCCTATTTTCCTTATTCTTATAGACATTTCTGTCCATTTTCCTCTTTTTTTTCCTTTACCTCATTCAGCTTGCCAAGCTGGACTTTCTCTAATACATTGTGTTAGGAGAAAAATGTATATGCTCTATCTCTAATATTTATATGATACCTTACAGTTTTGCTAATACTTTCCTGTAGATTGCCATTTGATTTTGCTTTAGAGATTTTCATTTTGTAGATAAATAGACTGAGATACTGAAAATGTATGCCTTCTTTAGTATTTCTTAAGTAAAGAGAGGTGGACCTGGACTCCTGTCTTGATTCTATTCTATTTTTTTTTTTTTTTTTTGGCCAGTCCTGTGGCTTGGACTCAGGGCCTGAGCACTGTCCCTGGCTTCTTTTTGCTCAAGGCTAGCACTCTGCCACTTGAGCCACAGCGCCACCTCTGGCCGTTTTCTGTATATGTGGTGCTGGGGAATTGAACCTCGTATACATGAGGCAGGTACTGTTGCCACTAGGCCATATTCCCAGCCCCAGTCTTGATTCTATTTTAGCTGATACCCCAAAACCTAAAAAACTGAACACATCTGTCTGACAGTTTGATACATTTCTACATTATCCAAAGAACAATTGGGTTAAACGCATCTATCTTTAAAAGATTGTTTATTTATTGTGAGACTTTTAATACACTTCCTCCCAGCTTTTCAAAGTGAAGAGTTCTTTTCTGTCATTTATGGTCACTCTACTGGGTAATATCGTGCCAGAACTTCTTATTCTTATGCAATTGTAACTTAGTGACCAGTGATAAACCTTCTCCTATCCTTCCTTCTCTCCTGTTCCCCACACTTCTCTCTACTTACCATCATTCTATTTTCAACTTTGATAATATCAACTATTTTGATACAGTATATTAGTGCAATCATGTTCTACTTATCTTTCTGTGTCCTGCTTGTTTTGCTTAACATAATAATTTTTATTTCATCTTTGTTGTGATAGATGGCCATATTTCATTCTTTATTGACTAAATATTAAATATTTTGTATAGGTACCATATGTGTACACACACACACATACACACACACACACTCATTCCATTGTGAACCATACTTTCTTTATCCAACTTTGTTGGATTTTTTTTTTTCAGTTGTGATGTTTGAACTCAGGGCCTTGGCACTATCCTTGAGCTTTTTGGCTCGAGGCTAGCACTCTACCAATTTGAGCCACAGCTCCACTTCTAGTTTTCCAATGGTTAACTGGTGATAAGAGTCTCACAGACTTTTTCTGCCTGAGCTGGCATGCAACTATGATCCTCAACCTCCTGAGTAGCTAGGATTATAGGGATGAGCCATTGGCACCCAGCTGTTGTTGAACTCTTAAATTTAGAATCCTGATTTGATTTAAAATCCTGTGTACTTTTCATCTCAGACAAAACAGACATGAATGACATCATTTGTACACTGAGAAAGTAGTATCTAAACTAAGATTACTAGGAATTATGTACAGCCAGTGCTTTTTCAGCAGCTAGAAAAGTCAGATTTACTGTCTACCTAAGAGACAATTACAATAAAAATTGTTAAGATCAGATGCATCCTTTACAGGTTTGATTTTGCAGTTGCTGAATATTCATGTGTTGCTATAAACCATGCGGACATGTGAGTCTGCACTTGTAGCAGAAGAGGAGAAAATGGAATCTTGTCATTGATGCCACTGCCTTCTCTGCGGCAGAAAAATTTCACCCATGCAATGAGAATGTTCTTTTTCAAAGAAGTGTCTCTTCATTCATGTTTTTTTTTAATGATTCATGTTTTTGCTGTTGTTAATGCTGTTTTCTAAAACCAATTTAAGAAGTTAAATATAGATATAATGACACAGGCAGTGATGAAAAATATGTAATTTTGCACTTCGTGGTCACCATTGAAATTAGTTTTTTTTTTCATAAAGAACCAAGAAAAGCCTGCCTCTACCTTTCTCTCTCAGTGTAACTGATGCTATTTCTTATTGCTTAGATTTGTTCCCTGGAATAAGTGTAGAAGACACTGGCAAATGTCCTAGCTGAATGGTGATAACACATCTAGGGAGACTTTCAATTCCTAAGCAGCTTAGCAAGTCATGGAATTTTCACTCTAGTTTTATAGCAGAATTGCAGAATCAGTAATGGCAGCCTGGTAGATAATTCTGGGATATTGGTGCCAAATGGCCCTCAGCAGATGCTCTATATGGCTTGATTTAATCTAGGTAATTTAGAAGTAATCTAGTTTCTGAATGTTACTGTGTTTGCTTTGTTTCATTTGTTTTAAGAAGAAGCTTTTAAGAGGGATGAAAAAAACCAACAAATGCATATTATCTTTGGATTTTAAATGAATCCTGATATTTTCCTAGGTCTAAGTGGGCTCTCAGAATGTCCTTGGATAGTTTTAGGAGGCCAGGTATCTGAGCCAGATGGTTATTCTGATGTTCTTTCTTTCCTTGGCTACTTCCAGCGTCCTCTCCCCAGCAGTCATCCTTCCTCAGGAGCCTGGAAATTCAGGCTTCTCACGTGGAATTGATGTTTTTTACTTCCTGTTCTTTCAAGTCTGACTGTAAGAGGACTCCTAGACATTTGTTTTGTAGAACAGAATTCATAATTGGTACAGTCATCACACTATAATCTTATCAGGTTCTAAAAATGTCACTTGTAGTGAAATGCCAAGGAGGTAAATGTCCCACAGTATCATTTTAAAATGCTACTGTACACATTTATTTTGCAAAAATAAATCAAAATAACATTACAAACTGAATTTTCGGTTTTCAGTAGTCTTAAATGTCATCAAGTGAACAAGGACTTAAGCAGAAATGTAAACAAATGAACTAAGTAAATGCTACTGAAAAAGTGATGTGGTATAGTAGAGCATCCAGCAGTCTGGGATTTGTCATGCCTACATGAATTTTTCCATAAACACTGGTATTTCTTCCAGACTTTTGAAATTATTAAATCCAGATTACAGAGTTAAATTCAGCCAAAATGTCTTGAACACTCAAAAAGATACAGTGAGTATGAGAATGGTGGTTGCTGGCTCACCAGCAGTGTTGGCACACATAGGACACATAGGTTGATTCACTTTGATCTAGAACTGGGGACTCCGTGTTACTTTTGTGGAGGGAAATAGTATCACTTACTTTTGTGAGTACAGTTTGAGGGGGTGCACATAAATTACTATTTTGTTTTCACAAGACATTTACAATAATACAGTATTATTTCAGAATTAAATTGAGAAGAATAAAAGTACATAATTCATTTGACAAAAAGTCTTCCTTATCTACTTGCTTTTTCTTTCATTTACCCCTCTCTCCCTCTTCCCTAATGGCTTCCTCTTTCTGGACAGCTTCTCCAGGCTGGCCTCACAATGCTCCCCCAGAACTTCAGTCACATACCTTTGGATATGACTGTGGATTCAAACTTCAAGAAAAAAAATTAAATATAATTCCATTTGTTTTGTGTTACTACTTGTACATACATGATTAGATTGTCGGGTGGCATATATCACTCTCTTTGTTACATTCAAAATATATTGTGAATATGACTACTCTTTATTATCCTTGTTGTCAACATCATCCAATAATGTCCATAATGTTGTCCCCATGGATTTCTGTCATCACTCCTTATATGGCCCCTTGTATTTATTTTTCTGCCCCAGCATGACCATTCTACATAAGAAACAAGTGCAGTCCCCTGAAAGATAAGCCAGATCCTGTTATTGTTCTGTTCAAAATCCTCTAATAAGCTGGGCACAGCTGGCTTATGCCCGTAATCCTTGCTACTCAGGAGGCTGAGATCTGAGGACTGCAGTTTGGAGCTAGCCCAAGCAGAATAGTTTATGAGACTCTCACCTCCAATTAACTACCAAAAACTGAAAGTAGAGCTGTGGTTCAATGTGGTTAAGTGCTAGCCTGGAGCATGAAGTTCAGGGACAGTGCTCAGGTGCTGAGGTTAAACTCCAGGATGGACCAAAACAACCAACCAACCAACCAAAAACCACTCATAGTTTCACATTTCAGTTGAGTAAATATACATATAAATAGAATTATTTACAACATCTGTAACCTAGCTCCTCTTTGACACAGCCTAATATTCCCTCCAAGATTCTCTTCATTCTAGCCACATCAATAGCTTTCACCTTGGCTGAGTACTGAGTATGTTAAAGTATTAGGATGGCTGTCTTTTGTCTTTAGGTATCTACAGGACTCATTCAATTATCTTTCCTGGATTTCTATACCCATATCAGTATGTTGTTTTCACTTTATGCAAAAGAGTTTAATGTACATCACATCTTCATTCTTGCTTCTTGTGGTTGTGGTCTCAGTGTGACCTCCAACATTTATGTGTTAGAACTTAGTGACCAATATAGTAATGTTAGACTTTTAGGGAGTAATCAAGTCATGAGGCAGAGACTTCATGGATGGGATTAGAGTTTCTGTAAAAGATCTTGAGAGGGGTCATGAAATTTTGCTCCTATATCATCTTAGGACACAGAGTAAAAGGCTCAGATAATGGAACTATTAGGTCCTTGATCTTAAATTTCCATCCTCTAGAGTTGTGAGAAATAACATTTCTATTATCTGAAACATACCCAGGTCTATGAATTTTGTTTTAATAGATTAAGTTAATCTTCACAAAGCTAGGCATGGCTTCTTGAGAAGCAAAGATTGGGGAATTGTAGCCCCTGGCCACCCTGGATAAAGGTTCATGAGACCAAGGTACATCTCAGCCAAAGACTTGGAGAGTTGGTATATACCTGTCATGCCTAGCAACAGGTGGGAGGATTTTTATCCCAACCCAACCCAAGCAAAAAAGCAAAGCAAAGCAAAGGACAACACTGCCTTGAAAATAACCAAGGCAAAAAAATACTGGAGGATTGGGTGAAGGGGTCTCTCTAGCTAACACAAGGCACTGAGTTCAAATCTCAGTATTGCAAAAACAAAACAACACACCCAAAAATAAAACAATGAGACAATCATTACAGAATTGATCAGCAAATGACGATTTACATATTCTCCCTGTTTTTCTGATTTCCTCCGTAGACTGTTCCATGACCAGTTATTTGTCTATATGTCTTCATTTCTTCATCTATAAAGCCACATAATATTTATAAATTAATGAGTCAATATACAAAACCCATGCCATGTTTATACTCTATATATGTGGTATTAAATTTGTTCTGGGATAAAGGCATAATATTAATAATATAATATAATATAGTAAGAGACAATGAGGAGAAGTCATTTATATTCCTTAGAAAATTGTATATTGGTAGTGAAAGTGACAGATAGTTGTATTTTTCAAAAGTATGGATACATTTTAGTCCTGTGTATTTAAATGAAACATTTAAATGAGATATTTTGAACTGTAGACTATTTCTAATGATTTGCTTTTTTCAGTCAAAGGACTATTACCAAAATAAGAACTCATGGTTTTTCTTCTACATTAACTAAAAGTGTCAGTTGGGCTCTGATGGCTTACACCTGTAATCCTACCCACTTAGGAAACTTACATTTGGCAATCACTGTGTGAAGCCATTATAGGCAGGAAAGTCCATGAGATTCATCTCTAAGTAACTAGCAAAATGCTGGAAGTACAGCTGTGGTTCTAGTGGTAGAGTGCTAGCCTTGAGAAAAAAAAAAAAAGCTCAGGGACAGTGTCCAGGCCCTGAATTCAAGTACCAGGATATGTACGCACAAGAAAGTACCATCTATGTTCATTAGTCTATAATCTCTCTCTTTTTTATTTTGTGTCATTTTTGACTTTGGAATGAATATTTACTTGAATATATATGTTCAAAGTATTCCTTCATTATCCAAATACAGAATGTTCCTGCTCAATTGTGAAACCTAGCCCTAAATTGATGATTATGGTTTTTATAATGATGATAAATATAATATTGGGGCATAAATTTAAAAGGGAGACAGTGATCAGAAGTGGAAAGTTGGGGATAGGAAAAGAGATGGAAAGGGAAGAGGATCAGATCAGAAGAGAATCAAAGCTATATATATATGCATATATATTATATATTGTATATATATGCTATATATATAATGTTTTGTATACACATATGAGTGAAGTCAGCATCAAGAGACCTACAAAATACAGTTAAAAGGGGAGAAGGAAAAGGGAGGGAGTAGAAACATGAAAGAGGAGGTGAACTTTTTCAAATATGTGGAATTGTAATGAAGCAGCCTTATATTGTTAATGTGTGATCATTAAAGTAAAAACAAAGTACAAAATTGAAATGATATGAATACATTAGATACTTTCATAAGATGGAAATTAATTTACTAAAGCCATCATCTAGCTATTTCCCTCAGGCCCTAGTAAGACAAAATTTGGGGGTTTTGTATGCCTTTTCATCTCTAGGAGAGAGAAATATCTTGGAAAATTAATTCCTGGTCCTATCAAGTTATTAATAGTGAAGAAGTCATTTGATTCTGAGAAAATTATGATGTTAACATTGATAATTATGACAATAACCAATACACATGGAAGTTCTCCATGATTAGGCACCCTTGTGAGTGAATGGTTATGCCTCGCTCACAGCAACTTGTCAGTAGACATGGTTAGTCAGCATTGTGCAAATGGGGAAACTCAGGGACAAAGAGCTTGAATAGGTTGCCAAATTTACATAGAAAATATGAATAGCAGAGATGGAATTTGAGCACTTTGTGCCAGTGCCCTCTGTTGCTTAACCTCTAAGCTATCCTGTGTCAGTCCTCTCTCTGGAGCACAAGTAGAATGTGTGTATATGCACATGTTTGTGTATAGGTGTGTGCAGAAGTGAGCACATTGGGGTGTGTGGGCATGTGGGGAATGTGTACATAGTGACAGTGCCAAGTCAATGATTAAAGATATAGAACTCTGACATATAAAATATGTCCATAGACATATTTTTGCTCCCTTTGTAGTTGAGAAGGACTATGGGCCAAGAGAAGATACCAGGTTATCTTAGGATAAATGGTTTGGAGCTAGAATTGTGCCAATTATCTGTTTTTATCTGAAATTTTGATTTAACTGGGAATCTGGTTTTGTTTTTGTTAAATCTCACAGCTCACAGCCCCTTTCCACCCTGTCAGAAGAGCTGATCAGGTCACAGGAGCAAATAGAGGCATTATCCATCAACTCATATTTATTCACACACTGTGCTAGACTCCATGGCTACCTTGCATCTATCTGGGCCAGATAGTATGCAAAGTTAGCAAAACAACTTAGCAACATCCACACCTACTGCTGATAAAGTCTACTACAATGGTTCTCAATTTTAAGTATATGTTAGGATGGCTTAGGAAGCTTGTTAAAAAGGTGTTGAATATTAGTAGCAACCCTGGCAATAATGATCTAGAAGGAGAGACTTGATATCTCTTTTGAAAGATACCCTAGGTCACCTTGAGGGGGATGGTTCCTGGAGCATACTGTGATATTGTCTTAGTCCTTTCAGGTTGCTACACAAAGTACTTTAAATATATTAACTTAAACATATTAAAATTTTAAGGTCCAGAATTCTAGAGGCTAGGAAGTCAGAGGTGAAGGCACCAGCAAATTTAGTGTGGCTGGTGAGAGCCTCCTCTTAGAGATGGTATTCTTTTTTATCTTCACATGGTAGAAAGGGCAAGAGAGCTCACTTGATAAGGATTCTTATCTCACTCGAGGCAGTAATGTTCTTCGGACTTACTTAGTTCCCCAAGGCCTCACTTTTCAGGACCATCACATTGGGTATTAGCTTCCGGCATATGAATTTTGAGAGGATACCACTATGTAACTATAATATATATGTACTAGCCTGGCAAGTAGTACGAGGCTTTATCAAGTTATGAGAATCATAAATAAACACTGCTTAGTGAGGCTGAGGGCACGGGGACCTTATGCCATTTCAGTTCCTCTAAGGTATTTATGTAGATTATGAAATAATATTGTTAAATATACATACATATATTTAAGTCACTTTAAAATGAATGTGTCTTCTGATGATATAATTAGTGTATGAGCAAGAAGGAATTGGTAATAAGTGCACTAAGCTTTTCAAAAGAGAGATTTCTCTCAGATTTCCATCTGAGGTTTAAGTCACATGAAGTGTGACACTCTCTTAAAAGTAGCTTAGACTCCTTGAGCCATAGCCTGTTCTGTTCCAGAGTTATAAATTACAGCCTTATTTTTTTGTCGTTGGTGGTAGTGTTTTTTCTTTCTTTCTTTCTTTTTTTTTTTTTTTCCCAATCCTGGGGCTTGAACTCAGGGCCTGGGCACTGTCCCTGAGCTTCTTTTGCTCAAAGCTAGAGCTCTACCACTTGAGCCACAGCACTACTTTCAGCTTTTTCTATGTATGTGGTATAAAAGAATCGAACCCAGGGCTTCATGCATGCAAGACAAGCAATCTACCCTTAAGCCACACTCCGAGCTCCATTACAGCTTTTTTTTAAGAAGGAAAATCTCTGTATTTCAGAGGACTAAAAGCAGGATAGACCTATACTTACACTACACCAATTCTACATTCCAGCATAATGTTTGTGTACTGATGTGGCCTGTGAAGGCATTTCTATATTAGTTGTTGAACACCTCAACAGCTGAATTGTCTACAGAATCAAGTCAAAGCAGTGAGCATTCTGGGAGGGATGCCAGCCACAAATTGTAGTAATCCAGCCTTGTTGTGATAAAAGCATGAATCAAAAGCTCAGTATCTTGCTGAGACAGCAATCGTCTTAACCTTGTTATACTTCTGAGATGGTAATATGAGGTCTTATCAATATGGCAAATATGGCTCTCAAAGGAAAGCTGAGGGTCAAAATGGCTGAATTTATCTTGGAGAGTATTGCTTTGTAGGATGCCCAGCTGGAGAATTGTGACTACCTATTAAATTCTCCATGAAGCAGGAAATATATGGCCCACTGCTTGGAGGATAAGAAAACAAGAAAGTTGTAGAATCTAAAGCAAAATAAAACTGGCCAAATGAGATGAAAGCTTGATATCTTAATTTTTAGCTATAGGCATCCATTTTTGTGATTACCTGTTAGGCAGTTTCTGATTAAGTGAGGAGAGTTCCAACTGGGGGAGATTAAAGGATTTTGAGGTGATCGTATTTTAAGAGGCAAAATCTTTTGAAAGCAGTTTTGCTTTTGTAATCAAGTCTATCCTGTGTTGAGGTGAGAAGCGAGTTATAAGTGAGTTGGGCAGTTAATAGTATTTAAATTCATGTACTGAACAAGGCTGTTGTGAACGATGTGTATTGTACATTTGATCTGTATGTTTTGCGATTTTCTGAGAAGTCAAATTACTATTGATTCTGGGAAACATGGCCTTTTTATTTTTATTTTTTAGGAACCATGGTATTAGCATTCCACTCAGCTTCACACCCTCCAGGAAGAAGGGCAACATGAAGTGATGAAAACCTGGAGATGAATCATAGCTCTGTCATTTCTAAGTCATGAGACCTTGGGCAAGTTATTTAACCTCTCTGTGTCTTGGTCTTCTTATCTACAAAACACTGCTAATACCAGCGTTTGCCTCAGAAGTTTTGTGAAAATGAAATTAGATACCATATGCAAACTATTCCAGCAGTGAATGACATATGATGTATGTTCTCTAAATGTGAGAAGTTGGAATTTTAAGAATCCCCTCACCTCCGAAATTACACTTTTCTACACATTTTCTGATCATTTTGGAAAATTTAGGGGAAATAAAGACCAAGGTAAAATATCAACTGATAATACAGGCAAACTATAATCTTATTATTTACAAAGATAGGTTGGACAATGCAGTTTAGTTATAGAGACACACAGACTTGTTGAATGAATCTCCAAATTAGGTACATGCACCCTTCCTCTTATAGCAACATTACCTGGGCCAGATTTCTCATGGAAATAAAATCCCAGTAGGAAACAATTTTTGAAAAAGAATGGAAGAACTGAGCTGAGAATACACAGGCAATTTGTTTCAAATTAACCAGATAACCCATTCCTTATCACCAGCACCAGAGGAATTCAAAGGTCTGGATAGAACAAGAGTGTGTTAGATAAAATTGTCTTCATGGAAATGAAGATTAGGAGAAGAGTTCCCAAATAATAATGTGTCATCACTATGAATAGTTCATTTCCATTATATTTATTCTATTATTTGAGATTATCTTTTGCTTAGCCCTTGGAAAGATGATTATGATTATATTTATGTCCAATTATTGTTATAACAAATTACTGAAGACTTAGTGACTAGAAAATAGGTCAGCAATCCAAAATCAGTCTTGTGGGTTTAAGTGAAGGTTTTAATAAGGCTGATTCCTTTTTATCCCCTGAAGAGAGGCTCCTTTCCTTGACTTTTATAGCTACCAAGGATCACTTGATTATGGTTCCCTCCTTGTATTCTTCCAGACTCATTACATCTCCTTCTACTGCCTTTGACCTTTTGATCTCTTTCTTCTGAAGACCTTAACACAGAGTCTATTGACATCATTCAAGATAAGCTCTCATTTTAAGATTTGCAATTAATTCTCACCTGCAAATTCCCTTTTACTTTGTAGAGTAACATATTGATATGGAAATCTTCAACACTAGGACATAGATATCTTTCATAGCCAATAACGAGGCTACCACAATAACATTTTCACTGTCTGAATTTACTTTGTGTCTGTTTTTTATGTTGTATATAGATTTCTTTTTTAAAATATTGCTTAAACAGGTTGTAAATTTCTTCAGGATAGTCATCAAGTCTTCCATTTTTTAAAATGTTTTTCTTGCTTTATTATCTCACATTTTAAATGTTCAACACACATTCATAATAGGCTCTCTGTAAAATTTACTGATTTAAATTCCTTTAAGGAGAAAAGAGTCTGGACTTTCAGTGTTCCACGACAATCAAAATCTTAGCCTTACCTGTTGATTCTATAAATGTGGGTCATGTAAAGGCAATGCACTTGGAGTGAAACATTATATGGTGACTTATGTTGCTGAGTCTGTAGAGAGACTTTGGAGCAAGTGTTGAGATTTACCAGGAACTCATCGGATTATAAAGGAGAAGAAATATACTGAAATTCTTATGAGTGGATGTGAAAACTTCTACTGCACGGTTTAACCTACTCTCCTTATTAAATTTAGGAAAGAGGAGGATTATTATAACATAGATTTTTTTATGATTTATCTGCAATGGTTGATGGAAATGTACTGTAACTTAAAATGAATACAGAAACAAAATAATTCTACCTCTCAGACATAAGTACATTTCAAATGCATGATTGTTCATCACTTAAGAGTTGAATTAGAAAATTATGGAGACCAATATGCAATTTTAAGGTATTTAATTTAAGTTAATCGGTATTTAAATGAACCATAGAATTAGCTTTAAAACATATAGCCCTGTTCAGTAGCCATAATTTTGAAAGTTAGTGATGCTCTATTGTAGCCTTGCATATAATGTTATATTATCAAGACAAGATTACATTTGTCTTTAGCCTGAAAATTTGCATTTGAACTATTGTACCTGACCTGTTCCATTTTAATGTCTTCCTCTCCTTCCTTAAATTTTTCTGCTTACAATGGTAGAGTCTAAATTGTAGAAATGGAAAGACCCTAGGGACTATCTTGTCAACTTGACATTTTCCAACAAAAAAACATAATACTGGAGATATTAATTGATGTGCTTAAATTTATGTAGGTGTTAGAAGGGTGTTATTTCAAACCTAACTCTCAAATTGTTTACAGATTGTCCATCTTTCCCTAAGGAAAACTACCCATTTCTGTGAAAAATAAGCATGTGTAAAATTGATTAAAAAAAAGTATAGAACTAAACTGTGTATACTGGTATTAGAACTAGGAAACTGAAAGGGAATACTAAAATCTAGAGACACAGGGTAAAAAAGACAAATGACTACAAAAGCAATACTTGAAAAACTGTTTGGTGTAAATGAACTGAACAGCTCTTGTGGGGGGGAAGGAAAAGGGGAGGGGGAGGGGAGAATGAGGGAGGGGGAAAGGAGGAGGGGGGAGGGGGGAAAGAGGGAGGAATGAGGGAGGAGGTAACAAACAGTAAAAGAAATGTATCCAATGCCTAACATATGAAACTGTAACCTCTATGTACATAAGTTTGAAAATAAAAAAAGAAAAGAAAAGAAAAGTATAGAACTAGAAAAAAGCAGTTATGGATGAAGAAATGAGAAAAACGTTTTAAAAAGCATACCACTTAAAAAGCATTGTGAATACTTATGCATAAAATGGTGTAGCCAACAGGAAAGAATTTGATGTTTTTTTCCAAGAGGTAAGTAGCATTGGCATATAATCTAGCAACTTCCACTTTAGGTATGTGCCCCAAAATATTGAATCGGACACAAACAGATACCTGCACACTGGTTCTCATAGCAGTTGTTCCCAATACCCAAAAGGTAAGAGAATGGCCAAGTGTCCATCAATGGATGGAAGGATAAACCAAATGTGGTACCTGACCACAAAGGAACCTATTCAGCCTTATAAAAGAATGAAATTTTGGCTCATGTTATAATATGAATGAACATGGAAAATACTATGCAAAGTGAAATATACTAGACATAAAAATAAATATTGCATGATTTTTACTTGAATAGATAAATGAAGAAAAACTAGTGATTGCCAGAGTGTTGAAGGAAGGGCAGGAATGTTTTATGGATATAAAGTTTCTATTTGGGAAGATGAAAATTTTCTGACATAATTAGTTGTGATATTTCTCCAATATCATTAATGTACTTATTGTCACTGAATTGTACTCTTAATACTGTTTAACTAGTAAGTGTTATATCATGTGTATGACAGTATTATGACAAGATATTTTAAAAATAACCCTTATTTAACATGTGCATTGCAGAAAACATATATAAGCAAAGAGCAAAGTATTACTGCCACAAGCAGTTTAAGAGCTTTAATTAATCCTAAGTAGCAAATAGTTCACATTATTCAATCATTTTACATAGTGTAAAAATCTTTTTATTGATGAATATAATTACATATTTAAAATTCCCAATACTTCTAGCAAAAGAATGGAATGGGTAGGAATAAATTTGTATCTATATAGAAAACACAATAAATGATTTTTATCCCTAATCAAAACTTAGAGTAAACAAAAAATATAAAATGAGGCATAAAATTCTATGAATTTCAATCTGTATAAATATTTGTCTGAGTTGCTGTAGCTCATGATTGCCAATATTGTCTACTAATCTCTGTCACCATGGAACTAGGACTGTTTTGAGTAGATTTAGTCCAATCTTTATTCATTATAAAAGAGAATTGTGAGATTGGAAATGTTTCTTACTTTTTCACAAGCCATGCAAATGTGAAGAAACTTTATATCCCTTTCTGAATTCATTCATTGGAAGGATTAGGGTCATTTTGTGCTTCTTATAGCCAGTGATTTTAGTTGAGTCCATTCTTGCCATTTTTATATTTTTAACATGTACATTCCATTTGCTGCACAATCACTTTTGTAAAGTTTTATGAAATTTTCTTTTATGTCTAATTTTTGATGTTTCTTCTAGGAAGTATTTTTTATAACCCACTAAATGGCTGCTGACTATTCCTTGGTAAGCATCTTTCACCTGAATGTGTATCCTTGTTGAGTTCATACTTCTGTACCTATGATCTATCAGGTGCTATACTAAGCTGAGAATTCCTCTACATCACTGGATGCAATTAGCCTATTACAAAACTGCTTTCGAAGGCATGATATTCCAGTACAGGAAGAATAAGTAGAGCCTGTTTGAAGTCAGAGAAGAACTTTAAGTGTTGAGCAACTGTACTTGAGAAAGTTAAGATGTCTCCCAAAAGGGAAGCTTCCTTCACCCCTCACAAACTTGTACATGCACACTCATACATATGGAAAATAATTGATGCACAGTGTTTGTCTGGTGGATCATTAGTGGTAATCACATAAAAAAAATCCCAATCTCTTCTCTTCTTTCATCAACTGCACTTGAATCTTTCTTAGTCCTGATGGGAATGAAAATGGGAAAAGAAAAGTTTACCTCCTCTACAAATCAAAGCATTTTGCCAAGAGAGATGGATCTCTCCCAAGTAGGAATTTTACTACCAACTGTGAATGAAATGCATTTTCTCCATCTCACTACACATTTATTATGAGCATAAAAACAAATCAACAGGAAAAGTTGGGTTTGGTAATATGTTACATTACAAAAAAAAAACCAAAGAAAAAAAAACAAAACAAAAAACAAACAGTGTGAATTTAAGTCTTTAAAAAGCTCATTTTCGATGTCTGTCATTATTATAAATGTCTCACAGCTGGGGTACTGTTCTAATTTATTAGCAACCCTCCTGTGCACCCCTAGCACACAAATTTTGGTCCCTGGAGGCTAGTTGGCTATAAGTTGATTATAAAGATAAAATGAGAGTAAAAAGCAACCTGTTGTTAGCCACGAGTCAAGGCTGTTTCTTGAAACACCAGGGAACAGGGCTTTAATGACAAAAAAGTCAGAAAATAATAAGGAAAGTGATCATGCTAATGGGTAAATTGAAACAAGTTAAGCCTATAAAAGGTCCCAAGTTTCTAGTAACAAACAAAAGGGAAAACAAGATGTGGACAGAGCTGTTTGTAATACAATGGGAGAAGAACCTGTTCTAATATTTTCATCTTATTCATTTAAACAAAAGGGGGAGCATTGAATAAGATGTTTCATTCTTTGTTTAGCATGTGTTTCGCAGCATAGTGGGTGTTTTGTTTATTTGGTAGAGCATCATGAGTGCAGTCATACATAACCCACATTTCTCCATAGTACTCAATGCTGATTTTGTGAGAAAAATGAAAGAACTAAGATATGAGAATAAACTAATATGACACAGGATACTTGTATACTGTGGCGGAATCCTTTCCAACTATAAAACCACTACTAATGGAGTGAGACACTAAATATTAAAGGAGTTATTACCATTCATGTTCTTACCAAAGAATCAAATGTATCACAATTGATTACAGCAATAGCATAATGCTATGCACAATGGCAAAGTGGATCAAATGCTCTGAAGAAGTAAGTGTAGTTTCAATCACTTGTCATCTAGGAGATAAAACATTCATGAATTATGAGTAAACTAGTATGTATTTTAATAAAATACTAAAAAGAAGTACATGTATTTTATTATTTTTTATATTATTTTTTTCTTATTTATTGTCAAAGTGATATACAGAGAGGTTACAGTTTCATACATTAGGCCTTGGGTACATTTCTTGGACTGTTTGTTACCTCCTCTCTCATTCCTCTCTCCCCCCGCCCCCTTGCCCTCTCTCCCCCATGAGTTGTTCAATTGGTTTATACCAAATGGTTTTGCAAGTATTGCTTTTGGAGTCATTTGTCTTTTGATCCTTTGTCTCTAGTACATGTATTTTAATGGTATAAAATAACTTTCATTTACATAATGTCTGTCTATAGAACATAAGTGCTTTCTTTAGAACAAGAAAATTTACAAATGATAGCTACAGCTTCTCTTATCAAAGATGTCTTCAAGCAATTCAAGCAAGTTAATATACATGGTCACTTCTATTTAATATGGTGGTAAAAGGGAGAATAACTAGGTCACCAGAGCATAAAGTCAAGGCAATAGTATTCATACTCTTGCTTATGAGAAACTTTAGGAAAGATAAATCTTCAAAACCGAAAATCTGTATTAGACAGGCATTTCTGGGGCTTAGGATATTTGGAGTGACAGTTTGATATAAAATGATAGTTGCTCTATTCTATACAGTGAAAGTTGCTTCACTCCCAAAGTTGTTCCCGTTCCCAAATGTGAGTGAGCCAGGCAGTAGCCTCAATTCCGGTATTCAGAGTTGGCATTTGTTTTCTTTTAGGCCTGGAAATATTTAGAAAAAAAATCTAAAGGAAGGTCCCGGAAAAACTGAAGAACATTTAGTAAAGTATTAGAAAAATTTGAACTGTAGAATAATATAAAAATAAGATTTAAGCTGGTGCTGGTGGCTCATGCCTGTAATCCTAGCTACTCAGGAGGCTGACATCTGAGGATTGTGGTTCAAAGCCAGCCAGAGAAGGAAAGTCCTTGAGACTCTTATCTCTAATAAACTACTCAGAAAAAGTCAGAAGTGGCACTGTCTCAAGTGGTATAATGGTAGATTTGGGAACAAAGAGGCTCAGGCCAGTGTCTAGGCTTTGACTTCAAGCCCGGGGACTAGCAAAAAAAAAAAAGATTTATGCAAAGTTTTGTACATAATATTAGTGCTTTTACTATCACCATTAGTTTTTGGTATTGATCAATGATAAATTATTGAATAATTATGTTTTTGTTATTTTTTCTTGTTGGAGACATAATATTTTTCCAATGAGTTTAAATGGGGGTAGGGAACTTAAGGTATTACAAACTGAGTAATCATTATGTTGAGCCAAAGTGACTTCTGAGATACAATTGTTAAAGAAAAAGATTACATTTTTCTTTCAGTTTCTTTAAGTAACTTTTTTTTTGTTGTTTGTTTTTTTGGCCAGTCCTGGGGCTTGGACTCAGGGCCTGAGCACTGTCCCTGGCTTCTTTTTGCTCAAGGCTAGCACTCTGCCACTTGAGCCACAGCGCCACTTCTGGCCATTTTCTGTATATGTGGTGCGGGGGAATCGAACCCAGGGCCTCATGTATATGAGGCAGGCACTCTTGCCACTAGGCCATATCCCCAGCCCCTCTTTAAGTAACTTATATAGAGCTAGTTCTTCTACTCCTGTTGAAACTGGCACAGACCTATGGTTCTTTCAGCACTAATTGCTTTAAGTGCCAACAGTTTCTAGTTGATAATTAAAACATCCGGTCCTATGTGGCAATCATATCTCTGAACATAAAGCTAAGATTCCTATTCCTATCTTCTACCTGCAGCTGGCAGGAATCATACAGTTGGAGAAAGAAATGGTTAGCTATCTTGCCAGCATTTCTGACCTTCCCTTTCCTTCTGACCTTTCCTTCCCTTCTGGCTCACTAAGTAGTGAGGTATAAGAAGGAAGGAAAATAAAGAAAATAGGAAACTTTTAACTGACTGATACTAGCATTAGTGCTGTCATGTATTCTGAGACTTTCAGGATTACAGTTGTCTGTATATATTTATACATCTATACATAAATACATATATATGTATTAATGACATATATGTAATAGATTTCCTATGTTTAAATATGTACAGTAAAATAATCTATAAAAGGACACAGTAACAGCTTAACAACAATGAATGATAGGACAGAACAATTATATCAGTGCACTATAATAAAAATTATTTAAAACTTACAACTTGCTTATTTCTGGGATTTTCTACTTTAGTATTTAGTCTGCAGTTGACCATAGGTTTCTGATGGAAATTTTACAAGGTGAAATTGTCACTGAATTGCAACAAAGAAATAATGTAATGTTTCAATATGATTTTTTCTTAATGTTCCATTAACATGGTCTTTTATGTTTCCATTTAAGTTATCAATGCTGGGAAATCAAACTAGCGCTACTTAAGAACTTTTTTTGTTGGTGGTGGTGGGAGCAGATCATAGGTCTTGGTTGTTAATTAAGAGCCCAGGCGTACTCCTGTCTCCTTAGGTTTGTAATGGAAATCTCCACTGGAAACCTTAGCACCTTTAGTATTAGAAAGGATCCCTGAGGTATCTGGTGATGTTTCTTTCAGTTGCAGAAGCATTTATGGGCATCAAATAGATTTATTTTTCCATGAAATGTCTTTTAAATTAGTGTTGAATAACCTTTATCTTGGAGTCCTCTAAAAAATTATCTTTAAGTAATTGTACAAAGCAGTTTCAATTCAACATGTCAATTTTTGAGTACAATGCATCTTGTTCTACCATTCTTTCCCATTCTCCCAACTCCACCCTTCTTTTCAATTTTCCTAGTTCTTTTTACACACACACACACACACACACACACACACACACACACACACAATACTATGACTGTATTTCCTCAACATTTTTCTCATGGTTTTTCAGCACATCCTTCCCTCTGAGCCCTACTCCTCTCTATAAAACACATTTAAGCTTCCTGTTTTAATCTGTTAGACTGTTAGTTATTCAAAGGAGTTACACCATTGGAAGCTTTTCCTGTATGTACCATAGTGTGTCAATTTGTTTATGTATATATGCATAGGATCCTATATATGTTTCCACATATATTTATAGTTTAGATCTGATGTCAACATATGAGGGAAAAGCACTTGCCCTTTGTTTCTTTGAGCCTGACTTACTTCACTTAACATGAATTTTCTTGGTCCATTCATTTCCCTGAAAATATCCTAGCACTATTCTTATAATTTTCCATTGTATATACTTATACACATTTGTATATGCAGAGGCATATACATATGAACCATATTTTGATTCACTCATTCACTGCAGGGCATCTGGGCTGTTTTCATAGTTTGTCCATGGTGAATAGTAGAATAATGAACACAGGTGTGCCCTACAATCCAGTAATGCCTCTATTGGGCATTTATTCCAAAGGTTATGAGTCAGGATACAATAAAGATTCTTTAAGTCTATATTTTGGTTGAATTTGAAGATATTTTTTGTACTCAACTCCTCTCCTCCACAATATGATTAGTAGAACCCTGAGGGCCACATGTTTTGACATTTTGAATATGGATTTACAGGTGGCTCAAGTGACACCTTTGAACCTGTAACATTTCTTTCACAAAAAGTACATTATTATTACTTATTTATGAATTTTTAAAATTACCTTTAAATAGTTATATAAAAGGGTTTCAATGCAACATCAAATTATGTGTATAATGTCTGTTGATCAGTGTCATTCCTCCCATCATTCTCCTTCCCCATCTTTCCCATGAGAAATACATTTACTTAAACAGAAAAGCTACTGTACACTATCATCATAGCTATTTGAGGCTGGCTGAAGGAGGACAGCTGTGCACCCCAAATACCCTTTGCTTTCTTCATTATTAGAGGCATGGCATAGAACCTTACCCCGCGGCAGTAATTCCCAAGGTGCCTCTGCTCAAAACATTAAGTTATTTTTCCTGGGCAGTTAAGAACATGAACATAACTTTTGAAAAGCCATTTATCTTCTTTTGTGACTGTGCTCTCAGATTCCATCAATAGTTCTGTCTTGTTTAATATTAGCCCTGACAAGTAAACCTTGCAGATGTAATTGTTCATAATTCATCAGCCAGTGCTGATGTCCAGAGCAGATTCAGTATCTTGGGAAAAGAGGAATGGAGGCACCAGTCATTATTCTATTTGCCTTCAATCTGATATGCAATCCCTCACACATGAGTCTTCAACATCTTTTTCTTCTGAAATACAGATAGTACTAACTTTGATTTATTTTCATTGCCTTGACAATCTGCCATATCCTGTATGGTAAGCCATACTGTGGAGTTGTTTTGTATTATTAGATAGCTAGTTAGTGAAAGAAACAACCTATTGTGACAAAGTGAGCTATTTATTTTAGGATGTTTCCTGGAATTTAGATATTCCATCCAAATCCATTACTTTGTTTGATATCAATGGAGCCAGTGGGTCCTTCCTCAGATTTCTTAGCAGGCATACTAACTGAAACATTAAGATATTGTTTCACTTCAGTCATTTCTTCAGTGAGCTAAGGTTAAGAGCCATTCAGTTCTATCTCCTTGGTTAGATGTGCACCCTTACTGGGCAAGACTTCATTTGACACTACTACATAACCAGCCAGACACTTGCCCAGAGTTTGTGTCTTTTCCCATCATTTTAGGACTCAGTGAGGCACCACATACAGCAGGGCATACTGAAAGCTGCGCTTGGGGATCCGGGATGCCTGAAAGCCAGCTCTCCAAAGAGGTGAAACTTGGAAACAAGTTAGGGGGAGCTAGGCAGATTATCTCCTTTACCTGTATACCCACAACTTCAAGATGCCATTTCTCTTTTGATCTTGTTCAAAGGAGACTCATGGCCTACGGAGCCAGACCCTTCACTTTGTTAATACTGGCTTGACTGTAATACTGTGGTAATGCTTGTCCGTATAATGCAGCACTTTGCTAGTTTGTGATTTGTGAAGCATAGATATCCTAGAAAACCTCCCTTCACATTGGTTTGTGTACTTCCTTTTCCTATTGCCATTTCTCATTTTTGCCACCCTATCTTGCATCTTGTAAGTAGATCACTGACAGCTTAATCCTAACCTAAAGCTGTTTTCCAGAGAACACAGACTAAGATGTGGCAACTATAAAAGCCTGTCTTTGGAGCAGAATTATTATACTTAAGAGTATTGCCTGGATTTACAGCTCATGGTAATCAAAATAAAAGTGATTGAGTATCTTTGCATTTGTATTGGCAAAAATTACAAAAGGCTATCTGTAATGTATGTGTTATATATGTAACTATAATCTAAGTTTACTTGGTAAATAATATACAAATGTAATGCATATAATTGATTTCTAATCATGAAACACAGCAATATTTCTTAATTATTACTAGCTATAATGAAGGAACATCATTTTATCTAAGTGAAAATATAGCCAGGTTCTTTATTTCTGTACTATGTTTCAATTTTCAACAGACAGCACAGTGTATTTCTGTGCTGTCTTTCCTTCTTGTGGCCACTAGTGCTATAGAAAGTGACAGAGTGGCTACAGGGCCCACATTTTCTCCTGATTGAAGTCACACATGAAACATTTCTCTTTGATTCAGAAATAAGGGAAATTGGGCAGTCAATCTAATTTTTAACTTCTCCTTAAATACAACTTTACTTCTTTTTCTTTCCTTTTTTTTAGAATTGTAATATATGAACATACTGGAATTCAATAGTAATTTTCAAAAGAATTAACTTTTTCTGTAGGCGTTTTGGAGCATAAGAGGTGAATGGTCTTTACTTCAAAGAAGGAAATTTTTAGTCGTAAGATCCATGGCTGAGGAGAGGAGTTCTATAGTGTAGCCTTTATGTTGAAGTTGGTATGTAGCTTCAAGATCATACTTCCAAATTATGTCTTTTCTTTTCTTTTTAGTACTTAGAAGCCTTTGCCATTTTTGAGTGAATTGTGAAATCAGTAAAGACATGTATTGATCAACTGTAATAGTTCAGGTTGGTTGCTCTGTGCCATAAGCATTACAGTTAGTGTGTTCTTAGAGAAAGTTAGCTTTTCTTTTAGTCCCTTCCTTCCTTCCTTCCTTCCTTCCTTCCTTCCTTCCTTCCTTCCTTCCTTCCTTCCTTCCTTCCTTCCTTCCTTCCTTCCTCCCTTCCCTCCCTCCCTCCCTCCCTCCCTCCCTCCCTCCCTCCCTCCCTCCCTCCCTCCTTCCTTCCTTCCTTCCTTCCTTCCTTCCTTCCTTCCTTCCTTCCTTCCTTCCTTCCTTCCTTCCTTCCTTTCCTTCCTTCCTTCCTTCCTGTCCTCAAGGCCTGAGCACTGTCCCTAAGCTTCTTTTCACCCAAGTCTAGCACTCTACCACTTGAGCCACAGCACCACTTCTGGCTTTTTCTGTGTATGTGGTACTGAGGAATTGAACCCAGGGCTTCATGCATGCTAGGCAAGCATGCGGGAGTGGGAGTGGGGAGTCAGGCAGAAGAGAAAGTAGGAGAAAATGAGGGAGGGAGGTAACATTGTTCTGCAAGAAATGTGATCATTACTTATCGAACTGTAACCCCTCTGTACATCACCTTGACAATAAAATTAAATTAAAAAAAGAAAGTTAGCTTTTATTTTCTTTCAGTGTGGAAACTGAAACAGGCCAAGGTAAGTGACAGAATTTAGCAATCAGAGTTTTACATATCAACTTTCAAGCTATCATAAACAGTAAGAGCGGGGGCTTGCCTGGCCTTATACACACTGATAGTGACCTGCCACTACTTGTTTCTGTAGATCTCCCAATAGTAGAAACTTAGTTGGAGGTACTAATGCAATTGGATCCCCAGAGCTTTTCTGATTCTTTTTCTGGTATAGTATAGGTAAATCCTCATTCACCATTTGAAAATTGAAAACTTGGGCTAGATTTCTAACTGCCTGCCCAGTTTTTTATTTTTGGTTTGGTTTTTTTTTTTTTTTGCCAGTCCTGGGGCTTGAACTCAGGGTCTGAGCACTGTTCCTGGCTTCTTTTTGCTCAAGGCAAGCACTCTACCACTTGAGCCACAGCGCCACTTCCGGCCTTTTCTATATAAGCGGTGCTAAAGAATCAAACCCAGGGCTTCATGTATAAGAGACAAGCACTTTACCACTAGGCCATATTCCCAGCCCTGTCTGCCTAGTTTTAAATCCTTATTATGATGAACAGAGAAGTAAATTTCTGTTTTTTTTTTTTTTTAAGAGAAATTTGAAGACTTGTGCTGGTGACTCATACTTGTAATCCTAGCTACTCAAGAAGCTGAGACCTGAGGATTGTGGTATGAAGCCAGCCATGGCAGGAAAGTCTGTGAGACTCTTATCTCCAATAAACCACCGGAAAAAAGAAAAGAAAAGAAAAGCTAGAAGTAGAGTTTTGGCTCAAATGGGTGAGTCTTAGCCTTGAGCACAAAAGCTCAGGCCCTGAGTTTAAGCCCCAGGACCAGCAAATAAATAAGTAAGTAAATAAATAAATAAATTTGTTTTGTATGGCTTTTTTTTTTTTTTTTTGGCCAGTCCTGGGCCTTGGACTCAGGGCCTGAGCACTGTCCCTGGCTTCTTCCCGCTCAAGGCTAGCACTCTGCCACTTGAGCCACAGCGCCGCTTCTGGCCGTTTTCTGTATATGTGGTGCTGGGGAATGAACCTAGGGCCTCGTGTATCCGAGGCAGGCACTCTTGCCACTAGGCTATATCCCCAGCCCGTTTTGTATGTTTTTTAAGTTAATTCAGTCCTTTAACAGTTTAGGGATATCTAATGTGACTTTAATTTTCTTATTTCTGAAATGGCTATGCATTTCACAGGAGGGTCTTTTTTCTTTGAATTTAGAATTCAAGTCATTAAAGCCTATGGAACAGAAATAAAAAACATTAAAAATTTTTAAAAATGTATGTGGCTTCCATTTCAGAACTTAAGCTCTACTCTAAGCTAAAATTGACCAAGATATTGTATTAAAAATTTGGAGACTGCTGTTCTTTCAGGAAATATTCTTTATCTTTAATAAAGTCCAAAGAATGATGTGAAAAACATACTATCCAAAGGAAGCATATGACGGAGAGATTATCCCCTTTTATTACCAGTTACTACTAGAGAAAACTTTAATAAAGAAGATGTTTACCTCCCCAAATGGGGTATATACCTGGAACTCTGCAATAAAAAAATCAAATAAAAGGAAGGAAGCAGCTGCTATTACATTTCCTTCCTAGGACAAAACATCTTGTCCTTTTACTATTTTTAGGTAAGGAGCATAGAAGTCTTGTGTGATGGAGTATTCTTTCTATGATGATTGTCCTTACTGCTTTACTCTAGCAATGCCTTTCAAAAACATTTGTTCTAGCCATATTTTGCTACAAAAATGCCTATCAGATGTTACTTAGAAAATCTAATCTAAAATGTAGGTTCTTTATTTAGCAACTGTAATTCATAGGGAAAAATGTCCTACAGTAAAGTTAGAGCTGAATAATTAGATCATTTGTTTGTTATCCAAACATTTGCATGATTTTTGCTGTGCTAGACTAGCAAATTCTGTAATGTTTTTTACAATCTGAAGCATAGTGGGATACCATTAGGATGTTCAAGGTATGGTGTTTATTAATTACATACAATTACTGAAATTATCATTGGATTGAGTAATTGAATGTCCTTAATTGAGTTGCTTCGTGGCAAGTGTCTTTCATGTGTAGAATCATTTTTGTCAGCTAAATGGAACCTTCTGAAACTGATTGGCAAATCAATTTTATTAGAAATGATCAAGTAACCCTAATTGTTTTGCTTTGCTGCTAATGAACTCAAATAATTGAGCAGTTGATTTAACACATTTGAAAAAGGGCTATGATGCTAAATGTCTATTGATGAGCATTTTTGCTTAATTTCTGGTGGTAGCATTCTCCATTTTGTTTTGCTTTATCAGCTACTTAAATAATGGAAATAATGGGCATCATGAGCAAAACTGAATTGTAAGTTTACATTCTGAAGTTTTCAATGGACTGTTTTTTCACATATTAGTCATCTACCATTATGTTTATGTGCATCAATTTATTAAAGTAGATGGTGTAAAAGTTTGAAAGCACGATGTAATTTTAAAAATGCAAAACAAAAGAAGAAAAATTTAGTAAAGTAGATGAAACATAAAGTCTAAGTTTCATGTATTGATGAACAGCTTTTTATAAACCATTAAGAATGATAATCCTGCTAGGATGTAAGGAAAAAGATTTATAAGGACTTCAGAAGTGTAAAATGTCACAAACTTTAGGGAAAGAAGTCCAGTTTTACTAGTTGTCAAAGAAGCACAAGTTAAAACAATAAAACACCATTGTACAAAAATTGCATGCTTTCTCATATGTGGATGCTAGACTATAAACACAAATATACTGGGAAAGAGAAAGAGAGGCATATAGGCATTATGACATGATTGTAATTATGGAACTGTTTGAGAGGATTAGGGAAGGAAAGAGAATTTTTGAAGGTGAAAAATAACAATACTAAAATACAGAGCACCTGTGAATGAGAAACAAAATGAAGCTCACTGGGTAATAGAGGGTAGTAGGGAAAGGGGATAATCTGATTAAAATACTGTAGATGCCTGCTTAACATACTTTGGTGAAACCCTTTTAAACAATTAGTATACACTAAACAAATGAGTGATAGGTAATGTGATAGAATGTAGTATTTGGGGAAGAGGTCCTAGAGGGATGGGAAAAGTCAATGGAGAGGGAGACGTAAGGTGAATGTGATCAAAATGCATTATGTACATATGTGAAATGGAACAATAACACAGGTTGAGATTGGTTTTGGAAGTGGAGGGGGGCAATGAAGGAGAGTGATGGAGGGGGTGAGTCTGATCAAGGTACATTATATGCATATATGCGTATATGAAGATGAAACTCTTGAAAACTTTTCATGCTATTAAAAGTGCAAAAAAAAGAAAGACATAAAATGCAAGAAAGCTATTAACTTTAGGTGAAGAAATCCAATTTTAGTAATGTTCAATGAAATGCAAATTAAAGCAATGAAGTGTCATTTTAACTTACACGCAAATATGTATTGTTGGTTCAAATCGAAGTTATAAATTTTCCAGGAAAGCAATTTGAGATTACATTTTTTTTTTTTTTTTTGCAGTGTCATGGGGCTTGACCTCAGGGCCTGGATGCTGCCCCTCAGCTCTTTTGCTCAGGACTAGCACTCTACCATTTAAGCCACTGCTCTACTTCTGACTCTGTGTGTGTGTGTGTGTGTGTGTGTGTGTGTGTGTGTGTGTGTGTATTACACTGGAGATAAGAGTCTCACAGACTTTCTCCCCCAGATTCACTTTGAACTACAGTCTTCAGATCTCAACCTCTTGAGTACCTAGAATTACAGGTGTAAGACACTGGTGCCATGCTGAACTTAATGAATATAGAAACTATATCACCATGTTCATTATACATAACCAATATTAGATTCAATTATCTTATTATCTCAAATTGTGTCTCTAGATCTTCATATGCAAGTACAGTGCAAGGTAAAACAAAAACCAGAACCAGGGTTTAATTCCAGGATCTTTTATGCTTGCTGGGTTTGACTTACTCTGCTGGTACTCTATTACTTGAGCCATACTTTCATTCTGACTTTTTGATGGTTATTTGTTGAAATGGAGTTTCACAGACTTTTCTAGCTGGGCTGGCTTTAAACCATGATCTTTTAGATCTTAGCCTAATGGATAATGAGGATTACATGTGTGCTAATGGGTAGCTAAGATTATAAGTGTGAACTACTAAGCACAGTTTCATGCAAACATTTTCCCCCAACTTTTAGCCATAATTTATTTTAGTATAGCATGGTTAAAGTAGGAAGAAACAGAAAAGAGAGAGAATAATTTCCTGCTCTCTATTTTTGATGAAAAAAAAACACATGGTATTCTTGGAATTGTTTGTCTAGTTTTGATATATTCAGATAGATGTGAAAACAACATGTCTGACAAGGATGTGAGGAGATATAAATGAAAATATCTTGCTTTATAAGTTCTACAAACTAATGGATTATGTGTCATAGTTGTTAAATTATATGAAAAAAAAATTGGAAGTTTGTGTTACCTTGCTGTCCTTGAAGCTGTTCTTCCAGATCCAGCTTAGATTGTTCTTTCTGTCTTATCTGTGCTAACCATGATCTCCATCCTGTAAAGTCCCACTGTGTCTTTTCTTCTTAGGAAATATCTTTCTCTCATCCTCTAGCTTGTCTTTTCTTCTTGTGTTTTTTAGTTCATAAATAAATTCTCTACAATATAAAGTAAGCTCACAAAGAGCTGTAAATACACCATATTCATCACCAAGTTCTAGCATCTGACAGATAGCAAATGAATATTTGTTGAATGAATTAATAAAATAAAAATATGTCAGGCTCAATTCTAGTGATTTCAAAAGCTGTTGGAGGATCAGAAAAGTATGACAAATGATTCAAAGAGAACTACAAATTAGTATTTTCTTTGGTAATGTCCTATAGAATATTAGAAGCACCCTAGGTCAGCTTCCAATTAAGTAATATGAATTCATGATAAAAATTAACAAGAAATCTGAATAACATAATAACAGATGGTGAGGAAGAGTGACAGCTAAAACGAAGCCTGCCAAGACTTAAAAGCAAAGAGCTGAAGTCCGAAGTATTGATTTAAAAACCGTGGCTGCCTTTATAGTTTTCTTATAGATATGAGAAAGTAAAACATTGTTCATAGTAGTTATCACTCTTAGATTTCTTGAACAACAGCATACTCAAAAACTTTTTAGCTTTATGATTTATGTAATCTTCTTGTTGTTGCTGTTGTTTTTACAAACACCTCCCTGGATTAGCTGCATTTAATTTATACTGCTAGTTATAAGACACTAGCATCATTTCTTAATAAATTCATTGCTATAAACTATATTAATAGCACCACCAAAAATTATATCTTTGTGTCACATGGAGGCCAAATTTGCCAGACTAATTCTCATTCTTTAACTGAACTTTACCAGGGTTGTGTTCTGATGAATCTCTAATAATGCAAGATAATGCTCATATATTCATTCACTCTGCTGTGTTGGTCTTCCTGAGTTGGCATTTTAAAATGCTGGAGATTGGGTAGCTTAAAACAAACACTTATTTTCTCATAGTTTGGATGCTAGGAATTTCATCTCAAGTTGCTAGCAGGGTTGGTGTCTAGTGAGGTTTTCTTCCAGCCTTGTTGATGCTACCTTCTCATTATGTCTTCAGGTGGCTTTTCCCTGTACACACAGAGAAAAAGCTCTGGTGTGAAGTTCCAGGCCTCATTATTAACAGGCAAGTATGTGCTCTACCATTTGAATCAATAAGGTTCGTGCCTTTGCTTGGGCTGGCCTCAAATAGCAACCTCCGTCCAAGTAGCTGAGATTACAGGTTTGACTATCATGCCTGGTCTTCTTCATCTTTGACTATGGTCCTATTAGACCAGAATCTTGTGCAAATGGCCACATTTAATATTGATTGCATCCTTAAAGATCCCATCTTCAGATACAATCTCCCTGCGGGTTGACTTCCACATTTTTGGACACAAGTCAGTCCCTGTATGGACTGAGACAGCTTTAAGGTGCCATTTAACTGGATGAAACCAGAGAGTGGCTCTTTGTCTGTAAGACCTGATTGCTCATTTTAAGGGTCATTTACATCAGTAAAAGATGAAACTTTCCAAATCCCTTTGAGATGTAAAATTTTATGAAAGCTTTTAAATAGTTTGAAGGCTTCAGGACTAGGGAGCTATTTGAAATGTAAGCAGCAGGAAGGTCAGCTCTCCTAATCTCTAAGACTGCTACTAGTACTAAAGGCACTAGGAAAAGGAGAAAGTTTATTTTTCCTTTGGTAGCCAATTGACTTGCAAATGGTCCATGAAAGTCCCTTACCCTCAGTATAACCCTTGAATTTTTTTTTTTTGTTTCAGAGGTGTTTTGAACACTCTCTCTCTCTCTCTCTCTCTCTCTCTCTCTCTCTCTCAGCAGTGGCCTTGAAAGAAATAGCTATTTTGGAGCTCCAGTGGCACAATAGGTTAGGCCTACAGTATTTATCAAAAATATCTATTTCAGGGCTGGGGATATGGCCTAGTGGCAAGAGTGCCTGCCTCATATACATGAGGCCCTGGGTTCGATTCCCCAGCACCACATATACAGAAAATGGCCAGAAGTGGCGCTGTGGCTCAAGTGGCAGAGTGCTAGCCTTGAGCAAAAAGAAGCCAGGGACAGTGCTCAGGCACTGAGTCCAAGCCCCAGGACTGGCAAAAAAAAAAAAAAATCTATTTCATATTTTATATTATTCTTTACAGTTTTTGCACTAAAACATTAGGTAAATGCACACATAAACTTTTATGCTACAAATATTGAGTGGTGTTAATAATAATAACACTTCTTACTTCAGCTTCTCTTTCTGCCCTTTCCAATAATCTCCTTGCTGTTAAGCTGCTTTAAGAGCCTGAGTCTTCAGGATTCCTGGACTTTGCCTTAGGCTTCCAGACAAGTTTAAACACACCAGAGACCCACCCTTCAGTCAATGTTTGCCTCATATTATCTATACAGTTTGTTCTCTTCCTCATTTCTTTTTGATTTTTCTTCATGTCTCACCTTTATAGTATGTTCCTTTCTCCCCTTATGCACATTCTTCTTCTTTTCTTAGTATACTAATAATATATATAATTTTTCATGGACTCCAGTTTTTTTTTTTTATTATCTTTAAGTGGTTCAAAGGAATTGGCATTTAACAAATCAGTTTAGGAACAAATGTGTCTGCATCAATGTCACCCCTTTCAACATTCTCATCCGTTCCTCTCCTACCCACCTCTTCCCTCATTCTTCTTAAGTTTATAGGACATATATTGCATTCCTGACTACATTTTCCCTTTCTCCTTTTCTTCATCTTCTACCTCTTTCCTATTGAATCCATTCTACCCCTTTCATGTAGCATTCATCTGTTTCTTCCATCTGCAGAAGTGGGGCTAGGTGGGAGATGAAGGTTGTATATGGGTTGGCTCCCAGCTTCCTATTTCTTCTTTCACAGCAACAGTGAAACTCTAGGCTTGTTCTCCTCTTGTCAATGATAGAAGGACCAATGGGATAGTTTTTCTGTGCAATAATCAGCCATCCCTTTGCTAATGTATCGTTTAACATTGGTAGGGAATGGAATTAAGAAGATACTAAAATAAAGAAAGCAGAAAGAAAACTCAACAGATCAGACCAACTCTAATGGAAAGTTGAAAAGAGATGCTATAGTGTCCTGAGGAGAGTCAGGAGACAAGAGGCCTCAAGAGGGCAGGGACGGAGGGACTTATGTAGGGTCTTAAGTGGGGGTAGGGCTGAAGGTAGCTGGAATGTTGCAAAAAGTTTCGGGAAGTGCCTTCAGAGTTTGTGGTAATGGCCTGGTTCTGGGAACCTATTGTGCAGGCTAGTGGGTGAGCCAGGTGTGGTCTGCTTTGAGGAACTCAGGTACCTGTCATCTGAGGAATGGGGATGGTAGAGTGGGCTTTCACATTTAGATTAAGATTCTGTTTGAGTTCTATTGAATAAATGCCCAGAAGTGGAACTGCTGAATCATAGGGAAGCTCTCAGTTTACTCTTTATAGGAACCCCCACACTGCTTTCCAGAGTGTTTGAACAAGTTTACAAGTTTACATTTCCACACACAGTGTAGTAGAGTTCCCTTTGTCCACATCCCCATCAAAATTTGTTATTGTTAATTTTCTTGATAATGGCCATTGTAACTGGGGTGAGGTGGAATTTCAGTGTTTTTTTTTGTTGCTGTTGTTTTTTGACAGTCCTGGGGCTTGGACTCAGGGCCTGAGCACTGTCCCTGGCTTCTTTTTGCTCAAGGCTAGCACTCTGCCACTTGAGCCACAGCACCCCTTCTGGCCATTTTCTGTATATGTGGTGCTGGGGAATTGAACCCAGGGCCTCATGTACAGGAGGCAAGCACTCTTGCCACTAGGCCATATCTCCAGCCCCTTCAGTGTTGTTTTGTAGAGCCAGAAGGACCAGAGTAACTCCATATTGTACTAAGACCCCATTCTGTACCTGACTGACCTTACTGTAAGCCCTAAAGACCATAAAATGCCCTGGGACAGGGAGTTCTCAGAAAAACTATAAACACCTGTAAGAGTGACCTGCAGAGAAGAAAAACAAGTTTTGTAGTTATGCCAGGACTCCCCCACCCAGGTGTGGTTTCCAGTATCTAATTAAAAACCTGCAGCTGTGCACATATCCCCCGTGCTACACCCCTGTGGCTTAACCAATCAATTTTAAATGCGTCGGTCCCTTGGTCCCTTGGTCCCTTGATCTGACCAATGACCCTTTCTAGATTCCTTCCCACCACCAAATGCGCCAAATATGCTTTAGGATTATTTTTTAATTTTTCCCTCGGTGTGTGTTGATTTGTTAAAAGATGCTATGATGTATGCTAAGTCCCTGCCTTTCCCCCAAAATGTATAAAACAGCTGGGAGCCCGAGGCTCAGAGCCACTTATCGTCACCAGTTTACTGAGTGCACGGAGGACAGAGCTAGCCCGAAATAAACGCCCTTTTTGCTGCTTGCATTGGTCTTGGTCTCTGGAGGTCTTTCAGGGAACCGAGCATTTTAGTTTTGCTTTGCATTTCTTTTATGACCAGAGTTGTTCATCATTTCTTATTGTGTTTACTGGCCGTTCTTACCTCTGCTTCTGAGAAGTCTCCCAATAAGTCTTCAGGCCATTTATTAATTGGGTTTTTTTATTGAGGGTTTATTTTGAGAGCATTTAATTTTTTGAGCTCTGAGTATATATATGATGTCCTTATCTGATGCATACCCGGTAAAACAAAAACAAAACAAAACAAAACCTTCTCCCATTCGGTGGGCTTTCTATTTACCTTGTTATCTATGTCCTTTATGTAGAAACTCTTCAGTCTGATACAATCCCATTTATCCAGTATTTCTTTGATATGTTGTAATTCTGGAACTTAACTTAGGAAGTTTTGACCCATAAATAGAAGCCCTAGTATTTTGCCTACCCCTACCTGTAATATTTTCATGGTATCTGGCCTTACATTGAGGTCTTCCATCCATTTTGAATTGGTTCTAAAGCTACCAGCACAACCATGTTATAGTAGCATTGTTTACCATAGTCAAGGTATGGAATCAACTCAGATGCCTCTCTGTGGATGAATGGATCAAGAAAAGGTGGTATATATAAACAATGGAATTCTATGCTTCCATCAGAAAGAATGATATTGTACCACTCTTAAGGAGATGAAAGACTTGGAAAAATAATTATAGTAAGCGAAATAAGCCAGACCCAAAGAAACATAGATTACAAGTTTTCCCTCATTTGTTGTAACTAGAATGTGCCTATAAATCTACAAGTAAACACACTGGATGGTAAAAGAAAAAAATGCACTGATATATGATAAATTTTACAGGTCTCCAGGCATTCACACAAAGTGAGCCCAAAGGAGGATTTTTAAGAGAGGATCACAAAGGCACAATAGCTAAGTTCATGTGATCATATGGAAAAAATATTTATGGAAAGAACTCCAGGAAATGGAAATAAGAGATTCTTTTTTTGATGGTTTTGTTTTCTTTTCCTTTTGTCTTGTTTGTTCATCTATCTGTCTTTGGGAGGGAAAGGAGAGGCATAGAAATGGTGGTACAAAGCTTGAACAAATGCAGCAATAGTACCCACTGATCATATGGTGAAAATGAACTATACAAGTTGTGTGGGGATGGGAGGGAAGATGGGAGAGAGTAAGAAAAGGGGTGATATTGTTCACAAAGAAATGTACTCTTTTTCTTGTAAAGGTGGTGTACAGATGGTTTACAGTTGTATAAGGCAGGTAATAAGTACATTTCTTTTTGAACAGGGTCACCTCTTCCCTCATTTTCTTCCAGGTTTTCCCTCTCAACCTCCCTCTTCCACAAGTTGTATAGTTCATTTTCACTATAGTGTCTAGTGAATAACACTGCTGCATTTGTTCACAACTTTGTCCCAACAAAGAAATATACTCTTTATTTGACGTATGTAACTAATCCCTCTGTATATCACTTTTACAATAACAATAAGCTTAAAAAAGAATAAATCAGCATGAAAGAAAGAAAACCTAAGAAAAACTTTTAAAAGATTTCTATTAATCTTTCTTAGTTATTGTTTTTTTTCTGTGGTAAACCTTGAACTATCAATAAAATTGCAAAATACTCAGGATTTAGTAGAAGAACTTAATTGACCTTCCTAAATCCTATTTTTGTTTAATATTTTGGTATCTACAGATTTCTTATCTCTATTTCATAGGTGGTACATAGAATAGTTTTAAATATCCTCAATTAAGCATTATTAGCTATATGTATTAGAAGTATCCATACTGATGTAGGAATTAGACTTCCTGGTTTTAGAGATATAATTTTCATCTCAATTACTTTCTCTGATGATCTTTAATTCTAATTAGGTAAATGAATAACATTTTCTTAATGATTAATCAGTTTTTGTTTAGTTCACAGGTTTCTTAAAACTTACAAGAAGTGAAAAAGAAGAGCTAAGCACAACTTACAAGTTCCCAGATCTTATAGATGGGTTATTATAGGCTCTTAGTTCTTAGAAGTTTTCATTAATTTAGCCAAACCTTCTTAAGTAGTGTGTAGTAAACAAAAAAGCACTGAAAATACTGTTATGCCCATGTCGCGAGGAGTCCACCAAGAAGACCACCGAGAGCCAGATGTTCCAAAATGCAAAAGCAAGGCTTTATTCAGGCGAGCTGCAACTCGAGCCTTGTCCTACACTCCGACACAGTGGAGGTTAGGAGGAAGGCCACGAGCAGAGTTTTACATGGGTATTTAAAGGAAAAAAATCACAAAGTTACATAAACCAGGTGCAGGCAGGATTGGGGTGTGAGGACAAATCTGATTGACTTGGGGCTAGGGGTTTTCTAAAAATAGGTCTGACGACATTCCAGGCTGGTCAAAGTATCTGGAATGTTCTTGAACTGGTTGGGCCATCGGGAAATGGATTTTTATGGCTGGTTGGTTTATTCTTAGCTTAACACAAACAACAAGATGGTTGCAGTTTCAAGATGGAGTCATCCTAGTCTTTCAATACTACTGTAATAATAATAATTATTAGTCATCATTCTTATATCATCAAGGGTTATATACCTTTCGCTGGTTATGTCTTATTATTATATAGGTTTTTTTACATGGCTTGAGTCCTTCATAGACCAATTAAAAGACAGTTGAAGAAATGAATACCAATTTCTTTTTGGTCTTAGGCCTCTTCATAAATGTTTTAATAGTTACATTAGCAACCAATTTGGTTTTGTATTTGTTCTGATATCTCTTGGTAATATTAAGCCTAATTAAAAAATATTGTTGTTATAGAGTTGATATTCAGAGGGGTTACATGAATCAGGTAATGAGGAATGAGTACCTTTCTTTTTGAAGTATGTCTACCCTTCCCTCACGGTCTGCCAGTTTTTGCTGCCTGTCTCCACTCACAAAATACATAGTGCGTACAACTGTTGTATTTGTTCACCCTTGTTCCAGATGTCTTCTTTTTTTTACTTGCAATTCTGTCACAAAACTGGACCAGTAAAACCTGGAGTATGTTGGTATTAAAAAATAGTATAACAGTCACTTGCAGAAGCAAAAATTGTACTAGATGGTATTAAACTGGCAAGGAAGACTTTATTCAGGCTATTAGGAAAAGGAGATGCTAGAAATACATTTTAACTGTACTAAAACAAGTAGTGAAAGAGATTTTAAAGGTAGTGGGAGACAGCATTGTGGGTGGATCTGAGTTTGCTAACAGATTTTTCCCAAAGAAAAAGTAGACTTAAAGGTAATAATTTTACAACTTGGAACAAGGTACCTACCAGAGGTAGGTACTTACCTGAGCCTGCAGTGGCTTCTTCCCTCAATAGTTACTTTTCAAAGAGGACAGCTCCAAAGGCCTTTAGAAGGCATTCCTAGATCTTAAAACTGGCAAGAAGTTTAAAAAATATTTTACATCATAAAGAATCAGGGAAAAAATTGAGACGTTTTCTAAAGTCAACACCCTAGGAAAAGGGAGATCAGAATCTACCAGGGAGAAGACTTTGTAAAACTTGGTTAAGCTAAGGGGACATTAAGACTCTTGGTCACATTATCCATTAACTAGGAGAGGTTAAGAACAGTCAAGGGAGTTCTGATCTGACTTTCTTTTTTCCCTCCTGGAACAAAAGCAAAGCTCTCAATTATGGTTCCTAGGTGATGGGGCTGCCATTTAGCAGTTTAGATCCCATTCTTTTTATCAGTATCATTCAATGCTTGCACTACAATGGAAGATATTTAATGTAATTTTTTTAAAGATGTAGTTCATACTTGGAAGGACCAGAAAGTGCTCAGTAACTACATAAAAAATTTTCAGAATTCAACACAACTAGCTCCATCTATATAACAGAAAAACCTGTCAAAAATAAACTTCTCACTCAAGCTGAGAACACATGAAAGGAGGATGGTATGCAACAGTCACCACAGGACTGAAACTGATTTATTATTTCATAGAATGATCACTTCAGGAGGCAACATAAGCCAATAGTGGATTCTTGTATATTTTTTTTCCTCTGCCTTGGGGAGAAGCCCATAGCAAAATGACCAGCCTTTGAGACCAAATCTATATCAATCTCTGGTACTATTTTTTTTTTTAAATCACTTGTTGTTAACTTCAGCAGATCAAAAAAAAAAAAAAAAAGACTAGAGTCATTTATACAAATACCAGTTGTGAATATTTTGGCAGATAGAATAGTCGTCTCACAATTTATCAATGTACAGTTTTGTTTTTTTCCTCAGTCCTGGGCCTTGAACTCAGGGCCTGAGCAATGTCCCTGGCTTCTTTTGTTAAAGGCTAACACTCTACCACTTGAGCCACAGTGCCACTTCTGTGTTTTTCTATATGTGGATATGTGGGGTGCTGAGGAATCAAACCCAAGGCTTCATTTATATGAGGCAAATACTCTACCACTAAGCCATATTCCCAGTCCCAATGTACAGTTTTATTTTAACGAAATCTCAGAATTCTTGGCAAAAAGCAATTGTTTCAGAGAGAATAATAAAAAAATGTTTGGATATAGCTAAGTCTTTCTAGAGGGACCTGCAGTGCTTAACTGAGATTTGGCAGACAGAATTAAAATGTTGTCTGGATAGAAAAGCCAGTGCGCATTCTGAATGGGTGATTCAACTTAGTGAAACTGTATACGGATTCATACTAGAACTAGTTTTTCAGTTAATCACTTCTTAGAGCCCTAAGAAATATAAAACAAAAAATTGAATCACATCTTTACCTCAGATGGCAGCTTCACCTTGGGCATGGCATAGTCAGGCATCTGATGAGGATACAGCATGGCCCCGTGTGACAGAAGTGTAATCACCTTCAGGAAGAAGGGCTAGAAAAATGGCATGAAAAATGTATGTGGTATTACTATTCCTTGCATGTGAACTGTCTATTTTTTCTTTTTAGGTCATTTAAAAATTATTATCTTTAAGAAAATTTGTATGAAGGGATTTGAATTCAACATGTCAGAGTACAGTGAAATAAGTATTTTAGATTTTTTTTTCCGGTCCTGGAGCTTGAACTCAGGACCTGGGCACTATCCCTGAGCCTCTTTGTGCTCAAGGTATCGTCTGCCACTTAAGTCACTGTTCCATTTCCGGCTTTTTCTAAGTAGTTTATTGGAGATAAAAGACTTATGGACTTTTCCACCCATGCTGGCTTCAACTGCAACCCACAGATCTCAGCCTCCTGAGTAGCTAGGATTACAGGCATGAGCCACTGACACTAGGCTATTTTAGATTCTTCATCTTACCTTATTCTTAATCTGAATGTTAGATTCCAATCACATATATAAGCAATTAGGAAACTGACTAGCAACAGGCTACCAAACACTGTTTCATCCCCAGGCTAGTGGAACAGGTCCTCTCCTCAAATTTCTGATGACTTCACTAGACTGTATAAGCAACAGAACATTTCAGATCATTACCAGGCTTTGAAAAAAGTCTCTAATGATTAACTTTTAGAGTCTTAGAAAGCATGGACAGAAAGCCCAGTGGATGAATTGGTTAAGATATACTTAACAATGATTCAAATATTAAGTTATCGTAGTAGTTTCTATGTCCTTAATATTTTTTTCTGTTTTTTTTCCCTCTCCTCTTTACATGGAGATGCTATTTTTACTCAAAATTCACCTCTTCCCCTCATTTAGTCATTCCTCTGGCTTCCACTAGGTGTGTTTTTCTGTGTCAGCAGATGGACAAGTACAGTGCTCCAGGTATGCCGAGAAATTTCTTCTAAATCCAGTACTGAGAACTTGTCTCAATGTGAACTACTTTAAGACCCAAGGCAGATCATTGCTTTTGTAAGTGATATTGTAGGGTGGGTCTTTGTCCAGAGGACCCAGATCTCTGGGATTTCCCCTTCTTTCTTTCTGTTTTCCTAGATGCCCTATTGTAGGTTGAGATTCAGAGCTCATGTGGATGAACACACACTCAACGGTCAAAACTCTCACACATTGGTACCCTACTGTTTCTTAATGGTAAGTTCTGTCATTACTTTTTATTTATTTATTTTTTTGCCAGTCCTGGGGCTTGGGACTCAGGGCCTGAGCACTATTCCTGGATTTCTTTTGCTTAAGGCTAGCACTCCACCTCTCAAGCCACAGGGCCAATTCTGGCTTTTTCTGTTTATGGGGTGCTGCGGAATCAAACCCAGGGCTTCATGCATTCTAGGTAATCACTCTACCACTAAGCCACACCCCCCAGCCCTATAATTACTTTCTCAATTGTGGATTCAATGATATCTACATGAAAATGTGATAATTTCCTTGAAAAAATAATACAGGAGGAAAAGCATCTAAAAATAAGCAATTAACCAATAATAACTTGGGAAAGGCTTCTTTTTTTTTTTTTTTTTTTTTTGCCATGAAGTAAAACTATAAAGTCAGGGAAGAGAAGGAAGAAAGTAGATATGTGTGTTAAATGCTCTTTGCTTTAATTCTACTTTATAGGAAGAAATTTTTAGTGTAGACTTCTTTTCAAGAAGACTTTTTTAGGTTTTGGGTAATGATTTAATTTAAGGAAACAGGAATAATTATGTATGTATGACATTGTATGTATCCTAAAGATGCATATTAGTATGAATATTTTTACTTGTTCTGCTTAATCAAGAAAAATGAAGCTCTAACTACACAAATAAAGGCATCCATTGAGATTTCTGTGATTCTCAGTATCAGATGCCACAGTTTCACTGTTTTTCAGTAATTTTCAGAAGGTGATTAACAGAGCATATTGATGACATACATAGCTATAACCAAAGTGTGGTCAAAATTTACTCCAGAAAAAGCATGCTTTCTCTGTTACAAGGCTCTGTTAAAGGAAGTCTCATGACCTTCTTAGTCCTTACCTAGTAGTTTTAAATGGGCCCATGTCAGAAGAATAAGAAAGGGATTTGACCAGGCAGTGTGAAAACATCAAATGAGGTCCTATCATGCTGAACAGAAATAAGTGAGCGTGATTTTTCC
This sequence comes from Perognathus longimembris pacificus, assembly GCF_023159225.1. Classification (NCBI taxonomy): domain Eukaryota; kingdom Metazoa; phylum Chordata; class Mammalia; order Rodentia; family Heteromyidae; genus Perognathus; species Perognathus longimembris. The sequence continues at coordinate 99,988,847 of NC_063162.1, read as the reverse complement.
CTAAAGCTCTAGAACTTCAGCTCAAACTTTGCTCCTCTAAGTGTGTGCATTTGGCCCATTGAAGCTGAAATCCATTTAGCTGCAAGGGATAGCTTAGTAGCAGTTATGTAAACACCACAGGCTCATGTAGCAGTTCGGGATTTCCTTTAGGAAAGATTCAGGAAAAGCAATGAAGTATGTTTCCCCCACCCAACCCCCTCCAGAAAAGGTTTGGATTTTGATACCATTTTAGAAACTTATGATAGCTTTAGGAATTTAGGGGCCTAGTTGGAGGAAGTAAGTTACTAAAGGCATGATGCTGGTGGCTGCATCTTGTTTCTCTGTCCGCCAAGAGGTGAGTAGCCTCTGCTGTGAGCTCCTGATGCCTGCCAGGATGACCCCCTTCACCAGAGGGCCAAGGACTATGGGACTGAAATGACTGAAACCGTGCAACAAAGTGAGCTCTTCCTGAAGTTCACTTTCTCAGGTATCTGTTCTAGATAGCTCATACAATGAGTGTAAACAATAGTGTTAGTCCAGAGGAGGGAAAGTCATTTTGGGGTTTATTAAATCTAAATATTTAAAATTATTTTTATAAATTATAAAATAATAAACCTTTATGAATAATGTACAGGCCCCTGGGAGCATATTCTGGGGAAAAGTTATGAACATAAAACAATAGAAATGGGAGGAAAAGAAATCAAAGAAGGAAGAAGAAAGCTTTGTGCCTGGAGGGGGTGGTGGCAAGTGCTTGGGATTGGGAGGCGGTGTGTCCTTTCTGCTTCGGCTGTTTACTGGCTCTCACTTTGTCTCACCAAACCTTGCTTTCCTCTCTTTTATAAAATGAAGGATGTTTTTACCTAATTCATTGGCTTGTTAATAATGAATGAAACATAAGGTATGTAAAGTACCTTGTGGCTTACTCTAGCACATCAAAAATGTTCAATAAGCGGCCCATCTTCTACCTGTATTTGCTTTCGCAGTGTGAAATGCTCTGCTTCACCTAAGTGGATTTTATGGCTCAGTGGATTAGCTATTTCCTGCATTTTCTGTGATCCACCAGAAAATGCCTTTTTTTCAGTTGTTGGGAGGGTCAGATGAAATTGACCACAGTACACTGAACAGACAAAACTTATACCAGTGCAAATCATATGAAACTACATAGACATATCTACTGGTATAGACTGTATCTAAAATATTCTCAAATTAGATTTTTTGTTTCTCTGTGCTATTACTTTACCTTCAGATAGCTAAAATAGGTAGAGTTGGCTCAAAAGAATTTAGATAATTTTGGTGTCTCTAAAGCTAATGTGTATATTTGGGCGATCTTTTTCCTGAGGATAGATGTTTTCATTGTTGACTAGCTTGGGGCTGCTTATTTTATTTATTTAATCATTACATTTAAGCAGTTGTACAAAGAAGTTGCCATTTAACAAAGCAGTTTATGAATACAGTACATCTTGATCATTGTCATCTTTCAACATTCTTACCCACCCATCCCAACACACCCCTACCCTTACTTTTCTTAATTCTGTCATATGTACATTTAGTTTCTTGGCTGTATTCTTAAATAATATGGCTTTATATATAATTACAGTCTGGATTAATGGTATTAAACTCCAAACTGAAAAAAACAAAACAAACAAAAAAGAAAACTCCAACTCATGTTGCCTAACAAATATCTTACTTAAATTTGACAGCTATGCTATGATAATACAATACTGGCCAGATGGCTATTTTCATCCCAATTTAAATACTTGTTGAAAAAGTATTTAGGTCCATACTGAACTTGTTATTTCTAGATGTCTTAATATGCACTGTTAAGAATTTGAGTTGATAAAAATAACTCTGTATAAATGAGTCATTCATTCAACATATTAAATGTATATCTATCAAAACAGTTTTGCCTAATTTTATTTAGCTAACATTTTTCTATACTGAATATTAATAGAAATCATCTTTTTTCTTTATAACATAAAATTAAAATTAAAAAATCTCACAAAGAATAAATAAAGCTATGATAGTTTAGCCTCACATTTCATCTTAAAAAGTAAAGAGTGATGCTTGAGTATGAATCATTTGGAATCTGTATGTTTCTATCAGACCTGTCAAAGAATCACAAGACAAGAAAAACAGAATAAACACCTTTAACTTTAAGAGAACTCAGCAAAATTATTTGTGAGCAATGACATGTTAATTGACATTGATAATCACATCATGTAGTGAATTTTGTAGAAAGTTGGAAATGCCTAATTTCTTATGGAGACCAAAGCAAAACCTGTTGTTGTCTAATGTTTCTTTTCTCTCCTTTTTATTTAGCTTTTACATCAACTTTATTCTCAGAGCCAACCTTCATGAGTTAGCCAATCCTCGTATTGCCAACTATTTTAGGAATAATATTCCTTACATGTGCCAAATAATATTTCTTACATGTACCAAAAATTCATACTCAAGTATGAATTCTGGGTTGCAAAAGAGGATTTACTGCTAGCTCCTACTTTTAAGGCTTTTTAACAAGTTAAACACACCCGTGCATACACACACATATACATACACACACACACACACACACGTGCTACTTTTTTTTTTTTAAGGGAGACAGTTCCTTGTATCAAAGGAGACCAATCTTAGATCACTAACTCTGTCAGCTCCTGTCTTTAATAGTATGGAAGTAGTTATTATATCACCAGTGGATATTTGTTTTCTTTCTTTTTGGCATGAAAGTGATGATCTGTGATATTGTTGGTCTGAAAACATTGCAAATCAAAGCCAGCTAATTCATAATAGCAAGAAACGCCATTGTGAAAATATGTTTAGTAATGGAAAACTCAAAGGTAGTTTGACTCTGTGCAGTTTTTTAAATAAGTGCTTCAAATATTATTGAACCTTGATAAGAACGACAAGAAGATCCAGCCAGCGCTGTAGTTCATTTGCAGTATAAAGGACATCATGTCAGATGGTTATTCATGTGGCGATGACTAACTATGCCATAGAGAGGAAAGTCTAGTGGTGATGAAAAATGGCTCAGAGGCCCTTTCTTCACTAAGTAAATGGAGCAGAAACCAGGGAAGTCCTAATTGACAGTGATGGAAGTAGTTGCAAGGTACCAGGGACGAAATAACTAAAGGAAAGGTATCTGGATAGAACAAGGAGGATAGTGTGCCAGGGTGAGAAAACTTTGCTGCAAGAGCTAGCAAGATGCTCTGAATTTAAATAAAAATCTCTGCCCAATATTCAATTTAGATGGTACATTCATATGCATGATGGAGAGTGGATGGTTGATGATGGTATTGTCACTCAGGCACTGACAGCATGGAGAAGAACAATGTAAAGGTGGAAAATCCTTTTAGCAGGACCCAGTGCAGAGAAACTAATCATGAACATGCAGAAAGAGGTTTGGGCCACTGGGAATGCACCATTAACCACCAGGAGGGCTGATGTGGGAAGACAGTCCATTGGAGGTTGGTGGTCAGGAAAAGGAAGACAAATGAGAGATAGACCCTTTTCACAAAGAGCTTTTAATTACTCTGAAGAAAGAATTTCACTCACAATGTATCAAACAACCACTTTCTTACAGTCATCATGCACACAAATTGAATTGAGGCAGAGAATAATGTGCTTAAATCTGGAAGAGTGTATTTAGATGTGATAGTATGCAGACGGCTTGGATGGAATCCAGCTACAATAGCCCTAGCTGGGTCACTGCAACCAGATTGCTTCACCATCTTCACTGCTGGCTGGATTCCTCAATGAAAATGTGCATGTGTGCATGCTTGCATGCATGCCTGCCTGTGTGTAGGGGGGGCGGGTGGGGTTGTTGTGGTGAATGGTCATTACATCAAAGAAAGCAATTTTTAGTTTTAAGATTCATGCTTGAGGAGTTCTGTATTGTGGCATTTATGTTGAAGTTGGTATGTTGCTTTAAGATCATACTTCCAATTTTTTTTTGGCCAGTCCTGGGCCGTGAACTCAGGGCCTGAACACTGTCCCTGGCTTCTTTTTTGCTCAAGGCTAGCACTCTGCCACTTGAGCCACAGTGCCACTTCTGGCCATTTTCTGTATATGTGGTGTTGAGGAATCGAACCCAGGGCCTCATGTATACGAGGCAAGCACTCTTGCCACTAGGCCATATTCCCAGCCCCCATACTTCCAAATTTTGTCTTCGTTTTTCTCTTTAGTACTTAGAAGTCTTTGCCATTTTTAAGTGAATTGTGATTGCATCCCCACTGGAAATCAGTAAATACATGTATTGATCAAGTGTAATAGTTCAGGTTGGTTGCTCTATGCCATAAGCGTTACAGTTAGTGTGTTCTTAGAGAAAATTAGCCTTTCTTTCTCCCTCCCTTCCTCCCTCCCTCTTTCCTCCCTTCCTCCCTCCCTTTTTCCTCCCTCCCTCCCTCCTTCTTTCCTCCCTCCATTCCTTCCTCCATCCCCCCCCTCCCCCCGCCTCTCTCTCTCTTTCTCTCTCTCTCTTTCTTTCTTTCTTCCTTTGCCTGGTCTGTTGAACTGTGATCCCCTGATCTTCTGATCTCTATCTCCAAAGTAGCTAGGATTCGTGGCTTTAGACACTATATTTGGCTTCACATTTATTTTTTTTACAGCCCATTTGAAGTATGATCAACAAATATTTACATTGTTTGTAAGATCTTTTCTTGTAGCTAATGTCAAATATATAATACCGTATTATTAGCTATAGTCACCATGATGTACATCAGGTCTCTAGAATTTATTCATCTTAAATTGGAAAGTTTGTAGCCTTTGAACATCATTTTTCCACTTTCCTTACCTGCCAAGTCCTCTTTGTCTTATTGTTTCCATAGCTTTGACTATGCAAAAAGATACCACAGGTAAGTAAGATCGTGTAGTGATATTCTTTCTATGGCGTTTCACTTAGCATAATGTCCACCACCTTTATCCATGTTGTTCACTAATGGCAAGATTGTTTCCCTTTATTGTAAAGAACATCAGACATATTCTTCTCCCCACTACCCCAACACAAACTCATACCCTATTCTTTGTTCATTCACTCAGCAATAAACATATAGGTTATTCCATATCTTGGTTATTATGAATAATGATGAGTACAAGAGTACTGTACACATACAACTGTGAGGTGCTAATTTTATTTCTTTCAGATATATAGATAGTAGTGAGATTAATGATTCATACAGTAATTCTGTGCATGATGACTACCATTAAAACCTAATAAAAACCACAAAGAAATCTAGACATATCAATGGGTAAAGAAAATGTCACAATTGTGAGCACATAGGTATGTGCATGTATGCATGTGCATGCATATGCACACACACTGGAATACTATTTAGTCTTAAGAAAAAAGAAAATATTATCATTCATAACAACAAGGATGACAAAGTGTATAAAATTTCAATTATAAGATTCCAGACATCTAATTGCACAGTTGGTGGTTATAGTTCACGATGCATTTCATATGACAAATTTTCTATAAGCAGTATTATCATCTATTTCCTATATACCAGGCAATCTGGATGTCTCAGTTAAATCTCCTTAGAACTGTCAGAACTAGGGTCTCCCATAGTTTGGTAGAAAAGTAAGAATAGTTGGAATTATACAGTTACTTATGTCATATTTGGATTCTATTTAGGTCACCAGCATACAAACTCCCACTTCTAAGTATGCACTTCAGGAATTAAGCAAATAAATTTTTCTGCTTCAATTCAATTTTCATGTGAATGAGAAAGATCGGTCTTTGATTTATTATGTGTGGAGTTTCTTCTCAGCTTAATTAAAATCTTTTTGGTGCAAAGGGGCCCTGTTCTAGTTTGTATGAGGCAGAGGATTTTTTTTTTATTGCTACCTTGTAAGCTTTTCTTAAATTTTTGTTCTTAAAAAGGTTTCTCTAAGGTACTTGTTTTTCAGTACATATTAATCAAAGTGGCTATAGTCTAAGTAATGAAGAAGTATTCCCCACCGTGGATTTTTGGAGCAAGTGGAAGAGAGCCAGGTTGTCTGTTTATTAGTATGCTTTTCATGTCATTGGGTTTAGAGGGCAATTTATGACCTTGAGTAGCACCTTTCATATTAGATTTGAATGGAATTTTTTTGAGAAATTTTTACTCAATATTTAGAATTTGTCAAGTACTCTATACACAAATAACCTAGAGAAGCTATTCACAAAGGACTTCCAAATATTTTTAAAGAATGATTCCCCTCTCCCTACCACTCCACTTATTCCATATCTGTGTTGAAATGTGTTTAGGGACCTAATGTTCCCCATACCAGCATCAAAGTCAGAATCCCATTTTGCAAGGGATATAAATCTCTGCATTTGAAATAGCTTCTGAAAATGTTTGGAGTTTTAATTTCATACTTGCCTAATTTTAATGTAGGTCAAGAAAATGAATGACAAATGTAACTGGTCTTTGGAATAATAAGACTAATCGCTAAAAGGTAACTTTATCAATGTATTTTAAACACATATAAATGGAAAGAGAAATAAGTATTTTAAGTAGTACTCCATTATTTTGGGTATAAGCGCTATGTTGTTCATTGAGACCTGTGAATGTTACTGATGACATGTCTTGGCTTTGCTTTCATTTTCTTGTCTTTGCTTTTCTTTATAAGTATTATCTGCTCTGACTTTCCCCTCTACAACTGTTCTTCTTCAAGGTTCTTCGTACTTTTGTCTTGCCAGTGGACTTGCTGATGAGGCTTGTTCTCTGTGCTTCATTCTTTCTGTCCTTAAGTTATACTCTCCTTCTTCTGTCCCATCAAAATCTCCTGAAGACATTGAATCTAATTTATAGTGATACATTCACTGCACTTAATTATTAAGTGCAGCGATAGGTGTTGGTAACAAGTACACTCCACAACAGAGCAAGGCTATTCTTGTTTGCTGTTGTATTCTTGTTTGTTGTTGTACTCTTGTTTGCTGTTTATCTTCAATTTAGTAAAGTTGATTGACTTGTAGAGTTTGCTTGATAGGAAAACTGTTTTCCAAGTAAATTAATTGCCCCATTATTTCACTGTACTTTGCCTACACAATCCTTACTGTGGGTTTCAAGGTGATCTTGCCTTTTAGTAACAGACAGCTGATGAGAAATTATTTATGTTCATGCCTACAAGATAGTACCAGCATGTTTTAGAGCACATGTGCTCTCCAATTGTGATAAATCTGGTTAGTAACTACCACATAGTTCTTGCAAGGGAAAAATGCAGGCAGGTTTCGGGTTTCATGCACATCACAGCTGCACATTGTTGATTTTCATTGTCCTGGTGGAGAAGTGTTACTTCTTGTTGGCACTCTCCACAGTGGAATTACTTTGTGGGCACAGTGGCTGGTTATGAAGTTCAGCCCTGAGTCTACTACATGTGTCTGTGATGTTTGAAAGGCCTGCTATGTTACTGTTTTACCTCTCTCATTCCTTCTCCAGAACAATGTTTTGGTCCATGCCTTGGCAATATCGATAGAGTCAACTAAAGAAGAGCTGTGCTGATGATTAATATTATAGCTGTGCCCGTACTGGGTTTCTGTGAATTCCTGACTCCAAAAAATGAAGACTAACTGTATAAAAGTGATCCTTTAATCCTATATGGGTGCTCCAGATAAATGCCTTATTAACAAATATATAACTCTAAACTATTTCTTAAAAGAAAAAAAAAACCTCTAACAAGTTAGTTAACAAAGTTTTCAAGTAATTTGGAGTCAGGCTGAAATATTTTTGGCTTCTCAGGGGTTCTTCAACACTGTCATAGCAGTTCTCTGTTTCTCTTTTAGTGTTGTTGTTGTTGTTTTTTTTTTTTCAAAGACAATTCATCTGAGGGCTGGGAATATGGCCTAGTGCTAAAGTGCTTGCCTCATATACATGAAGCCCTGGGTTCGATTCCTCAGCACCACATAAACAGAAAAAGCTGGAAGTGGCACTGTGGCTCAAGTTGGTATAGTGCTAGCCTTGAGCAAAATGAAGCCAGGGACAGTGCTCAGGCCCTGAGTTCAAGCCCCAGGACTGGCAAAAAAAAAAAAAAAAGACAATTCATTTCTTCAAAGCAGCTGATTAGCCTAATTGTTCTAGGTAGCTTTCAGTTGCCCACTGTTTGTACTTAATTTGTAAAGTTTAGTTCTATGACAAATAATTGTATCTTCTCCCTTCTAAATCGACAGAATGCTTTCTCATTTAGTGGCCATTTGTCATTGTGTTATATTTTCTGTAGCTCCCTCACTCTTCTCCTGAGTTCCCAAACACTTCCCCATGTTCTTGGGGCTCTTTATCTTACAAGAGCTTTCCCCTATAAAGTATTTGGTGATAAAGTAGATTAAGGGAGCCATATAAAACTAACATTTATTGCTGTGTGTAACTTTGTTATACTATCCAGTCAATATGTGTACCCAGTCTTCATCATTTCTCTTTTAGTAATCTTCAGTTTTCTGAAAAGATTACTTTCAAAAGACAAGGGGGGCAGACTTAAATAAAGTTGACACTTTATCTCTGACTAAAAAGATAGCATTCTTCCTAATAATGTAATATATGGAAATTAGTACAAAAATCAGTTTTATTGTTTCATAAGCAGAAATAATATTCAATGTTGAAATGCTATGTACTAATAATTTCCCCTCCCGATCAGTCCCTCCACTCCTCGATAGACACACGTATACATACATCAGTAGTTACTAACTTTTATCATCTGGATAAATGCTGTTATTTTGTAAGTTGATGGTGTATATTTAATTGCAAAGGTAAAGAGTATAAATAGATTCATTTTTACATATTTTACCTATTACCTATGGGCAAGCCATTACTTTTCTCATATAAAATAGGAAATCCAGTGTTTTTCTTATAGTACTGGTTACTCTCTTACATGAGTACTTTCTTGCTAGTATGCCATTGCTTTCATTGTTTGTTCCAAGAGACTGGCCATTAAAATGATTCAAATTCCAGTGTTCAAAATTTCCATTGCGTAGGCATCTCTTAATGAGTTGATTTGCCTCGAAGCTATGAGACAAATCTATATAAGCCTGAGGGTGTTACCTAATTGCTAATTCCAGTCATGGGCTTTATAAGTCTTGTAAAAGCCCTCATTTTATAAAAGTCCCTACTATCACTTTGAGATTTTTAAAAACACATTTAAAAGCACTTCTTTTTAACATCCTTCTCTATCTAGAGGCCCAAGCCACTTTCACCAGCCTGTGTTCCAGACCCATCCTACCCTTGACTCCTCATCAAAATTTTTCATTATTTAACTGGCATTTTTAAGATTCAATATACTTGTCTCACCATGAAGCATTGGGGGAAAATGATAAAAGATATGTTCCTAATATCAAGGGCCTCTCATAATAGTGGTAACAACTGACATGATGATTATTAAGCACTGACAGCAACCTAAGGGAGCTATTCACAGTATTCTGAATGGCATAGAGAAGATAGCAACTAACTTCATTCTAACGTAGTGTGGTAGGGGAAACAGGTGACATTAGAAGTGAGTCTGAGCAAATTTTATACAGAACCAAGAAGTAAGAGAGAGTCCTGGAAAGAAATATTCCCAAATGAACAGAGGCCAGAGAGTATAAGCTGTCTGGGAAGCCACAGGTAAGGGTGGAGTATTTGCGTAGGGACTAAAGGTGACCAGAGATGGCAGCATAGAAGGGGTAGGGGGTAGGGCTGAGTCCAAGAAGGACATGGTAGGTTATTCTATCAGGTTTAGCTCTTCTTATCCTGGAAATGATACACAAAGTAATACAATTGTATTTAAATTGTATAGTAGTACACTTTATATTTTATTTATTTTTATAAATTTAGATTTATATTTATGGATTTTCCTAGCAGCAGCATGAGTGATGATAGTTGGCTAATGGAGGGAGTTTGCCAAAGTCAGCAAATCCGTTAGTCCTGATTACAGATTCAACAGCCTCAAGAGCAAAAATTATGCATATAATAAGTTTTATATAAATATTGGTCAAAAAAACAAATTAAATTACCATGCTTAGTGATGTATGAGACCATGAGTGAAGGAAATACACTTTAGATTTATTCTAGAGATTTATATAAAATTGGAAGTATAAGTATATTGCCTCAGGCAAAATTTAGTGCTTTAATATGGAGCAATACTAATCAATACTCACTCCTTCTGGGTGCTGGAAGGGTAACCATAAAAGAAGGCTGATGTGTGCATGTGCCAGTGGGTTAATGTTTGTCATTCGATGTGTGTAGGTGAGTGTGTGTGAGTATATGCATGTTTTGTAACAGATGAGAGAAGAAGGAATAGGAAGTTTAGTTAGAGAATTTGAACCCAAGGAAGTATTATTTTAACTGTCAATGCTTACACAGTAAGAAGAATTACATCAGTTGAAGGTAATTCAATGTTAATTGAAGATTTTCATACATAAGGCATCTATTGACAGCAAATACTTGCTAACACATTAAGCACTAACAACATAATTGAATTTATCTTAGTTATGGAAAAAGGTATGCACAGATCTCACCCAAAGTGTAGAAGAGCTTACAAGCTATAACAATGTCTCAAAATAATTGTGGATTAAATTGCATGGGTAGCTATGCAATTTGAGGTATTTTGTTTAAAGGGAATTTGAAAAATTAGTCCATTTATACCACAGTTGAAGGGACCATTCTTAAATATCATAATTCATAATTTTTATCTGAATAAAGTGATATCTAAGTATCATTTTTCTTTTCCCAGAAAGACTTGGAATCTCTGGGTTTGCAGTGGAACTGCTGATAAAGTAGATTTTAAAGACTTCAAAATTTAGCAATGAGAAAGCAGGAAGATTGAGAGCTATAAGTATGATTTATAAATGGAGACAAAAGGTAGAGTGGAAATTAAAATTCACCTAAGTTGTAGTATATGATTTAAATAGAGTGCAACTTCCATGAACTGGAGGGAAAAATCAATATAACAAGAATTTGAAATGTAAGGAACTGCTTATCCAGCACTTGCTCCCACGGCTACCCTGACCCTCTCTTTCTTGAGGTTGTGAAAGTGCTGGGCAGTCAGGAGGGAACACTGATTTCTCCTAGGAACACACTACCAAAATGAAGAACTGCTTAGCAGTTCACACTAATAGATTCCTGTACATCAGAATTCAATATCCCCAGGCATTGTAAATGAATGGAAATTTTAATACCAGCCTAAGGGATTTTTTTTCAATCAAATTTTGAATTTGTGAACATGTAGAATTCCATATGCATGGCTACAATAAAAGGACATGTCACTATTTTGAATATAATGAAGCAAAACGGAATGTTTCTGTGTGTGGAAATCTTCCCATTTTATATCTCATCAAAGCTATATTACATTTCACTGTGATGCTACATGCATTTATCTCTAAACATTGTATTAGATGAAATTTTTATTCTATTCCATTTTCAAGTGCAAGATTCACTGTATAAGTTTTAAGTAGCTAAAAATTAGAATAATAACATTTTCATTACTAAGGCAAGAGTTCCTTTCTTTTTAATCCCTGTAACATAAGTAACTATAAAATAAGTATCTTGAAACTCCTTATTATTGCATAAATAATCTAACTAATAGAAGAGGAACCTTGAAGTCTTCTGAAATTATACAAGGATTATTTTAAGAACACTTGCAAAGATTGTTTCCTGGAGTGCCTGACAGTTTTCTTTAGAACTCCTTGCTTTGTAGAGAAAGTAATAATTGTTAAACCTTTATTCATGTAGCATTCAATTTTTCAAATGTAACTGCATATATTTTAGGAAAGATTTCTATTTGGTTGCATAATTCTAACCTTTGCCAGGCATACAGTGATGATAACATTGAAAAAAAGCTTGATATGCAATTTGTTCTCCTACTGTTAAGATTTTACCACAAACTGCTAGTTTGCTAGAGATTATAGCTGCTAAAAACGCTCTCCTCATTAATGTGCTAATTAATTAATGCAGCTGCTAAATTGTGATGCTGATTAAAATACACCACACAGAGAACTGGAAAACCTCCGCACATTAGTCAATCATTCCAGGTGCATTGCAACCCCAGGAAAAGCTCAGATGCTGAGCAGAATAAGCAGATCCATTGCTGCTTGTTGGAGCAACTGGAAGATCTATTGGTCAAGTCATTACCTCTTTTATTTAATCCTAAAATGGATCTCAAGATCAGAATCCAAAGATAAAATGTAGAATAAGTAGGGATTTTTTTCCCCCTCTCCTTTGGTAGATTAGTTTTCTTTTGTAATGAGGGCAGTTTAGGAAAAAAAATTTTGTGAAAGACTTTGTAGTGTGTACTATATGCATTGAATTAAGCATCAAGTTTAGATTTGCCTTAGATGCCTACATGTGAGTTTGGGCCAATTAAAATTTCTTCTAGATGATCCCAGATGTGGTTTGTTTTCACTTCAGAACTTGATTCACAGAGTTAAGTTTTGGAATGAGTGAGAATTTATTACACATAAGACATTGCATTAAATTTAAAATCAAATGAATATTTTTTATCTCTTAAAGAACTTCATCTTATGATTTAGGAAAATAATGACTATAGCTTGATAGTATTTACCATTCACAGTAAAAAATGAATAAACACTAAGACAATGAAATAGACATTAAGAACTCTAGGAATACAAAAATAATTCTAAATAATTTGTAGTTGTGGTGATATCTTTTCCAATAATGTAGAAACTGAAATAAAGAATGGAATGATTTAGATTGACAGATTGCTAGTTGTTTAACATGAAGAAATCTTGTGACTAGGTTAAGTTGGCACTTGAAAGGGAATAACTGAAAGTGAATTAAACTTAGATAAAGTTGAGTCTAAAAAGATTCTGAGTGAGACTGAATACTAAATGTTAACAAATGGTGGCAAGAAACAAACTAATGAGCTGCTAATCTTTTTGGACAAGACTGACTTGTTTTAAGAGTATCAATCTCTACCAAGGCTGGAGTAGATGAAGGAAGGAGGTTAGATTGAATGAGGAAGACATAAATGTGGAAAGGATATATGAGCAAACTTTTCCAGGTATGTGATTTTTTTTTTTTTTTTTTTTTGGCCAGTCCTAGGCCGTGAACTCAGGGCCTGAGCATTGTCCCTGGCTTCTTTTTTGCTCAAGGCTAGCACTCTGCCACTTGAGCCACAGCGCCACTTCTGGCCATTTTCTGTATATGTGGTGCTGAGGAATCAAACCCAGGGCCTCATGTATACGAGGCAAGCACTCTTGCCACTAGGCCATATTCCCAGCCCCAAGGTATGTGATTTTTGACTCAGAAAATAAATCCCCAGTTCCCAAGTGTATAGAGAAGGGTGTTAGTTCTGCATTGTAGTGACAAAATACCTGAGAAAAACACATTATGGAAGGAAAAAAATTATCTTAGAATTTCAAAGATTTTAGTTAATCATCAACTTCATTGTCTTTAAGCCAATGATGTGGCAGAGTATTAGGGCTGAAAGGTGTGGTGGGACAGAGTTGCTCGCCTGATGGTAGACAGGAAGCAGAAAGAGTGACTGAAGAAAATGGTAATGGGCACAAATGCTCTTAAGGGGCATGTCTCCAGTGACCTCTAGTTAAGTGTTACATTTTAATGTTTCTACCCTCTCCTAGTAATGCCAATTCTGAAACCATCAATGGACTAATTCACTAATTATTTTAGAGCCCTCATTATCCTCCACTTTCAAGTAATGGTTTACCAACTTTTTAAAACCTGTCTTTCGGGGATGGGGGGACACTGTATATCCAGACTGTGATAGACAGTCTGTGATAGACATTGCAGACAATGTACCAATAAATCCTGTGATAAAATGTGAACACAGGCTATGTAGACTGTTTTCCTTTCATTTGTAGATCTAATCTTTGAGTGGTTTGTGCATTTTACAGAGAATTCCTGCAGAGGGATCGTCTCTCCAATCACACTGTGCATAACTAGGTAGGGAAAGCTTTCACTTTCAGTCCCAATGTGAGTTGAATCTTGTCTCCCAATCTAGTTCTTGGTATCCGTGAGTGTGGCCTTATTTGGAATTAGGCTCTTTGCAGAGGAAATCAAGTTTAGGTGAAGTTACTAGGGTGGGTCTAATTTAGTGTGACTGATATCCTTATAATAAGGGAAGAAACAGAAATAGTTACACAGAGAGATTTGATAATGGAAATAGAGATTAGTGCTTCTAAAAGTTAAGGGATACCAAAGATTGCCAGTACTATAAATGCCAGAAGCTGGGAAAGCAAGGAGGAATTCTCCCCTATAAGTTTCAGAGAGAGCATGATTTCAAACCCTAGACTCCTGACCAGTAAGAAAAGAAAATTCTGTTACTTTAATCCTCTCAATTTGTGGTACTTTGTCACAATAGCCTTAGGAAAATAGTTCATCCAAGTAATAATTCTGGAAGTTAATTTTGCATGAGCTCTTATCAGGGCTACGAGGAGTCCTTCTCAGGCATTATCTCATTCAACATAGTAGCACTACTAGTAGATACAATTATTTTGTGTTACATTTGCAAATTTATACATATACATATATGTATTCACACATGTATTTCTGCAATACATATGTATATACATATTTATATACATGAGTGTATGTACATGTATACACATATATACACACATACATATGTATGTACACACACACACACACACACACACACACACACACACACACACCACACAATAATGAAAGGGAGAGAGAACCAGGGAGACAAAGAATCTGAAAGACTGTAAAATCACTATCTGTCTGGATTCAGTACATAGTAATCTCATACAAAAGGTAGAAGAAAAGCCTAAGGCTTTTTTTTTTTTAATTCTGAAGTTTGTAACTTGTACAAACAAGACTAAGTCAAATGCTTTATGAACAAGACTGTGAGCATTGTTCAACCCAGGCATCCTGACTGGTCCTTAAAATGTGAGGAAATCACACAGTGCTACTAGCTTTTATCCTTTGTGTTTCTCATTGCTAGACTTAAAAAAACCTACCATCTCTTTCTTGGTGACAGATGAGAACTAAGACATTAACTTGGATGTCAGTCAATACTGCTGCTTAACAAGTGAGGCACAAAGGAGAAAGGCTCTAGGTGGGATGTTATGGTCAAAAGCACTGCTGCACATACTCAGTTCTACATAATCCTAGCTACTTAGGAGGCAGAGACTTGATCATGGGTCACAGTCACCCTGGGCAGGAAAGTCTGTGAGACTCTTATCTCCAATTAACCACCAAAAAGCTAGAAGTGGAACGGTGCTCAAGGTAGAGTGCTAACCTTGAATGAAAAGGCTCAGGGTCAGTGCCAGGCCCTGAGTTCAAGCCCAGAACCAACACTCTCTCTCTCTCTCTCTCTCTCTCTTCCTATTTTCAAAAATAGAATCAGACAATGGGAGATGTTGAGAAGTTATTTCAAAATAGGAATGTAATTCATACACATGTATTCTCATCTGGGAAGCAGTCGGATGATTTAAAAACTTTAATAATCATATATTGAACATTCACTGTAAGACAAGAAATTCCCTTGTGGAATCAAATATACCAGCCTGCATATGACATTAATCTTATGTCTCAGATGTTATACTTCTGCTAAATATGTCATATTCTAGAGATTCAGAACTGAGAATGAGAGGATTTGTCATTTTCCTGAACCCCAGTTGCTTATAGCAGAGTATAGTACAAAATGATATAGGATAATTTCTTCAAACACATAATTTCTCCCTCCTGAGAAGCACACACATCCCAAATTCATTAAAGACATGAGTGGACAGTAGGAAACCCAAACATCTAAAATAAAGAAAATGTATCCTTCAAGGATTCATTTTTTTTATTTTTTACTTAATTTAAAAAAACTTTTTGCTATTATCTTTTAGTTGTATAAAGGGGTTTCAATTCAACAAATCAGTTTATACGTACAACGTATCTTGGTCAACAATTCAGTTTTGTAATAGCAAACTCAAAAATTCCTTTCCAAGCAGAAAGCCTCTCTGGTAGATGCTTTTCCCTGGGTCTTCAGTTGCAATTCCACTACTATGTCTCCAAGAATTCCACAGCTCAACATACTGACCTCATTGTGCCCATGTTTGTCTCCTGGAGCTTCAACATGAGAAGGATGAGGTGTGGGACTCAAAATAAGGAGAGGGACAGGGCAGGGTGAAAGAAACTAAGTGCTTTAATAAGTGTTTTGATTGCCTACAACGAATAAAAGGAGTAAAAATGAAGAACTCTAGGCTGGCTTCTAACCATGATCTTCAGATCTCAACTTCCCGAGTAACAAAGATTATGGGATTGAGCCACCAGCATCTGGCAAACTAAAGAGTTTTGCCTAAAGGTGTTGGCAATGCTTGCATGGAAGAAATATAATTTGGATCTAAAGTCTGGGAGAAGTTTCTTCAGAGGATGAAGAAGGGGAAGCCAATTTTTATTACTTGATATCTGTAGACACAGAGCAAAGCAGTGAATGGATTGAAGGGAGCGTGACATTCCATTTGGAGGTCCCTGGGAAAATTTCATCCTGGCTCACGCAGGATTTAGAGCTTTATATCACAAAATCTTTTTTTTTAAACTAGTGATTCTTTGAAAAATACTTGTACATGATAATAATATGAAACAGAGTTGCTTTTAGTAGGCTTTGCGATGCACTTAATTTTCTATAGAAAATTTTCCCACTTATTGCTTGCTTGGAGAGGGCTCCAACCATAACACCTTGCTTTGGAGATTCACTCTAAGGAACAGCATTATACTGAAACACAGGGGCAAAGGGGGAGAGAATTTCTATGATATTATCCAAGAAAAGCCAGCATTTTCTTACAGCTGAAGCCATCAAGGGACTTTATCTCCTTTGTATAGTTTGTGTTCACTGGTTTTAAATATGAGGAAATACATATTTGTTGTCAAAAATACATAAAAAAGAATAAAACATAATGGAAAAGTTTGCTTTCTCATGTTCCTATTAATGTAGAGATATTTTGTGAATAGTTGCTTCTGTCTAGGGTTTTTTCTCCATGCAGCTATATACAAAATATGTGTTTCACATATATGCTCATGATGCAAAAGAAGGTTGATATATTGCTTTTTATAGGAAATGTTTCATCATATAAATAAAAATTATCCAAGGTCCATTCCATTTTCAAATGCATTATCTTGGCATTAGTCCTGACATACAAACCTATGACTATTGCTTTCTATAAGCTTTCCAAGTAAACTGCTCACCTAGAGGACAGGAACAGTAACTCAGCTCAGTGTGCTTCAGGGCACTTACCTCCATTTGTCTTGTGGCCTTGCACTCTTATTATTTTTCTAATTAGAATTCTGCCAGTCATGAGATAACAATGAATATATTCAGGTTAGTATTTCCTTTTTGTTGACAAATATTTCTTCCTTATCTATTTCTTGACTATTTGGAGAAGAAAATATATAGAGACAAGGTAAAAGATTCAGTATAAGAGCATCTAAAATATAACTAAGTTAAAATACTTTTTAATTCTGGTGCATAAACTAGAGAAGAATAGTATGCATATTTCAGCAGTGAGGTATCCAACTGCAAGAAGAAACTTACAGTTGCCTTTGTCTAAAAAGTTGGGTTCACATGAAGCACTATGTAGTTTTACTTATATGTATTTATTTTTGGTGGTACTATGATTTGAACTGAGGGCCTTGTGCTTTCTAGGCAAGTTATCTGCCACTTATTTAGGGCCCCCTTTGCTTTAAATTTTTTTAGATAGGGTCTCATGTGATTAAAATCCATGTATTTACATTTTTCTGTTAAACTGATATATCAGTTCACTCTACCTGTTCTCTACTTGATCCAGATTTGACTACTCCAAGAAGCTGAATATATATGTATATATATGTATATATCCATATATATCCATATATATATACATATATATGATGCAGACTAATTTGATATATAGGTTCTTGCTGCTGAAGTGGCCCAGAAGGGAAGTTGATCAGAAGGGAATAGTTATAGGGCATTGCCACCTACAAATTTGTTCATGGTTTTGCTTAGTTTACAGCTGAGCTTTGAGCCAAAAAGCTCTTAAACATGATTTATCATCAGCTCCAGAAATCTCTATGGGGTCTGCATTAATTCAACCAGAACTTTTTGTGACTGAAAAAAATTTAAGCACAATGTTTCCAAGGACTCCCCAATGTTCACCAATCAGTTTAACAGATTGGTTCAAAGTTAAAAAAACAGCAAACAAATTTTTAACTGGGCACCGGTGGCTCATGACTCTAATCCTCAGGAAGCTGAGGTCTGAGGATTGTGGTTCAAAGCCAGCCTGGACAGGAAAGTCTATGAGACCCTTATTTCTAATTATGCAGCAGAAAGATGGAAATGGAACCGTGGCACAAATGGTGGTAGAGTGCTAGCTTTGAGTACAAAAGCTCAGGGACATCACCCAAAGCTTGAGTTCAAGCCAAAGGACTGGCATATGAACAAAAATTTCACTAGATAATACATTTTCCCCTTGTATTATTAGTGTATATTAATTGTACAAAGGGACTTCATGATGACATTTTCTTACTTGGCAATGTACTTTGATTAAATTTATCCATTACTTTCTTTACTTCCCTCCCTTTTGATAATATATTATTTAACCTTCAGAATCATTGACGTTATACTATATCACATAAGTTAGAATGTGGGTTTTTTTTTTTTTGCCCCCTGCTTTCTGTGCTATGGTTTTAGTTGCCTATCATTTATCTATCTATCTATCTATCTATTTATTTATTTATTTATTTATGGTAGTCATGGGGCTTGAACTCAGGGCCTGGGTATTGTCCCTGAGGGTTTTTTTTTTTTTTTTTTTGGCCAGTCCTGGGCCTTGGACTCAGGGCCTGAGCACTGTCCCTGGCTTCTTCCCGCTCAAGGCTAGCACTCCGCCACTTGAGCCACAGCGCCGCTTCTGGCCGTTTTCTGTATATGTGGTGCTGGGGAATCGAACCTAGGGCCTCGTGTATCCGAGGCAGGCACTCTTGCCACTAGGCTATATCCCCAGCCCCTCCCTGAGGGTTTTTGCCCAAGGCTATTGCTCTACTATTTTTCATTTTTTGGTGGTTAAGTGGAGATATGAGTGTCAATGGTTTTTCTGCCTGGGCTGGCTTTGAATGTCAGTAATCAGATCTCAGCCTCCTGAGTAGCTAGGATTATAGGTGTAAGCCACAAAAACTTGGCTACACAGATTTATTTAATGAGAATTCACTTTCTCAGTGTAATTAAAACTACCTGTTATCATCTGTCCTTCATTATGGGGTAAGGTCCTGGGTTCCATGCGAGACAGCAGAGGTCTAAAGCTAAGACACACCAGTTATGTGTCCAAATTGGATTTTTAGCTTCATAACTTCCATTAATGGTCAGGGAAGGAATGAGGCTTTCTTCAGTTAGGACAGGACGAAGTTGTTTAGTTAATAAGTTTGAATTCCAATCATTTCAGTAAATATTTACAGATTAATTATATAATGCATTTTGGAAAACTAAGTGTTATATTGGATATGAATTATGCCATAAATGCAAACTATTTACTATCTTCAATTTGTATAAAATTTTCTTCTATTTCAAAATAGTTTTTTTTTTTTTCAGGAAAGCCTTTTAGAAACTCCCTGAAATAAATATAGTCAAGGAAAATGTTTTTCTTTTCATTCAGAAAGGGAAGGAGACTTAGGATCTTTTGAATGACTTTCTGGTAGTTTTTTAGTAGCTGATTTACATAATAGTTTCAATTCTGGCCAAGTGAAATGCTTTCCGTTAGGAATATGTCAAAATCAAAACTGCATTGGGATCGATTTAATTTTCTTTGCCTTTGAGCATTTTCGGAGAAGACTCTTGCTATATATAGAATGTACAGAATTTGTTCTTAGTGATCATTCTTTTCTATCGAAGCAATATTTGGAGCAGTGATGAGTTGTTTTTAGTGTAGTGACACATGAAAGAAGACACAAATATGTTTATGTGCCTATGTATTAGTCGAGATAAGCTAGGCAATATTGCCATATAAACCATTTCAATTTTCAGGTTCTTAAGATTTCAGGTTTCAGATCCTTGTCCACTTGTTGGGCTCTGAATGTCTTCACTCTGCCAGCCATGCTGGTGAGGCAGCCTCTACCTGAGCTACTGTGGTCTCCTAGCAAAGAGAAAATAGGACAATGTTCAAGCTGTCTCTTAAAGGTTCTTATTGTACATGACCAAACTCATTTCTATATGCATTTCGACTGTGAAATGAAATCACATGGCCATGCTGATTTCAAAGCATCTGGAGATGTATTTGGCTTCTGCTGGGCAAGAAAGCTAATAATTGCAAATACTAAAATCTCCCCATAATCTTCTTAAAAACAGGAAATCATTTCTGTACATTTGAACGAACTCCATTTGACTTCCACTCCTATATCAGATGGAATTGCTGTCATACCAATACTTCTAAAAGAAACATTAAGACTACAAAATTACCCAAAACAAAACCAACAAACCCAAACCTTTCCAAAACCCAAGGAGTTTTTCTAAAGCTATAAGAGGGCTTCAGAAGTACCAGGCCTCTGTTAATCTGAGGTCTGAGAGCTTCTTCCCATTGAGCTGGGCTGACCTTGTTGTACACATGGCTTCCGACCAGCTGCCATTTGCTGATTGTTCTTGCAGGAATTGAACTCAGGGCTTTGTGCTTGCTGGGCAGAGGTTTTATCATTTAAGCCATATCTTGATCCTCATTTTGCCTTGATTATTTTAGAGGCAGGGTCTCATTTTATGGCTGGGCTGGCCTAGTCTGTGATCCTCTTACTTGGGTTTGCTTGTGCTGTTGGCAATGACAGATACATCTCACAGTGCCCAGTCATTTTGCTTTCACAGTAGCTGTGATGTGGTGTCCAGCCATTGAATTAAATAAAATCTCATAAACTTTTTATGCCTTGGGCTATGATTCCTCTGATCTCTACCTCCCAAGTAACTAGGATTACAGATTTAAGGCACTGTGCTTGGCTATTCACTGGTTCTTATCCTCCGAGAAGTCATACATAGGTCAGTTAATGAGGCTGCAAAGTCAGTAGCTAGAGCAGTTTCATGGGATTGAGGATACAAATAGGAGCTTGAAGCTTTCTTCATCTGACTCTATGAATGTGAAGAATCGGGTAACAGTGGAGAGAATATATTATGAAAAGATAAAGAGAGGAAGATGATTAAAAATCACAAAATAGGGACAGGGCAGCTGAAAAGCATGGAGAAACAGAAAGATAACAGAATAGGGAACAGAATTAGGAAATAGTCTGTAGCTCTGTTGCTAGATTGTGTGTGTGTGTGTGTGTGTGTGTTATAAACACAACCACAGGATCAGAAAGAGCCAAGGTCAGATCTGAGATTCGAAACCTACAACTCCTGCAATCCCTAAGCCCAGAGAGGGGATTTTTTTTTTTTTTTTGCCAGTCTTTTTTCAGAGACAAAGTTTTAGCTATGGAGGCTGTTGACTGCAGTCCTGGATTAAAATAAATATGAAAAAAAACATTTTCATGCAAAAGAAATTTGATAAAGAAAAATTATAAAAATGGGAACAACGGGACTTGAAGGTAAAACTTAAGTGAAAATTGGACATTGAAAAATCATAATAGAAATAATATCTTTTGGCTTTTAAGAAAATACAGAATTAATTATAGTAATAACACCAAAAGTAGGAGACAGCAAATAAAATTTAGATTCTGAGAATGTATTCTTGTTTGGGAAAGAACACTAATTTATATTAGGAGCTAATAAGTCCATAATATTTGTTGTTATAATGAAAATTTTAGCAGATAGTACAACAATAATATGTTAGGGTATTAAGAAAGTTACAATGCACTTTGTTAAATACTTTTATTTTATTCTCTTAGAATTAAAGCTAGGAATTATAAGCTAACTGGGAAAAATACAAGTATTCAGGGACAAGCAATATGCTTTTTAAGAAAATATGGTTAAAAAAGAAACCAAATTACAAGGTACTAAAGCACATTTTAATTGACAGAAGAAAAAAATAGGAAACAAAAACATTGAGATGCATGAATATCAAATAAGAGAGCTTTATATTGATTTCTTAAAGATTTACTACCTGAATACAATCACTTTAGAACAAATAGAACATGGCAATGCAGGGAATAAAGTATTTTCTAGAAGTTGATAAGCAACTCCATTCATTAGATACCTACCTCTATTTAAAAAATAAGTTTTATCCTGTCTCACATAAAGACACAGTCAACTTTTTTTTTTGGCCAGTCCTGGGTCTTGGACTCTGGGCCTGAGCACTGTCCCTGGATTCTTTTTGCTCAAGGCTAGCACTCTGCCACTTGAGCCACAGCGCCACTTCTGGCCATTTTCTGTATATGTGGTGCTGGGGAATCGAACCCAGGGCCTCATGTATATGAGTCAGGAACTCTTGCCACTAGGCCATATTCCCCAGC
This sequence comes from Perognathus longimembris pacificus, assembly GCF_023159225.1. Taxonomy (NCBI): domain Eukaryota; kingdom Metazoa; phylum Chordata; class Mammalia; order Rodentia; family Heteromyidae; genus Perognathus; species Perognathus longimembris. Next base: position 99,966,546 of record NC_063162.1, on the reverse strand, counting down.
CCATTTTTTATTAAATGTAAAATAAAATAAAACTTATAGAAGAAAAGCTAAAAGAATATAAAAATGAGCAACCTTGTATAAAGCACCAACCAAATGGAAGGGCTGAAAATTTGGATTGTCTTGCTTTTAAGAAAGAGGAGGAAAATGAGAATATAAAGAAGTAGAGAGCTGGTGGTTCATGCCTGTAATACTAGCCACTTGGAAGGCTGAGATCTGAGGATTGTGGTTCAAAAGTAACCTGTGCAGAAATATCTCCAAGGCCCCATTTCTAATGATGCAGCAAAAAAGCTGGAAGATGTGACCCAAGTGCTAGAGCACTACCAGCCTTTGGTACAAAAAAGGTAAAGAAGAGTATGAGGCCCTGAGTTTAAGTCTCAGTACTGGCAGAAAGAGAGGGGGAGGGGAGGAAGAGAGAGAGGCAGAAACAGAGAGATAGACAGCTAGACAGAAAGTTACAGAGACAGAGAAAGAGACACACAGAAAGATAATAGAATCTACATTTCGATATACATATTATCCCACAGCATCTACGATATGTGTAGACTATCACTATATAGAAGAAAATTAGAACAAACATTCCATGAAGAAAACATCCAGATAGCCATTCAATCTCATCAGTAGTCGATAAAACCTAAATTAAAACCTAAACAAGATGGGATTTTTTTTTTTTTTTGCCAGCCCTGGGGCTTGAACTCAGGGCCTGAGCACTGTCCCTGGCTTCTTTTTGCTCAAGGCTAGCACTGTGCCACTTGAGCCACAGTGCCACTTCTGGCCATTTTCTGTATATGTGGTGCTGGGGAATTGAACCCAGGGCCTCATGTATACGAAGCAAGCACTCTTGCCACTAGGCCATATCCCCAGCCCACGATGGGATTTTTCATAGGCAGAATAAGTGACCTTCCAAAAACTGGTAGTACTAATTTTGATGATAACATAGAGCAAATACTGCTGGTGGAGGATTAACTGATATAATTTGTTTGCAAGACTTGTAGTGTCTATGTATACCTGTGGTCAGAAATTTTGTTGTTATGCCTAACAGAAATGTATCCAGATATGCATCAAAGGACATATTCAATAATATTTGTAGCAGCATTCCTTCATATTAGTAAAGATAAACCCGCAAATTTTTACTTTGATCATACTTACTCTATTTTTTATCCTATTCTTTTCTTTCACACTAGAAGTAGATTCTTCCATTTGTTCTTTCCATTACTAGAAATGTGGCAAGTCCAGAATAAATGTTTCCTTCTGTTCTATGAATTAAGTTGTCTTTCTGGAAAACATTTGGAGTCATGCCTCTCACTGGATGTATATAGAATGGAAAAATCAAATATTAAAGTGCACAGGGTATAAAATAAGCTAGCTTATTTTTACTTGTAACTTTTAAGATGATGGATGTTTATTGAAAAGCTTTGGAGCTAGACTTCTCTGTAAGTCACAAAGAGGAAAAATAAAACAGACAGTGACACCAGTGTTTCAAGATTGTAACCAGTAAAGTTGTAAGGCTGGGCAAGGTGAGAAGGCTACAAAAGGGGAAATCCACGAAGAATCATGAGGTTTTCTGAGATTTAGATTCCTCTGCATTGAAACTACAAATAGGCAATTCTTTTTCATGCCCCCTTTGTGTAAGTTTTGTCTCCAGAGTATGTTTGTCTCCAGGGTGGCTCTGTGGCACATGTCATTTCCTCTTTCTAGTTGAAAAAAAAATCAGTTGGTGAGCCCCTGGATGCTGTTTTACCTTCCCTGGCTAATGCGATCTCCTATGTAGCCTGTGTGTAGCCTGTTGCCCAGCAGGAGAGCTACAGGGGCATCTGGTACAGGGCCCTAGGGGCCACTGAGCCAGAAAAGCATGAACCCAGAGAGCTGGTAAAAGATGAAGAATTTTCCCCTATTATATTATGGTCACTGACATGACTACCATTTTGGCCTTCATTGTGTTTTGTTTTTACTTTATTCTTCCTTTGTAACACCCTGGGGAAATTGCATGCACCTTAGTCTCTATATCTAAATATGGAATACAAATAAAGCACAAGCATCTGCTTTTCAGCTTGGAACAGTGGAGATGTGGTCACATACCCAGGCTTAGTTGACTATCAAAAATGTCCAGATTGGCCTGAGTTATACAGTTTACCTAAATCAACTTCATTTAATGTAAATTTGGACTGCTTAATGTAAGCCTTGTTTGATGTAAATTACTCAATGGGTTGTTGTTCTGCTAAACCAATGAAGAAACCATATTTTAATGCAAGAAAGTATTTTTCCCTAAGAAATAAGACCAAACTTTTAAAAGATAAAGATAATAGGAAATATTAAAAAAAAGCTGAATAGGCATATCTAAATGGGTCACATTAAGTATGTATGAATAGGACTATCTACATTGCTCTGTGTGTGTGTGTTTGTGAGTAGATATTTGTAGCAAAGGAAAGCCACTGAATAGCAAACCTGTGTAAGCTTCATAAAATGGTGGGTACTTTAAAGTGTAGCAATAGAAAATCGATGAAAATAAAATGGCAAGCTGGAACAGGAGACTCCCAGAAGCCCGATATTATCACATTAATTTATGAAACTCCACCTATTGTATATCAGTTAGCTTGTTTGATTCAATAAACAATTTGAGTTACAGCACTATAGGCAGGATCTTTCAAAACTATTGAATGTTCTCAAATGAGATTTTACCAGTCTTGCATGAATTTGCTTTGTTTATATATTGATTTTTTTCATCAGAAATAAAAATAGAACACATTTTGAATGACTATTTGTACAGAAACCATAACGATTATGACCATGAGTTGCCTCCTTTCCCTAACTTTTTCTTTCTTGATTCTTGGCTGCCTAGACATGGAATTCTTCATTTCTTTTAGGATCGAGAACAAGAGCAACATCAACTCTGCCTGTTGACATGCAGGTCTCTTGGTTGGTAGTCTTGGTTTGGCTACTTCTTCCTTTTGTTAAACCTGTTTCCCAATCATCTGAGCAGTGTTTGTCATACAAATACTTGGGGATCCTGCTATGTGACAACTTTTGCCAACAGACCTAGAATGTAGCCTGGAAATCTGCATTTTTAACAGATTTCTGCATGGCTGCAGTGCAGCCAGAGTCTCTGACACTTGCTAATTTCTCAGATTTCCAGTAGTTTTTCTCCAAGATTCCCTTTCAAAAGAGAAAGGACTTTACGAATGCACTTAGCAATTCATAGGATCGATTACTTTTTGCTGAACAATAAATATTTCTTATATTGCCTCTGTGCTGACTATCCAACATCTTATGGTCCCAGGTAAACTTAGAAAATATTGTAATATGCACATTTGGTATGATAAATGTTGTTGAATTTTTGCTTATTTATTTGTTTTTAATTTCATTATGCTTCTTTTTTTTCTTTTTTGCCTTTGGAAGCTTGAAATTCAAGGAGAATTAGACTCCTTTGTTGAAAGTTTAATTCAAGTTGTAAGAGTCTGAAGGCATTAAAATAATTTCAGTGCCATTCCATTTGACACACAGAGATTTTTATCAGTACTTAAAAAGTTTTTCTCAGCCTTGTATACAACAGCTCTTTTTTCCTGATCTAAATAAATAACATATTGGATTTGCAACCAGAATTTCTTATCATTTCTGAATTTACTCTTCCCAGGTCCAGAAGTTCTTAATCCTCTAAAGATAGAGACAGTTATGTGAACTGGTTGTGTTGATAAACAGAATCATGGCCAGCCAGGAGTGGCTGGGTTCAATGGCAAAAGCTGAAGCTGTATAAATCATCAAATAACATGGGAATTGAAAAATATCATTATAAGCAACTTCTGTGAACCCCTGATGTTTTAAATTAGCCATGAAATGTGACTTGCCTTGTAATATTTTAGAGCGTCTAAAAATCTTAAGCATTTAAATCAAACTTTTCCTATTTGGCAGCAACACAGCAGGCCTTCAACATTGTGTACAACCATTTGCGTCATTTGTTATGCCTTTTTCCTTAGGGGAGGAGCACATCTTTAATCCTCATTTCATAGACGAGGGGACTGAGGTACTAAGATACTCAAAGCTTTGGTTTAGCAATACTTGCAGTTTTCAGCCCAAAGTTCTGGCTTTTACTCATGACAGGTGCCTGCTCTTATTGTTTTGGCTTATCTTGATGAAGAACAAGCATTCAATTTTCAAGTACTAACAACAGAACTAAACAGTTTTAATTTACTAGATTTGTGGGCAAGGTTTCATTTTGTAAGGCGATTCTAATTTTATTGTTATTTTCATCTTCTTCAATTATTTGAAGAATTTATTTTCTGGAAATAATTCATACATTTGAGTTTAAGTTATTGCAAAGAATAAAACAAAGGAGAGAATACATTGCCATTCTGAGGCATGTGTTTGTGTGCTATAAAAAGTGGCTGGCTTTGATGACACTAATGCTTTGTTGTTTAGGAAAATAAACACCTTATTTTGATGTCTTATGCTCTTGGAAAATAGCTTTTAACATACAGATACTAAAGAGTTCTGTATAGCTCTCACATTCTGTAATGTATATTTTAAAACACAAAGCTATTATTACTGTCTCAGATAACTAAAGAGACTTTTTTAGTGCAGAGGCAGGTATAGAGCTTGCATGGCTTCTGCTTCAGACCTCTTCTATGACCAAAGAAGTAGTTCACAGTGAAATAGTGTTCATTAACACTTCAGTGGACTCCTTGCAAGTTTCCTTGGTGCAATAGTTTACAAAATTGTTTCTCAAAGTGTGGTATCCAGACTATCAATAATAGAATCACTTTGTGTTACTAGTATGATAACACACACACACACACACACACACACACACACACACACACTTCAGTATAACTGGAAGTTACTGAAATGATAATTGATAATTCCGGGACTCATTTTATCTTGTGTTTTGTCAAACTCTTCAATGGTTTCCATGTTTACAAAAACCTGACATTTGCAGCTTAAGAGTAAGAAGTTGAGCCCAGTATTGGTGGCTTATGCCTGTCATCTAAGCTATTCAGGAGGCTGAGATCCGAGGATTGGGGTTCAAAGCTCAAGGGCAGGAAAAGTGTGAGACGCTTACCTCCAATCAACCACCAGAAAGTCAGATGTGGAGCTGTGCCTCAATGTTGTAGAGTACTAGCCTTGAACAAAAGAGCTCAAGGACAGTGCCCAGGCTCAAGCCCCAGACCAAAAACAACCAACCAAACAAAAAGCAAAGCAAAACAAAACAAAAAACAGTAAGAGGTTTCCTTTCTGAAAGTGAGAGTTTACGTAACTGAAATTGCTGTTTCTTCCAGAATGATTTTTTTTTCAATACAAGCTTTCAATTACTTTTTTCTTTTCTTTTACCAAAACAGCTTGCTTACAACTAGAAAAAGTATTTGAACAGCATAAGTATCTTGGTTATCAAGATGGCTGGATTTTTCCCAAACCTTCTCACCTAGCATTTTGACCTACATAGTTGGTGGTCTCCTTTGAAGGAAACTTTGCTGCTAAGGCAGAACACCTGGTCCTGTCTTCAGATTTATGGTAGCTACTGGTGATAGAACACCTGTGTTTATTATAGAGGCTGCAGCAATTTCTCTTGGCCAGGCAATTTTCTCTAACTATCCACATGTTGATAACCTTCTTATTCCATGTGCTAAATCTGACATCTCTGTTAAATGTCATCATCATTTATGTGGCCACAGAGCACAGGTGTGCACTGACCTAGAGCTAATGGTAGCACGAAAGGGTCATTCTGAAGACTCCATTGCTTCCCTGTTTTCCACTTCGTGTACTTCCCATCCTCAACTTTAGTAGTGTACTACTCATCTGAAGAAAAATAGGAAGTGAAAACAACAAGAACTTTTGTAAGGTGTAATGGGGTTAGACAAATCCAATGAAATATTATAAACATCATGGTTAAGAAAGCAATGTCAAGGCAGGGAATATGGCCTAGTGGTAAAGTGCTTGCCTCATATACATGAAGCCCTGGGTTCGAGTCCTCAGCACCACATATATAGAAAAAGCCAGAAGTGGTGCTGTGCCTCAAATGGTAGAGTGCTAGCCTTGAGCAAAAAAAGAAGCCAGGGACAATGCTCAGGGCCTGAGTTCAAGCCCTAGGACTGGCAAAAACCAAAACAAAACAAGAAAGCAATGTCAAATGAAGTTCTCATACTTGGACTTATTTAAGGGACAAAAGAAAGGCATATTATTCGGGAAAAAAATTCCCAGTTTGCTAGATTTGATATTTGTGAAATACAATGTTGATGACTGTTGTCTATTTTTTCAGTCTCCCAAGTTGTATTTATGCAGAGAACTCTTTCTGTCAGTTCTATTTCTGTTACTGTACACAAATTCTTGTTAACACAAGTCTCAGACAATGGCTTAGAATAACACAGAAGCCAGCTGTATAGCAATGCTCAGAGCTTTGCTGAACAGAATGAGTGCTTATGGTCTTGGCCATAGGAGAATGGAAAAAGAACACTTTGATGTGATTTGACCCCAGCTTTGCAGTTTAATTTCTGCTTAAAAAAATTAAGGGTGGCATTAAATTAAGATACTTATAGCTTTAATATTCTTTAGTTCTAAAGCTATAAATGTCAGTGAAAACTATGAGAAAGAAAACAGGAGAGTGGGAGAGATGAAAAGTACAGATGAGATAGGAGGAAGGAAACAAAGGAGGGAGAAGGTGGGCAGGGAGGAGAAAAGGAAGAGAGTGAATGAAAGTGTGTGAGCGAGGCAGGATAGTCATACACATGACTGACAGAGTTGAGCATCTTGTTAACTATCCTGGAGGTGATTGTGTGATTCAGGAAGAGAGTATCTTATCTACTCTTCAGAGAAATTAAATAAACCAGTTAGAAATGAATAAATCACAAAAATCATAACTAATTGTCACACAGTCTTGAGTGACTTAATATCCACTGGAAACTTTGTTGCTTTCATGAATTATTCATGTCTCCCTTTGGGTCACACCTGTGCTTGATGGAGTCACATGGCATCATTGATATTGGCAGGGTCATGCTTGGCTTGTAGAAGCCAGTAAATTATAGGCAGCCATGGGAGTACTGAGAAAAGTGGCTCTGGATAAATCTCAAAAGCTGTTGCAGTTCATTAAAAAAGCCTCTGAAATATCAGTAACAACTGTAATGTAAATGGCAGGTACTTATCCTATCTCACTTCCTTGGTTAGTTAATAACTATGAATGTGAACTCTAGCTTGAAGTCATTAAAGTATATAAATACTAACAATAGGTGGACATTGTTTCTAACAAAATAAAATTCCTTCAACCATGTCTCATTTGATTGATATTGCCCTCTAAATATTCTATTACAGAGTAAAGAATATGGATATTTAGCAAGATTCAAGCGAAATCAATGCACACATATTTACTGGCTAAGTTTAACTTTCAGAAGGAAAACATTTTTGCATTCTAAAGGCTAAAGCTGGAATTGATTTGTATGCATGGAGGAACAGTTGGAGTGTTCTGAAGTTCAGTCAGCCAGAGAGATCACTGGAGGGAGCTCTAACTTCATGACAAAGCCAGAAATAAAATTTTCCTTTGTTCTCAAAATTCATCTACAGCTGAGGGACCCCCCCCCCATCCTCCCAACAAAAATCAATAATAAAAATAAAGTGTCTAGGATAAAATGCTTTCTCTAAGGATATCATGTACCACATATGCTTACAAATAAAGGCAGGATCATAACTTGGAACTGGCAATATTTAAATAAGTCAGGAGCATAGGGTAGTATGTAAGAAAAAAGTACTTTGGAAACTTTATAACTGCTCCTGTCCTTCATCCTTCAATGATGACGATGATAACCCACAGCAGAGACCGCTTTGAGGTCAGCCTGGTACCTACTGATCACCTGGCCCTGTAATTGGTATGACAAGGTCTTGGGGGATCTAAGGTGGGGTGGGAATTTTCATAGTAGTGAGGATGGTGATTTTATCCCATCCTTGGAGGTAACCTAAGTATACCTGTGTCAGATCAGCTTCATAAAGGGCTTTTACATTTCTATGGCAGAGTGTTGATTGATAGTACTCTGGTCTGAGAATCAAAATATCTGGGTTTTGGTGACAGATGACAACATGTGTAAGCCTATATGGGCTTCCTTGTTTTCATATTCCTGGTGAAGTAGACATATGAAAAGCCTAAACTGCCTAATTTCTAAATTCTCTTCTAACTTGTAAACTGTGATTGTCACATTAAACTTTGTATTTCTTTTCTACTAACTGATCATTATATATATATATATATATAAAATAAGTCCATATGGTATATATATTATATAATATATGTATATATACTTCTGGAATTTAGCTATGATATCTACAAATCAGAAGTAACTGTTAAGTCTAACATTAAAGCCTCACAAATACATCCTGAGAGTTTTCCTACAAGTTCCTCCTCCATACACACTTCCATTTTCTCCTGAAACTTACCTGTGTTTTGAAGCTGGCTCAGGCTAAATCTATAGTCGCGTTCTGAAACCTTACTCTCTAGAGGCTAATATTTTTCACAATTGGGTTAAGCATATAGGAGTGCTGGCTTGCTGGCTCACTATGTATGGGGCAGGGTCTTCAGGCTAAGTTCAATTGGTACTTCAAGTCAGCTATGTAATTTGTGGGGACCAATGCAGAATGACAAAGGATTCTGCTACAATAATATGAATACTTTTCAGCTGATGACAATAGAACATTAAGGCAGACACAGAGCCATTCGGGGCATGGGGACATACAGGGTGCTTGTTCTGCTGGAAGGCTCTGGAATACTGGGTATGATCTGAGTGGACTAGTATTGACTCCAGAAGTATTATTTACTGCTCCTCTCCAAATGCTAAAACAAGTAAATAAAATGTGATAAATCACTCCACTTCTTCCAGATTTTTTAAGGCAATAAATTATTTTAGACAGAGAAACTATGATAATGTTTGAGCCACATCTTTAGAAGGATAGTTAAGTCATTTTGGAAAGAATATTGTGGAAAGGAGAGGGGTGGAAATCACACGATAATTTTGTTGATGCCAATTACAATTTTTCAGTCTGGGAATTTCAGACAGTTTCAGGAAATTGGAGTGCCCGCTGGAAATAGGAGCAGTAGCATAAAGTCTGACTAGAAATATCCTGCAGAGGTTGCCAAAGCATACAGAGATGCTTTCAAAAAGGTACAGACATTTAGTTTTCCTCTTCCATTAGCAGCCTTAAAATAACTAAAATAAAGTCTACAAGAGTTCAACTATGTAATTTCTTTGTTTTGCTTTTCTGATATTTAATTTGGATTCTAAGTAAAGACATTAGTTTGGTTTAGGGAAAATTGCCTTGGAAATGAATATACTTGTAACCTCCAATGGAAAACTCTGTAGTTTCAAAACAATTTTGAAGGTATTATTTCCTCCAACAATAACCATTATTCTGCATTGACTGACTTCATGATAGTTCTCCTTGGCATTTATTTTTATTTGAGATTAGAACTCTAAGTAAATTGCATGCATATTTTAAATAGCATCTTTTAGTTTGCATAAGCAGAAATCTGGAACAAGCCAATTCACAGCTGTGGATTTATTTTTCTTTTCTTTTTATTCATTTAAAACATTCTTTACATAGTTGTACCAAGAGGTTTCTACTCAACATGTCACTTTCTGAATACAATGCATCTTCATCAATGTCACCCCTCTCATAATTCTCCCTCATCTCTCCCAACTCTATCCATCCTTTCCATTTTTTTCTTCCTTTCTTGTCTCTTTCTTCTCTGCAGAGAGGAGCTACCAGTATGTTTGATGAAGGCCTTTGCTAGAATCTTCTCTGGCTCACTTCCTGAATTGCCTTATCCCTATTTGTTACCCTTCTCCCAGGACAGAAACTGATTCTTTCAGACTTCCAAATTTTCCTTATCCTGTACAAGTCCTTTCTCCTTTGAATTAATCTACCCAAAGAAGTCTTGATTTGACTTTCAGTGGGCTGACTGTACGCATAGGTAAGCCTTCTAAGCCATATGTTGCTTTTCTTGGAAGCCTGTTGTTACTAGAAAGTAAAAACCCAGTGAGTACATGAAACATAGAGTTTAGGTCATATAGAAAGGTCAAAAGAGAATTGCTTTGGTAAGAGTGATATATCATAACCTTGAAATAACTAAGTTGTTTCTTTGTTAAATTAAAAGCAATCTAGTTTCTTATATACTACATCTTATCCCTTTGAGGGTAAGTGTCATGTTGGCTGGCCAAGGATAATTTGTAGAAGTCAAAACGTAGGGATCTGGGAGAGGCTTGACTTTGGCAGTGTGTTCACAACGAAAATAGATTTAATGCGGTACTCTGGAGATAATTTTAAAATACAAGTTTCATCCTGAAATACATAATCATTTTTATAACAACCCCTCTTGGGTAAGACCCCTTTATTCTGCTGTCATTAGCTGTGTTATGACAAGGTCCTAAAGAACACTGTGGGAGGCTATCTGTAAAAGCACTTATTACCTGAAATTTTAGAATAAAAAGTTACTCTGAAGGAAAAAGAAACCCATAGTGATTATTACCTCACATATTAATGCAGACACCACAGACTGCCACAAAGTAGCTCAGTAATCATCATTATTATCACAAATTTGAAGTCATTAATTGCTGAATTTTAAAGTTTTTTTTAAAAACCAAGATAGAAATTTGTTTTAATTTAAATGATGCCTTCGAACAGATGTTCTGAAGGTGGCCATCCCTCTAAGGCATGCTGCAGAGGAAGTATGTATAGACAAAGTATACTCAATTCCATAAGGGAAGAAAGGACCATTCTACCTGGATTTGTCTTTAACTTTTGATACTGAAATAATTTTAGAAAATTTGCAAAACCCAGGCAGAGAATTCCCATATATCCTTCAGTGAGCTTTCTCTAAAGTTAGCATCTTACATAAGCATAGTACAATAACCAATACCAATAAATTAGTATTGGCATAATGATATTAACTAAAATACAGATAGAACTTGAACTCTAACAGGGTTTCCAGTAATGCTCTTTTTCTTTCTGTCACAAGATCCAATTGAAAATCCCACATTGCATTCAGTTGTCAAGTCTGCTTTGTCTCCTCTAATTGGTGCAAGTTCCTTAGTCATTCCTTGTCGTTCATGATCAGGGTCATATTTTAAGCATGCTTTATTTCTTTGAGTTGAATAATAATGACAGAATAGGAAAATTCCCAATGCCTGAGAGGTTTAAGAAAAAAAGTTGTAGAAGTTGTCTCTTGTTATCTGCTGAAGATTGGTTCCTTGGCTCCTGTGGATATCGTATTCTGGTTACTGAAGTTCCTTAAACAAAATGGGCTATAATACCTAGTACAAAGTAGATGCTATGTGCATAGTTGCTAAACTGTATTATTCAAAGAATGATAATAATATTTAAGGAAAAAATCGCACATGGGCAGTACAGACTCAATTGTTCTCAATATTTTCAATAATTTTTATGCTAAATCCGTAGATTCAGGACCCATGTGTAGAGAGGTTTAGCTCCATTTTATTAGCAATACTTCAGTTTATTGGATGGCTTACTGATAATTTTAAAATTGTCCATTAAAGTTCAGGGGATTAAAAATACTTTTGGATGAAAAAAAGTTATTTCCTGCAAACTGACTTCTTGTTTTGTAATGATGGGCCATGAATACTTATGCACATGTAGCATTTATGTCTTTTAAAAATGTCAGCCATGTAGCATAAGTATATTTAATTGTTCAATTTTTTTGTTTGTTTTTCGTTAGTTGTGTGGCTTGAACTCAGGGTCTGGGTACTGTCCGTGAGCCTCATGCTCATGGATAGCACTCTACTACTTGAGCCACAGCACCACTTCCAGTATTTGAGTGGTTAATTGAAGATAAGAGTATGGTGGAACTTTCCTGCCAGGGCTGGCTCCTGAGTATCTAGGATTATAGGTGTGAGCCACCTGTGACTGGCTTAACTCTTGAAATTTAGCTCTTTTAAATTTCAAGATAGTATAGTTAAATTCAGTATGTAAACATCTATATCTAGATAGGTATAGTTTATAATTTAAGTTCATTAAAGAGATTGTGTATCAACTTAACTGTTTTATATATATATAATCTATTCAATCTATATATCATTATATTAAATTATGTATGTATGTATATGTATGTATGTGTTTTGGTCCTGGGGTTTGAACTTTGGGCCTGGAAACTTTCCCTGAGCTCTTCAGCTCAAGGCTAGCACTCTACCACTTGAGCCACCGTGCTACTTCTGTTTTTTCTGGTGGTTAGGAATGTGGCTTAGCAGTAGAGTACTTGCCTAGCATGCATAAAGTCCTGGGTTAGATTCCTCAGTACCACATAAGCAGAAAAGGCCAGAAGTGGTGCTATGGCTGAAAACGTAGATAGCCTTGTGCAAAAAGAAGCCAGGGACAGTGCTCGGGCCCTGAGTCCAAGTCCCAGGTCTGGCAAAAAAAAAAAAAAAGAGTTGCACGGACTTTCTTGCCTGATCTGGCTTTAAATCGTCATCCTCAAATCTCAGCCTCCTGAGTACCTAGGATCATAGGTGTGAGCCATCCATGCCAGGCTAATAATATGCTTTTTTATATGACTATATATGTATATATATAAATATAAATATGTATCTATCCGTCCTTGTGAATGGAGTTATGCTGGATACAACTTCATATGCTAATACTCATTTTCCATGATGCTATTCTACAGTCAATTAGAGGAAGGGAGCAAAGACTGAAATAGGGAGGGAGAGGGCTTGAAGTCATCACTACACAGTCAATGGTCCAGATTTTCTCTATAAGAAGAGATGAACAAAAGAATATGTTGGAATGGAGATTGGAAAGGAAGGAGAATTATTTTGAGGTTATATTTGCCTTTTCTTCTTTCTTCTTTTCCTACCTCCATTTGTGTTTCTTTGGAGATAGTTTGGCATATATTGTGTATATACCTAGTGTTGTATATATATGATATCATATAAATGATATATGTCATATATAGGAATGTCATATATATCTGTATGATATATGTAGATACATATAATATCTATCTACATATCTCTCTCTACATACTACATGTTAAATGGAGCCAGAAACAAATGATCTTAGAGATCCTTTGGTATCCTAAACTACAGAAAAATCTCATACTTATACTGTGAACACAGAAATAATTATCTAATTTAATTTCTCCTCAGCACAAAAAGTTTTGTGCAAATGAGTATACTTACAACATTATCCATGGGAAAACAGAGTAAATATTACTTATAGCAGTCAAATCATTCACCAAATGTAGAAATTCTTAGGAATTACTTTTCAATCATTAGGATAACTACACATCTTGTTAATTGTGTGTGTATATATATGAACATATATACATATACATAACTGGTAAATTATATATATCCACACATAGAAGCCAAGTCATAGATTTAGAGGAGATATGATAGTCCGGTACACTATTCACATTACTTGAATGTAACTAGCAAGGTTTAAGTGCAAGCAATAAAATAACATTTAAAAAACAAAAACCAAACAGTTGAGAAGATTATTAAGGCTAAAAACTCAGTATTAATGTATTTATGCTAAATAAAATTCTCAGTTGAGCTATACCGTTGGTAGAGATATTTGGAAATTGTAGCATTAAACCTAGGTGCTGGTGGCTCAGGCCTCTAATCCTAACTACCCAGGAAGCTGAGATTTGGGGATCATGGCTTGAATCCAGACTTTTCAGGAAAGCCTATGAGACTTTTCTTTTTTTTTGGTGATTTTTTTATTGTCAAGACAATGTACAGAGGGGTTACAGTTTCATATGTAAGACAGTGAGTACATTTTTATCCAACTTGTTACCCCCTCCCTCATTTATCCCCCACTTCCCCCTCCCCACTTTCCTCCTCCCCATTAGTTGTACAGTTGTTTTTCACCGTATAGTTTTGTTAGGTATTGTTGCTTTGGTTTGTCTTTTTATCTTTTGTCTCTTGATTTTGGAATTTCCTTTCCCTTCCTTAGTTCAAATACACATATATTCAATATCCAGGGAACTAAAATAAGTTACAGTGATATCATGGGTAAAACAATAGGAAAGAAAGACAAAATAAAAAGGGCATAATTTCACATGGTATGTTGAAAATAACAACAACAATGATAAACCACTTGTTTCCATAACTTGGAGTTCATTTGGCTAAGCATCATTTTTTTGTGTTCATATGGATATGAGACTCTTATCTCCAATTAACCAGCAAAAGGCAGATCTAGAGCTTTGGCTCAAGTGGTAGAGTGCCAGTCTCTAGTGAAAAAGCTATTGTAGAGTGCCTTGGTATTGAGTTCAAGTCCCAGTACTGGCTTGGCTCAAAAAAACTGGTCTTATATAACTTTAATTCATACATACATTTCAATTATTTGCCACGTCAGCAGATGAAGTAAAACCCCAATTCTACCTCACGCTCTAGCTGCGTTGGTACCTAACAGAGTTTTACAGAAAGGATCTGTCTACTCATCACTGCACTGGATTTTTAGAATTGCTTCTTCAGTGTGGTTTGAAGATTTTGGAAAGCTCTGTTTGTAGGGTTGGTGATTGGGTAACATATTTTGAGGGAAGTTGTAAAGTGTCCGTGAATAAAAAGAGGAGATTGGAAAAAAAAGAAAAAGACATACATTGAATCTGAAGACGTTAAAATGCAATTTTAGCTTTTTCTCTGATAACAGGAATTTGCCTTTGGGCTTTTTTTCCTCTTCTTTTTTTATATTTGAATGAGATACATGGAAGACTGAGCTACATTTATGAAAATACTTCATTGTGGTTGTTTCCTTCTTTCTTCATTTTTCTCCTTTTCCTCCTCCTCCTCCTCCTCCTCCTCCCCCTCCCCCTCCCCCCCTCCCCCACCTCCCCCTCCTCCTCTTCCTCCTCCTCTTTTGTCTTTCTCTCTTGATTAATGTAAGTACTTTTTTTTTTTTTTTTTGCCAGTCCTGGGCCTTGGACTCAGGGCCTGAACACTGTCCCTGACTTCTTTTTGCTCAAGGCTAGCACTCTGCCACTTGAGCCACAGTGCCACTTCTGGCCATTTTCTATATATGTGATGCTGGGGAACTGAACCCTGGGCTTCATGTATATGGGGCAAGCACTCTTGCCTGTAGGCCATATTCCCAGCCCTAGTTACTCTTTTTTCAAAGGCTGATGATCAAAAGTAAATAATACATAGCATGTATTTTCTTCTCCTGGTAATTTGAATCATGCTTCAAATTGGAAGAGGAACAAAGTGTATACTCATTCTTCTTGCCTTTTGCAGCTTTTTTTTTTTTTTTTGCATAAATGAGCAGTTTACGTAGGGGGTGATGTACTGTATTGAGAAATTCAGAGACAGCTGCCAGAGCCATCTTGCAGGAAAACTGTGCTCAACCTGAAATTTGATTTAAATATTTCATCCCATTACCATAGATTACAACTCTGGTAGTAAACTCTCCCTTCTTTGGAATCAGCACTAATTCAATCCATGAAAATTCAATTGCCCCAATACTCATAGTTTACAAATTCTGAGACCCCAAGCAGTAGATGGCCACATTTTGCAGTGGAGAGTGCCTGCATGAATTCTTGGCTTTTTACTTAGGACAGTATTAGTCCTAGTAATTAAGATAATACAATTCAGTTTAATTAAAGAGTTGTATCTATTGATATTTTTCTACACAATTACTGGGAATAAATATAAATCAATGGATATCGTTCATTTTCTACTCATTGTTTAAAAATCAGCTCTTTTAGTAAGTTGCAGGCTGATTTTAATTCATATGAAACTGGCCTACCAGAATTATTAATTGTATCATGAGCATTAGCTTTCTAGGTGCAGGATGCTGACTAATAAGTACTTCATTATTACAAAAAAGCTGCTTTTCCTTAGCCGAGATTATGGAAAATTTTATATGAAAACACTGCTTCCAGAAATGCTGATGTTGTCACAGTTGATTACCCTTATCATAAATAATTGGATCCAGAAGTCTTTCAGACTTTGGAGTTTCCTAGATATTTACATAGGCATTAGTGGTGGAACACCCTAATCTAAAGAGCTGAAATCTGAAGCAGTCTACAATAAGAAATTTTGGGGCATCAATAATATTATTACTTTGCTGGGCACTGATGGTTCACGCCTGTAATCCTAGCTTCTCAGGAAGCTGAGATCTGAGGATGACGGTTGGAAGCCAGCCCAGGCAAGAAAGGTTGTGAGATTCTTAACTTTAGTAAATTATCAAAAACACCAGAAATGTAGGTGTGGTTCAACTGGTAGAGCTCTGGCCTTGAGCAAAAAATCTCAGGGACAACAACACACACAGGCTTTGAGTTCAATCCCCAGAGCTGGCACCAAAAATGTAAAACAACAAAAAACAGGATTGTAAGCATAGTTCAAATGGTAGAGAAATGGAATTAGAAAAATACCAAGACTCTGAAGAAATAGGATTTCACTGGAGTAGTAAAAACCATTGTTGAGGAAAAATGATATATCATCTTCAGGGAAATTGACAGGCCTGGAAAAAGTTATGTTAAATAAAGTAAGTCAGTCTCAGAGAGACAAAGGGCATGCAGTTTCTCTCATATGTAGAAGCTATATCTAAAACATAAATATGTGAAAATATATACAGGACCATATACATACATGCACACTCAAACTGACTTAGATATATGAAAAGAAAGAGTCTATCATTGTAACTCCTTTGAGCAATTAACAGTTTAACAAAATGAATGCCAGGAAGCTGAAACATGTTTTGTCTGAGGGAAGTGAGGTTTGAGAGGAGGATGGTAGACAAATGAAGGGAGGAAGCGTGGGCAAATCCAAAAACAATACTCAAGATACATATGTGAAAATGGAGCCAGGTGACTTGAGAGGATGGGTGGGGTTGGGAAAGGGTGACGTTGATCAAGATACTTTCAGGGCTGGGAATGTGGCTTATTGGTAGAGTGCTTGCCTAGCACACATGAAGCCCTGAGTTTAATTCCTCAGCACCACATAAACAGGAAAAGCCAGAAGTGGCACTGTGGTTCAAGAGGTAGAGTGCAGGTCTTAAGCAGAAAGAAGCTAGGGACAGTGCTCAGGCCCTGTGTCCCACGCTCCGGGACTGGCAAAAAAAAAAAAAGAAAAAAGAAAGAAAGAAAAAGGAAGATACTTATAAACTTACATGTTGAATTGAAATCCCTTTGTATGACTACTTAAAGATAATTAAAATAACTAAATCCTGTTATTGTTGTTATTTAAGATTAACTAGAATAAAATAGATTGTTCTCCATTCCCCACTTTGATCCTGGTTTAGATATTAATTTTACCAAATGATTTTTGCAAGTAACACTTTAATCTAAAGGCAATTCTTGACAAAGGGGAATGATTTGGAAGTTAATTACTTTCTCATCATTTGCTTATAGCTCCAAATGTACATTAATGGCCAACAACAGTTTCAGTGGACTATGCTCCTTCTTATGAATACCCACATGCTCATACTCTTCCTTGCTCTCATCTATTAGCATAATAGAAATGCAACAGCAATTCTTGTAAGGAGCTAGGTTGGAAATGAGTTTTACAACTCTGGGGGGAGGGAAAGTGGGAGAAAATGAGGGAGGGGTAACAGTATTTAACAAGAAATGTACTCATTGCCTTACTTACGTAACTGTAACTCCTCTGTATATCACCTTTACAACAAAATGAAATTAAATTAAAAAAATGACATGTCTTTGGGAGTATTTTCTCTCTAAGCTAAGAAAGAAGCAAATTGGATCTTTTATTTTTAAGGAAGGTTGAATGTGTGAACCTTAAGCTCCATTTTAGACCTTGAAATTTCCGTAAATCTCTTCTCATCTGAGTATAAACAGAGAACAGACTGATGGATTCAATATTCCATCCTGAAAAGACCGTAGGGAAACAAGTGCAGTCAGCACAGACATTTGGTTAATCAGTGTGCTTAGCTTTCCCACTGTGATGGGTCAAGCCTTTTTGGTTACATGAGACTTTTCAACTACAGCAAGCAAATTCTACCTCTGTCTTTCTGGGCATGAATCCTGCCCACACATTTATGACATTGAAATTCTGATGCAAAAGATATCTTTCTCCTTCTGAGTTTGGATATCTATTCTGCTGACAGTGTTCATATTAAGTTTGGAAAGGATTTGCCATTGGCATTGTTTTAACTTCTGTTTTTTAATTACTTTTATTGCCACATAATTTTGAAATTTATGGGCAATGCTTAAATGAGTTATAAATCGCTGAAATTATGAAGTAATAAAAATAAATGAAAACGGCTTCATATTTTAATGATTTTTAATTTGTTCATGGAGACAAAAGAAAATAAAGATGTGCCACAGGGTCACAGCTTGGAGAGAGGTAAAAGTTTCTGCTTAGAGTACTTTCTTGTTGCATGGATCACAGGGGACTCAAGAGTCTTAGCACTGTGGTTAGTATTGTCTTCATGGAGGGCTTAGTGAAGATAGCACTCCAGGTTGTAAGCAATAGCTTGAGGAGTGTTGGAGAACACAGATGAAGACTTCAGCCATGAAACCAAGTGTGAATTGGCCCGTACAGGTTAGTGTTAAACTTTTTTGCTCTTGACAACCTTAATATTCATCATGGAAGAGAAATATACATTAGTAGCACCATATACGCAGGTGCTGGTGTCTTTCTTTCTTGGTAAGAATAAGGCACTAAAGAGATTCAGAAAATGACAAGGTATTTGTGGCTTAGAGTTATTCAGAAAGCTCTTGCAAAAAAAGTAAGTCTTGCTCTGGATTTGAAAATATTCATTAATGGCTGGGTGCTGCTGGTAGCTCCTGCCTATCTATGATCCTAGATACTCAGGAGACCGATCTGATGATTACAGTTTGAAGCTAGTCTTTGAGTCTCTTATTTTCAGTTAACAATGCAAATGTGAAAGTTCAGTCTGGCTCAAGTGATAGAGCACCAATCACAAGTAAAAAAAAAACTAATGGTTAGAATCCAAGCCTTAAATTTGGGCCCTAATACTAGCACTGGGAAAAATAAAATAAACAGGAAGGGAAAATAGAAGAACATTTTAAATGATGCGTATCTTGTAGAAATAAAGAATTTAACATATTAAAGAATTATAAGAAGATTTTCTTGATACAGGTGAAAATGTTTTCAATGTCCCAAAGCATTGTAATGTGTTACATGGATTAACTCATGTAATCTGCTTAATGTTTTCTTAGATTAGCAATACCATATTAGTAGAGTTTACATTGATACTTGGCAATAGAACTAATGAAAAACATATTCAGTAATTTTTTTGGGACTACTTGATAGGAGATGGAGATAAATCAAGAGCAGCTGAGAGATTACTCTGAAAGTCTGAATATTAATGGACTGAACCATTATGTATAAAAATTGTGATTTATCCAGTTGTTGTGCTGCTAGATGCATCATAATTGGCTTTGTAGGGCAAGGGTGATGGTGGAAGAGCTGGAATTTGAAAAGGTGATGCTTACTCTGGTATAAATTCTTTCACAATGGCTGCCAAATAGAGCAAGAGTAACTGGCTTGCAAAAATTCAAGGCCATCCTGGACTACACACCAAGACCACCTGAACAAAACAGAAAGAAAACAAGCAAACAAAGCACACAAACACCAACCATGCCTGGTGCTGGTGGCTCATGCCTATAATCCTAGATATTCAGGAGGCTGAGATATGAGGATGGTGGTTTAAAACCAGCCTGGACAGAAAAAGCTGTGACCCTCTTTATCTCCAACTAACAACCAAAAAATTCAGAAGTGGAGCTGTGGTTCAAAGTGGTAGAGTGCTAGCCTTGAGCAAAAGAGCTCAGTTTCATTGCCCAGGCCCTGATTTCAGGCCCACAACCTTCAAACAAACCATCAAACAAAAACCCACAACAAATCCTGTAACTGTTTCTGTGCTGTGTTCATCTCTGTCCTGGTTTACAAATCTCTGTGGACTTTAAGATTCTCTTGATTTACTTAGCTTCTCGATCTTCAGTGCAGGGCAGTAGTGATGCTACTGCTTCTGCCTTATCTCCCTGCTATCTGGGCTGTATTAAAGCCCAGGGGTCAAAGATGACTACATATCTGCTTTCTCTGAAGGAGTTCTTTCAGAGTTTTTTTTTTTTTTTAAATCTTGTCTAGGGTTCAGAGTAGTTGCATCTTCCTTCTTTCCTTTTCTCTTTCTTAACACTTAGGGAAGATTAATAGAGAGCTATCCCTAACTGATCTGAACCTGGAGCCTGGTGAAAACCCTTCTCATACACACATACATATTCAAACAGAAATGAATAGACCCACAAATACTAGAATACCAAGAACTTGGAAAGAAAAAGTAGGACCAAGTTCACTGACCAGTGATCAAAACATGTTATCTGCATCAATTCCTCTCATCTCTGAAATCCATGGCCTTGGGCCACTGGACAATTAAAATTATAGGAAAGAGTAGATGAAAGGTGAACATGAGCATATATGGTATGTTTGTAGATTCATTACTTTAACACTTTCATAGTTCATTGCTTTCACACTTCATTGCTTCAGGTTTAAAATTGTTTGCATTTATATGAGACTTTACAGCTCCTCTTCAAAGGAAATGTGCTTGCTTTGTGTATGCTGGTATTTCTTCCTAAAGGTTTTATATTTCTCACCCTCTCAGCTCTAGTCCAAGGCAGGAGAATGACCTCTATTCATGCTTTGTAGATTCATGGTTTGTTTCTTCCATCTCTCATACCTCAAATTTTAAATTCATGATTTTTCTACTCATGTATTTCTTTAAACTGTTTCGCTTATTCTCTTACTTCTGACACAACTCTCAATTTCTCTTTCTTTGGATCTATCTTGACTGTCTTGTATTCGGCTGTTCTGTCTGCCACTCAACAGGTTTGTCCCACTCAGGGTATAAATACTCTGTCTCCCCCATCTGCATAGATATCATTCTTTTTAATTTATGTTAGTATTTGCATGTTTGTGTGTAGTTTTCTTTATCTTCTTTCATGCCATATTACTTCTATGAGTAATTTTCACGGTTTGCTTTATCCATTTCCCTGTTTTGTAATTCTTAATTCCTCTTTTTTAAAAATTAAATAATCTGTGTTCTGCTTTTATCACATCACCAAAAAAATGTTCTCCTGGAGATTAAAATAAGTTCCTACTAATCATTCAATATATTTTTGTATTCTTCTCTTTGATTTCTGTAACGACAGGGTTGAACATTATTGACAGCCCTAATATTCTCTGAAACACTCTCCCTCCCAGCTGCTGTATCTTGGTTCTCTTCTTATTTTTCTGACCAGGGTTTGTCAGATTTCCTCTTCAACTTTCTGTCTTTTTAGTGAGATAGTTCTTTGCTCTCTTCCCTTCTTCATTACAACAATTGTTCATTTACTTACTACCTGCAGCTCAGTCTGAGAAGTAGGTATAGAATGGGATGGTGTCTCTGTGGTCCTGCTTGAGAGAGATTGGGAAACCAAATGGTTTAAAGAAATCATCAGGGTCATCTCTATGACCTTCGTTTTGTGGGAAATTCCACGATTCCTTCTTTACTACATTGGCTCAATAATTTATGATCCTTGTTGAAATGTGAAAAACTATTTTCCAGTAAGTTTCACACATGAGCCAGCCACACCCTAAGTCAAAACAGGAAAAATAATGTCTAATAGAACAAAGACCCAGAGATGTAAAATATGGATAAATGCATTTTAATGAGATGAGGGGAAGGGATAGGAGAATACTGGGCAATAGGAAAATTTCCCTGGAAGAAGGAACCCAATATTTGTCCCTATGGGTTCCCTAGGCATAAAGGGCAGTTTATAGAAATATTTAAATTAGAAAGCCAGAAAATAAATGTTGTAAGTAAATTCCCATGACTGAATAAGCTCAGCAGTTTCAAAACATGATTTCTTTGCAGTGTATATGTATTCCCACTACTGTTTCCTTTGGAGTATTCTCCTAGTTCTTCATAAATGATTCCAAGTCACAAGATATTGACTCCCCAGAGGTCCTTAGTCTAATTAAGAACGATAATAAAAATCTCTAGCAGAGCCTTTACACTAGGAAAGCCATTAGGACTTCTAGAATGACAGCAGTTTTTCTTTTTACTCTAGGACAATGATTATAAATGAGCATTTCTTGACTCTAGGTATTCCTACTGGATGGACCATAAATGCCTTTATAGTGGTAGGCAATTCACTTAGCACGGAGAGTGTTCCCACCCACTAGTGAAAAATGATACAAATTTGGATATTTAACATTTCTAGTAAAATAGTAATATTTATACAATATGGCCTGGGGTTTGGCATTTAGGGGAAGATATTTTAAAGGAATGTATGAATTGAAAAAGAATTAGAGAGCAATGATAATGAAAACTGTGTTTGCAGGCATCTGTTAAAAACTATCAGTTTTTTTAGGTGCTGATGTTTGTGCTTATAATCCCAGCTACTTAGGAAGCTGGGATCTGAGGATCATGGTTCATAGGCACCTCAGGCAGGAAAGTCTGTGAGACTCTTATCTCTGATAAGCTACTTAGAAAAAGCCACAAGTGGTGCTGTTGCTCAAATAGTAGAGTTCTAGCCTTGAGCAAAAAAAAGCTTAAGGACAGTGCCCAGGCCTTGAGTTCAAGCCTCAGCAATAGTATGGGTGTGGTGTGTACACACACACACACACACACACACACACACACACACACACACACAGGTTTATACTTAAGACTTACTGTGTTAAATTCTTTGTTATGTGAGATTTTTATTCTAATATTTATGTGTAGATATTAAGTCTTCATATCCTAGTATTTGGCTTCTTGACTATGTGCTTATGAAATTTAATACAGCCTATTCAATTTTCATCATAGTGAAAACAGTCATCCTTTCTTTCTATATTTAAAGAGAATAATGCATCTGGAGAATATCAATAATAATGAATATTCCCAATCACAGGTCACTGATTATCTTAAAATATTTTTTGAAAGTATTCATTGAAAATGAATGTTTCAGCAGTGTTGGAGGCACCAAGAAGAACTGGCTTGCATATGATGTTATTTATGGTGGATTTGTTTCTCAGAGGACCAAAGTTCTCTTTTGGATAGGCTCTACATCATGGCAGCCCTACCCTGCCAGATATCAGATGCCTGAACTTCCTACTACAGACAGGGTGGCATCCCTCCTCCCAATTTTTACACTTTTTTGTGTCTTAAACTGATATATTTGGGTACCTGGGTTTGTTTTTCTTTAGAAGATGAATAAAAATAGGTAGTGCTTTTGTGACTGTTGAAGGCATCATACGTCGTAGATAATAGTTCTGTTTCAATTATTCTTATATTAAGAAGAATTTCAGGTACTATCAAGAGTTAGTAGGAGGGGCTGGGAATATGGCCTAGTGGCAAGAGTGCTTGCCTTGTTTACATGAAGCCCTGGGTTCCATTCCTCAGCACCACATATATAGAAAACAACCAGAAGTGGTGCTGTGGCTCAAGTGGCAGAATGCTAGCCTTGAGCAAAAAGAAGCCAGGGACAGTGCTCAGGGCCTGACTTTAAGGACCAGGACTGGCAAAAAAAATAAGAGTTAATAGGAGCAGTGATTGCATGTTGGGATTTTTCTTAAAAATTGAGAAGTCAGATTTTAATATGTTGGGGTGTGTGTGTGTGTGTGTGTGTGTGTGTGTGTGTGTGTGTGTATGTGTGTGTATGTGTGCTGATACTAGAGGTTGAATTCAAGGCCTCACACACTTGCTTTACTTTTTTGCTCAAGGCTGATACACTGTCACTCAAGACACATTTATTTCTGGCTTTTTGATGGTTAATTGGAGCTAAGTCTCATGGACTTTTTTGCCTGGTTTTGCTTGCAGTCATGATCCCTAGATCTCATCTTCCTGAGTAGCTAGGATTGCAGTCATGAGCCACCAGTGCCCAGCACATTTCTGTATCTCTAAAGACACTTGAAAGAAATAATTTGGAGATTTAAAAAATGGATATTTTTGAGAACTTCCTATATGATACTTAACAGGGAAAACAAGACATGAAAGCTGAGTTTTTATATTGTAAATATTTTTGAGCTGTAATCAGCATTTAGTAGAGGGGGTATATTTAATATAATGTGAAAATTTTTAAGACTCAACACATGTACACATCATTGAAATTATCGCTGTTAAGTAAACAGTGAATACTTGTTTTCTTCAAAAGATCTTCTCATGTCCTTTGTAATCAAACCCTTATATCATGCTCCTCAAACACGCTCAACCAAACTCACAACCAAGCAATTACTGTTCTGAAAAGTCAAGGCCTCCTCTCCTCTCCTCCCCTCTTTTCTTCTCTCCTCTTTCCTGTTTTTTACTATTATCTTTAAGTAGTTGTACAAACATATTTCAGTTGAAGGTGTGCATTTTGAGCAGTCACCTTTTCCATCATTCTCCCATCCCTTCCATCTATCCCTATCCAGATTCCTACTTCAATTTTCGTGTATGTACATTGAGCATTATGACTATTATCACATATCAATCTGCTTCCCATTCATTTGCCGCCTCCTTTAGCCCCACCTCCCTCAGTGAAGGCATGATACAGTTTTCTGGTATTCATTTAGTGAAACCTATGAATTCTTCAAATGGGCTACATCATCGCAACCTACTTTTGTGCAAACAGTTTGATATGTTTTAATATAGGCTTGCAGTTTAGATCTAACTTCCCCTTTAGTCCTCTGAATGTAGATTACTTACCTCGGGATTCTGAAAAATTCAGATTTCTTTTAAAACCATTTTATGGCAAAAGTGATGTATAGAGGGGTCACAGTTACATATAAGTAAGGAGATTTTTTTCTTTTTCTTTTTTCTTTTTTGGTTTATAGCCAGATTTTTATTTGTAGTCTCATGGGATCCCAACCACAAGTGTGGCATTTAGAGTTCAATTATTTGTACCTAAAACTTATTCTGTCACATGCTTGAAATGATGCAACATGATGGTCTGCTATAAAAGAAAGTGCTCTTTTAGAGCAACACTCCAATTATTCTAGTCTGTGTCATGGTGGCAACTTAGTCAGCTGTCCATGACTATAGCAAAATGCCTGAGGTAATAAACTTATATAGAGAAACGATTTATTTTAGTTCACAAGTTTGGAAATTCCCATCTGTGGTAGGTTGGCTCTCTTGCTTTGGTCCTGTAGAGAGGCAGTGCATCACGGTAAGAGCATTTGATAGGTAAAACCTGTTCACTTGATGGTCAGGAAGCAAAAGGAGGAAAGGAAAGGCCTGGTGTTCCACAGTTCCCTTAAAAAAACATGATGCCCATAACCTCAGGAACACTCACCAGGCCTCATCTTCTGAAAGTTTGACCACTTCCCAGGAGCTCCACTCTGGGTACCAAGTCTTTAACAGGTGGAACTTTTGAGGACATTCAGGATCAAAATTATAGAGTGTGGTGATTTCAACAATGTAAATGTGATAACAAATGATAAGGTAACAGAATTATAAGCCAGAAGACACATGAAACAGCAGCTTTAGAATCATCTAAACCCCTAAATCTTCCTTCCTGATGTAGGCTATCATTGGCACATTAGAACTACTCAGAGAGCCTTAACAACACCCCTGCCTGGGTTCCATTTCAGGTTGGTGGAATAGAATCTCCAGTAGGAAGCTGATTTGTGAGTATCCTTACAATTTAAAAGCTCCAGAGTGATTCTGATAGACAGTGAGTACTCAGAATCATCACTCAGAATTCTACTCACAATGAAGTGGCTTCTTTCTGAAGAACCAATTTTAAGTTTCATTTTCTTATGGGCCACACCCAGAACTGGTGATTCTGTATCACAGTTTCCTCTCAGGGAGTTGTCTTGCTCTGGTCAAGTACCATTTCTTCCAGAAGAATTGTTTAACTATTGTTTATACATGCTTGAGATTCTGCTTTCTTTTTCCAAGTAATCTAGATATTCTAACAAGAACAAATGTGTTTTATTCTGTTTTGTCTTTCATTTACCGTTTTCCTATCTCAGAACATGTGAGAGGCTCAGAAAATGTGCGGCTTACATATCAAGCTGTCTTCTCATTCCTTCTTGGCTTATTCCTATGCTACTTTCTCCTGTCTCTCAAAGTCCATCCATTTTGTATCCATTTTGCATCCTCCCAGAGTCATCTTAGTCTTATTCTGACTTCTACACTCTTGGAATACCCTATCTTCCCTTATTTTTAATATATACTGGTTGTATCTAATCGTAGTGGTATAATCCTAATATTCAGGAGGCTGAGGCAGGAGGATTGCAATTTTGAGGCAACCTGGATGACATAGAGACACTGTCTTAAAAAAAGCACATCTGTTTAAGTATCTTTTCTAATACACATTTTACATGAATACGTTCATATAATATATTCATTTGTATTCACTGTTCAAATGTGGTTTTCTTTTGGTAAGATATCTATTAAATTCAGACTTGCTGAGATAACAATGCTTTAAGGATGGTCTTTATAGTAGGAATCTATGTATTGTTGGGTCTGTACTGGAGTTTGGACTCAGGGCCTTGTGCTCACCAGGCGGACAATTAAGCCATGCTTCCAGTTCTTTGGCTTCACTTATCTTTTTGAATAGGTTTATTCAAAAAGGGTTATGCCCTGACAGGCCTGGACTGCTGGACTGTGAGCCTCCTGTTTACCCCTCACCCTATAACTGAGAGGATAGACATGTACTACCTCACTCAGCTTTGTTTCTTTGTTTGTTTGCTTTTACTGTTGTTTGGCTGGTTTTTTGGTTGTGATTGGGGAAATCTCATGACTGATTTTTGCCTAGGCTATCTCCAAACCATAATCCTCTTCCTCTTGAGTAGCAAGTCTAGGTGGTCAAGCCTAGCCAGAAATTTCTGCTTTTATCCCAGGCTCAGGGGAGAAATCTTTGAGGGCAAATCTACCAGTTTATAGTGTTTCCTTTCATCTCTGCAAAGAAATAGGTTTGTTGGTACAATTACCTTTTCAGCTTGTTAGGGCACATTGGCTTTCCTGCCCGAGAAACAGATGCTTCTGAGTGATCATGAAATAATGATGCTTCACCGTGAATTAGTGGTACAATGTTATCTGTCAAAGTGTTTCCCTGACTGTGGTACAAGAAGAAAACACTGCTGGTCAATGATCCTTGAATGAAAACTTCCATTTGTGAGGCAGCTGAGTGCTTTAGCAGATTGAGCTTTAAATTAAAGATGGTAGAATTGATTTTTCTCAAAAAAATTCCAGACCTTTGCTACACCTGTCCCTATTTAAGTTTAGATGTTTGTTAAATGCATAAATGCAAGTGTTTTAGAGGAAAATGTATCTTACTCCTGTGTGTCATTCATCATGAATTTATAAGAATGTTTTATTATCCAGATTACATATTCATTTGTAAAAGGGAAAATTGCATTTAAAGTGACCCAATGAAATGTGACTACAATATTTCTGTGCACAAGTTAGTCTTTTATATTTGCTTTGTTTCTTTTTGGGGAATTTTATTAGCACATATAAAAGTAGCTAAGAGGTAAAACACTTCCCTTTTGTTTATATGTAACTTGGGAAATGTTTTTACTGCGGACCATAAATTGAAAAAAGTGTGATAACCATGATTAAGTCTGTCCAACTTGGAAACCTTTATTGGGCATCTGCTACACATACAGCCTCTGACAGAGATGAGGGAACATAATATATTATATATAATTGGTATGATTAAGAACTTAGATGTACTTGGGGAAATTGTGAGCACAACTATGAATGGAACCAACATCTGTTACAATAGGAGAGCTGTATTTAACACAAGGAATTTTTCTACAATTTCCCGTATTTCAAGAAGCTTAATTTGTCAATAGGCACAAAACAAAGAAAAACAGAATAAAGATGATCTGAAAGTTTAGACATCTAGTTGAATTAGTAACCATCAATGAGCAATACTCTTAGCTTTTAAGTTTTCTGGTAACTAAGGGCCTCATAATTTTTATGTTCTGGCAAACAAAGGCCAAATTTTTCTGCAGAGACAAAGATATTTTTATGGTACTGCACGCAAACAGGAATATATCTCAAAGGTATTTGTATAGGGAATATCATACTGGATAATAAAATCAACTAGAGTTTTACAAATAACAAGGAAAGTAAATCCATAGAGATGATTCTAGGTCTGACCATCTGTGAGGAAAATAAAAAAGAAGCATTGCTTGAATTGAGGGAAAGATTTATAAGAGGAGGTGAGCTAATGAAATGCGAAGACATGCATTTTTTTCTTCTGAAAGTTTCATAGTATCAAATATATATCTCAAGAATTATCACATATATTCAAAATACATATAGACAGTAGATATTGAGGAAGTAACAAGAAATGCCCCCTTTTCTTCTCCCAAGTCCTTGTCCTATATCATGTAAACAACTTCTTGTAATCCTGTGTTCACATTTTTAACAATTGGCTTCAAACTATTCTCATACATGATTCCTGCCTTTAATTACTTACAGAAGATTTAATATCAGCTCACCACAACAGAGGAGATAACACATTTCTATTTCTCCCTTTATCATCTTCCTCCAGTGTTTGAGTTGATTACTAATATTTGTGTCTTGTATATAATTAGAATAATTAACCTAAGTTGATTAAGTCAATTCTTTTTGAGTGTTTTTGAATCTTAATATCACCAAGTAAGATACTGGTATTTTCTACTGGTCTGTTAAACTGTTACTTAAATGTTAGCTACAGCATTATTTTCAGATTCTCAATAATTTATTTTTATGTCACCGGACAAGTGCTGCTGGAAGATTATTCCAACTGCCATATCAACATTAATGTGTTCCCTTAAAAATAAATGTTTTCACTCTGTTAAAAAGGTCAAAATTTTGTTATATTTTATTTGGCTTGTAGGTTAATCATTTCTTTAATGTACAACTTTTTTTTTGCCTATCTTTTCCGTCTATTTAGTACATTCTTTCATGTTCCACAGAAACTCCTTTGCTTTCCACATCACCCAGTTGATATAGCATCTCAATCCGGCTCACTTTCTTTTTGAAGACAACTTTTGACTTTCTGTCCCAAGGAAGAAAAAGCAAAGCTTTGTAGAACAATTGCTGAGCTCATAAGCTTAGAGTTCTGGCTTGCTGTGTTCTTTCTGGATGGTTGCACTGACCCCCAATACTTTCCTTCTTTTGGATCTCCTTTGAGACTATTGGTCTCCTCTCCCTCACCTTTCTTCTTTGTAAGAGAAAAGGACATTTGGTCTTTGCTTGTTTGCAGAGTTTTACTTTGTTTTCAATTTGTTTGGACTATGTATGGAAATCCAAGCTTAGTCATCTCAAGATATAGAAAGCTTTATTCAATTGTCTCTTGTCATCTAGTGCACTAGCACGAACCTGGTTCTTGCTCTTGAAGGCAACTTTTTGAAGGCCGAATTAACAAGTCTACTATTTACTGCTCACATTCTCAATGGATTCTCGGAGTCTCCCTAGCACTCAATTTGTTCATAAAGTACTGGCCTGACTTTGTCCAGGTGAAATATACTTGCTGGGAAGTGTATACCTTGTTCTGAATACTAATTGGCAAAATAGTTTTCAGAAATTCCTTAATTTAATTATTTGAATTGATCCCTTCCCACTTCTATTTTCCAGAACTGCTTTTACCAAGTCTGGAACTTCTTCAAGACTCTTCTGGGAAAAAACAAATCTTCTGCTTGGGCTACAGTCAGAAAGTCAGGTGTGGAGAGAGCCAGGTCAGTAATTAGCATCAAGAATCATTTTCTAAACTTAAATTTCTTTTTCGAATGTACCAGCTCACTGCCTTTATTCTTACTTTGCTTGTTACTTTTTTTTTTTTAACTTTTCACAATGCCTCTCTTAAAGCAAAAGAAAAAGAAAACTTTTTTTTCATATTTGTGAATGTTCTTTTTTTTCTCTCTTCCATTCTTGTGAATCTCACAAAGCCTCCTCTGATTAAGTGGAAAAGAAGTGTGAAGTTTTTTTCTTCAAACACATTGATGCTAGGAAATCTAAAAATACTTTCAACAAGACACCTCTGTTTGAAATTCACTAAAAAATATACTGTTGGTGACAAAAGTGTCTGTCTTCTACTTTTCCTATCCCATGTATATGCCAGGTTGTATTAAGTTATCATGGCTTGGAGTCATTTTTTTGTAGATAAATAAGATTTTTATACCTTGATATTCAGTGAATTCATGCTGAAATCAAAGTTCTAGAGTATCATTTGATCATTGATATAAAGAAGCTTCCAGTTCCATTTTTATGAAGATTATGAAATAGAAGTTCTATCCTGTCTTAAAACAGGATTTAAAACCTGGAAACAATTTATTTAGATGTTCTTTTATTGAAGAAGTGATTGTGTTTTCTGCCTTATCAGAAAAAAGCTATACATTGAAAAAGTTTTAATTTGCTTTCTTTTTCTAGGAAGAGGCTTGATTAGTTTCAAAATCACTATTTATTTCTCATTTAGTCCACAAATGTATAGATTTTAACATTCTCAGGGGCCTTGTGTAATGTTAACGGTGGAAACAGTAAAGGGTTGCTTATTAGTTTATTTTTCTGTATTTGGTTATAGTGCCAACATAATGATAGAAAAGCAGTACATCTTATGTTTATAACTAAACCTCATTTAAGGTGTTGTGTGTGTGTGTGTGTGTGTGTGTGTGTGTGTGTATGTGTGTGACACTCTTCTCTAAGTAGAATATATTGGAAATAACATATTTTTTTTAAGGACAAGAACAACATAAAACTCCACAACTGGTTAACTCTCTGTGGAAGATAATTGTTCACCTGAAACTTACAAATACCAGACTAAGAATTTCTACCTACCAGCCCAAGGGAATGGAATGCCCTCTATCCTCTCTTTTCAATTGAGGACAACCACTGAATTAGCCTCCTTTTATGTTCTGTAGAGTTAAAGCTTTTTTTTTTTAAAATTTCAAAAGGCCTTTGGCATGGAACACTGATTTTATGTTTGATTTTTATTACTGATTTTAATTGGTTTGCAGTTGTGTATATTTTTGGTGTTCTAACTATATTGTTCCTTGTAAAATACCTGGTGTATTTTGTAAGAGGCAGAATATTTTATGAATCATGTTTTCTTGTATAATTAAATAATACATAATCTTTATTATATTGGCTTGAACTTTCTAAAATTTTAGAGGAAATACAAGGTGTATTTCATAGATTTGAGCAAAATAATACTAATGCACATTTTTCCCCTCAAATACTCTCTTTCATACTTTTGATGTAATTAGAAAATGGAATCATGATTTACAAACTAAATTTACTATTCATGGTTTCCTTTAGGGACATGTTGATATTTTGTTTTAAAAATGGTTTAGTTCTCTTCTTTATGATAAGTCAGACATTACAACCACCCATGTGTATAGCTTAGAAATGGAAATAGAATTTGTTGTTTAAGGATGAAATTAAGCAAGGATCTTGTATGCTTTATTAAAGTAAAAAAGAGCAATGATTTAATTATGGTGAGATGTTATAAATTTAGTTTGTGATTGTTACTAGACAGACATCTTATCTAATAGGAAAATAACTCCAATACTCAGGCATTTTAATGAAAGTTTTGTTTAAATGTAATGTCTAAATATGATATAATTGTAAGTTTTTTCAGATTAATTATTCTTCATTAAAATTATTTTATAACTATTATGGACCAGGATTCTTATAAACTGAACTGTCTGGTGATTCAATCTGATGGACTCTCTCATTCCTATGTCCTTGTATTTGATTAATGAGTTTGTATCACAACTCAACAATATACACGTTACAAGTGTGAATATATACCTCTATAAGTTCAGCGCTTCTGTGTGTGTGTGTGTGTGTGTGTGTGTGTGTTACTGGAATTTGGAGGCTGGGCCTCAGGCTTGCTAGATTGGTGCTCTACGCCTTGAGTCACATTTCCAGCTCTCTTTTTTTCTGGTTATATTTTGAGATATGTTCTTATGCACTTTGCATCTTGAGCTTGCCTGGAGTGGTGATCCTTCTGCTCTCAGCCTCCAAGTAGCCAGGATTTATCGGTATGAGTCACTAGCACCCTGCTCATAATTTCTGTGATAATATGAGATGGTAGTTTGATGTGTAGGTAAGCTTTTTTTTTATTATTTGTGGTGGGGTCCTGCTATACTGTGGTGCAAAAGGAGACGAAGAAAGAAAATCAGCTTGTTTCAGTGAGTTTGGGGCTAAAATGTTTCTTGCGTAGGGATCCTGAGTCTCATCTTCAAACAAGTGTCATTTTAATATTTTTGCACATTGAAGGGTTTATGTTAAGAAGCACAACTAATAGTAGGTTGAAATGGGAAAAATTTATTCCACCTAAGGCAAATCCATGAATTCTGTACCATTGTGACTGGGAATATTGTTAAATAGTACATAGATTATTTATGTAAATGAATTTCATTTTCACAAATCAGAAGTGCACAAAATTAACATTACATATACTTTAATAAAAACTGTATGGGACAGCCAATCCTTGTCCTGAGAGATATAGACATTACAATTAAGACTTCATATTGCTATTAGGAACAAATTGTAAACCCTTTCCAAATTTTCAGGGGACATTTATGTAACATTATTCAGTATATTCACTTAACGCTAAAATGTAATAAGGTATATTTGCATATTTTTCATTAGCTGAAATGCATGCATTTCTCCAAACCTGTCTTACTAAATGTATAGTCTGTCCACTCTCATGTTTTGGAAAGTATTGCCTAATAGATTTTAAGAAGTATTTCTACTATCTACTTAGTTTCATGATTATCTGGACTGGCTTGTAACTAACTCTCAAAAAAAAAACACCTTTAGATTCAAAAACAATAACCTATGAAAACCTTTTCAAAGCTCATTTCTTTGTGAAATCCTTGTTATTTGTAGCTTTCATGAAGCTGGGCTGCCTTTTTCATTAAAACATTTAACTGTGCAAAATAATGAGCTTCATTGTATCAGTTTTCTTCCATGCATATAATGTACTCTGATTACATTCACCCCCCCTCTACTCCTACACTTAACCTCCCCAGTAGGAGTTTCCCTTCTTCTTCCATAGTAGTTCTCCTATTTTTACATACACATCTTAGATTCCACAGAAGAGAGAAAATATGCCATACTTGTCTTTCTGAGTCTGACTTATTTCATTAACACCACGATTTCTGTTCCATTCATTTTCCTTCAAATGAAGTTCTTTTGTTCTTCATGACTGAGTAATAGTCTAGTGCATCTATATGCCACATTCTTTATCCAATTCTGTTGACAGGCATCTAGGCTGTTTGTTTTTGAACACTGGGAATAGTGTTGCTGCAATTGTGGCTAATTTGGGGGGTACTATATCTCAAGGAGTGGTAGCAGGATCATATGATAGTTTTATGTTTAATTTATTTTTTTTGAGGAACATACTTATTGATTTCCATAGTGACTGCACTAATTTTACATGGTCACCAACAGTGTATGAGGCTTCCCCATTCCAAGGCATCTGTACCAACATTTGTTGTAATTTTTCTTGATGATTGTCCTTCTGAGTAGAGTGATATAGACTCTTGGTTTAGTTTCCATTTCCATTTTGCAGATTATCTATTACATTTTAAAAATTAAAAGTCCTTACATGGATCTACTTCTCCAAATACACAAGGCTCATGTCATAGTCCTTTGAATTCCCTCATCACACTTAGGTCAGAGATTTTTCCCCTAGGAACTTACTGACTGACCCATCACTGCACCCCAGATGTAGACTTCCAAACCTAGGACCCTCTTCCCTATCAGATACCACATCCACATACAATTTTTTTGTTGTTGTTCATTCTTCTTTTCCATTCCTGGTCAAGTTTTCCCTGTATTTTCCTTTTTCTTTTTTTTTGTTCAGTGGTATGCTAACTGCTCAAGCCTCCAGGTTTGGTATTCTAGATCATATTGATCTTCCTTACTCTTTGGTCCATACATTCAGCAACCAAGTTTATCTAATCATTCCTGTTATACCACTCTAATCAAATTTTCTCTTTTCTTAATATTTCTACCTTATCTAAGATTTCAGTATTTCTTAAGTGGTCTTCTATTTTAAACATTAAAAAAAACAGACAAACAGAAAAGCCAATTTTATGCATGTCTGTCAGAAAACTCTTAAGTCTTACTTGAGGTCTATCTCTTCATCCTCATAGTATAGACCTCATCCATCTACATTTCCATTTGAAATACAAAAATAAGGATTTGCTTGATTCTGAGACAATCTGTTTGAGGATATCATTAAATACTAGACAAAATCAAGAAATAGGTCCTAGTTTGATTGATTAAAACTATTGGCAAACTATGAAAAACAATGATGTCTTCCTGTACTGAGTACGTAAAGTAAAAGGCTTTTACCTATTCAAGAGATCCTTAATCAGAAATAACTTCTGATTGGGAGCTTAGAGTTAGGGCAAGGACAAGTTCCAGAGAAACGGGACCATGCCACCTGGTATATTATTTAGCGGAATTTATTGGAAAGAAAATGCCATTCACTTGGAAGGCTGTTGGCTCCTGACAGAGCTCCATTGGGCATAGACCAGGAGTAAAGTTTCATATCTATGATTCTTCACTTGTAGAGTTATCTTTCCTTCACTAATTGAAATGATAGCAATGATTTATGCTAAAGTGAAACCTAAGTAAATTCTGAAAAACATGATCATAGTAAATAAAAAAAATACATGCAACTTAATTCTTAGTCTTTTTGGAGACTTTGATTCTTGCTTTAATCCAAATGTGTCTAGACTATTCCATTTTTATAGATTTTTACTAACTTGTGTGTTTTTAGGAAGCCTAACGTCTTCAGAATACTTTTTCCTGTGGGTTAGGTTAAGGCCCCTGTAGAGCAGGAAGTGGGGGCACTTGGAAGTCAGAAAGATGGACATAATTCGTCCCTGTGTTTTTTATGGTCTCAGAAATTTCTCTGAATTTGGTAAATGGAAACTAGAATTCCTAGCTGTAGGAACATTGCAAAGTTAAATGAAAAATTTATGACAGAATGTGCTGTCAGTATATTTTTTTCAGTATGTTCATTTCACATTTTCTAGAGGAATTGTTATATTATGTTTAGCAATATAGTTTCATATTGTAAGTGTGTGTCTCTACTACATAGAACAATGATTACCTTTAGAAAACAATTTGAAGTATAATTTATTAGAGTATCTCTTGGGGCCTTGAAATATATTTATTTAACAAAGTGGAAGGAAGAAGAAAATACTGAGCTTCAGTTGAGCCTTTGCCAATTGCAGATCAACTAGAAATGAAGATAAAGGATGATGATGGACTCTTATAAGAGTCCAATTGATGTATAACTTTTAGGAACATATATTGCTTGAAGTGAAGTGACTGTGGTGGGAATTAAAGCCTGATTAACTTTCATGAGTATTATGAAAACTTTATTAGGGTTTGCTAATTGGTCATTGTTAAAAATTATGACAGTTATCAAGTAATCAGTAAATGCTTTTACATAGTTGGTACTCTTTAGATCTCATACCATCTGGCTTTGAGATCTGCCATTCTAAAATGCCCGAAAAGGTTTATGAGCTTCACTTATAATTTGAACATTCTTTGTAAAAGGAAGAGGTGAATTTCAAATTTTTATTCTTACATTTGTTGTTTAAATAAATAAACAGAATTGTAAATGGTTATATGGAAGACAAAATAAAAAGTGTTAATTTACAGCCATTTTCAGTTTTGTTTATTCCCTTAGGGCTATTTAGGAGATTTAGTTTTGATTAAATCTGTTAAAATATGTGTTCAATTAAAGTTAAATATCTATTTCTAAGAAACAGGCTCTTTTTGTACTAATGGCTTCAAGTTAAAACAAATAGGAAGTTTGGAAATGCTTCTTTCTTATTAATTGCATTCATTTCTTGCTTGGATTGGTGTGTCATTTCAATCACAATCTGTAGGTTTAATGTCTTTATTTTCACTTCTAAAACCATTTGCAAGGTGAACAATGTAGTAGATACGTCTTCAGTATAAGATCCAGACTCTGTTGATAAAACAATTTAAACACTAAGAATTAGAATTGCTATCTGAATTCCATAGTAAATGCCTAAGGATCAGGCAAATAGTATTCTAACATAAAAATACGAAGGCACTTTTGTATGTGAAAGGGAAAAACAGGAAACTGGCCATAAAGGAGAGTCCATACTTTAGCTATTTTTTTAAGGAGGAGCTGAATTCTTATAAAATCAATTTCAGGAAGCAAGTGAAATGTTCACCCATGCACTTCTGTATTCATTCAATAAAACATTTTGAGGGACAAGGCAACAAACAGTACAAGAAATGTATCCAATGCCCAATGTATGATACTGTAACCTCTCTGTACGTCAGTTTGATAATAAAAATTTGAGAAAAAAAAATAAAAAAAAATAAAAAAACTGTAAAAAACAAAACAAAACAACAACAAAAAAACATTTTGATTTTAAAGATGCCATTGTGAAATGTCTATTTTTGATTACTTCTAGGGATTGAAAGTTTTCTCAGAGCTACAAAGGTGATCCTTGTTAATCAAAGCCCCAAATTATGAAATTGTAAAGGGTTCATAATTTACTCTTCACCAAAAATACAGGTTTTTTTTTTCCTACTAAGAACAGTCATCTTCAGAAATCATTAGCTCTCTGCACTAGTATCCAAAAAGAAACAGAATGAGTTCTTCTCGTCAATATATTCAACTAAAATGATTTGGGAAATCACCTTCACATATATCTATCTCTCTCTTTATGTATATATGATACAGTATAAAAATATAACTTGATGTTTATGGATTCCTTTAATCATTAAATTATTCTTGTGAATCAAGGAAAGTCTTAGCTTCAGTTGCTGTGCCCGTGGGAGTCTTCAAACTGAAACTGTTTTATAAAACTTCCTAAGTGCTGTCAGGTCATATATGAAATAAGAAAAAAGAAAGCTTGACAGCCACTTAGGTCAGGAATGCATCAAGGAGGCCTGTCAATTGCAAGACTCAAAAGTCAAAGAAGGGCTGGGGAAGTGCAAGTGTAACATCCAAGGTTCGATCCCCAGTACCAAAAAAGAAAAAAACAATACAGTTTAAAAAACATGCAAAGAATAGGTGCTTGTGAGAGCTGAGAAACCTTTTGAATCCTCCATAGGGTTGTGCTTGGATTCATGGTTTTTGCAGGCCACTGATTCCCAAGGTAGAACCTTAGACACACTAGTGTCCCTAAGTGGAGGCAGTGCTGAAACTGACCTCCAGCTCTGAGGGTTTCTTCCTCAAACCAGGGGTTGTATGAGTTCCAAAGAAGTACCAGAGATAATTGGATTGTAAGAAAAAAAACCTTGTGAGAACAAACAAAAAAACAAACTATGCTATACCTTTATTCATGATGTACTATGTTTTATGTGTAGGAAAAGAGACAGGGCTAAAGCTAAACTAAGAAATTAATTTTACCATTTTTTTAAATAAAGATACAATTATAGCTTGCCTACTGATTGTATTCAGATGCATGGCCTTGAAATATTTACTTTTTGTTTTGTGTTGTCCTTGTTCTATTTGTTTGGGAGAAAAGCAAATGTAGGCAGCTTATCGAGCTTGAAAAGCTCACTCCGGAATCAGTTTTCTTCTGCAGTGGATGCACAGTGGGAAAAGGTAGAGCACTCTTGCTGAAGTTGGTGCCTTAGAGACTTAAACTGGTGCAATTAAGAGAGGCTTCAATAAGTTTTGATATTACACAGTGAAATCTCAGTGCGTGCTAAGATTTCCAAATTTATACTTGCAGATGAAAAGATGTGAAATGATATGCAACTTGGGATCCTAAAATATGTCTTCAAGATTCATGGCTGCTTCAAATAAGTGGTGTATCTTATCCTCTTTTCTCTTAGGACAGGGGTAGGGGGGGAACAGAATGTACCTAAAAGCAAATGCAATTTTGTTTTTGTTGAAATTCTAAACTAACTTAGATGTCTAGAATTTATTGATATCATAAAGTTTGTTTTATGAAATCAACTTTAAATACTTAGACATTTACATATATGTTTGAAGGCTTCAAGCATAAATTATTTGTAGTGTGCAGTACTGGGTAGTCATTTCTTTTCCTGTACTTCTTGGAAAATGTGATGTAATCTCTAAAACATATGCCCTTGGTAAAAAGTCCACCAGAAGGAATGCTAGCATAAATCCTACCATTTCAAGGCATATTTTTTTAAGGATTCATCTTTAATGAAGCTTTTTGGACAAGTAAAGTTTTAAAGTACTGATTTTTACCAAAATAGCATAAAATTGCTCATTCTCAGAATAGTTTCATATAGTTATGTTTTATGTAATTTGTGTGCTGGTGCCAGGACTGTCGCTTGAACTTAGGGTCTTGGCACTGTCCCTTAGCTCTTCACTCAAGTCTGGTGCTCTACCATGTGAGCCACAGCTCTATTTCCAGTATTTTTTTCTGATTAATTGGAGATAAATGTCTCATAGATTGTCCTCCCTAGGCTAGCTTTGAACCAAAATTCTCAAATTTCACTCCCCTTTTTGAATAGTTAGTATTATAGGCATGAATTACTGGCACCACATATTTTACATGTTTTTCAGTCACTAGAAGTTGGAAGTAAAGATGGTGCAGTTTTAGTTAATGCCCATCCTCACAACCCCACTCAGGGAATTAAAAAATCACCCAATAACTCAAACAAGAGGCAAAATACTGGGAAAGAAAGGCAGTAGAAGTTTTTATATTCTATGAAGTAAGGGAGAAGACAGAGTGCTGGACTGTAGACTATTAAGCTTATCTCCAAATCTAAAAGAAAAATGTGCCAAATAAGAGCTGCACAAACAGCTTCGAAGCTGAAGTCTATAGTAGCTGTTTCTAAATGCTGTTGGCCAAAACTAAAAAGGTATATCTAAAGCAGTGAGACATCCATGCTACAGAACTTTCTAAAACCATCCCCTTGTAACTAAAAGGCTGATGACAGACTACTGTAGAGATCAGATAGTTCCTTTGATTTTCTACTTACACATCATTTTTTAAAAAGTATTTACTTGCTGTAGTTATGACACTAGTACACCATCCTACTGCCATTGTTTTCTAGCTCAGATATTAAAATTTTGTCATTTTAAATATATTTTATATGGGCTGGGAATATGGCCTAGTGGCAAGAGTGCTTGCCTCGCATACATGAAGCCCTGGGTTCAATTCCCCAGCACCACATATATAGAAAACAGCCAGAAGTGGAGCTGGGGCTGGGGATATAGCCCAGTGGCAAGAGTGCCTGCCTCGGATACACGAGGCCCTAGGTTCGATTCCCCAGCACCACATATACAGAAAACGGCCAGAAGCAGCGCTGTGGCTCAAGTGGCAGAGTGCTAGCCTTGAGCGGGAAGAAGCCAGGGACAGTGCTCAGGCCCTGAGTCCAAGGCCCAGGACTGGCCATACATAAATAAATAAATAAAATTAATTAATTAATTAATTAATTTTATTTATTGAATTGTTCATCTTGGTTTTTTTTGGGGGGAGGGTCTTTGTCTTTTATTTGAATTTAAGTTGAAACTTAGCTACAACTTTTAGCATCCCTGAAACTAGAAAATTGCCAGACACATAAACACATGAATTAATAAAATTGAATCAATTGGTAAGAATGCATAAAGGAATGGTAAGCAAAGTAATAGTGTGTCTGTAGTAAATAATTTTAATGTCATGGTATGGTAGGAAATTGGAGGTGAAGAGAAGCCACACAGAGAAATTTTACCTCCAGTTAACCAGCAAAAGGAAAAAAGAAGTGGAGGTGTGGCTCAAGTGGTAGAGCGCCAGCCGTGAGCATAAAAGCTAGGCAAGAACTTGAGGCCTTAAGCTCAAATTCTAGTACTAGGATACATACACTTAAAAAATAGAAAGAAAGAGAAAATTACTATTAAGATTAAAATGTTATCAAAGCATCTGCTGCTATACAATGCAAGGGCTTTCATAACTTTTTGTGATAGCTTTAACATATAATATATATATATCACCTCAAATACATTCTCTCTCTAAAATACATCTATGCCTATCACATGATTTATGTCCAAAAAGTTGAGTACTTCATAAGCTGTTCCACCTTTCCTTTCTTTCTCTCTCCCTTCAGAAGAAGCTTCTTCTCTAAGCAGGGCTGCTCATTTGTTGAATATTCGAGAATCTTCCCAAGCACCTGCTCTTAGTTAGGCCCTGTGGTAGCATTTAGGGAAATAAAGAAAGGAGTTAGATACAATTCCTGTCCTTGAGGATGACACAGTCTAGAGGGAAAGGCAAACATGCAGTTAATTATAATTGCAATGTGCTAAATGATAGAATAAAACATGAATAAAGTTCTGTGGGAGACTTGATAGCAATTAATTTTGCCCAGAGGTGGTAAGAAGAGGAGGACATGACCAGAAATGGAATGGAAAACTCTATGAATTTAATGTAATAGGAATGGCATTGTTAGCTCTTCTATTATAGCTAAGATCCTTTATCTGTCTTTCCACGTGACACAGTGGAGGAAAGGAACATCAGCTAGAGAGAAGAAAACAGAAGTAGAAATCCAGTGCTGTCCCACACCCAACCACACCCCGCCCCCCCAATGGAGGAAAAGAAGTAGGAAAGATTGTCTTGCCATAACCCACAGTGATGAAGAGGGTTGGAGAGTTATATAGCCTGCATGGGATTGATCTAAAAACATCAGGTTTGTGGCCTACTTTGAAGGAGGAGTTTTAGAATTCTGGTCCTGAAAAGTCTGATTTTTGGCTTATAGCCTCTTCTTACATGATGTCAGATCACTAGACAACTTTGGTAATAAGAAGTAGCAAGACCTGAGGTAGACAGCGAGGCACCTTAAAAGCCTGTATGTAGAAATGGAAGCCACATAAGTCCCTATTGCTCCAGTAATAGGGAGTGGAGGGACTGAGAACACTTGAGGACATAGACTTAGGGTCAAAACACAGAGAATAGAGCTCTTGCTTATGTGGCTGCGGGCATATGAAAAAGATGCCATTAAGTATATAAGATAAAGTAGGAGAATTTTCCCTTGAGATGAAGTGCTTAAATCTGTGATATTACCACATAAATGTAGGATCAAGTTAAAAAAATAATGTAGGCTATGTTTAGATTTTTAGACTTTTTCTACTTAAAAATGAGAACTCCGAGAAAAGTTTAGTTTAGGACATGGAACATTTATGTTGTGGGAATGTCTAAAAGTTGAAGGAAGAAGGATAAATAATAAAGGTTAAATTAGCTTGGGGAAAGACTAAAATCAGAGAAATATGGTAGATGTTGGGAAAAG
This sequence comes from Perognathus longimembris pacificus, assembly GCF_023159225.1. Taxonomy (NCBI): domain Eukaryota; kingdom Metazoa; phylum Chordata; class Mammalia; order Rodentia; family Heteromyidae; genus Perognathus; species Perognathus longimembris. Next base: position 99,925,452 of record NC_063162.1, on the reverse strand, counting down.
GTAATATTATTTTTAGCTTAATAAGATATCCCAATAAAACACATGTATGGGAAATAGTAAACAAGGGAGCGATCATAAAAATGGTTTGCAAGATCTACTTTGAGTATGTAGATCTATATGGCTAGAATTAATTTTTATTGAAGAGAACAAGTGGTTGGTGGAGAAGAAATACATTGTTTGATACATGTGATGGTACATTAAATACCTGAGAGGTATTTAATTAGAAACTGTCATGATGTAGCATAGGTGAGACACTGGAGATTAGTGACTTAATTATTTAAAGAAGCATTTTGAGAGCACATATCATATCTTCTGTCTTTGCTTAGCACTGCTCATATAATTGTGAATAAAGTTAACAAGGTTTTACTACACACATACACACACACACACGGGTACAAATCATTGGAAGTGAAATTCAAATGATGAAGGAAATAATGAACTAATCACAAATAAAGCCCAAATCAAATATGGTGATGAAGACTATGAAGCAAAACAACTAGACACATTAGAAAGAGGAATCAGGAAGAAGTGGTATTCAGAAAAAGGCTTCATTGATTTATAAAAACAACTGACCTGAGGTGTGAACAATATTCCATATTTATATGTGTGTGTGTGCATGTATGCACCTGCACACATATGCTTGTGACACATATTAGTGTAGAGAGCAAACATTCTAAAAATGAGAAAGTAATTTTCAAGGGGTTAAAAAAGAGGTAGGAAGGAGTAGATAACCTATTTGGGAAACTAAAATCAGATCTTTTCACTTGAGTGCACTGAAAGATGGAGAGATCTGTATAAAATATGGGGAGAAATTCTCATTTAAATAATGGCGAATGAGTTTGAAACAGATAATCTTCTCATAGATCAGGATATTGAAGAGATATTTGCATCCTATATGACACATTATTCCAATAATTAAATATGTGGAAACAACCAAAGCTTTCATCAGTGACTGAATGGATAAACAAAGGGATGGTAGATTCATGCAAGGGAACATTATTTAACCTGAAAAAAGAAGATGGTCATGTCGTATGCAGTAACATGGGTTATCTTTGAGAGTGATTTATTAAATGAAGTAAACCACACTTAATAGGAAAAACATGGTGTGATGCTACTTATCTGAAGCCTCTAGAAAGTACTCAAACTCATACAAGCTAAGAAGACAACAGTGATTGGCAGGAATTGCACAAGGAAATGAGAGTTACCAACCAATGTGTATGAAGTTTTAATTATGTAAAATGAGTAAATTGGAGAGATCTTATACCCAACACTTGACCCATAGATGGCAAAATTCATATGAGTGTTCACATAAAAATTGAAAGGGTAGATTTCATCTTTAGTGTCCTTACCATCATAAAAACTCAGAATTCTTTCTGGTAGTATTAAATTCGATGAAATAGTGATACACTTAAATCAAGAATTTACTTAGAGCTTAGGAACTAAGTGTATCCTAAGCAGAAAAATACAAAGAAAACAATACACCAAGGTTTGACAAGCAATCATTGAAGAAAAAAAAGCAAACAAGAAAACACTGAAGAGAAAAAGAAAATTTGAAAGGATGGGTGAAAAGGTTGAAAGGAATGCCATTGATCAAAGCATATTGTATTCATAAACTGCTTCATTAAATGACAACCTCTTTGCACAATTACATAAAGATAATAAAAGATAAATAAAATTAAGGTGAAAATTTTTTTAAAGTGAAATGATATAGGAGTAATAAAAGTGTTGTGTGGTTTTTTAAAAAAATATTTAATTCTCTTAGCATCATCTTATGTGATCATATGTACCTCGCTATTGTGCTATTGTGATTATCTGCTAGGACTATACTAGATATATAGTAATTATTGCCAATGATGGAAACCATGGAATCTATATTTCTTTGGGTCTGGCTTACTTTACTTAATATGATTATTTTCCAAGTCTTTCCATTTCCTAGGGTGATATCATTCATTCTGATAGAAGCAGAGAATTCCATTGTGTATATATACCATAATTTCTTGATCCATTCATCTACTGAAGGGCATCTGGTTGGTTCCATAAGATAACCCTAAGAAAAATGACCTCCAAAATATGGAAGCAAGTGATTTATCAGTGAGGTTATTATTTCCAATGTGCTATGTGAAATTATTTCTTTTTTCCTCTGTTCATCTTCCCTATGATTTAGTCCTGTTTTCACTGTATTTGATTCTGGTACTTTGGGTATTTTATATATATCTGTCTGAATTAGAGAAGGGAAGGGAAGGGGAACATTAAAATGGTGAGACAAAGGGTAAAAGGCCAAACAATGCAACAGCAATACTTACAAGACAATATGCTGTAAACTATCTGTAATGGGGGGAATGAAAGCTGGTGAAAAATGAGGGAGGGGTTATCAAATTGGATAAAAAATGTATTCACTACCTAATATATTTAACTGTACCCTCTCTGTACTTCACCTTGACAATAAATTAATTAAAAATGTTTTATTGTCAAGGTGACATACAGAGAAGTTGCAGTTATGTAAGCAATGTTACCCCTTCCTCATTTTCTCCTGTTTTTCCTCTCCTGCCACTCCTCTCCCCTCCGAGTTGTAAAGTTCATTTCCAACATAGTGTCTAGTGAGTATTGCTATTGCAGTGGTTCACCCTTTGTCCCGCTGTTTTTGTGGTTCTGCTTCCCCTCCCCAAATTAGATAGAGTTATTTACAAGACCAAGGTACTGAAATAAAAAACAGTGACCATTGGGAATAAGAGGAAGGGTTGTTTCTTAGCACACAGAAAAAATTGACTTGTCAGACAATCATCTCATTCCTTTATCAGAATGACAAATTTTAAAAGGAAAAAAAAAACAACACCAAGAATCTTGTCAACCCAGATTTCCATATCCAGCAAAAATATCCTTTGAAACTGAATGCCAAAAGCAGACATTTATAGAAAAATACAAATGGGAATTTGTTGCCAGCAGTTACATTATATGAATAGTTAGAGAAAGTAGTTCACATAGAAAACAAAAAGACTCCAGATTGAGTCTTGTTTCCTACAGAGAGAAAGGACTTGAAAATAAAAATATGTACATATGTATGTATACATATACCTCTCTGTATATATATACATAATATAAACATTTTTGAATACACATGTATAATAAATATAAATGCATATCAGTTGCCTCATACTGATTTTTTAAAAAAAACATGACTATATAAAAATAAAACAATGTATTGTGGAGCTTATAATGTATAAGGACATGATATATATGACCACAATAGCACAAAGAATGGCAGGCTGTCAAATAGACATGTATTAATGCAAAGTTTTCCAGTTAATATGACATGATAACACATTCCATTTGGTTTAAGCAGCCACACAGCACATTATGTTCCCCAAAGCACCTGAGACACATACAAATGCCCTCAATAACCACAATACCACAATTTTGAACTGACTGACTTTTCCTTACTTTTGTAAGGTGACACGATGATTTGAAAATTTACATTGAAAGGATCCAAAAATCTCAAAAGGAGAAATAAACTTGAAGTATTTATATTCATTTCAAGAATTTCTATTGTGATCATTGAAGGCAGTGGGGGATTGGCATAAGAAAACTAGAGGGGAGATAGTTCATAAATAGGCCCTTACCAATATGGTGTTGCTTTAGAAAAGATTGGAAAAGCAATTTTTATAAAAGCAGAACGGAGTATATTTTTGAACAAATGGTAAAGCAATAATAAGATTGATACAAACAGAAAAACAGTTAATTTAAGGGAAGTCATAAACCTAAGTGTAACATCCCACACTATAATTATTTGGCATAAAAACCATAGTAACTTATGTTTTGTTTTGTATGTGGGCAAAAATTCTTGAGGGCACAAACAGAAAAAGCAGTAAAATATGATAAAATTAATAATACTTTATCAAATGACTACTTCTGCCCACTGAAAGTCATTGTCCTATGAATTAAGAAAATAAATATGTAAGAAAAAGATTAAAATAATATGTTTGAGAATTATATAGCTGATAAAGCACCTGTATTTTGAGCATAAAAAATATGGAAACTCTAAAAATCATTATGAACAAAATGATAAAGTACCAACAATTTTGATCAGATAGTCCACAGAAGAAATGATCTGAACAGACAAATGGAAAAGTGGTCAACATTTTTATGCATCAAAGAAGTGCAAATTTAGGTAATAATGTGACCCATCTCACTATTGACCCACGAAATAGAAAAGCTAAAAGTAATGATAATAAAGGTAAACTTCTTAAAGGTAGATTTTGGTGGGGAGCAACATGGTGCTACTATTTTAGAAAATAATTCAGTAGATTTTTACACAGTTAATAAACACTTTCCCCATGAAATTGAAACTCTAAGACTTACTAAGAGATGAAATTAAATGTGCTACAAGCCCCACTTTACATTCGTAGTAGATTTAATAATATCTAAAACTTTTCTGAAAGTGGCTATAGTTGAAGTGCTCATCACTGAGACAGCTAAAAAATATTTATGGTATTATGATGCAATGGTGTGCTGTTCATCAATGAAAGAAAGCAGACTGCTTATACACAGGCACACAGACACAGAGTCACAGACACACAGACACAGACACACAGACACAGACACAGACAAAGACACACATACATACAGACACACAGACACACACACACACACACACACACACACACACACACATACAATGTGTACCAATGAACCCTGAAGATCATAGTCTAAGTGGAAAAGCCACATACAAAATGTTGATACAGAGATGTCATTCATTTTCCTGATATTTTAGGACAGACTCAACTATTCTGGTGGCAGAGATCAGTTAAAAGCCCGCCAGTGAGACTTCATTTCTACAATGAAGTCAAAGGTAATGGTGCTTGCACATGGTATCAGCTACAGAGGAGGCATAGGGGTTGTTATAGGATTGCTGGAGAGGTAGCTCTCATGATGTAGAGTTCCTGCCTTGCAAGCATAAAGCCCTGAGTTCAAATCTTAGTACTACCCACCCATCAAAACAGAAATGTTAGGACAAACTCTTCTAATGGTGAAAGCATATGTGGAAAGTGATTGATTTGGTCAAGGATGAAGACTGACAGGAAGGTATATAGGGAAACATTTTCAGAGGAAGGAAATTGTGTGTGTGTGTGTGTGTGTGTGTGTGTGTGTGTGTGTGTGTTATATTCAACAGAGGAGGATAGGTCATGGGTATATGCGTTTTTCAAAACTTTTCAAGTTGTAAACTTAATATGTAATTTGGATTTTAGAGAATCTATGCATTAGCAATTCTGTAATGAATTCTGTGCATGCCAGGATGGAGCAAATGAGTAAATGCATAAGGCAAAGAGGATTTCGTTTTCTAATTGTTTCAGAAGTGACAAATCGTTAGTGGCCTCTGAAGTTTCCATAGGAAGAAATGGATCTGCTCACATAACTGATGACAATTGATAAATCATGTCACCTACTAGATTGAGAATGCTTAATGTAGCCAGATTTGGGGATTTTGTTAGGGACTCAGAAACAACCAGATTGAGTTCTCCATTGAGATATCTTAGGAAAAAATTACATGAACAACTTGTCATATGGCTTTGAACTTGTGAGAATGACCAGATATGGAATTTTAAAGTTGTATAGTCAATATGTATTCAGTAATTATTATGTGCCAGGGACTATGATGAGCAATTTCAAAATAGAGAAATATATTACATATTTGAAATAGGACCCATTAGTATTCCTATGACAAAGATACAGAGGCAGAGTCTCTTTTTAACATGTTATAAACTTGTTATAGCTTGTCATTGGGAAAATATTGTCATAAATCTGAGGTAAAGGGTCTACACACAAACTTTTTACAAAACACTTATAAATAGAAACAAAAAAATTAATTTCAGAGTAGTGAAGGACAGTGCAGTTAGCCCTTCTTGTTGGCCTTTCTAGTTAGCCTTTCTTGCATTCATATCTCTCCAAAGAGAATATAATTTCTATCTCCTTGACTTTGGGCTCAGTCATTGTGATATGTTTAGTTAGCTATTTATCAACACCAGGAAATAAGCAAAGACTTAAATATTTTTTTCTTTTTATGGTACTTGGGTTTGAACACAAGCCCTCAGATTTAAGAGGGTTGTGTGATTTCCCAAGACACGTTACCACTCTTGCTGGGCATTTTTAGGGCAGGGTTTGGTTTCCTGACAGAGTATACACATGTAATATGGCCCATTTGTGTTTTGCTTCCCATGAGTACTAAAATCACAGGTACATCCCACCAAATACAGCTTCCCTTTGCAGGACAAACATTACAATATTCAATGCTACAGATGTGTGTGTGTGTGTGTGTGTGTGTGTGTGTGTGTGTATGCACAAACACTCTAGAAAACATGCCACCGAGTTGTTGCCAATAGTTTCGGGTAAGGAAAGAAATGAGACAGAAAGTTATAATGATATAGAGGAGGTGTGGAATGTGTGAAATTTCATTTTTCTCTATAGATTGTTGAACCATGTAAATATGTTCAAGTATTTCTCCTGTAAAAAACACATACTTTACTAGCTGAAAATGTACTAATGTAAAAGGGAGTTTTAATTAAGGGATTAAAACCCTGGAGAGACTTGGGGATTTCAACACTTGCTTAATGACCTCTCTCCAAAGACCTATTTTTAGCACTAATTATCTCTCCCTGTTTCCATCTGTGAAATCTTTTGCTTCTTTAAATTATCAGTTAGTTTTTAATTTTTTCATGTCTTGATACCTATATTATTACAAGTTGTTTGAGCCAAGAGATCACGATGTTTTCCATATAATTTATCTACCTCCTTCCTACCTATACTCCTGCTTCTTTTTAGGTCTATATAAAAGCCAGGCATGTGGGAGACACTCTAAATGTTCATTATGGGGAAAATTATGTTTTAAAATTTCCTTGTAGGGCATTCTCTACATTACCCTTTAGTCCTTTCTATTAATGTATAATTTTATTCTACCAGATCCATTCAGTCTTCATTACCTCATCTGATCTCACCTTAACACACAGTTTCAGGAAGTGCAGGTGCTATTTCCTCAGCTTTCAGAAGAAAAGTGAAGCAGATCACTTGACCAATGAAGTGTCAGAGCTTAGAAAGGAACTGAGTCTTATGACTCTTCACCCAATGACTCTGTCACCAAAACACACTGGCACATGATATTTTACCCAGATCAGTCTATGTGAAACTCAAAATAGAAGGCATTAAAGGAACTGCTTTATTTTCTGCAAAAAAGGAAAGTTATTATACTATTCAGAAATTTAACAGCATTTTTAACAATAGATACATGCAACTTTAAAACAAATTGATATAGAGGGAGTTTGGCTTTGCTCTATGTACAAGTAGAGCACATCACTGGGCTGGCATTAGATGCAAACACAAAAATGAATGAGTGTCAAGTTTCTAAGTCAGTCTCTAGCCATACCACTGTCTCTTTTCTGCCAGAATTGCTTCAAAATAAAAATGTTACTATACCGTGTTGCAAGGAGGTGATGGTGAAAAATCCTGCCTCATTGAATTCTAATAAACAATTTGATTATTTTCCCCAATATTTTGCACTAAAGGCAAATAATACAATATTAAAATGGCAATCTCATTTATGATTCAAAATGTTTTGGCCTTAAAATATTTCATTGTTTTTATTTAAGAAGACTCTTCTCAACTATGAAGACATTCTATTAATGTTATAATTTTTTTTGGTTTTTTAATCTGTAATAGAATAGAGAGAAAATTACTAAGCTTTTTTGCATGTGGCTTTATAGTTAGAGAGCTAAGAAGTAACCCACACCCCCATATACATACCTCTGGGTTTAGAATAATCTTAGTGCTTAACTAAGTATTTACATTAGTACTTACATACTAAATACTTACTAAGCACACTTTGGGTGTATTTTGCCAATAGTCTAACTAGTGAAGAAGGGGGAAATTAGGAGATACATTCAGAGTCAACTTGTTAACAATATTCCCAATGAATATTTTCTTTGAGTGAATTCATTTCATTTTAAAATCTACTATAAACATTTAACTGCTTCTTCAGTTAAATTTGCTTGATAAATTTGCAGTGCTAAAATCTAAAAGCACATAAATTAGTGAGTTCATATTTATAGGTTTTTGTTCAGTTGCTTTTACAAGAACTTCCTTGCTAAACTATATAGGAAAATGTTAGCAAGTAAAATTTGATGTGATACTCCTGATATAAGGAGTTTATATTTGTCTTTGGATCATTGAGATGAAATTTTAGTGTTTCAAGATAGAATTTGAGAAGTAAATATTTCCATACTTCCTGCCCCAGTTTTTCTGTTTCTGAAAGATCCCATTAAGATGTTATATATATGTAGATCCTTGATTATTTCATAGTTCCAAGAAGTAGTGGCCGCTGGAGGCAAACACTAGGACTCACTGGAACTTCAGATAACTAACGATGTCTAACAAAGTCATGTGAAGAATTCCTGCCCAGCTGCCATGGAATTTTCAGTAAATGCATGTTTCCCATTAACAAGAAATATTCAGTGATTGGCAATGACCATTTTGACTGGATCATGGATTCACGTATGAGAATATTTGGAGTTCTATGTAAAAATATCAAATCAATGAAGCAATATCATTTCTAGAAATATTATATATATATATATATATGACACTCTACCACTTGCACTGCATCATTAAGGCTAAAAACTTGCTGTTGGTCTAGAAGGTCTGACTTTTATGGTGACAAAGTAAACTTTCATTTTCTAGTTTGGTTTAAGAGTTCCTGATATGTAAGTATGAATATACTCACTTATATTATCTTCTAATTTTTTTACAGTTTTGGTTTTTAGATTTTGCTTTCTAAATTTCTGAAGTCAATTTTTGTGGAAGGAATTAAGTTAGAGTACTAGTTTATTTTTCACATATAAATATAACCTGCTACCATTTCCTGAAGAATTCTGCTTGTTCTACATTATTCTGCTATGTTTCATTTAAAAATACTCATATGTGCCTGGGTTTGTTTATATATGCATGGCTATTTTGTTACATTGGTCTATTTTTCTGTTGCTGTGCCAATATAGTGTGTTAATTACTGCAGGCAATAGAGTGTATTTTATAGTGTGTTTTTTAAAGTTTTTATTATAAAACTGATGTACATAGAGGTTACAGTTTCATACATTAGGCATTGGATACATTTCTTGTACTGTTTGTTACCTTGTCCCTCATACTCCCTCCCTCCCCCCCTTTCCCTTCCCCCCCCCCCCGGAGGTGTTCAGTTCACTTACACCAAACAGTTTTGCAAGTATTGCTTTTGTAGTTGTTTCTCTTTTTTTACCCTGTGTCTCTCAAATTTGGTATTCCCTTTGAATTTCCTACTTCCAATACCCATAAACACTGTTTCCAATATACTCAGATAAGATTACAGCCATAGTGTAGGTACAACCACAGGAAGGTGATACAAGAACATCATCAATAATAGAAGCTACAGATAAACATAGGACGTTGAAAGTAGTTACAACTGTGATATAACAATTGTTTCCACAACATGGAGTTCATTTCTCTTAGCATCATCTTATGTGTTCATAAGGGTATAGCTATTGGGCCTTGTGATGCTCTGTTATGAATTGCCTAAACCTGTACTAATTATTCCCAATAAGGAAGACCATAGAGTCCATGTTTCTTTGGGTCTGGCTCACTTCACTTAGTATAATTTTTTCCAAGTCCTTCCATTTCCTTACAAATGGGGCAATGTCATTCTTTCTGATAGAGGCATAAAATTCCATTGTGTATATGTACCACATTTTCCTGATCCATTCGTCTACTGAGGGGCATCTGGGTTGGTTCCAGATTCTTGCTATGACAAATTGTGCTGCGATGAACATTGTTGTGCTGGTGGCATTACTGTGATTTTGTTTGTGGTCTTTTGGATAGATACCCAAAAGTGGGGCTGCTATAGTGTGTTTTATTTTAAAGTATTTTGGTTTTTTTTCCTTTTGCTTTTTCATATTAAATTCCGAATGTTTTAGAAGCTGAAAACAATCCTAAAAGATTTTTATTCAGATTACATAGAATTTGTAGATAAATTTGGGTATGTTTAACAGCTCTATCATATTGAATCTTTAGCAATCTCTTTATGTCTCACTTAAAAACCATTTAATGTAAGGAATTATGTCTTATTACTAAAATGTTCACCAGAGATTCTCCATGTTAATACAGTGGGCTTGTGTTTGCATAAGGTAATCATTATAGTACATATTTCAACTTTCTATGTCTACAACTAGCAAATATCTACTATCTTGCTTTGGCCTTTGTCTTAACACTTACTTTATTTCGGCAGGGTTGCTAATATTGTTGGGTGTGTGTCCGGGTAAGCTAGTTCTGTGTTAAAGTCTGGTTTCCTTATCCTGTCTGACATGAATCAGGTCATCCTAGTGAAATCCAGAAGGCTAACTGAATGATAAGAACATCAAGACTTCCTAAGCATCTAATGTTTTCATAGTTTCAGTTATACATTTCTCAGGGGTTCTGAGGTTTAAACTCAGGAACTTGCACTCAATCCCCTGACACTCTACCACTTGAGCCACATCTCCAGCCCTGCTTTTTGAGTTTTTTTTAGATGGAGTCTAGTGGACTTTTCTGACTTGGCTGGCTCAAATGGAGACCTTCCAGATCTCAGGTGTCTGAATAACTAGGGTTACATACCTGAGCAGCATATGGCAACAGTCATATATCTCACTTGTACATTATACTTTGTATGATGACTCTAAGAAATTACTTTTATTGAAAAGTTTGTTGTACCTACACTATCTCTGTATCTTATCTGAGTATACTGGAAACCATGTATACTGGTAAACAGTGGTATATAGGGTAAAAAAATACAAACAACTACAAAAGCAATACTTGCAAAACTGTTTGGTGTAAATGAACTAAACAACTCATGGGGGAAAAGGGAAAGGGGGAGGGGGGAGGGGGGAATGAGGGACGAGGTAGCAAACAGTACAAGAAATGTATCCAATGCCTAACGTATGAAACTGTAACTTCTCTGTACATCAGTTTGATAATAAAAATTTGAAAAAAAATAAAAAAATAAAAACATGTTCTTTCTCTTTCTTTCCTTCCTTCCTTCCTCCCTCCCTCCCTCCCTCCCTCCCTCCCTCCCTCCCTCCCTCCCTCCCTCCCTTCCTTCCTTCCTTCCCTTCTTTCTGTCTTTTGCTTACTCACAGTTCTTCTTGTTTTAGGACTGTGTCATAGCTAACCTTACCAGAGGGGCTTGTACATCAAGGAAAGTGCTTTTTTTCCAAATCACACCATGTTGAGTATATTTCCTAGGTGTTGTTACTGTGAATTAATGTGAAAAATAAAGACAATAACAGTTGTTATGAGATCTACTTTTAATACTGTATAGTTTTCATGTCACTGAAATATACACTAACCTGGTCATTATAAACTATCTAGATAAGGAAGAATTTTTAAACAAGAAATAATTTCAGTATAAAAACCAAATACACTGACACAAATTTTTCTGCAATCCTTCTAAATGACACATTTTCAAACTCTAGCAGTGCTAGATGTTTTCCCTCAAATCACTAGGAAGGAAATGGCAAGAATAGACCCGAGATTGTGAAGGCTCTGATTGGTGAGAATGGTTTCACGATTGGCTATTCCTCTGGGAACTGAACTACGTGTTTGCATATACTACAAAGTTTAATTCTGAGTGATACAGAAGAATGTCACATCCTCAACTATATGTAACACCTTCACATTATTCATAAAAAAAGGATATAACCTGTACATCCTTATGGGGTAACCTGTATATCCTTATGGGGAAGCGATCTATGCAAATCAGGGATCACAGCCTAGTAGTAGATCAACCAAATGGGCTTTGTCTGGCTCACTCACTGTTTTGGAAATTTTGAAAGTCACTGTTTAAGAATCAGTGAGCTTCACTTGGAAGGAAAAACCCTTATTTACAGAGCCTGTGAGCATTTTCCTAAGTAGAGCTGAGTAATATATGTCCCTTTGAAGGTGGACATGGTCCCTACTGTTCACCTACCCTTCCCTTATTAACTTCACTCCCTTGCTCCCAAACCTATTGGATTTGTAACCCAAAGAAAGGTATTTTCAATCCTTTTTATCTTTGAAAGTAGGTTTAAAACATCTGAGTCACCTGAGATCAAGAACTTGGTCCACTGTACTTTATAAACCATCAAATGTGTCAGAATTTTAGAGTTAAGTTGTAAAATTTTTACTTAACCTTAGACTACAGGAAAAGCTGAAATAATGAAGCCCTACACAATCTTTTGTGAAGTACCTCCTTCATATCAGTTAAACATCTTGTTTCTGTAGTAAGTCTGTGTCGACATGCTAATTTACACCAGGCTTAATGATAAAAAACAACAACAAAACCTGTGAACACATTTCAGCAAGTGATGTGTGATTTTTGTAAAGTATAACTGAATAGAAAAATTGTATCTTAGAGAGACTTCTGCACAGATGGAACCAAATGATGACAGACAAAACAGTGTGCAGTGCACATGTGATACGGTCCCTTCCTATCTACTACCACCAGTTAGAAGATCACAAGAAATCTCTATTTTTGCATTACGGTTGAACATGGTAAAAACTGTTAAGTGAATTTCTTTTAATTTAATTTTTAAAATGATCTTGAATAATTTAATAGTTGTGGAAAGGGATTTCTGTTCATCCTGTCAGCCTGTGAGTACAGTGCCTCATGATTGATGTCATCCTTCTTGTCATTTGCTCTCATCTTTCTCAACCCCACTCATAGATCTTCCTTTTGTGTTTAGAAAGACAAGTAATGAACTAGAAAATAACTCTTGTGGTTCCTTCTGTAGATATGACACCAAGTGAAGTTTATCAGTTCTCATCTTAATACCTATTTTACTTTATAAAGGGAAAGCTCTGTACTAAAAGGTAAAACTGTCTGCATGAATTAATGCATTGTTAACCTTACTAAATTGAACTGCAGAGGTTGCTTATACAGCACTTTTTTTGGTAAAGCTGATACTTACAATCAATTAACTACAGTGCATAAATTGAAAGGTTTAAATGCACATAGCAAAATGGCTGCCGTTGCAAATGATGCTTGAGAATAAGAAGAGAAGCTAATTGTTGAGAAAATGAGTTATTTTGGACTCTAAGGCCATATATATGGAACTTAAATGAGAACAATAACAGCAAAAAATGCAATAGTTGTATTTCTTCCCTGGAAAAAGACATTTGTTTACATTTTTTTATCCTGAGCCACTAATAATACATGGCCATTAGGCTGGAAAAACTTTTAATCCTCATCACAACCATTGCCTAATAATTATTGACATTTCACTAGCAATACCCTCAACTTGGTAATAACGAATTTCTTTAGAGGTTTTGGAATTCTTCCTTTAGTATAACTATTGAGGTTCTTAAAAAGAAGGAAAAGTTGATATTTTTGTGTTCTTTTATTTGGCAAGAAGGAAGCCTCCTAAATTACAACACAGAAATAAGCTGGAGACATGTAAGTTGCCAATTCTGTTTCAATCCAATCCCGTTTTAACATATTTAACATAGCTACTATCTACTATTACAATAGTAGATATTACATATCTACTATTAACATATTCACTATGGCAACATATTGTTTAGTTAGAAGATGATTCTGTGTTCACTCAGTAGATATTTACTGGCTGTTTAGCAGGTACCTGTGGTTATCACTCATGAATTAGCTGGAAACAATCAGTCATTTCTTTCATGTCCATGCAAACAACAAAATCATAAACTGAACTGCATTGTCAAGTGTGTCTTATTTTTACAGCACAAAAGTATTTTTTAAGAAACTTTAAAATATATACAGAACTATATTATACTACATCCCCACACTCTCAAACAGCCCATAACAATTGTAGTAACAATCCTATGTTTGTTTTTCTCCTTTTTATTCTTGTTAGTTTTCCATAGCTGTAACAAAACACTTAAGCTAAGTACTTAATAAAGAAAAGGGTTCATTAACTTTAGAGTTTTGCAGCCCCAAGGGCACAGTGCCAGCATATTCTGCTGCTACTGTTCTGGCTACACATTATAGGTGGTATTGTGGGGAAGGACACTGAGATGGAGATACAACATATACAATCCTAGAGAGACTTTGGATCCAGGCTTGATCTTTGCATAGTGAGTCTCTTTCATGGGAACTAGCAAGTGTGCTAAGAAAACAAGATGAAACCTTCAGTTCCTAACCACACATCACCAGGTCCTAGTTCTTACAAGCTCCCTTACTTCAACACCACCACAGTGTGGACCAAATTTCCAGCACTCAAATCTTTGGGAGACATATTCAAATCATATCAAAGTTATATCACCCCTTGAAAACCAATACACAGAGAAGCATGGCATCTCTATTATTACTTATAACATGATTACTTACATTCTCTATGATCCCATGCAATTTGGATAGACAGCTTTCCAAGGCTACATCACTTGAATCACTGAGGAAATAGAGCCTAACCAAATGAATTCAGTTCTCATCACTGGCCTCTGAACAAGATGGAAAGTCCATCACTTCAACTTACACCCTTAATCAAAAACTCCAATACTATTAGCTTTAAAAAGACCAATTTTAATGCTTTTCATTTTTTAGTCCTAATTGCATTCTGTCTTTCACACACATTTGGGCTACACTATCACTTGCATTGACCAAGTATTGAGCTAGGAGCTCATTTTCAATGAGTGTAATCACTCATTCATAAAATTCCTTTCTCAAACATTGTAGAACATCTGCTATTTGTATGAGGAAAATATATTCCTTGCCCTCATGGGGATTTAAAATTTAGGAAGAGATAAATGGTGTTCATTATACTAATTTACCATATGGAGTCATGACTGGAGGATCTTCTAACATTAGGGGACATATTACCCATCATCAGGAAGTGAGAACACTGGGACAGATTGTTTCTCTCGTTTCCTCTTCCTATAAAACAGATTGAATTTCCAACTCTGGTTTCCTTAGATAGCACAGGAAACATACCAAGCCAGTTCACCTTTAATATTGCATTTTTATTTCCTTTTTTAATACACATATTCTATCTACTGAAATTTTGTTTTATAAAGCACCTGCCTACATCCTGTTCCAGGCAACGTGCCATTTCAATGTCTCTTATTTCTGATTTCTAGCACCAATCATATTTATAAAGTAAACTGAGTTACAGTCAAATTGACATACCTATATACACACACATACACACAGCCCATAGACATACATTTAAAGTAAACTCTGGTATAGTCAAGTTGTCTACCTGTGTGTACACACACACACTTACCACAGACATACATTCAAAGTAAACTCTGGTATAGTGAAGTTGTCTACTTGTGTACACACAGATATACATTCAAAGTAAACTCTGGCATAGTCAAGTTGTTTACCTGTGTCCACACACACATGCACGCATGCACACACACACACACACACACACACACACTCCATACACTCACATTTAAAATTGTTAAAAAAGTGAACAGGAAAAAGTTAAATTTTAGGCGTCTACTTGAGCAGGCTGCAATTCATGAATTAGGTCCACACCTGAAGTGCCTCAAGTGCTCTCCCAAGGAAGTGCAGAGGAGAGGCTTTTATAGGATGAAAGTAGAAGAGCAAAGCAAATACTTGAGGCTACACTTGCACGTGATTTATGCTTTGCTTTCATTTAACCCAGGAACTCCTAGAAGAAATCGATATTTTAGACCTGTATGGAAAGCTCTGTGTGTGTGTGTGTGGGGGGGAGTACTTTGAGCATTTTCATAGAGGATGCTTAATTTGTGAAAAAATTTAGACATATTTTTTCATTGATGAAAATCATTTTCCCTGAAATAAAAGAGTAATAGCTTAAACTCTAAAGCAAGAGAAAGATAGATAGATGAGACTAATAGCCAATTTGAAAAGAGAAGTTACTCTTTTTCTTTGTAGTATGGTGAGTCACGACTCCTCACCTGAGTAGGCTACTGTAGGAAAATGACCTGTGTGGTCTGTAATGTGTTACCCCAGCAATTTCAAAACAGGACTTAACAAAAGATCTGAGTAATGGCTGACTCACTGAAGTGAGTGCATGACTTCTTCAGGGCCTGAAAAAGATCTGTTAGGTTCAAAATGTCCCACCTTTCTCATTGTTTATATTGACACAATTAAACTGTAACACCTTGTTTCATCGGGTGTCTATGATGAATAAGTGTTAAGTTGCAAATCTAAAAAGAGAAGGTGTGAGAGTGATCAGGAGAAGGTTCTTGGGAGATGAGACATTCATCAGGGGAAGGATCCTATTTTCTCTTTTCCTAACAGAAGCAATAGATGGATGGGGTGGGGGTGGCATGGGATGTTGTTCTGAATCAGTGAGAATGTTCATTATATGCTAACCAATTTAAAGAAGTTTTCCAACTGTCAGAATTGTACAGTACGTCTAAATTATGTTGACTAAATCCAACAGCATATAATATACAAGTACACACATTTCTACCATCTCAAGTTTGCAGCAGGACACCAGTTGGCATAATGAATTTATGTTTAATGGACTCTTCCACATGGAATCTCACAATGTGACTATTAAAGAAAGTTAATTAAACTACAGTCAAGAGAGGAAAAGTTAATAGGTTGATTGCTAATTAAACTGAAACTGAAATAGGGAATGGTGAAGGAAACACGCCTTTGCTTTCCAATGCAAATTGGATTTGCTCATGTATGCTTATGTGAACATTCACTCATGTTAATATCTGTGACTTAAAAACAAGTGTGAATGTTGTGGTCCTGAAGAAATAAGGCCAGGAGGAACTGGGACTGGTTGCTGATAGGCACAGGGGTTTTGAGAGGTGATGCAAGTATACAATTAGATAGGGCTGATGGTTGCATGTTATGAATACTAAAAAACATTTAAAATGATGAACTTGATGTTTAGTGGATTACATACATTTCATAAACAGTAGTAGTTACACCGACCACAACAAAAAATCAACTGTTATGGTTTATCATAGTGAAATAATAATTTTATTTCCTCTGTATTATGAAAATTGTACAGTGTATGCTACTTGCAAATTTTCCATTTGGTAAATTACAAACATCAGAGTTTCTGGTTTAGTGTCATTCAATGCACCATGATTATTTTTAGGCAGCTTGGCTTGAAACCACATTTATTTTTCATTTACCTCTTCTTTAAAGCAACATAGGTGGAAGTGAGGCCTGCTTTTCTGCCTCTCAGGAAATCAGTCCACCTCTTGCTTAATTGTCAGTTGACCCCTGCCGCTAATCAACCGTTGGACCAGGCTTCACACCTATGCCTTACAGTCCTCATTCCTCTTGTCTGTCTTTGTGCCTCCCTCCCACAACCAAATCTGCTCCAGAGCAGCTACCTATGCCCTTTTGTCCTTCAACTTCTGAATTAAACCATCAGGAAAAGCTGGTACAAACTTGCCTGTGCTCACCACATTGGCCTTGTCTCTTGCCACTCTCTTCCTTGCAGTCCTAGGTTAAACTTTACAGAGCTTCTTTCAGTCCCTTCAATATGTATCACCTCCTACAAGCTTCCTCTGACTCCCAAGACTTCCAGTAGTGAGCCCACTTTAATCTCCTCCTGTCTTTCAGATCCACATTTACAAAGCACTGTCTCAAGTGAACTACTTGACTGCTTATATCTCTGTCTAACTCAGAGTCCAGATGTGGTAGCCAGTCTAGGGTTCTGAAGATAGTCCATGCTCTACCCATCATATGCTTCAATAATTGGCTTGTCTGATTTTTTTTTTTACTGCATTTTGAGTATTGTAAGAAAAGGGATTACATCTATATTGTTCCCAGACACGTCCCCTTACCCAGCAGAATTCCTTCACTTACATGTGTTTAAATCTGTTTTAAGATAGACAAAATCCTTGGACTCATGAGACTTAATTTCTAGTAAGTTACATGCACAATAAACATGGAAGTAAATAAATTAATAAATAAGAGCATTTGATTATTTAAAAGAATATATCTGGAAAGCAGCTATATGTACATATAACATATACTTATGTTAAATTAGGTTACCAGGAAAACACTCTTTAAAAAAGAACTGATTGAGCTGAGATAAAAATAATAAGCCAGCCATGTGAATATTGTAGATACAATCCTAAGCAGAAAACCAGCTGAGTGCAAAAACTCTGAGGAGGAATATTTTCTTGGGGCTGAAAGGAAACCAATGTGAAGGGGAGACTGCTGAGCAAAGAGATGGGTAAGCAGGGACAATCAAAGTCCTTTGATGTTTTATAAAGAGGGGAAAATAGGAGTTTTCACTTTTTCTTCCTTTCACAGTTTCAGTCTGAGCAGTTTCTACTGATTTGCATTAAAGTTCATTGTTACTTTCCTCTGTAGTACCCACTTGCTCTTTAGTGCATCTCATGAGTGTTTTTATGTAAACTATTCTATTATTTTAGTTCTAGATTTCTGTTTGCTTTATTCTTTTATTTAAGTCAATACATCAGTAGACTTATTTGCATACAATTACATGCACCTGTTTTAGGGGTAAAATCTGATGTTTTTGGAAATACCAGAGAATGTGCACACTCAGGTGTGCTTGTGTATAGTCTTCAGAGTATGTCATTTAGTTCCTATTTTATTAGAAAATTTTATCATCTTGGTTGATGATAACACTGCAAATTTATTATTCTGCCTATGCTGTGTGTGTATGTGCATGTGTGTGTGTGTGTGTGTGTGTGTGCATACATACTCACATGGACATGCTTCTTTGCTGATGTCAGAGATTGCTCACACACCTGTACTGCTCAGCATTCTATCTGGAGATCTTTGAATTTATTTCTCTGTGTGGTTTCTTTATTTTTTTCTCTTCAGTGTTTCTGCTTATGAATTGTATCAGCAATTAGGTGTGCCTTTTCTACTACAAGTCCTGGAAAGCCCCCCTAGTTAATAAGTTAGGGTAGTAATTCTACTCACCTGATGTTTCTCTTCCCTTATCTTGAAGTTTTTCTTTATTTTTTAAACTTCTATAGTGTCATTCCCCAATAATACTAGCTGTGGTTTGTTTTGTATTTATACTTTCTGGGGTCACACTTGAATATTTGGCTTAATGTCTTTACTTCTTTAGAAAAATCATTTCTTTCTTTCCTTTTTTTCTTCTTCCTTTCCCTTTTCTGTTTTCACTTCTTTTCTTTCTGCAGTAATTGGTTTGTTCTGACAGCCTCAGACTCTCATTTGCCTTTTTAGCACAAGGTGCCACTCAAGCCTTGAAGAAGTTGTGAGTTTGTTTTTATTACAGTATTTTTGGTTACGTTTCAGCACAACTTTATGTTGTTGGTGTTTTGTTTTGAGGGGAGGCAGAATTTTCCAATATCTCCATCTTTTGTTGGCCATCTTTCAGTTTCACTTATTCTCATTTTACTGAGGATTTTTCAAAACATGAATATACTCAATGGAATGGATCTTTGTGCGTCTTTGATATAAATTTCTACATTTTCATGATTTCTCTATGAGTGTAAAAAAGGATCCTTGTGCTAACTGGTCTGTATAATTCCTTACAGTAGTATAAAATTGTAAAGAATGATTTTGATACCAAACATTCACCAAAATTACAGTTCACAAAACAATTTTTGTAGAAATTCTATTTTAATAAATGAATAGCAATCTTTGTGACTAGTAACTTTTGCTAGTTTGAGAATGACAGATTTATTTATTATTCTTTTTAAGTAGGAAAGAGCATATGTTAATATAGTAATTACAGATAATAATAACAAAGGCAAAAACTAGAGCAAGATAAAACTAACAGATTGAGTACTTTTATATATGATACTTTAAATTAAAATTTGAATTTCTTTGTTTTGTATCCTATATGTTTGTTGGACCTACAAGAAATAAAGATCATAAAATTAACAGAGTTTGCTGCAATGCTCATAAGAAAAAGAAATAGGCTTTTAAATTTAATTGTTATATAGATCACATGATGTCATGACTGTGGCTGATACTATCTCAGTGTTAACAATCTAACCATAATAGCAGCATTAAATAAGGATAATTGCTTTCTTAAGACAAATACTTTGAAATAGAGAATACAGGCATCCATCTATTTCAAAGATTACCAGGACCTAGTAATTACTATAGAAGTATAAACTGGAATTTCATTAGCAGTACATTTGACTGACTGTAACTTCTAAAGAAACATTATACAGGAAGTCTGGATCTAGCAGAGGGCCATGAAACATCAAGCTACCTTGTTCACTAGTTTTGGTCTTAGTGACAAAGACAGGCAAACTGTGTATTGGATAGAGAAGTCCAAGATTTCAAAAAGCTTTATTCTAATAAGGCCCAGTATACTAGTGAATGTTAAAAACATTGCTCATTTGGGGAAAAAATACTACTGTTTCATAATATTAGCAGATGTCCATTGTGTAAGTATCTTAGATTTTTTTTGTTTTGTTTTTGTTTTTGTTTTGCCAGTCCTAGGGCTTGAACTCAGGGCTTGTGCACTGTCCCTGGCTTCTTTTTGCTCAAGGCTAGCACCCTACTACTTGAGCCACAGTGCCACTTCTGGCTCTTTCTATGTATGTGGTGCTGAGGAATCTAACCCAGGGCTCCACCACCAGACCATATTCCCAGCCCTGTGTAAGTATCTTAGAAGAGCTGATTTCTAGCAAGGAAGTCGATGTCACTGAGAGCAGAGTTGGGAAGGGAGAGGCAAACCTATCAACAGCGTGCTAGCACAACTCAGAGCCAGCAGCTCACATCCTAGACTGAACAAGCAGTAAATGTTCAGGGAATCTGAATAATTCTTGTAAAAGTTCTAGACTGGGGCTTCCTGAAGTCAGTATACTAGATTAGTCATTGTCTAATACCCTTTGTAGACTTATCATTCTTTTATGATTATAGAGTGAAATAACACTGTATATACAACTTTGTGAATTGTGTATTATATGGCAGGTAGAAGTAACCTAGTTTTTCTTTAATTACCATTTTAATAGGACTAGCTTTTTGAGTTAAAAATTACTATTATAAGGATATCGTTCTGAATAGTTAGTGTTACATAGTCAGGTAAAGAGTATGTTACTTTTTGGACAATGTCACCCCTTCCCTCACTCTCTCCCTGTCCCCCCTCCCATCCCACCTGCAAGTTGTATAGTTCATTTTCAACATAGTGTCTAATGAGTCCCACAACTGCATTTGTTTAACTTTATCTCTTTGTCTCTGTGCCTCCATACCCTCCCAAATACATATAAACAAACAAGACAAAAAGAAAAGAAAACAAAAACAACAAAAGAGAACAAAACATTCTTGTTTCCATTTCCATTTAGATAAATATTATTTTCTATGATCAGAGGTACATAGGTATTGCACTTTTGTATTTTTCCCATAAGAATAGCCTCCTTTGGTCTCACTGTGTGAATGCCTAGAATCCTGTATAATTTGTCATGTCCCAGTGTATTTTATATCTAGCTTCCAGAAATGAGAGAACACATGTACTATTTGTCTCTCTGAACTTGTATGCCTTGCTTTGTAAAGGATGCATAGTTGTGGTGAAATAATATTGACAAACTCGTATTAGGAAAGTTAAAAATGGTGCTCATTATCTAATTGTGGATCAGCTTGCTTATTTTGTAGTAGAAAATATACTTTGAAAGACATGAGAGAGTGAGCCAAGCAAACATTGAGAAGAAGAGCATTCCATGCAGAGGAATAGTAACACTTTCTGATATATTCTTATAACTTATATAAGCAATATTGTGATGTGCCTATAAAATTCTACTCCATGATTCCCACTTCTTGGTAGTGATACCCTTGTGAATTCAGTTCTGTGAGAGTAAAGTGGACTTTGTGTCTCATTTTGAATTACAATTCAACGGAAGTATTGAATACTATTTGCGTGAATAGTTGAGGAAAAGACTAACTTTTGCCATCTGGCATGCTTTTCTTTCTTCTCTTGTTGGTTCCTTGCCGTTGCCTCAAACATTTTGAAAACTTCAGAGCACACCCTGAGACAGAGAATGCCCAACTAAATACCTTTCAGCTTCTGATATTCAGAAACTATGTAAGACTGCTAAAGCTTGTTCCTTTAAGTTGCTAAGTTTTAAGGAAATTTTGCAAACATTAACAAAAAACTAATTCAGGGAGCAAAGAGGTCCCTATCTGCAGTTGGAATGTAGGCTCTGGTAAGACTCTTTGTAGTATGTTAATGGACTTCCATTCAAGTAGATGAAAAAGTACAGCAGCCCAATACATCTCCGATTGTCTAATCTCCTTGTAATGTTTTAAAATGGAGTCAATGTGATTCAATTTAGTCAAGTTCCCAATTGACTCTCACTCAATATTTTTCCTTTATTTACTTCTCTATTTTTTCCTGTAATTATTGTTTTTTGTTTTTTTGTTTTTTTTTTTGGCAAGTCCTAGGCTGTGAACTCAGGGCCTGAGCACTGTCCCTGGCTTCTTTTTTGCTCAAGGCTAGCACTCTGCCACTTGAGCCACAGCACCACTTCTGGCCATTTTCTGTATATGTGGTGCTGAGGAATCGAACCCAGGGCCTCATGTATACGAGGCAAGCACTCTTGCCACTAGGCCATATCCCCAGCCCTTTTTCCTGTAATTATTTAGTTATTTGTATTGGTTTCTTGAGAAAACTTTGGCAATTTAAACTTGAGAGAGAACATTTTGTCCTAGACTTTTGGCATAGAATTCCATGCCTTGTCTTTTTCTCTGGTTGGAACTATAGTATGCATTACCACCATGCCTAGTTTTTAGCTACTTTAATAACTGTTAATGTGTATTTACTTTTCAGAATGTATAGTATATGGATTTCTTTTTTGTTTTTAAGCTTGATGTTTCTTAGGCCTTGTGTATATGTAGTTTTGTATTTAGGAATTTTTAGCTATGATTTTTTCCAATGTGTTCTTGAGTTTTATGTTTTTTCTTCTAAGACTTGCAGAGGCATGACTTTTGTTATTGCCTTGTGAGTCCTTTGAAGGATTTTTCCCTCTTTCAGGAGCTGGTGCTGGGGCTTGAACTTCTCTGGGCCTGGGCCCTGAGCGTTTTGCTCAAGGCTGGTGCTGCATCACTTTGATCACAGCTTCATTTCCAGATTTTTTTGAGGGTGGGGATGGGGGATATGGTGGTTAATTGGCGCTAAGTGTCACACAGACTTTCCTGCCCAAGTGGCATTAAACATCAATCCTCAGATTAGCCTCTTTAATAGCTAGAGTTACAGGTGTGAGCCACTGGTAGCTGGCTCTTATTGTTTTCATCGTGCAGGTTTGTGGGCTGTGGCTCAAATTCAGTTCCCCAGAGTTTTGTAGTGTTATTTACATCTGCAGCAGCCTGTAGCTTAGGCCAGTTCAGTACTTACTACCTTTGCTATGCTGGGTAGGATCAGCTGTACACATGTACACTGTGCTGATGAATCTGGGACTTCATAAATATTTCTATAGCTTTTTCCAAAGTCCTCCCTTTGCTCTATCTCTGACTTCTCTGATTCTTTCAGGTTTCTTGCAACTCCCTTTTTCCAGGCCTGTGGCCAGAAAGGTAAGTCTTTAATCAATTCGCTTTGCTACCTACTTCTAAAATAAGAGCCACTCAGCGCCACAGGAAGGAAATCCCAAATAAGTTAAAACTAGTTTACCTAATTTGTCTGCTAGTATTGATTCTTTGTATTCTCAAACAGCTGTTTCTTCTGTCCTTTTCTAAACAGTTCAACTGTTAGGAAAAAAAACTGGGTGATGTGTGCTTAGCCATTGTACATAAAAAGTCTTGTTCAGTTATTTTTAGTGTAATGGCTAATATGGGTTTCTTTAAGTTTACAACCTACAGGGATGCAAATGTTGAATGAGTACAACTTTCATCTAAGAATTAGTTATTTAGAGTAATTCTTGATTTTGTGTTTTGCATTAGCAATCTGCATTAAATTTGTTCATTAATAAAACATGTTGATTGAAAGAATTTTGGAAAATATAGCAAGGTATGAATTTAATAAAAACCAATTTCCATGTTGCTTCCCACACATGATAATTGTAATTTGTTTAGATTTTTCCTTTTATGTTTATAATTCAGGGTATGTTTGTGATTCTATTCATAAGCAAAATGGAACAGCACTGTATTTATATGTTCTTTTAATTAGCAATGCATTATAAGCAAGTTTTGTATCATAGAAATTTAATAGTAGACATTCCTGAATATAATCAAGGCAGTTTATGACAAACCAACAGCAAGCATAACTCTAAATGGTGAAAAACTAAAGCAGCCATTCCCTTTAAAATCAGGAACAAGGCAGGGATGTCCACTCTCTCCCTGCTCTTCAATATAGTACTAGAATTCCTAGCCAGAGCAATTAGGCAAGAAGAAAATATAAAGGGGATCCAAATAGGAAAAGATGAAGTTAAACTTTCTCTCTTCACAGATGACATGATCCTATACCTAAAGAACCCCATAGACTCTTCCCCCAAGCTACTAGAGCTGATGCAAAGCTTTGGCAAAGCTGCAGGATATAAAATAAGCCTTCAAAAATCAATGGCCTTTCTCTATGCTAACGAGCCGAAGACTGAGGCGGAAATCAGGAAAGCAACTCCTTTTGCAATAGCCCCCCAAAACATAAAATACCTAGGAAAAACCTTAACCAAAGAAGTGAAAGAACTTTTTGATGAGAACTTTGAAAGCTTGAAAAATGAAATTAAGTCAGAACTAAGGAAATGGAAAAACCTCCCATGCTCCTGGATTGGGAGGATTAATATAATCAAAATGGCAATATTGCCAAAGGCTATCTACAAATTCAATGCAATACCCATTAATATCCCAACACCATTTTTTATTGAATTAGAGGAAGCAATCCAGAAATTCATATGGAACAATAAAAGACCTAGAATAGCAAAAACAATCCTAAGCAGAAAGAACAGTGCTGGAGGAATTACAATACCCAACTTCAAGCTGTATTATCAAACTATAGTAATAAAAACAGCTTGGTATTGGCACTGGAACAGGCCTGAAGACCAATGCAACAGAATTGAAGACCCAGAAATGAACCCACAGAACTATGCCTACTTAACCTTTGATAAAGGAGCTACAACAATAGTTTGGAAGAAAGACAGCCTCTTTAACAAATGGTGCTGGCAAAACTGGCTCAACACATGCAACAAACTAAAACTAGATCCTTATATATCACCCTGCACCAAAATCAATTCCAAATGGATTAAAGACATCGAAATCAAATCAGACACCCTGAAAACACTAAAGGAAGGAGTAGGAGAAACACTTGGGCTTCTTGGCACAGGACGGAACTTCCTTAACAAAGACTCAGAAACGTGACAAATCAAAGAAAGGATGGACAAATGGGCCTGCATCAAACTGCAGAGCTTCTGCAGGGAAAAGGACATAGCTCGCAAGATAAACAGAAAGCCCACAGACTGGGAGAAGATCTTTACTGGCCATTCAATGGACAAATGCCTCATATCTAAAATATATGCAGAACTAAAAAAATTACCTTCCTCCAAAACAAAACTGCAAAGAACCAATAGCCCCCTCGTCAAGTGGGCTAAAGATTTACAAAGAGACTTCTCTGATGAGGAAATGAGAATGGCCAAGAGACATATGAAAAAGTGCTCTACATCACTGGCCATAAAAGAAATGCAAATCAAAACAACATTGAGATTCCATCTCACCCCAGTAATAATGTCATATATCAAGAAAACTAACAGTAACAATTGTTGGAGGGGATGTGGCCAAAAGGGAACCCTACTTCATTGTTGGTGGGAATGTAAACTGGTTCAGCCACTCTGGAAAGCAGTATGGAGTTTCCTCAGAAGGCTAAATATAGAACTCCCCTATGACCCAGCAGCCCCACTTTTGGGTATCTATCCAAAAGACCACAAACAAAATCACAGTAAGGCCACCACCACAACAATGTTCATCGCAGCACAATTTGTCATAGCTAGAATCTGGAACCAACCCAGATGCCCCTCCATAGACGAATGGATCAGGAAAATGTGGTACATATACACAATGGAATTTTATGCCTCTATCAGAAAGAATGACATTGCCCCATTTGTAAGGAAATGGAAGGACTTGGAAAAAATTATACTAAGTGAAGTGAGCCAGACCTAAAGAAACATGGACTCTATGGTCTCCCTTATTGGGAATAATTAGTACAGGTTTAGGCAAGTCATAGCAGAGGTTCACAAGAGTGCAATAGCTATACCCTTATGAACACATAAGATGATGCTAAGTGAAATGAACTCCATGTTATGGAAACAATTGTTATATCACAGTTGTAACTACTTTCAACGTCCCATATGTATCTGTAGCTTCCATTATTGATGATGTTCTTGTGTCACCTTCCTGTGGTTGTACCTACACTATCTCTGTAATCTTATCTGACTATATTGGAAACCGTGTATACTGGTATTAGAACTAGGAAATTGAAAGGGAATACCAAAATTGAGAGACACAGGGTAAAAAAAGACAAACAACTACAAAAGCAATACTTGCATAACTGTTTGGTGTAAGTGAACTTAGCACCTCATGGGGGGAAAGGAAAGGGGGAGGAGGGAAGGGGGTATGAGGGACAAGGTAATAAACAGTACAAGAAATGTATCTAATGCCTAACGTATGAAACTGTAACCTCTCTGTACATCAGTTTGATAATAAAAATTTGAAAAAAACCCCGAAATTTAATAGTAGAGAGTCTTCCTGTGTGTGGAGCTACATTGAACTTTTCATAAATTCACATTTCTACATATTTTCTCTAATTCCTCAGAGTATTTCTTACATAAAAGTATATATGTATAGTTGTTAACAATGAACAGATACAGACTGTAACACGAATGCAAGAGATCTGTCAATCTTTTTTTTCTTGGGTACCAGTACTTACCATGAACATTTCCTTTCTTGTTTCCTATGGAAATTTCTTCTAATTAGTCTAGAATTTGATTTCATTTCTTTCTATGTCTTGTTTTCCAAATATTTAGGAAGTAGTAGATTAATGCTGGGTAAGCATTTTATGTTTTTTATAATGCTACTAAGAAAAGTATATTTAATTTTTGCTCACTTGAAAAATCAGCTACTTGTCACATCACAACCTGAATTCTACATCAACACACACACACAAACACACAAGATCACTTTAGTAGGCATGAGAATAATGGGGAACATTGTAACTTTATGTTAAAAAATAGTGAAAGGATTTCTGAGTCTAGTATGTTTCTGTATATGGTTTCTATACATAGTTATCAGAATCACAAAAGTACATACAAAGGGTAAAAAAAACTAATGCTATTCCATCTAAGAATATTACACCAAGTAAACAATCTAATAATTTAACATATTCTGTAATTAACCTACTTATAATATTTCATAATCATTTTGTGTGATTGTTTTTAGAGAGTCTATTATAGCAATATTTAAACTTAACAAAGATATTTCTATGTTATTAAATAATTAAAATATTGCCATTGTAGTACTCTATTTTACTTTTGGAACTTACAAAATTTAACCCAAAATATTATAGCTTACATTTTTTCAAAAGAATTGTTTATTTTACTAGATCATTTTATGTTACTTTTCTATGATTTTTCACAAAGGTATCCACATTTAGTCTTTTTTTTTTGGCCAGTCCTGGGGTTTGGACTCAGGGCCTGAGCACTGTCCCTGGCTTCTTTTTTGCTCAAGGCTAGCACTCTGCCACCTGAGCCACAGCGCCACTTCTGGCCATTTTCTGTATATTTGGTGCTGGGGAATCGAACCCAGGGCCTCATGTATATGAGGCAGGCACTCTTGCCACTAGGCCATATCCCCAGCCCCCGTCACATTTAATCTTTATCAAGGAATATTGTTGATTATTTTGAAAAACTTTACAGCCTTTATAAATGTTGGCACAAATATGAAAGCTTTAAACCTCGGATAAGTAATATAAAGAAAGGGTAGAAATTATTACTGTAAAATGTTTTATACTTACTATTCAATAGCCATGTGAAATTAACAAAATTAAAATAAATTTGAGGGGCTGGGGATATGGCCTAGTGGCAAGAGTGCTTGCCTCCTATACATGAGGCCCTGGGTTCAATTCCCCAGCACCACATATACAGAAAATGACCAGAAGGGGCGCTGTGGCTCAAGTGGCAGAGTGTTAGCCTTGAGCAAAAAGAAGCCAGGGACAGTGCTCAGGCCCTGAGCCCAGGTCCCAGGACTGGCCCCCCCAAAAAAATAATAATAATAAAATAAAATAAAATAAAATAAATTTGATTTCCTCTGTATTTTAAGACTAACAAGATCTGTGTAAGAAATCCAAGTTGTTTTAGGGTAAATGTCAGGCTCCTTGCCTGTGACTATTGATTTCTGCTATAGCCCTTTGCATTTTCCTAATGTCACTTATAACTGACAAGTGGCATATCTTAGGCTGATGATATGCACAAAGCAGGTGTGAGAAGATGGAAATGATTACACTATGAAGCACTCCTTTTGTACACTATCTGAGTTAATTTACTTGTCATGAAAAGAAAGGGCCGAGAAAAGCTCTCTGGATGTATATATAGTGTTGGCAGGTGTCATGAAGCATCTGCCAAACAAGATTATGAATCCAGGCCCACTTCCCCCTTGCCACTGCAAGGGCCTTTTCTACAGAGGGCTTCTGCTCCCACAGTGCTGTCCTTCCAATTTTGCAAGAGAAAGGAAATAAATGCAAATATCAGTACCAAAAATAGAAGCAAATAGAGCTCTTGACAGCCAGGTGCCTGTCTTTCTGGGCAAAGTTTTCTAAGTTCTGATTGATAGGTTCTGCAGCCATATTTACCTTAACATTCGCGTTGTTTCAAGATTTGGTTGGCAAATCATGGATGAAAACAGTAGTTCTGAGAACATGTTTTAGCTTTTATAGAGCTGAGAGTAAAAGAGAAGTTTTTAAAGGCATGATCCTCATGCTGACAGAATGAAGCCATTCCAAGAATTTTATGTTTCTTTTTCTATGAAGATCAGTTCTGTAGAAAGTTTTCTACCAGTTGCCTGAGCTCTTTTGCTCAAGGCTAGCTCTTTACCACTTTGAGCTACAGGTCCAGTTTTCTGGTGGTTAATTGGAGTCTTATGACCTTTCCTGCCCAGGATGGCTTTGAACTGTGATCCTCAGATCTTAGCCTTGTGAGTAGCTAGGATTGCAGGTGAGCCACTAGCACGAGTTTAAGGCTATTGTTTATGATTATGTTAATTAGCTCCTTTTTGAAGTCTCTGGTCTTAGCATCATCAGTGATTTTCCTGAGTTTCTTCTTTTCTTAAAGTTTGTGCCATATAGTAATACTTGCTAATCTGGTTAGTTTCCCTTTTTGTGTATGGAGCTATACATCTTTAAACTAAATTTTGCTCATTACTTTTAACAAATGAATAATATAGTAGAACATCACCATTACATATTACTTGCTTTCTTAGGCTTATCCTAAGTATTTTAAGTATTTTTCTGTTTTGAATTATTATTTCCCTTGGAAAATGCATTAGGTTATTTTTCTTACTTAACTACATTTTTCAGTACCCTAAATCACTTTAGACCATGGTAGGATATAAATTAATAACATTAAGTGTTATGTCAAGCACTAAACTTAGACTTGTAAACATTGCATTACTGTGTTCTATCATTTTGTAAGTTTAGGATGGCTTTAACAACTCTAATGTTTGTCGAGAATTCAGACCTTTTGATGAGAACCTTATGTGATTTAACAGACAGTGGGGCTGTCTCTGAGCAAAGAATCAACCTTGGTCATTTTATGACAATTCATGTCTTTGGAACATTGTGAAATGAGGTATTATCAGTCTCCTGGATGATGTCTTATGATGAAATTACAAAGTTTAAACTAGGCAATTGGGCTGGGAATATGGCCTAGTGGTAGTGCTTGCTGCTTGTACATGAAGCCCTGGGTTTGATTTCTCCACACCACACATAGAAAAAAGCCAGAAATGGTACTGTGGCTCAAGTGGTAGAATGCTAGCCTTGAGCAAAAAGAAGCCAGGGACAGTGTTCAAGCTGTGAGTTTAAGCCCTAGGACTGGCCAAAACCAAAACCAAAACCAAACAAAACAAAAACTAGGCAACCCAAGTGATACAGTTGCTTTCTGAAGTGTATCCTGGTAGCTCTACAGAAGTGGAACGATAGAGTACAGGGCCTATTTGGCAGCTCAGAAAAGAAATGACAAGTTCACTACCATTCCTGATGACTGCCATCTTATTGTGTGCTGTGACACATTTCCTATTCTAATTATGTGGTCTACTAAGCCTTCATCCTGCATTCCTTAAGAAGTTTTGTTTCTCAGAGTTTGCTTCTTTTCTTCCTTTTTTTTTTTTTTTTTTTTTTTTTTTTTTTTTAGCATATATGGCAGCACGCTGTTGATAAAAACACTTGATTTCCTGCTGTTTAAATTGCCAGGCTTTATTCAGAGGAATGAAATAGTGTTCTGCCATTTATTCCCAGGTACTGGACTACTGCTGAAATTCACACAGAAGTCCTGTAGTACTGGCAGAAAATCGCTTTCTGAAGGGTCTAAGGCAGTGAGGAAAGGAATGCCTCACTTCTTAGCTTGCAGGGAGCTGAACTGCTTGTTCCGCCTGCAGGGACAGCCATCCCCAGAGATTTCTTTCTCATGTACCGGCACTTAATCGTTTGATTTTTTTTTAAAACTTTTTTTTTTTATCTTTCTCCTGCCCTCAATAGCCCAGAGCTTGCATTGTCAAATATAAAAAGTGGAATGTGAAGTTTCCAGATTAGGCCTTGCTTCTGAAGAGAGTTCAGAGAATTTTATCTAGTGGTTAAGATTGATATCATGGGTGATTATGAAGTCCAGAGACTTTCATTTTTCCTAACCCTCTGTCTTGTGCTCAACTTTCCACATTTTGAGAATAACTTTTTCTCAGTCTTAGGGAAAATTTAATTGTTAAGGTTTTGACAACTAGTTTTGCCTCAAGGGTTCAGTTTTATTGCATAGGTTGTTTGAAACCAAGAATTGAATATCTGCCTAAGTAAACTGAACATTCGAATATTATCTACCACCACAAAGAGGAATCAACAGCTCAGAGCACAGTCCTTTTTTTTTTTTTCTCAGTTGGAGGTCTTGAACTCAGGGCCATAGTGGTGTTTGCCACAGCTCCACTTCAGTTTTCTGCTGGTTAATTGGAGATAAGTGCTTCACAGGCTTTCCTGCCTGGGCTGGTTTGAATTGTGATCCTTGAGTGGCTGGGATTACTGGTGTGAGCCACCAGTGCAAGGCTTTGTCTTTTTTTTTTTTTTTTGCCAGTTGTGGGGCTTGAACTCAGGACCTGAGCACTGTCCCTGGCTTCTTTTTGCTCAAGGCTAGCACTCTACCATGTGAGTTACAGTGCCACTTCCGGCTTTTTCTGTATATGTGGTGATGAGGAATTGAACCCAGGGCTTCATGCGTGCTAGGCAAGCAGTCTACCACTAGGCCACATTCCCAGCTAGGCTATGTCTTTTAAGCTAGTAATTGTTCTCCATTGGTTGAATGCTTCCTCATTCCCAGAAAACACTGCTGAATTTCTTCAGATGAAATATACACGCCTATGTGCAGCATCCCATTTTGGCAATCTATCCTCCCCCTATTATATGCAAACACAGATAAATGTTCAAAAATCACAAGTTTTGAGCTATTTTTCTATCTTGTAATTTTCTGTGTTCATAAACATTTGATTTGTATCTCCTGAATCTGCATAGTGGAAGTCCAGTGTGCGTGTGATTAAAAATCTCTACTCCAGGTTCAGTGACATCCTACTGTATTGTACCTTGAAACCAGCCAGGGTTACAAATGTTACAAAGCAAGTCTCAGTGTGTTGTTTTACACAATCATGTGTGAGGATGAGGGAAGTCCAGAATACCAATGAAAGTTGAAACTCAGTCATGCAGTTACATAGAGGAAAGTATAAAACTGAGTAAATATGTATTCCTGGTTGAAAACTCTTAACTCACACAACAAAGACATTACTCACCTTATTAAAAAAAAAAGGAAAGCTGGGGCACACTTTTGAGTGCCATTATTTCCTATTAAAATAAATATAAATATTAATCAGCAATCTTCATATATCATGTACTGATGACACACTTACTAGGAGAGAGGGAATCTGTATCATTTCTGTTTATCAAATACTGGCTCAGTTGTGACCATAATTTGATCTGCTGACATAAAAGTTGGGCAAAAATTGATGTAAATATTCTATTAAAATCAATTTACTATAGGATTCATAAAGATGAATATAGTTTATTGCTATTTGTTAATATTTTGCAACAACTATTTTATATAAATAAAATTAATAAATGTAGTGTTATATATTTATATTATTTTGAGAACAAAATCTTTCAAGTTGTCAGAGTACCAGCAAGAGATGAAATTTTCTCACTTTATTATTTTATTTAATCCTATAACCATTCCTTAAAGGAGATGTGTAAAATGAGGCACAGAAGAATTTGGTAATATTACCAATGAGATAACCACATTTTTAGAATTTAATTGGGATTTGGTCTCAACTTTCTCTCTCTCTCTCTCTCTCTCTCTCTCTCTCTCTCTCTCTCTCTCTCTCTCTCTGATAAAATCTCTCATATAGTATAGCCTGGCTTGAAACTTATGTAGCCCAAGCTGGCCTGGAACTTGTGATTCTCCTTTCACTTTCAAAGAACTGGGATTACAAACATATGCCACTGTGGGATTTCTGATTGACACCATATTGGGTCCACTGATATTTACTAGTCAGTGGCCTCAGTAAGTCATTTGTGCCACATTCCATCCTTTGTATCTTTCTCTGAGAAGAGGAATGATGCTCTTTACAGTGTGAAATGCCCTCTCTCAATTGTGAGAGTGATTTAAAAGTTCCAAGTTACTAAAATACATGTAAGTGTATACGAATGAGATTGATATTTGAGATTCCATTTTGCTTGAAGAGCTTTACAGTTCTGATTCTTGCTTAGCTTCCTTGAAAATAAGTTTCACTGTCTACTGCCTATGTTTTGTTTGCCCTTTGAAAGACTTTCTAAATTCCTAGCTATTTCTGCCTTTTTCTCCCCAAACATACAACACTTTTTTTTTGCATAGCACTGTTAATTTTCCCAATAATAGATGGATGGCATCAGGAAGTGACTGGACACTTTAAATGCCCAAATTGTTATCAGCCTGTTAAAGCATCTCTGGAAGTAGCAGACCAGTGCATACTGGGGAAGCAGCCTGTAGCTAGCAAACAATGCATAAATGAAAAGAAAAGAAACAAATTTGTTTTATGAAAAGCAATCAAATTTGCATCAGAATATCCTACTAATAACCTGGGGGTAATTTGAAGTTGTTAGAGAACAAAAGCACATTTTCTTACCCTCTGATACATAGGTATTATATTACTGCATGGCTAATAGATAATTTTGCCCTATATCTGTCTTCCAATGGCAAAGCACTTCTAGATGATGACATTTTCCATTGTAATTCTGAGTCTTCATAGGCCTTGATTTTGCTAGGTAATTATAATATCTACCACAGCATTAAGGCTCACTGCATGAGCTAATGCCATGATATGGAATTAATCAGATCTGAATGAAAAGGTCGTTAGAAAGTTAAATTATGTCACAGGTACTAGGCCAGCCCCACATAAGCAAGGATTATACTTCATTGTGATATATTAGATCTTGAAATGTAGTCATTAGTTTCACCTCACTAGGGACATCTAATTATTGATGTGGTTAATTACTTAAGTCCATTGACCACCATCTACTATTACTTCACTTGCAATTTTTAACTCTTTTAAAAAAACTGTTATGCACTTCTTAATAGGTACTTATGCTGCACCTTTAATTATTATTTTCTATAAGTGAACTTGGTAAAAATCACAGATTATATAATAAAGTTGAAAAGTTGTTATTTTTGAGGTGCAATAGGTATGTTTCCTTCATATATTAAAATTATGTTCCCTTTGTTTTTCTGAAGGAGCCTTCATAATTTCCTGTGTCCTTGGCCAGAACAGTCCAGATTAAGCTTCTGCATAGAAATGAGCTCTATAAGATTCTGGTAAGTTTGTGGCACAGAAATTGTTCAGGATCATCGAACTGATGACTTTCTATTTCTTCTGGGAGGATAATGCATTTGTTAGTAATGATGTTACCTCCTTTTAAAGTATCAGAATAACATCAATCTTTGTGTTTCTTTCAAAATCTTAAGTGTACCAATAGCTTCCTGACATTTATGAGTCAGGCTAATCCATATTATGTTGCAATAACCAATAATCTCAAGATTTCACTGACATGAAAGAACAAAGATTCATTGTGGCTGATATGTTCTGTGTTCCTTGTGCACTGGCTGCAGTCTCTGCTATGCTCATATTTACCTGGTGGCTTAGGTTGACAGAGGCATTCTTATCATTGGAAGGGGATGTAGGCAAAGTAAATCACACACAATAATTTCTCCTAGAAGGACAATTTTAACATGTGTCTCAAAGTAACTTGACAAGAATTTTATGTGCCCAGCGATAATGACCCATCTACATGAAGGACTTCAGTGGTGAGAGAAAGAAATTAATCAGACATCAAAGCCATTCACTTACATCCACTCTAGGCCTGAATGAGCACCTCACTTCTGCTTTGATTTTCTAACTTGGTAAAGTAAGTATTTTAGCAGAAGAATATAATTGAACTTCTTGGATAGTGTATATGTACTTTAAAAAATATAATACTTATTTCGTAATCTGTTTGACATTAAAATCTTTCTAAACACACCAGTATACCATTATCAAAATGAAAACAAAAGCCATGATTTTTATTTTCCTAAGCATCACAACAAGGAAGGAACTTAAATCACAGCTTCCCTTCCTGCCCCGCCCCCATCCCCAGCATCTTACAAACTGTCAATTTTAGAAATAAATATAAGCCATGTGAGCAAATGAATGAAGGAGAAAATAGAATTCCACCTGAGTAGATGAGAACTGTTAGACATTGAGGAACAAAGTGCTGTCAACTTAGGAGGGACCAGCTAATAAGACTGGCTGACAGAGACTAGAGGTTTCTGAAGACAACAAAGAAAATCATGCTAATGAGTTGGACTATTCCATTTTTGTGATCTCTATTGGTATTGGGTACCTTTGAGTAAGTATTACTGTTGCTAGTAGAAGTTGAGAAATGATTCACTAAGTCTAGCCATCTCAAAAGAGTACACAGAAACATGAGCAACTGGGCAGAGGGACCATTCATTGATGGTCATCATAAAGGCTCCCTATCACATTTCTGAAAAGCTTCAGTCTTAAAATTCATTTATTTCTTCTCAAAGTCTTTCAGTAAACTTATTCTTTTCTACAAATGGTATTATGTAACTTCAATAAACTTACATTTTTAGAACATTAGATAAAAACATCTGGTTTTCTTTGATGACATGTATATTCAGACCTCTGTATCATTTCACTGATAACAAAACTGTGTAAAACAGTGTTGAATAGTGCTTGTGAGCTCACATCCTTCTTTGTTTCCTACCCTTATAGGAAAGGGTGAGTGTTTTACAACACCTATGGCAGTAGTTGTTCAATTTGTAGTTGTTATTCTTCCTTGGATGCTCAGAATCAGATTGAGGATGTTTTTCCTCTCTTACTTCTTAAGTTTGTTTTTTTTTTTTTTAGCATAAATGAGGATTGGCATCCATAATTTTTCCTTTGGCATCTAGTGAGATGATTCCGTAATTGTCTTCCTTTATTGTCTTAAGAGGGAAAACTGTGCATGGTTTTCCCTATTGTGGTAGCTAGAATATGCCTATAACTCTATAAGTAAACACAGGGCATTGTATGTAAGTGGTTTAAAATGAATTAACTAAAGTATAATAGACTCTGTGGAGAGTTCAAATAATATAATTCTTTATAAAGACTAAGTCAAAGCCCAAAAAGTAAGTGCCTGGAAAAGGGTACTTGCAAGAGGAGTGGGTAGGGACAAGAGGAGAAGGGTAGAAGAGTGAAGGGAGGAAATGGAAAGAATGCAGGCAAGAATTCATCATATACTACAGGGTTGAGAAAAATAAGGGAAGGGGTAGATTGAAGAGGGGATGATGTTGAAGGGATGACACAGATTAAGAGACAATGTACACATAAACTACTTTGTTATATGACAAAATACCCCCTAAGTTTATAACCTAAAAATTAGGAAAAGTGAGGGAAGGGGTAGGCTGGGAGGGGCAGGTGAGAATGTTGAAAGGGATGACATTGATCAAGATACACTATATTCATAAACTACTTTGTTGAATAGTAGTTACTTTGTACAACATTTAAAAAAGGAAAAATGTACAAGTGGAAAACAAATTAATTAATTAAAAATGAAAATATTAGGACGTGGTGTTGTGTCTCAAAGTGATAGAGCTCTAGCCTTGAGCAAAAGAACTCAAGGACAGCACCTAGACTCCAAGTTCAAACCCCATTACCAACAAAATTTTAAAAAAGAAAAGGGCTGGGAATGTGACTTAGTGGTAGAGTGCTTGACTAGCATGCATGAGCACTGGGTTCAATTCCTTAGTAACCCATAAACAGAGAAAAGACACCAGAAGTAGAGCTGTGGCTCAAGTGGTAGAGTTTTAGCCTTGAGCAAAAGCTCTGGGATAGTACCCAGGCCCTGAGTTCAAGCCCCAGGACTGGCAAAAAAAAGAGAGAAAATATTAAACCAGTGTTGCATGTCTGTGATAGGTCAACTTGAGCATGAAAATCAAATCTTTAAACTCAAATTAATATTACTTCGGTCGTTTTTCCTATAATTATTTGGTAATGTCTGGAAGGTTTTTGGCATCAAGGTGTTATTGGACTTGTAAAATTAGATTGGAGATGATCTTTCTGATTTTTTTTTCCTCCTAGGAGGTATCTAAGACAAGAATTATTTCTTCCTTATGTATTTCAGAGAGTTCACCAGAAAAATATGGAAACGTGGAATTGTTCTTTATGAAAGCATTTTAATAGAAAATTTTATTTCTGTAGTCAATACTGATAAACTTACAGTTTGAGTTATTCTTCTATTTTTGTAGTTTCTGAATGTGACTGTCTTTATTTATTTACTTTATCTTTAAGTAGCTATATAAAGTAGTTAGCATTTAACAAAGGAGTATGTTAAGTTAGTTAGGCCTAGAAAAATAAAGGATACATGCTTTCCCATATATATGGGAGCTAGATTTAGTTTATAAGAGTACCATATTGTCCTTTTGATATAGCCATAGGATCTCTGGATATTTCATTTTCTATTTCTTATATTAGTGATTTGCTTACTCTTTTACATTCATCAGTATTTTAGGAGTTAACTTATGAATTTTTTTTCATAGAACAAACTCTTTGGTATTTTTATTTCTCAAATTTTTGTTATCTACTTCTTGGAAATACCATCAATGTACATGAAATTCATCTCTGTTATTTTCATTATTTTTCCCCATTACATTCTTAAGGCTTTCTTTTTCTTTCCAATTTAATTATTTTTTTTTCTGTTAATTTCTTTTCTGGCTTTCCTTGAAGTGGAAGATTATTTCCTCCTTTCTTTTCTAATGCAAGCATTTAACGTTATATACTTTCTTCTAATGACTAGTTTTCCTCTACTACATTAGTTTAGATATTTTGTATTTTCATTGTTATTGAATATATCTTGTAATCTTTTCTGTGAGTTGTTCTGTGATATATGTGCTACTTAAACATGTTTGGTATGCAAATCTGGAGAATTTTCTGGATATCTTATTGCTAATGAATCTAATTTAATAGCATTATTTGATAATTATGAAGACCTATTTTCTAGCTGAGCATATGGCCTCTGAATATTTCTATGTGCACTTGCTCCAATTTGATTGTGTTTTCTAAGTTGCAATAAGTCATTTGTTGGTAATGTTATTCAGATATTTTCTGTTATTTTTGTTTATCAAGTTTTTTTTTTTTTTTTTTTTTTTTTGGCCAGTCCTGGGCCTTGGACTCAGGGCCCGAGCACCGTCCCTGGCTTCTTCCCGCTCAAGGCTAGCACTCTGCCACTTGAGCCACAGCGCCGCTTCTGGCCGTTTTCTGTATATGTGGTGCTGGGGAATCGAACCTAGGGCCTCATGTATCCGAGGCAGGCACTCTTGCCACTAGGCTATATCCCCAGCCCCTGTTTATCTAGTTTTTTAACCTATATATTTTACCATCTTTAAGTAGTTGTACAAAGGAGTTACCATTCAATAAAGCAATTTATGGATACAATGTGTCTTGATCAGTGTATTCTAACAGTTAGGGAGATAAAAGTTTAGAAATGTCTAAAGTGAATCTTATCCTTTTCCTAATTTCTTTTCTAGGTTGCTAGATAACTGCTATACAGTTACATTTTTCCTTTTCTTTAAATTCTAACAGGAAGTTATTTCTCTCCCTCACAGCTTTTGACCTTTCATAAAATATTTTTGTGGGTGTATGGGTCCATTCTCTTCCAATCAATGTCAGAAGCAATGATCATCATTTAAATAAATAAAAATAAATGAATTTCACTTAGGTTTGAACTTAGAACTCGGTGCTTCCCAAGCAGCTGCTCTGACTCCTGAGTCCTGTCTGTATTTTCTAGTGGTTGTTTTTTTCAGGTAGGGTCTCATTTTCGTCCCCAATATGTGACACCTATAGCTAGAATAATAGGTTGGTGCTCCCACATTCAACTCTTCATTGAGATGGAGTCTCATGAACATTGATGTCTGGGATGGCCTTAAGCTAGAATTCCAACCATCCCAGCCTCCCAAATAACCAGGATTACAGTCATGAGCTACCTGCACCTGGCTTTCTTTTCTGTTTAGTTTTCCCTGTCATTAGTGACCATTTTAGGGATTATTTACACTGTCTTCTGATGTGTCCTTTCTAGTAGTTAGACTCATCCTTGCTTTCTGAGGCAGCAAATTGTTTCAGGATCACCCTGTGTTTTTACAGTGACAATCCTGATAATTTTTAAATAGGAGTGACATTTACAACCAGAGCTTGGGCATTCGATTATAAATGCATTGTTTTGGGTGACATTTCTTCTAAGCTCTTTTTTTTTTTTGGCCAGTCCTGGGCCTTGGACTCAGGGCCTGAGCACTGTCCCTGGCTTCTTCCCGCTCAAGGCTAGCACTCCGACACTTGAGCCACAGCGCCGCTTCTGGCCGTTTTCTGTATATGTGGTGCTGGGGAATCGAACCTAGGGCCTCGTGTATCCGAGGCAGGCACTCTTGCCACTAGGCTATATCCCCAGCCCTTCTTCTAAGCTCTTCAGTGGAAGAATGTGGATATATGTTCTTAAACAATTATAAATTCACACTGATACTTCTCATTTATATCATATAGCATAGAGTTTAAAGTTAAAATTGTGTACTTCTTGTACTTTCATTTTCTAAGTAAAAATCCAATAAAAGAACTAAATGGAATGCTGGCTATAATTTAAGTAACTCTGAAGAGGAAGGAAGAATAGAGAGCTCATAGCAGGGCATTAAATAGAAAACACACAAAAATGTTAGGCATCAAGCCAACTATACCTGTGCTTATTTTCAATGTAGGTGAAGTAATACTGAAAATACTCTGACACTATCAGAGTGCATAATAAAATATAGTCACATTACATGCTGTCCACACCAGATCTGCATTAAATATAAATAGGCTGGATTTGAAAGTAATAGAATGACAAATTATAGACTATGCTCAAGTCAAAAATAGTAAAGCTGATGCCTGTGTATTTATGTCAAATCGAGTGAATTTCAAAACAAAGAATGTTCTTGGGATAAAGCAATATTTTGTAATGATAAAAGAATAACTTTATCGGGAAGACATCATGTGAAGGTTCTTAAAGACTTCAAAAACAAAGCAAATTCTGGCAGAATGAAAGCATGAAATAAAAAGAACATAATAACAGTTGGAGATTTGAACATCTTTCAGTAGTTGAAAGGACAAATAGGCAAAAAAAATCAGTAAGCATAGAAAAGACAACAATACCTGCTCACTTTACTGATATTTAGAGAAAATTATGCCCCCAAACTGAACAAAGCAGCTTATCAAAGTATGGGCCACTACACTGGCCATCATTTAAATCTCATAAATTTAAAGGCATGTAGGTTTGTCACAATGTAAATAAATAAAATTGATGAAAATAAGGTACATATGAATCTCCTAATATTTTGGAGAGAATAATACAGTTCTAAGTAACTGATTAATGCCAAGAGACAAAAGAAAATATTGAGAGATGAATGATAACAAAAGATAGTACTAGGGGATAATTATCCACTCTACTATTATAAGACATAGAAAAAGCTATCCCTCCATGCAGAAGGCATCTATCCAACACCAGCGTTTGCTTCAGAGGTATCAAAGGACCCACACATAGAGGTATATCCAGGGATCTATTTTGTCACTGTGGGCTCAAATGTCTAAAGCAGGAAGACTCATGTGGTAGCAGTTGATTCAGGACACAGTGTGTACTTGGTCTTGCCTGTGTGATGCTGCCAACACATCATTTATTTTTGCAAAGTAAGAAGAATAAATACACCCTTTGATTCTCATTATTATGATACATTAGGTCTGCTTTGAGTGCTGACTGCACAAAGTCAACCTTCCCAGGACCTGGAGTCTGTCTGTTTCACTGCCCATTTTAACCCAAGAGTGTACAAGTTCTGCCATCCTGGAAGCAATAATGTGCAATGCTGTCTGAAGAAGATTTACTACTGGCTTTGCAAGTAACAGTTAATTATGAGAATAAAAGGAGCAATTTTGGAAAAGATGCTAAAATGGAAAGGGACATGAGACAGAGAGAATATTGTAGTGGGCAAGATTAATACAATTGAAGATGGCAATAGAAAATATCAAAACTGGAATGTAAAGAGAGAATGAAATACAGACAAATAATATTAGATGATTCCTATGGGAAGAAGCCTATATGGCTTCTCCACCTTGGCATTTTGACATTTGACATTTTTATTGACATTTTGGAGGAAACAATTGTTTGTTAGAAAGTGGTCTTCGTGCCCTGAAGTATGCTGTACAACATCTACCCATCTGTTGCCAATAGCAACACTTTCTAGTTCTGGCAACTGAAAAGAATGTGACTAAGTATCGGTGAGTGTTTCCTAGGGACTAAAATATCCCTGGTTCATAACTACTAGTATAAAATAAATTCTTGGCAGAAGATGGAAAGAACTGAGAGAGCTAATGAATAGATCAGAAGTATTTGAGGAGCTGCTACATGAAAACTTTACAAAAGTCTCAGTGGTACTGGAGACCTCAACCTTTATTTCTAAAGTGTGGAAATGTCAACCTACATTTCCAAGAGCTTAGTGAAAAAATCAGGCTATATTGAAAGAAACCAGAGTAGTACATACCACATTCAATGACACACAATAGGTTTCAGCACAGATGGGGAAAAGGCACGTTATATACGAGGTAACGCAAAACCACACACTACTCAGAATAAGGAGCAGTGTAAAAATATATGTAATTCGCCACTTTGGAGGCTGAAATTTGGCAACCTAGAATTCTTTTTATTTCCAGAGAAAACACTTTCATAATGAATATAAATAATGAACATGAATGATGACCATAAATAAACAATTAAGAGCAGACAGATTAAATCTAGATGATCATGATTTGAAGCTAGTCTAGGCAAAAAGTTAGCAAGATCTCATTTCAACCAATAAGCCTAGCATGGTTAACATATCGGTGGTCCAGACTGGCTTCAGCAAAAAGCTAGACCCTAATCTAAAAGTAACATAGAAGCAACAGTGCTAAATGTGTGACTCAAGTGGCAGAATGCTTGCCTAACAAGTTCAAGGCTTTAAATTCAAATTCCAGCACTGTCCAAAAGGTAAGAATTTTAGAGAGTTTGTGGCAGATATTTACCATAACCAATGCAACAGCAATACTTACAAAACGATATGGTGTAAACCAACTGTACAACTCATGGGGGGGATGGGGAGTGGGAGGCAGGGGAAAATGAGGGAAGAGGTAACAAGTTAGATAAGAAATGTACTCACTACCTTACATATCAAACTGTAACCCCTCTGTACATCACTTTGACAATAAAAAATGAAAAAAGAATTGCTAAAACAAATTATTGTTGTTCATAATGAAAGAATATCGTACCAGATGTAAATGTAAGATGGATTTGTAAGAAGCACTAAAAACTCTAGTTAGATATTTGATATAATCCATACCAAACTCAAGGGGCTCTTTTGGGTACACAAGCTATTTTTAAACTTTATATGAAAGTATAAGCTATGCAGAACATGCAGAACAATGTTGAAAACCATCAACTTGAAAGATCTTCATTATCTGACCACCATTCAGTATAAAGCTGTAATAAAACTTTAGTGAACACCCCAAAAGGTATGCATTTGTGTGCTTGTTATACCTGAATAGAAAAGAGAAAAAAAGAAAGCCTATTTTAAAAAAAGTCTGGGAGGGAGGTGTATAGTAGTAAGCTAGGCACTCGTGACTCACACCTAGGATCCTACCTACACAGGAGGCTGAAATGTGAGGATCCTGGTTCAAAGCCATTCCAGACAGGAAAGTCTTCAAGACTCTCATCTCCAATCAACCAGCAAAAAAGGGATAAATAAAGCTGTAGCTCAAGTGGTAGAATACCAGACTGAGTGAAAAAGCTAAAGGACAGCATCCAGGCCCTGAGTTCAAGCCTACACAAAACACCACCACCAATATCAACAACAAAAGCAATTAGCAGTTTGTTTGCAAAGGACCCAGTGTGATGGTACAGTGGATAGACAAATAGACTCTATCACAGAACAGAGTCCTGAAATTCACCCCCACACAAATGAACCACTCTAGCTCAACAAACCTCTAAGGCAATCCACTAAAACTCATTTTAAAAAATGATGCTTAAACAACTTGATATGTCAGAAAAATTTGGATCTGATACCAATCTCACTCTGTCCATAAAAATCAATTTGAGATTAGAACTAGACAAAAAATAATCCTAACACCACACAGAATTTCTCAAGCACAAGGGAGGAAATGCTTCATTAGTTAGAATACAGATTTTCTGTAAAAGAAAAATACTAACAAAATGGACTCTTGTAAATATTATATAACAATGTAAGATCAGTAGAAAATTAAAGAAAAACTCTTCCAGTACATACATCTGCAACAAACTTTAAAATAGAACATATGGGAATCTATAAAAATTGGTATCCCACAATCTCAGCACTTGGAAAGAAGAGTCAGAAAAGTTGGGAGTTTGAGGCCCACCCTCAATTACATAGTGATCAACAGTTTCAAAAAACTAAAAATAAAATAAAAGCAAACCAACAACCTAAAAATTTTAAACTCAAATCTTACTGATATACTAATTCACACCTCAGAGTGAGTAAATTTTAAGACTGACAACTTTGAGCACTGAGTGCTTTCATCTATTTAGAGAAATGGATTTCTCCAACATTGGTGGTGAAAGTGAAAATCTTTCAACAGATTTGCAAAATTACACAGCCAAACATTTATTTTTCTATTCATGTGTGTACATATGCACACACGTGCACACACACACACATATACTACCTTTGCGCTTTCTCTCTTTCTCCCTCCCTCCCTCTCTCTTTCTCTCTTTCTATCACTCTCTCTCTCTCTTGCTCTGTGTGTGTGTGTGTGTGTGTGTGTGCATGTGTGTGTGTTTTATGAACACATTGGTAGTACTAGGGATTGTACTGAGGGCTTGACACTTGCTTGGCAGGCACTCTACTAATTGAGTCATAACTCTAGTCTCTTTTGCTTTAGTTATTTTTCAGACACAGTGTGGTGCTTTGCCCTGGGCTGCCAAGTAATAGAGATTACAGGCATGTGCTGTACCCTGCCATGTGAAAAACATTCATTAACTCTTTTTAACTATTGTTTGATGATAGTTCTAAACTGGAAAAAAATCTCAAAAGTTCATCAAGCAATGGATAGATAAATTAGCTTTGGTATACAAAACTACATTGTTTATACAATAACAATGGAATACTACCCAAGCAATGAATATCTTTATATAGAGCAACATGGATATATTTCAAAACAATTATTTCAATAAAATTATACTAAGTGAAGTGAGCCAGACCCAAAGAAACATGGACTCTATGGTCTCCCTTATTGGGAATAATTAGTACAGGTTTAGGCAAGTCATAGCAGAGCATCACAAGGCCCAATAGCTATACCCTTATGAACACCTAAGATGATGCTAAGTGAAATGAACTCCATGTTATGGAAACAATTGTTATATCACAGTTGTAACTACTTTCAACGTCCCATGTGTATCTGTAGCTTCTATTATTGATGATGTTCTTGTATCACCTTCCTGTGGTTGTACCTACACTATCTCTGTAATCTTATCTGAGTATATTGGAAACCGTGTATACTGGTATTGGAACTAGGAAATTGAAAGGGAATACCAAAATTGAGAGACACAGGGTAAAAAAAGAGAAACAACTACAAAAGCAATACTTGCAAAACTGTTTGGTGTAAGTGAACTGAACACCTCAGGGGGGGAAAGGGTAACGGGGAAGGGGAAGGGGGGTATGAGGGACAAGGTAACAAACAGTACAAGAAATGTATCCAATGCCTAACATATGAAACTCTAACCTCTCTGTACATCAGTTTGATAATAAAAATTTGGGAAAAAAAGTATCTAGAAACAAAAGAACATGTACTATACAATTGCACTGTGGTCATATCCAAAAAAGGAAAGCCAATATTAATAATAGAGATACAAATCAGAAGCTGCCTAAGCATAGATGAGGAAGGAAAAAGGGCTATGAAGGAACTCTCTGTGCTTACAAGAATATTTACTCTTTGAAACATTGGTGGGGAGACCATACTGATGTGTTTGTCAAATTTTGGACATATATGTGTTTGACTGTACATATATTTATTTTATATACATTCACACATATAGATTTAACATAGAGAATTCAGTTTTACAACATGAGACTGGGCACACACTGATAATCCCTGCTGCTTGGGAGGTAGAGATTGGAAGGAATGTGGTTTGAGGCCAGGCAGAGCACAAAGTTAGTAAGACTGTGGCTGGGGATATGGC
Organism: Perognathus longimembris pacificus; assembly: GCF_023159225.1. NCBI lineage: Eukaryota > Metazoa > Chordata > Mammalia > Rodentia > Heteromyidae > Perognathus > Perognathus longimembris. Next base: position 99,880,510 of record NC_063162.1, on the reverse strand, counting down.
CTAGTGGCAAGAGCACTTGCCTCGTATACTTGAAGCCCTGGGTTTGATTCCCCAGCACCACATATACAGAAAATGGCCAGAAGTGGCACTGTGACTCAAGTGGCAGAGTGCTAGCCTTGAGCAAAAAGAAGCCAGGGACAGTGCTCAGGCCCTGAGTCCAAGGCCCAGGACTGGCAAAACAAAACAAAACAAAACAAAGTTAGTAAGACTCAATCTCAACACTGAGTAAAATGGTATACATCTTTATTCCCAGTTACACAGGAGGCCATGGGTAGGAGGATTGACATTTGAAACTGACTCTAGGCAAAAATGAGAGACCTATCTGAAAAATAAAGCCAAACGGGCTATGAGTATGACTCAAGTGGTAGAGCATTTACCTAGCAAGTATGAGGCCCGGAGTTAAATCTCCATAATCACTAAAAGCAAACAAAACCTAAAATCATTAAATAGATTTAAGAAATGGGTTCTGGGCTAGGTTTACAGGAGTGACCTTAGGGACTACACAAGCTAGCTGCCTCTCTAGTGTAGCTCCTACTACAAAATCAGTTGTTACCAAGGAATCTTCATGTTAATGAACTCAGAGCTAGTTTGACAATAATTGTAATCCTTGGCTCCAACAACAGCAGTAAGTAGCAGCAGCCAATATGGAGTTCCTGAATAGTTTCAAGTAAGTGATTGAGCTCTGAAATGGGAAGTCTTACACTACCATCCCGCATGTGACCTTCATTAATGGGGAGCACTGTTGTAGAACATGATTACAGAAAGTACCACTAGTCTTTCCATGCTCTCCTTTTCTATTTACAAAAGCAACAAGGAAGTCACATCCTATTTGTTTTCTCCTATTTACCTTTCATACACAGAGATAGGAATGGAACCCTAACATGCGGTTGTCTAACACTGTAATGCCTCTGAAGGCAACTCTCTTTTTTTGTTTTTGGTTGAGTTTTGTTCTTTATTTTTTTCACTATTAGGTATTTTTTATTATCTTTAGTTGTACAAAGGAGTTGCCATTAACAAAACAGTTTATTAATATAAGGCATTTTGATCAGTGTCACCTATTTCAACATTCTCATCCCTCTGTCCCACCCTTTACCTCACTTTTCTAGTATATGCAATGAATTCCCTTTTTTTTTTTTTTAATACTCCAAGGATTTTTTTATTATTTATTTAACCTTTTTTCTTTATGGTCAAAGTGTGGTACAGAGGAGTTAAAGATTCATATGAAAGGCAGTGAGTACATTTCTTGTTTTATTTGTTACCTCCTCCCTCATTCTCCCCCGTATCCCCCCTCCCACGTACCCTTTCCCTCCGAGTTGTGCAGTTGATTTACACCAAATGTTTTTGTAAGTATTGCTTTTGGAATGGTTTCTTTTTGTCCTTTGTCTCTCAATTTTGGTATTCCCTTTCCCTTCCCCAGTTCCTATATATTCTACAGCCATACCACCTTGAACATGCCCAATCTCATCTAATACCCATATAAACAGTATCCAGGGTATTCGGATGAGATATAGTGGTAGCAGGGGTACAACCACAGGAAGGGAATACAAGAGAAACACAAAACTAAACAAAACAATCTAACAAATGGACAAGAAACAAATACAAAAATACAAAAGGTATGGTTTCACATGGGATGATGATAATAATTATGACAATGTTATAACTCTTGTCTCCGTAACCTGGAGTTCAGTTCACTTGGCATCATCTTATGTGATCATATGGGTGCAGCTATTGGAGTATTTTGATCTTCTATCATGACTGGCCTAATCCTGTACTGGCTATTCCCTAGGAGGGACACCATAGAGTTTATGCTTCTTTGGGTCTGGGTCACTTCACTTAATATGATTTTTTCCATGTCTTTCCATTTCTTTATGAATGGGGCAGTGTCATTCCTTCTGATGGAGGCATAGAATTACATTGTGTATATGTACCACATTTTCCTGATCTACTCATCTACTGAGGGGCATCTAGGTTGGTTCCATGATTTAGCGATGACAAATTGTGCTGCAATGAACATAGTTGTGCTGGTGGTTTTAGTGTGGTCTTTCTTGTAGACTTTTGGGTAAATGCCCAAAAGTGGGGCTGCTGGGTCATAGGGAGCTTTATATTTAGCCTTCTTAGGAACCTCCACACTGCTTTCCAGAGGGGTTGGACAAGCTTGGTTCCCTTTTGGCCACATCCTCTCCAGCATTTGTTATTGTTGGATTTCCTGATAATGGACATTCTTACTGGGGTGAGGTGGAATCACAATGTTGTTTTGATTTGCATTTCTTTCATGGCCAGTGACGTAAGAGCACTTCTTCATGTGACTCTTGTCCATTCTCATTTCCTCTTCAGAGAAGTTTCTTTTTAGGTCTTTAGCCCATTTGTAGAGAGGGCTATTAGTCCTTTGTTTTGGAGAAATTTAATTTTTTTGAGTTCTGTGTATATTTTAGATATCAGGCCTTTGTCCATTGTATGGCTGGCAAAGATTTTTTTTTTTCCCAATCTGTGGGCTTTCTGTGTATCTTGCAAGCTATGTCCTTTGCACTGCAGAAGCTCTGCAGTTTGATACAGTCCCACTTGTCCAACTTTTCCTTTTGTTACATTTCTGGGCCTTTGTTGAGGAAGTTCCTTCCAGTGCCAAGAGTCCTAGAGTTTCTCCTATTCCTTCTTGTAGTGTTTTCAAGGTATCTGATTTTATGTCTCGGTCTTTGATCCATTTGGAATTGATTTTGTTGCAGGGTGATAAACAGGGATCTAGTTTTAGTTTGTTACAGGTGTTGACCCAGTTTTGCCAGCACCATTTGTTGAAGAGGCTGTCTTTGTTCCAACATATATTTTTAGCTTCTTTGTCAAAGATTAGGTAGCTGTAGGTTCATTTCTGGGTCTTCTGTTCTGTTCCATTGGTCCTCAGTTCTGTTCTTGTACCAGTACCACCAAGCTGTTTTAATTACTATAGCTTTGTAATACAACTTAACGTTTGGTATTGATATTCCTCCTGCCCTGTTTTTTCTACTTAGGATTGTTTTTGCTATTCGGGTTTTTTTTTTTTTTCCACACGAATTTCTGAATTGCATTCTCTATTTCTTTGAAGAATGGTGTTGGGATATTGATGGGTAGTGCATTGAATTTGTAGATAGCTTTTGATAATATTGCCATTTTCATGTTAATCTTCCCAATCCAGGAGCATGGGAGGCTTTTCCATTTCTTGAATTCTGTCTTAATTTCCTTTTTCAGGTTTTTAAAGTTCTTATCGTAGAGTTATTTCATGTCTTTGGTTAAGGTTATTCCTAGGCATTTTATGTTTTTTTGAGGGCAACCCTCTTAGTTTGCTTTGTCTGTTGTTTTCTTCTATCTCAATGTTTTACGTCAATTTTGGATGAAGAATTTGGTCAAGAGAAATAATGACACTGTAAGTGTTCTTGGGAATATTAAGAAAGAGTATTTGAGAAGATTTTCATCATCTGAGACTGGTATTTTTATTCAAACATTTCTAGCTGCTCTTTTTTTTTTACTTAAATAAAACATAATTATATGATTAGTCCTAGATGAGCAGCAAGGGAATTTACTAATCTAATTGAAACTAAAAACATAATTGGAAAGCCCATCTATGACACCCCAAACTGCAAAATTTATGTCCATGAGTTTTATCACTGACTTTTCACTAGAAACTTTCTAGGTATGAAAAGGTAGAGCTTATTGTAGAGAAGATATTGCAGATTTTTTACTGCATATTCTGAGCCCATGTTGCAAATTAAGAAAAGACATCATTCTGCCTTCCTCAAAGTTATATTTTCACATGTTACCTGACACATTACTTTGAAATTTATTCAGTGTTGCCATGAGATTAGTTTGGTCACCTAGAGTCTACCAACAATACCTTTTGATTGACACACTCTGTGTTGGAAGTTAAGGCTTAATTGGTATTTCAGAGCATTGGTTAGTAAGCAGAAGAAGCCAAGGATTCTTCTAGAATCCATTTTGTGGTGTTACATAAAGAATTCTTGGACATGATGGTATGGGAATTTTGCTGTGGTCACTGCTGTCTTTTAAGCACCTTCACTTCTCTCTGACCTAGTCATCTCAATCTATCAGATACTGGAAAAAGATTGAATTTATGATGCATGTGTCTTCCTCCCACTGAGGGCCAGGGACAGACTATAAATCCCACAGGAACTATGTGGTTTCTTGCACAGGGAGAAATATGTACTTTCTAAGAAGTAACTTCCTGCTGATATCAGAGTCAGAGTCCCTTTATAATATCTACTACAGGTAGGTTTTTGTTTGTTTTCTTTTTCATCAGAAAGAATTATTTTTTTCATCAAAATAAGTTTTATTTTCTTTTTTATTTTTTTTGGCCAGTCCTGGGGCTTGGACTCAGGGCCTGAGCACTGTCCCTGGATTCTTCTTGCTCAAGGCTAGCACTCTGCCACTTGAGCCACAGCGCCACTTCTGGCCATTTTCTGTATATGTGGTGCTGGGGAATCGAACCTAGGGCCTCATGTATACGAGGCAAGCACTCTAGCCACTAGGCCATATCCCCAGTACCAGGTTTTATTTTCTTGGATCAGATTTGAAATCACTCTGAAGGAGTTACATAGCTCAGGAATAACTTGTTGAGTACCTCATACCAGCAGTTGACTGTTGAATACAAGTGATGGCAATGGGAGGTTGTTGAGATGGAAAGAAATGAAGTAAAATATGACCAGTAACATTAGAGTCATAGCTGAGTACATAGATGTGAAAATAAAAACTAATTATTGAATAAATGCCCTTAAGTTAACTTATAGAAGAACAAGGAGCTCAAAAAATTATAAGAAAATTTAGTAATTTGAAAAATGCAGGGAAGTATGGACTGGTATGAGTGTCTTTTATTATTTGTAAAGCATAGCACTTAGTTTTTATCTTCAAAAGCAGAAATAAGTGGTAAAGAACATTGAATGAGAGGAGTGACACTGATCAAGATGCACTGTACTCATAGATTAACATGCATTGAAGTAGTTATACTTAAGAAAACAATAATTTAAAAAGACATAGTGAGCCAGAAAAAAAGGAAGCCCCAGGCAGAATGGACTAAATGCCAATGTGCCAGATACTGGTATATCCAGAAGTCCACTGAGAATTGCTTTAGCAGACTTGAACTCCTGTCTCCCAGAAAAGATCCCCACTAAGTATGACAGGATGCCCAAAAAGGCAAGAAAGGAAATAATAAACTCGCAAGGGGCTTAGATGTTTATATGAAACAGTATGGCCTATATGAGGAATTAGAAACATGGAAGTTCAGAGAAAAAAAGAATATATGTACTTTTCAGTTCATCAATTAACAAGTCATGGTGACACATACCTGTAGTCTAAGCTTTGGGAGGTGGAGGCAGGAAGATTGTGAGTTCAAGGTCAGCCTTGGATGCATAATGAGATACCATGTCAAAATAAAAGAATTTGGCTTAATTTCCATAAGTAAAACTTATGCCTATGATTTGGGGCTAAAGTAAACTGTCAGGAGTTAAACTTGTATAGGTTTAAATTTGAGTTTCCACATATTTTAGCTTTCCTGAAGAGTCCAATCAACTTAACTCACTGTGCAAAATGTCTTCATGAAGGACCTTCAAGCCTTCTAAGAGTGTTATTATAATTGCTCATGCCTGTAACAATCATGGGTATGGAACAGAGCATGATTTCTTAACTTTGAAATAAAATCATGTTATATAAATCAGATCTCAATAAGACCAGGATAACATCTGGAATATATTTGGTTTGATGATGGAATAACCAGTGTCTATATATTTCAGGGATCAACTAGACCCTAAAGAGAAAAGATAGTCTGCACCCAGACTTGAAGACTTTAGGACGCTTTAAGTCAGGTGATTCTTGAAGTAAAAAAGATTTGAAGAGAAAGTAGTTGTAGCTAATTATCTGACTCAGGAAGGTTATGGCTGGCTGTGCATGAATAGTTTGGGTGGGGAGGAGGAATGGTCTTTAGTTCATGAATTGTGCCTTTCTGTCTTCCTCTTGAGTTTTGAAATCCAGGTTATAAGGACTCTGGAGGCATTGGACAGATCATTGAGTGGCCTCCCTTGAGTTCATATAAGACCTAACTGCTCTAGGGCAATGACTGATACTTCTTAGGGAGATGATTTCTTTCACGGTTTATTTTTAGGCAGGAAAAATGGGCACACTAGTAGAATGGTTGAAAATATTGGATGGAATTGGTTAGACTTTGAGTTTGTTGGTCAAGTTTAATGATTCAGCAGGCATATGGATTCCGGGGTTATTATGATGATATAAGACCAAAAGATAGACCACTCTGCGAATGATGCAGCATTGCTCTTAGCAATTTTATTGGGATGCAAGGTCCGTTTGCCAGGGCATGCAATTGGTATGGAAGAGTTGTTAAGCTTTAAATATGAAGAAGAAACCAGAGAGAGTAATTGTAGTGGTACAGGGACCCAACACATTCTAATGAGGGGGTTGGTGCCTTGGGCTCATGGAGTCATATAAGGGTCCTTCTACTTCTCTATGGGGACTCAAGCAGGAAGCCATGGAAGACAGCTATGACCATGTTCATAATAAAGGGCTCTGAAGAGGTAAACAGAAGAATCTGGCAGGAGCATCAACTTTTATTCAGCTTTCAAAGTTTTCTGTGGATGAATTTTTTAAATAATCTCTTTCCAATCCTACTGTATTGATTATGAAAGATAAAAATAATCTTGATAGCTATATTATTGACTGCTCTCCTGGCAGTAGAATTCTTGTTTTGTTGTTGAGAGTGCGGAAAGCAAATGATCTCTCTTGAGAAAGGAAAAATCAACCTTCAAAGCAAATCAACAATTAATTGAAAACAAGAACTCACTTTAAAGCTTTGGGAGTTAAGTTTGAAAAACAATAAATAAGTAAATCTCTTATATATATGATAAATTTATATCTAAGTTTTCATTTTTATATAGCATTACATAAATATAAGTTTGAGATTTCTCAGAGTAAGCACATCTGTGCAATCAGCACCTAAAACAGGAAACACTAAGAGAATCTAAGAAAGGCTGTTTGGAATCTTTGCTAGTCACTACTCCCTAATTCTCTATGTTGATCTTTTACTGTAGAAATTGAATTTATCATTTGCTATAAGATAGAATTCTATAGGGAGTATTCTCTTCAATCTGTTTTATTTCTTGCACCAGCTTACTTATGAAATTTTCTCACATTATCAGACCAGTTACAGATTGTTCATTTTGTTTGCTATATAATTTTCCTCTGAGTAGTTACATCATGAGTCATTTAGCTATTCTTTGGTTGATGGTTAAACACCATCCAGTTTGGAACTATCATGAACATTATATCAATGGATATTTTAACATATGTATCTCAGGAAGTATATGTAAGTATTTCCGTTGAGTGTAAACCAAGGCGGAAATTTCTGAGTCATAAGACAATGCATGTTTATTTATGCTAGTGTTAGAAGACATTGGCATCTGGCTTTACAAGATTCCTTTAACCAATCAATGCAGATACTTAATCAGCAATACTATAAGACAGGGGAAATTTTTATATATATGGTGCTGGTGCTGGGACTTGAACTCAGGATCTGGGCACTGTCCCTTAGCTTTTAGTTTTTTAGCTTTTAGGGACAATGCAGGTGATCTACCAGTTAAGCTAATAGTATTAGTGCTAATACTATCTTTAAAATGCTGAAGAAAGTTAACATTGAAAACTGACTCTTGAGAGGTATATCTAGGGCTACAAGAAAGAGCTGCTTGCCTCTTACAAAGGACATAGTTCAAAAGGAAACAAGTGGAAATTCATAAAACCTTGGATAGAGTTTTGATTCTGGTCATCAAACATTTTTTGTAAAGCGTCACAGAGAAAATCTTAGGCTCTGTGAACCGTATAACCTCTGTGGCAACTACTCAACTGTGTCCTTTTTAGTGTGAAAGCAGCCATGGACAGAACATAAAAGATGCATGTGTACCAAGGCAACTCTTGTACACAAATGTGCAATGGAATAGATACAGCCCAGAGACTGCAGCTTGCTGATCACTACTCAGAATCACAATGACAGAGAAATTAGAAAATACAAGAGGAAATTAACCTATTTCTGGGACCCACTGGTCTGATTTTATCTGCATCTGAATTAATATAGAAAGGTATGGAATTCTTAATCTATGAGACACTATAATAGAATTCAGCAGTAGATTTCTACCTTGATCAGTTTTCCTATTTCTAGTGCTTCTCAAATATTTGTTGAGCCCTCTTCTTACAGGAAGAGTTTTCTTGTGAAGAGTCTCATTGTGCCCTGAAACCCTGATGTCAGATGAGTCTCCATAGATGGTTTTGCTATTGGACAAAACAATAATGTCTTCTGGGCTGAATGCCTCTTGTAAGACTTTATGATTACTGAGCTGACATTTCCTCTGTTGCTATTGCCATATCTTATTTTGAAGAGCCTTACTGTACAGAAACCTTCTCTCAGGGATGCATTTGCCAGTCTACGCTTGTACACGTAATTTATTCATACCCAATGCAAAAGACTCCATTCATATTACTGAGTTTTGTCAGGGTTAGCAATTTTTTAAGTTAATTGATTTCTTGGCACTGAAGACTATACTTTCAGAAACACTTCCATCAGAAGAAATATGAAGCAAAAGCTGATCCTGAGACCTTAAGTCACTCTCAGGGTTCATTATAGCTTGTTCACTTGTGCAGGTTTTGATAAAAACTGTGGCCCAGGCAAACTATGCATGCTCGCTAGTGCTCACAAAACATGACGCATTGTGGGAAATTTTATTCTGCCTACCCACTGAAATGTAACTTTTTTTTTGGGGGGGGGGGAGGACTACTCTTTAAAATACCTCTTAGTGAAGATTGTTTATTTCTTTTAACTATTACTTGACTTTTTTTTTCCTGATGATATTGGATGTCAACTGTTAAAGTTTTACAGGAGAAATTTTGCACATATAGTCAAGAGACAAAATGTGTATAGCCAGGTGATAGTGGCTTACACCTGTAATCCTAGTTACTCAGGGGGCTGAGATCTGAAGATCACAGTTCAAAGCTAGTCCAGGCAGGAAAGTCTGTGAGACTCTTACCTCCAGATAACTACCAGAAAACCAGAAGTGATGTTGTTCCTCAAGTCATAGAGCACTAGTCTTGAATTTAAGAAGTTGGGGACAATGCCCAGGCTGAGAGTTCAAGCCCCAAGACCAACAAAAATAAATAAATTGTGTAACAGGAATTATACTTAGACTTTTAATAATGATGACTGTAAATCTAGGCAATTAGTGTAATTAATATTTACTTAGGTCATTAATTGCTACAAAAATGATTCAAGAAAGCCTCAGATATAAAATATTAAAAGAAAATTCTAAGTAGGTAAGCTAGGTAAAATGTCCCATGCGATAAGCTCAACCATCAGGATCTGGAGACAAGAGTATCATGAGTTTGAGGACTGCATGCTGTATATAGATAAGACTTTATTTCAAAAAAAATAATAAACCAATAAAAGTGAATTAATGAGATAAGTAATACAGGCCAATACAAAATTTAAGGAAGGGAAACAATGTCAGCTAAAATTTGTGACATTGATATAAAAAATTGTGACATTGAATACTTCATATTTACTGAGATACGCCATAAATTTGACTCTTATTGTCCAAATAGCCCAAACAAAGAGAAATACCAGGTCGTTCATGGTTAAGGAAGAGCTTTTTTCCTCCCTTATTAAATAAAACATAGGTTTTCATAAAGAAAGTATAATATAATGTATGGAACAAATCCTTTAACAATATACTTTTAATATACTTTTCAGAGAAAGCTTATAGTAACTTATTATATATTATATTATATATTATATGTGAAGTAGACCAGGTGCCCTCTCAGGCTGGGATGGGACAGGCTAAGAGTCATTGCTACTTTGTGGTTTGACTGAAGCACAGTATTTGAAGATCTATGGGAAGCTATAGATTGGACATTTTAGCTAATCTGCCACAAAATTTCTGTAATTGGGCCTTTTGGATAATATTACAGTAGAAAAGTCAGTGTTGTATTCTTTGGCAAGATTCAGAAGTAGAGACTTCAGAAGTCTTTTATTAAACACGAATCCAAATACTTTGATAAGCAACTGGTAATGGGGAGCTGCTGCTGTTTTATAGTAAAGAAGAACCTAAGGAGGACAAATGCTTTTGCAGAGGAGTCTCCCTGGGTGTGTTAACATTGGTGCATTTCACATGGGGCTGTGACTTGACATTTCCTTGTGTTCTGAAAATGAATATGCTAACTACCCTGGTGCCTCTCAAGCTTTGGTATAATGGAGAATCACTTGGGAACCCTGTTGAATTTGCAGAACTCTTCAATTCTATGGATCGTAATTTATAATATCTGTGGCTCAATGAAGTATCAAAAATAAGTTCAAGTTAGGAAAGTTCTAGTTTCTTATAACATACATGGGCACACAGACTGAGCTCTGAGGGTCTCCATGTGTGAAGAAGGCTGCACTACAGCAGGCTCTGCGGTTTATTAACTGAGAAAGTGGATATGCTGTAGCATTTTGTGTTCAAATATTATATATTAGCTTCCTCTCCTGATTTGTTCCTGAGTGGCTAACATCCCCGGAATCATGCTGACAAGGCTGTAGAATTTTTTGTGCTTGTGTTTAGGGACAATGATTCTGAGAAGGACCGATGATCAGTTCTAGCTGCATGGTCTGTGTTGTAGATTTGGAGTTCTATCTAAGTAAAGGCCTCCATTTCCACTTTTTCTTAAAAACCAGAATGTGCTTTTTGACTGGTCTGCAACGCCCCCATTTCATAATCTGGCAAAACTTGACTTCAAGATTGAGATTTCTTCTACTAAAGCCAAAATAGCCAGTGAGTGATTTTTAACAAATTTTGTCTGGTGGAGGAAGGAACATCTCTCTTTGCAGAGGAGCCTTTATTCATTAAAAGCTTGATGTTTTGAAGATAAAGGAGATTCATAGGGTAATACAGAAATATCTTTCAGAAAAGAATTCTCAACGATCCTCTACCGTGCATTACCAAATTATTAGTCAAACACTTGGTTTTTATACTGTACTAATATAGTTCACTGACTTTTAGTATTCTTTTTGTGAACTTCTTTTTATTGTTTGCAGGATGCCTGAGGGAGACCTTGTTATTTATAGTTGTGTAGTTACAAACAGATTGAGGGACATGAGTTGCTCACTAAACAGCCAGAAACGAGGCATTGCAGGGCTGAGGAGGTAGTGCATTTCTGCTAATTCACTTAGAAGCTAGAAAAAAACAAGCATCATCTAGCTACCTGCATGGATAGCTCAGGGCAAAGAATCTGCATACTTTATTTAGCTTTTCTGATCATTTACCGTCTTAAAAAGAAAGCTACCAAATACACTGTGTCATGCTTAAATTCACACTAAAGGCAGTGACAGAGCATGAATTCTTCTTTCTCCACCTTAATGTCAGCCTTGATTTACCTAATCACATCTAGTACTACATTTTTTCAGGTCAAATATGGAGGAATGTTAGCTCTTGCACTAAGCTAAACATGTTGTTTCTACTTGCGAGGCACTGTGATAAGGACTGGGAATAGGTGATGAATAAGGACAGCTGTCATCTTGAAGGAACTCATGGCTAAATCTCTCACCCTCATAAGACTCTCCACTATTTTTTCTTTTTTGTTTTCTATCCATCCAAATAATTTCTCTTTGTGAATAAGTCATCTGGGGAAGAAATCATTGCACATGGGTACTTTCTATGACCAGGATTTAAAAGTATCTTTGACAACAAATGTTATTGCATTCCTTTTCACAGAGAATGAAATTAGGAAATGAAATAAGTTTTTCTTAGGAAGATATTAGGTATGGAAAAAAGGAGAAAAGTAGAGTAGATAATAGGGTAGTGGTAAGTTTCTTCCCACTGTAGGAAAACGCAGTCATGGGGGTTTCATGTTTTTTAATGTTGGTCGTGTAGCTTGCTTCCAAGAAAAAAGGAGATGCCAACAGTTTTGTCCAAATGATTAAAAAAAAAAACTTTGAGAATACTGAATAAGAACATAGCTTCTCTCTAGTTAGTGGGCAGTCTTACCTACTGATCTGAGTGGCCTCAGATGAATGCCCCTGAAATGGCTTTCATTGCAAACTATGTCACAGCTTTTGTTGAAAAAGCGATGTCGGAAACATTGAATCATCAGTAAGTATTTAGGTCATAAAGGGGTATTCTATTCTAGCTGGGTGGCAAGATGTAAAGGTGGGCCAGGAAGTAACTGATAACAAATGGTTTTTACCAGTGGCATGAGTGAGAAAAAAAACTAGTTATGCACCCCTAGAATATGTGGCTACTTCTCTTAATTTATATATTGTCTACCTAAAATTTTCATATGATTTTAGTGTGTGTTTGGTTTTGTTTTACTATATATCAACCACAGTAACAGAACTTTGAGCTTATAAATATGCCATGTATATTTATATCAATATCTACCTATACTAATTGCTAATTGCATCTCTGGATGCTTAGTTATTAAAACAGAGGTTTGTAGGAAAAAGCCATAGATTTATATAGCTAAGATATGTAGGAGGAAGCCACTCCACTTTAAGCAAATTGAATAAAAGATTAAATGAGTTTGTACAAAACATCATGGAAATGTATCCAGTTCCACTGAAATGTACACTAGAAAGTTGTAAAGATGGTAGGTTTGTATTGCTTATTTTGTCATGGTAAAACAAATAATAGTAATTTAAAAGAAGTCAAATTAAAATGGTTTTGTTACACAATGTTTTCATTCTTTTGGTGAAAATAATTAATATATGTACATATATGCAGTATGGACTGTGTGGTTATCAGATGTTGTATACAAGTTGACCTTCATACTTTCCTTTAAAATGGAGGCTATATAATATAAAGATGAATTTTAAAATTCATATAAATATTTAATTAAAATTAATAATTATATTAAATAACATAATAAAATCCAGAATGAGTTGCTAGAAAAGAAAAATATATTTTAGTACTTTTTCATTTCGATTAATATTATTTCACATGATCAGAGACACAGAGGCATTGTGCCTTTGTGTACTTTCCCCAAGAGTGTCCTCCTTTCATTGCAATATGTATGAATGCTTAGAGTCCTATATAATTTGTCATGTCTTATATGAGAGGAAACATGCACCATTTTGTCTCTTTTAGCTTGGCTTTCCTCACTTAACATGATTTTTTAGGTCCATCCATTTCCCTGCAAAGGACATAAGTTTGTTCTTTCTAATGGTATAATAAAATTCCATGTGTATAGCACTACGTTTTTGGATCTGCTCATCTATTTCAGGGCATCTGGGCTGTTTCCATAACTTGCCTATTGTGAATAGTGCAGTAGTGAACACAGATGCACAAGTGTCTTTTCAGTATCCTGGCTTGTGATGTTCTGAGTAGATGTGCAAGAGTAGTATGGCTGGGTTATTTTAGTACTTTAATAAAAGGGTTATTTTCTGATTTTTTAAAAATGAACAGAACCCCTTTTTATTTTTCACTGGGCCACACAAGTTATGCTCACTAGCCCTTTTCATCTGTAGGAAGTATGTGTTGGTGAAGACTATTTCAGAATATGTAAAGAATGCATGTAACCCCATAGATAAAGTTTTGTTGGCACAAAGTGCCCAGTGGGATATTCAAAATATAGACACACATGTAATGTATTCTTCATCACATCTGATCATAAACAGCTTACTCTGTGAGCTCTCCCATTCGTTTTCCCCAATTGGCTTTTTAATGACATGTGCTATTTGGGAGACACCAGTCCATGTTTCAGCTCTGCATTCATCAGTGATGACATGGAACAGGGAAAAGCTAATGAAACAGAAAGGATTTTAATGGCTCAAAACCATATTTTCAGTCTTACTAATTACTTTGTAAGGCTCCATACATCTTTTTTTTTTAGGTTACAAGAATTCTACGAAAGAAAGGAAGAAAGACTTTTAAATTCCCACAGACCTTTTCAAGTTCTACCAATTCTATAAGCAAAAATTAAAAAAAAGAAAAAAGAAATGTTTACTGGGGCTATGAAGACCCTTCAGTGCTCAGTTAGGCATTGAAGGCTGGTCTGCATGTCTTCTAATCATCTTTTACATCTACAGCTCCTTTTTTTGGTAATTTCTCTAGAGAATGCATGTCTTTAAATCTTCCCTATCTTCCTATTTTCATATTATTTATTACTAACAGGAAAGAAGTACCACTCAAGATCCTCTTTTCACTATGTATTACTTATTTACTTAGTCCCCTCTTCTCTCTTCCTGCACTTGTGTCATTGACTCTAGTCCTTGTCATCTTTAAAGCATAGTCAAGTACTGTGTCAGCTTCAGGAAACAAGCTGACATTGAACCTTGGAGTCTTGCTGTTCACTTAGTTATGAAGGGTGCAGGAAAATCTACTCTGGTGTCCACTTCATAGAAGCATTACTTTTGTTTTTAAAGGAAATAAAATATGCGGTCTTTCATATTAAGAAAGATTCTATCAATTCTCCCTCTCCATAAAGCCAGACTTTAGAATGGTACTTCCATATGGAGCAAGGCTCCTACTCCCAATTCACACTGAGACCAACTGCCCACCATGAAAAATGCACTGCTTGTGATCCTGAGCAAGGCAGGCTTACTGGCTGATGTGTATGAAAGCCAATTTTATGGCACAGGGTTTGTGAACAAAGAAACAGATTTTAAGAGGGCCAAATTTCATCAAAGGAGACAGAAGCTAAGACTCAAATCTGCCCTGGTGATCAGTTTTTGGTGATAGGGGAGGGAATCAGAAAAAGGGAGAAGCTGTGTGTTGATTAGATAGGGATACTCAGATTTAGACAACCATCACGAGACATACTGTTATTTTGCTGGGAGAATTAGTGCGTTCTGTGCCTGTCCACTGTGGAAAAGCTGGCTTCAACATGTTACCAGTTAGCTGGCTGGGGTTCTTTTGCTCTGATCAGCTAGAAATTGTGATTAGCCATGTCGTGGCAGACTTGGGTCTTGAGTGCCCAATGTTTGTTAGCTAGACTGACAGACTCAGTGATTACAGCTCTATGCCTTTATAGCTCCATGCCTCAAGATCTAGACAATTCCAAGCTCTAGAGGCCAGAGACATGGCTGTCTGTGTTTAGGTTAGAGGCTTATAGCTTTGGGTTTTGATTTCCTATGGCCTAATAGTCACTAGTGTAATCCTTAACAATGAGCAGCAGAAAAAAGTAGCAACAGTTAATGTCAGCTAGTGCCATAGGTCTCAAATCCTGTGTTAACAAACCCTTGATCCCTACATTGACTAATGTTACATCTTTTGGGTCCTGAATTGCTAGGACCCTTGGTCTACAGGCTAACAGCTCCCTAGAACCTTTCCAGAAACCATGAGCCCCTGGCCTGTATCTTCATCTCATTATAGCATTCTCTCTATATGGTTCCACCATCCTTGGTCAGCATCTCTTTTTGCTATATCTGCCCCTGGTTGCTCTCTGGAACTGCTCAATTTCCTTTGTGGTGCTACTACCATTACTAGTCCATTGTCTCCTCTTTGTGATACCAGTTCAGTTTGCTTTACCTAAAATAAAAGTCAAAAGTAGGCAATTAACAGACCATCTGTGAAAACCTTTTGACTGAACCTAATGTTGCAACAAGGCGCAACAGGAGGGTCTCTCGCAAGAGACTTGAAAAGTGAGTCATGCTGCCTAGTTACATAGAGAAATGTGTGTGATATGGATATGGCATGCAAATTGATTGTCTTTTTTTTATGAATCACAGCTACTATTCCACTTCTGATAGGCCTTGCATAAGGATTAATCACAGCTTCACATTGCACCAATCACGTTATCTTCTAAGCTCCTGGAAATGCCTCTTTCCCCCCATCACTCTTCCCACCCAAGGGAGAACAGTTGCAAGGTCAACAGGATCATCTTGTACTCTCCAGTGCAGCTCTTAGAATGATCTTTACTAAGACCTGATCAGGTTGTCTGGAGCAGTTGTGATTAGGGAAAGGCCTCCTGAGACAGGAGTGAGTACTGGTGATGTGAGTCCCTGAGAATCCCTGGCTACTGCTGGGGTGTTCTTAGTGACCAAGAAGTATTCAAAGCAGCTAGGCTGCCCTGAGGGCCAGTCAGGCCTGTGACCTGAGAAAGGGTTGCTTGGCTGATGGTTTGCCACTCCAAGCTGCCACAATTAACAATGAATGGGGTCTGTCCTCTCCATCCAGAGGCCTGCTTGAACAGCCTGCTTCTGGTGATTACAGCAACATCAAAGGGTACTTACAACAAAGACTTAAAGAAAGCACAAGGCAGGTCTCAAGTTTTTCAACAGCCTTTAACAATGCTTAGCTGCTTCCCTGGTTCCCAGGAGAATTAAGTTCCCTTGATCTGTCTCAAAACCATCCTTGAATAGATTCTCAAGGTACTTTCAGACAAACAGCAGAAGCTCTTTGCTAGTTAAGGACTTTATGTCCTGATGTGTGCAGGCCTTATCTGTGTTTACAGGACTCTCGGTCCTGGGCAGCATGTTGCAGAATTGCTGGTCCACAAACAGGTTTGTCAGAACCCAGTAGAGTGCTCGAAATTCATGGCACTCAACCTAGTGGGGACTTTCCTGTGCATGATGTAGTGATAGCAAAATAGTTTTCTCTCTATCCTTGTAAGTGTTCAGCTAGATTTCTGTGTCAAACAAGTAAGAAAAATGTTAGTGTTCAGCATGTTGTTCAGTGCTAAAACCATGGATTCCATCCTCAGCTCTCCTCTGTCCCCCCTCCCCCACCCACAAGTAAAAAGCAAGACTAAAAAGGAGTTTAATGTTTGTGTTTTATATATACATGAGACATACTCAGGAAATTAGGTGTCCCAGGACTTAGGCTAGTATCTTCAACTACAACAAAGAAAGAATCTATAATCTACAATGCTAGCTACAAAGGAGGCTGAGATATGAGGATTGTGGTTCAAAGCCAGCCCAGGCAGGAAAGTCTGCAAGACTCTTATCTCCAACTAACAACCGAAAGAACAGGAGTTGGAGTTGTAGCTCAACGTGGTAGAGCACTCACTATCTTTGAGCAAAGAAACAACTCAGGAGCAGTGTCTAGGCCCTGAGTTCAAGCCCCATGACTGACAAAAAATACATAAATAAATAAAACAAAGAAAGTATGAGGGAAGACAGCCATAAATCTGTGTATGACCAGGAAAGGCAGGGTAAGTAGGAAAAAGGTTTGTATAGCATCCCTGCTTTCCCCTGAGAGAGTTCTAATTTGGTTGTCTTCCCCACACAGACAGGGAGATGCTGGTAAAAAGAGTTTTCCTGTAGAGATGCAAATTTTCCTTAGCAAAAAAACATGGCAACTTCTACTCTGCAGAGCTTCTCCTGTGTCTGCTGTTTCTCAAAATAACCAGCTCAAAATAACCCTCATGCTGAAGAGGCATGTTTTGGGGTGGTGTATTTCAGGATCCCACCATGGTTTGTTCTACATCTCTATAGCATTGGAACACTAGCACCTACTTTTTATTCTATCCATATCTAGGGCATACTTTGGTTCTTTTGTTCTTTCTTTTCATGGTCATAATACTTCCCCTCAGCTACTCTTTTCGTCTGTCACTTCCTTACATGTGTGAGTATCCTCTAATAAGTGATTCTTTCCCCCTTTTCCTTTCATATTTTAATCATTTTACTTGGTGATCTCCTTCAAACCAGGGCTTTGACTGCTGACCTATCTCTGGATAACCCTCCCGCCCCCCACCACCCCCCCGCCTTTCTGGAGTTGTTTCCCCTCTAGTACTGTATCAATTAGGAAAGTTTCAGTGATAACTAACAGAAATGCTGAAAAATAATAGCTTAAGCATAGAGCTATTTCCCCTACATTTTAAATAACTTTGGAGGTAGGCAGTAGATAGATTTTGCAAAATATCTTGCAGGCATTCATGTTTCAAGTTTCAAGTTCTTTCTTGCTTTCTGCTTGTTAAAATACTGGCTTTTGTCTTCAGACTTATCACTTCTGTTACGCAATGGCTGCTGTGTCCCCTGACATCACCTCTATGTTCCAGGAAGGGGGAAGAAGGATAGAGATAGCAGCTAAATAGTTTTCTTTTTTATTAGGCAACAGGATCTCTACCAGATATTCCATCAAGAATTTTGTTCAGTTAAGCAATGAAAAAAAAGAGAGAAAAATCTCAGTTACTGAATAGAAAATATAAGTAAAGGAGAATTCTAGACTTGAAAAATATAACATCTGAAATGAAAATGTGGCATGCATTTAATATGACAGAGAGTCATATTAAAAAGCAATCAAATGTGAACATTTAAAAAAGTTCACTTAGAGAATAGAACAGTTTCATAGACCGGTGGACATTTTTCAGCAAACTTAAAATATTGAAAATCAGTGTGTGGAAGAAAAGGAGAAAGAAAATGGATCAGAAAAAGTATTTTAAAAAGTAATGGACAACATCTTCTCACAGTTCCTGAAGGGTATGTATTTGTGGATTTGAGAGACTTAGAACATGCCAGGCATATTACTAGAGAATGCCATGTAGAAATACCAAGCTAAACTAAATATAGTTAACTATACCCATTCCAATACAGATAAAAATGAAATCTAAAAAGTACCCAGAGAAACAAATAGCAGACTGATTCACCCAGAGGAACAACAATTTTAATTTTTATGAGACCAAACAATAGTGGGATAACATCGTTGAGCCAATGAAAGAGGGAAATAAAGACTAATCAATACAGAATTTTTATCTCGCTACAGTAGTCTCTGAGAATGAAGGTGCTATGACTTTTCAGATGAAGGAAAACCAGAGGAAGTATTGGATGCAGACTTGTACTACAGGGATGCTAAGAAAGTTCTTGAAAGATTTGATTCTGTATAACCATGTCCCCATCTTTTATTTTCTTATTTTTTGTAAGCAGGACTTTCCAGTTCTAAACTAGCTGCAACTTTCTTATTGGAACAATAAAAAGAATTCTGAATGGTTGACCAGAGAGATTTGGAATCAGTGTGTGAGACCAAGATATTATCTCTAAAGAAGAGGCATTTCAGTAAAGTAATAGTCATTCCTAACGGTGTCATTCCTACATTTCTTACTCCCCATTAAAAAACTACCCTAAATGTTATTCAATTTATTTGTCACTTATGGATTGGCTATAAGTCTTTAATGACCTTAGATATATCCTTAAAAAGCTTGCAATATTTTATTTCTATAGTGAAGGCTTCAGCTGTTTTTTGAGAGAAGTCAAGGTACCTCAAGCCATTTGAACTGTCCTCTCTCAAAAACTCACCCATTTCTTATACATGTTGGCCCCAAAGATTTGAAGTTTGTTATCATTTCTAAGAACGAAGCTCCTCACTGTGTTACCAGGCCAGTCTTAAATAAGAGCAAACACCTATCTGGGTGGTGATTCATATCTGTAATCCTAATTACTCAGGAGGGTAAGAGCTTGATTTGAGGCCAACTCAGACACAAAAGACCATGAAACTCTATTTCCTGAATAATCCCTAAAAAAAGGCCTGCTGGAGGCATAGCTCAAGTGGTAGTGTACCAGCTGTGAACAGGAAGAGTAATACTCACTTACCGAAAGGGTTTTAGCATGAAAAATTTCTGTCCATCTTGTATAATCTCTTTCAAGTTCTTTTTTCAAACCTTAATTGAAGTACTCCAGCTCTGTCTTGTTACTGGGAAAATTATTGAATATTTTTTCTCTTCCTCTACTACTTCATCTTGGAGAATAATCATGTGAGCCTTTAGTTGCACCTGTTATAAATACTACTTTGTAAATCCCTAGGTTTTTCTAGCCTTTAGTGAATTGATCAGCAATACAAACTGCCAACATAAAAAAAAAAGAAAAGGTATATGCAGACAGTGATAAGTTAGTTGAAGTTCAATGCCAGTGTGTTTTCAGGTTAGTGTTCTGGGCAAAAGGTTAGTGAGATTCTATCTCAAATAACAGTCCTGTGCCAACCATGAGTAAGAAAGCCAAGTCCAAGTTCTAGGCCCCGAATTCAAGTCTCAGTACTAGACAGAACAAAAACAAAAATCAAAGAACAAGCCTGGTATGGTGGTAAATGTCTGTAATTTCAGTCACACAGGAGGCATAGGTAGTGTAGTAGGAGAGCAGTCCAAGGCCAGTTCAAGACTAGCCCAAGACAAAAGTGAGTATCTGAAGAGCAAGTACAGTTAAAAAGTGCTGGGGTTATGACTGAAGTGGTAGAGCAAATGCCAAACAGAGGTCTTGAGTTCAAACACTAATAATTCCAGAAGGAAAAAAGTCAGGCACCAGCAGTTCACATCTACAACACTAGCTACTTAGGAGGTTGAGATCCAGAGGATTGGCCTTGGAAGCCAGCCCAGTTACAGAAGTTTGAGAGACTTTATCTCTAAAATCAGCCAAAAACAGAGTTGCAAGCCTGTCTCCAGTGGTAGAGTACCAACCAAGCAAGGTAGGCCAAGGAGTGTGAAGTTCTGAGCATTATCCAGATTATGAGGTCCGGTTCTGACCAGTCAGATGAAAGGATGTATTAAGGGCAACAATAATCAGCTATTACTTGATCAAAGGTTTAAACCTAATAGTTTGGCAAAGAAATGAATGGAGATATTGCTCTTCAATTTTATCCTTCAGTATATAGATAGTCCTTAGTATCAAATGGCATTTGGTTTGTTAACATATGTTGAAAATGAACTTCAACTATTTAAAATAATGATGTAGATTAAATGTATCAATGGAAGAACACACCCATCATATATTTCAGAAAACAATATAACTACATATAATGGTTATGTGTGCCTGTAAAAATATTGTATATTAAAAGTCTGAAGAGGTAAAAATGAAATGCTCTAATTAAAATGGCATTTATACAGCTTTACACATTTATCAAAACTCATTGAATTACACACTTTAAATGCAATTTATTGTACATAAGTTATGCATTGAATTTTTTTTAGTCAGTCGTGGGGCTTGAACTTGGGACCTGGGTACTATCCCTGAGCTTTTCTGCTCAAGGTTAGCACTCTACCAACTTGAGCCAGAGTTCCACTTCCTTGAACTCTTTTTTGAAAAAGCTCCTCAACTTCCAATATCTTTGGAAAAAGGTCAGACTTGCATATCAGCCTAAAATTCTTTCTTAATTCAGTCCTACCGCTGATTCCTGGGACACTGCCATACAAATCAGGGGCTTTGAACTGGTTTTACTTGATCATCCTTGGACACCTCATTCCTGTGGTCTTGCTTTTCTATCCTTTCCTTCCTTCTCCATTTAGAAAGGCTTTCCCTCGTTTGTAAAAGTCAGCACATCTTCTCCAATCCTGACTGGTTCCTGGTGTGAATTGGGTGACTTTCCTCTGTTCTGAGGAGCCTGTACTCAACCATCAATAGAATGCTGTGTTGATTTTAAAGTCTGTGATATTGTAATTATCATCCTCTCTTTGATATCTAGCATACCATAGATATTTATTAGATATAATATTAAATGTAAAGATTTACTCATTGGGCACTTTGTTGTTACTTGGAAGCTCAAGAAGCTTGTGTAATAAGAGAAACATGTGGAACAAGAGGCTCATGTGTGAATCTTCTGGAAAGAAAAGGGGATTACTCTTCACTCTGCCTCATTCTCTCATATATGTTTCTTTTCTTTTCTTTCTTTCTTTCTTTTTTTTTTTTTTGGTGTTGATACTGAGGCTTGAATTCAAGGCCTGATCATTTTTCTTACCTTTTTATCTCAAAGCTACTACTCTACCACTTGTGCTACAGCTCTACTTCTGGCCTTTTGGTACCTAATTGAAGCTAAAAGTCTTACAGACTTTGCATGAAATAGATACAACTTGACTTCTCTCTGTTTCTTAGAGTTCCTGTCCTTTCCCTCAGCAACTCTTGCTCTCAGAAGGCCTTGGGCTCTTCAAAGCTATCTTGTATCATGCAGTAATAAACTCCATTTCCAAGTCTCCTTTCCCTAGTGGTGGTGACTTATATCTCCTGCTGCTTTTCTATTACATACACATAATCTATTTTCATTCTTGTTTGAAATCTTAGGCCTTAAAAATAAAGCTAAGCATGATTAATAAAAAGCAATGATGGGCTTTCATGTCAATACATGGAAACCGTAGCACATGCTTAGGCTGATGGAGCACATTACTTTGAAACCCATTGCTGACATGGTTTCTTTTAGGAATTTAGAGTTGCATGAGATTGTAGCACCACATGCATCTCTTCCCTGGCTTGACAAACTCTGTTCTTCCAGGCTTTATCATACAAGAGATAGTGACTGCTGAAGGAAATGGTGTTAGGATGATATCTCCTTCCCCTAAACTATACCACTCAGTTCCAGCCCCAGCTTCCTCTAACAGCCTTGCTTCTCCCTCTGTCCTTCCTCTTAAAACCCAGGTCTGCATGAATGGCTCTCCCTTGCTGCCTTGCCCTCTCTCTTCCTCTCACCCTTTCAGCTCTCTCTGGACTATGGCCAGAAGCAGAGAGGCCTTCTTGGGTATTCCGAACAAAACCTGCCTATTGCAAAGTTACTCCTATCTTGACTCTAATTCGTCTGCTATAGCCTTAAGACACTGTCTTTACAGTCTCTTCTTTTTTGACACACATGTGATGTCTTCCCTTACTGGTTAACAATTTTTTCATCCATCCCTATTTTTCTCAATTATTTCATACTTCTCTTTCCTCCTCTTGCCCAGACCCTCCCATGAGAACTTCCAAAGACAAACTCTTGACAGTTTTAAAGTCTACCACTTTCTGTTAATGTGACTCATTTTTAACAGTGTATTCTAAAGGATGAAAAGAAGTAGTTGTGATTATGGTTGTCAAGAATAATAATGCCAATGATTGCTAACAGTTATGATTAACAATAATAGTAAATGTTGGGATTATCTGTATTGTTGAAGGGATGATGTCAATACTATGGGCCATTACTTTATAAAGTGCTTACCTGAGGGGACATAATGACTTTCAGAGATATCTCCAAGATTTTGAATAGCACTAGAATAAAAACACTCTTTGAAACAGTGAAGTTCAACTGTTTACTTTTTGTACAGGGCACATCATCTGTAAGGACTGAATCTAGAGTACAATAGTGTTGAAACCAGGCCAATTTTTCCTTTAAAATTGTTTTAGATAAGAAGTTTCAAAGCTTTATTTTCTAAGACTGAATGTGTCTTTGAATATGTCCTAAGCAGCCCTGTTCTCTGCATTATAAATAAAGAAGGATCCGAGATTGTTTCCTATGGTATTTAGTGAAGCACTACTTGTCAATCCATCACTCCCACTTGTGAATGAACATGGATAAGTCACTACAATTGTCATTTTTAGGGCAAACTCAAACAATGCTCTTACATCAATCAACTATAGAATCTCCTCCAACTTTTAAAAACAGACTTTTAAATCAAGTAAATAATATACAACAGAAATAACCTCACACATACTGTACATTTTTCAAGATACTAATATATGTAAAGGTTATCCATACAAGAATCCTCTTTTCTTGATATGAGTATTGAGCCATTGCAGAATTATAAAGGATTGCCATTTAATCCGCAAGTGCTCATAAGCATGCACAATTTGTTTGCAGGAGTGGAATTAGTTCTAAACCCAACAAAAGATGAACCCAGAGGAAAGCATTCTCTACTTTTCAGCTTGAATTTGGAAGCTGAGAAGTCCTCCTAAGTTGGCTCAGGATGAAAGGAAGTAAGGTTTACCAGAACCATTGATTACTCAACTCACCTGGAGGTAAAACTGCAAGAATTTGTTGAAAGCAAATGATGACTCTCAATGACTGCATCAGATGAAAGGCCAATGAGAGTCTGCGCTTAAGTCAAATAGACAGGAAAGCCTGGCCATGAAGGCATGATGACAAGAGCATACATAGGACAAGAGGAAGAAATCCAACAAAAGTCTCAACTACTTGATCAGGGTACAAATGAAATGAATCCATTAAAGGCAGGGAAATACAGGGTACATGACAATTTAACAGAAAAGGTTACCGACATACTCGTTAAGTTTCCATCAAGTGTACATATTTGAAGGTGGGTGATTCCTAGATGGAGGTTAAATTTTATGATACATTAATGAACACTATAGCCAGTTTTCACTTAATTAAAATCACATGTGCATGCTTATTTATGACAACTACTCAACATTTTATTAATAAAGGAATTGCCAGCTATCTTGAACATTCTCCCTTTGACACCAAAGGAATATCTGTTAGCATTTTATTTGATCTGTTCATATAATTATCCTATTATCCTGTTTTGTTTTGTTTTAATCCAGGTCCTTTACTGATTCAGTGTGTAGGGAACAAATCATATTGCACATTTCTAAGTCTTGAACAATGTTGGTGGTTGCTTTAGTTCCTTAAGATAACTAACTTTTCCTCTCTTGGTCTTTGTTTAAAATTCAGTCCTTGTTTTTTTTTTTTTGTTTTTTTTGAGGGACTTACGTGACTGAGCACGGGACACTGCGTTGCTTCTGCTCTTGCTTATTCATGCTTTATTCAGCTGACATACACTTTGCACCATCAGTGTGCCATGATCTGTTCCAGCTTCCAGGGAGCTACTAGATCAAGGGAGGTTCTACTAAACGGTGGAGCAAGGCCAACATTAAATGCAATTTAAGTATTGCTGTTTTCTTTGAATACAGGTATATGAAAATGTGACTGGATTGGAAGTGGGAAGGCTTTTGATAGAGGTAAAAAGATTTGTCCAAAGAAGTGAGATTTGTGTTGAGTATTTCCAGGCACTCTATTTGACAAGTCTTAAAAATCTAATGTGAGAATGAGTTGGATATGTGCAATGACAGAAAAAAACAACACAGAACAGTGGATAAGCAAAGACTGAGATGATGGCAGAAAGACAAAGAGGCACAGATGTGAAACTGCTCAAAGGCCACGTGGAATCTGATTTTAAGTGCAATAGGAAACCTATTTGTTGTTGCTATTGTAATGGCTGTTCTGAACTTAACTAAGACTTTTGACTCTGAATGGTTTATTTGAGCATGAATTGGAGAAAGGCCGGATAGAAAGAAAGAAATCAGTTGAGACAGCATGGGACCCTCTTTTTCTTAAAGATTATAAATGATAAAACCAAGTCTATCTGTGGCCATTTTATGCTTGGGCTACATTCTCCATTTTCAAATGTGAAAGCAACATTCAGATGAATGCTCTGTTAAGAAAAAAGTTTTACAAACACACTTGGATCTGCTAGGTGATGATTTTTCCTGACAAGCTAATGTGCTTTGCTCTGAAAAGAAATGGAGTAATACTGTTGACCAGAATAGAATGACTCCGATGCTTCTTTTGCCAAGAATATCTCAAGAAAAGCTATATTTTCTGTAAAAGATGATGCTGTTGAGGTAGCCCTCTCCAATATAGTGCCCCAGGATAATATTTACATATCATTTTAGTTTGGTGGGAAATGTATTTATGAAGATAAAATGTTTTAAGCTTGGAATAATACAAAAATTGACTACTCAAAAAAAAAAAGAAAGAAAAAGTAAATACAACTATCAATTCCCTACTCTGGGATAAAGGAACTTAGAGACAGAAGCAAAAATAAGTAGCTAGCATTGTGTGTTCTTGACCCTTTGGTTTCCAGAGACTATGTGCACTTCTTGAATTATCTCTATTACAGCATTTACATTGTAGCTACCAAGAATATGTTAGTTCTGTAAGCATTACTGCTGTTTGGGTAGAAGCATAGTTTTGAATAATCAACTTCATATGTATCAAAGCACTAGATTATTATTTTTTTCTGTTAACCCTTGGCTAATGACAAAGCAGACACACATAACATCACTACTTGCTACAAATGGAGAGTGTACAGCTAAAATTGGCAGGGGGAGGGGGAGAGAGAATTGATGAACATTGCATTTCTGGGTCAATGAGTGCGGAGGCTGAAGTTTTATCTTTGCTTTTCTTATCTTGTTAATCATCCGAATTCTAATTTGTTTTGAAAGAAAAAGTCTGTTTAGGTTCACTATCAAAGAGATTTAAAAACAATTTAGCTGTGGCATTATTATTCTAGCATAGGTACAAAATATGAAAAGCGTATACATCTCAAATTTAATTTTGATGAATACATTTGTCAGTGTACACTTATTTTTAGCCTGGCATGAGCTATTATCCCCCCCCCCCCCGGAGGGTATCTTCTTATAGTCTGTAATAAGAAATGAGGTGATGTGTGTGTCACTGTATTCTGCATTATGCAATACCTTTCATTTTATAAGTCTCTCTTATATTTTTATTTTTGTTTTGAAATGAGAACTCTAATCAGGTATTTACTTTATCATTTAAAAGCAAATAATACAGAACTGTGCTTTGGCATAATTTAAATAAAGGGCTATATTCTGATGAAAAGAAAATACTGTGTTAACATTATTGTATAAATAGAACTTTTTTTCTATTTGGGGAAACACTAAAATTTTCTTTCATCTAAGCCACAAAGTGAGTGTCCTTTAGTTTTTATTGTATGGAAGCCATGGTGGGGGGAGGGTTCTACTGGTTAAGCAATAGCGACTTATATCATTATAACTTTATAAAAGCATGACTTTCTAAATTCTCCTGCAGGAGAATTAAATGAATAGAGCAACAGTGGTAAGAAGAACAAATAGAATATAGACAGCATATAAAGGTACTACATATAATTTTATATTAGATTTTTGGTTTTGTCAGAACCCAAATTCAATGATATTCCTCTTTCAGAAACATCAAGAACACTTTTAAAAATAAGCATAAATGAAAAGACATAGATTTGGAACGATTATGTAACTCAAGAGATAGAAAACATAAATAATTTCTGTTAAGTATTTGAGTTCATATGAAATGTATTATAGAATCTATTATATCTTGTCCTTTTTTTAAAATATATTTCTTTCTAGAAAAGTTTCTTTTTTTGTATAAAATAATTCTATAAAAATGAAGCTAGTTCTGAAAAGCAAGAATGCACTGGGGTTGAGCATTTAATCAAAATTGTCCCTACTGAATGAATCTTGGATAACTGACAAGTGGAATGAATCACAAACAAAAGCAAAATCATTTTATAGTAAATGTGTTCATCATTTAGGCTATTTCATATCAGTCCTGTTATTTCAACAAAGAAAATACAAACTACAAAGATAAATAAACTTGCCTGATGTCAACCAATGCAATCATCCTTTTGTTTTCTTTCTTTGTATGCGATTATATATTTACTTCAGGAGTACTGAAGAACAAAAAAGCTCAGTTTCTTCTCTTCCCACAAACCCTCTTTCACGTAATCACATACATTCTGTGCTTAAATACATGCTATAAAATAACTGATGTTACTGGAACAGAATGGACTCACAAAACTCTAATCCTGAATGTAGGTGTTGATGGTTGTACCAGGAATATTCTCTAAAGGCAATTCTGTCTCCTAAATGGAGCTGACTGTCCATAGCTCTGAATCATCAGGAGTGAGCCTCCAAATGAAATGATTACATGTACACTTATGGGCATGGTTGCATATAGGAGCAAAGTCGATAATAGTAGTAGTTATCAGTGAGTGTTTAATATTTCTCAGAATGTTTAGTATTTCTTTTGAAAGGTATGCAAACTCAATGAAACAACAATGTGTGATTACCAACTCTGCTTTACAGTGAGAAAATGGTGCATAGTGCAATTAAATACATTGACCTTGTTCACATAGGCATTAAGCTGCAGAGATTGGATTGAAATTCAGGTCCATTTGGCTATAGAGCCACACTGTTAACCAGGATGGCACTGTAACATGGCACTTCAAATAAGCTTTCTGGTTCTTTTCTTTGAGATCATAAGATCATAATATATGTTTTCTCCTTTAAGAACTCAGTGAAGAAGTATTTCTCAAAAGTAAAAGTGTAGGTCTTTGGAAATACATGTTTATGCATGGCAGGTCTGGCAAACGTAACTAGTTAATACATCTGAAAAGTTAAAAAGAGCTGATAATATATTGACTGTTGTAATTGATTTTAGTTAGGATGTGTTAGCTTTTTTTTTTTTTTTTTTTTTGCCAATCCTGGGGCTTGAAGTCAAGGCCTGCGCACTGTCTCTTGCTTCTTTTTAGCACTCTACCACTTGAGCCACAGCACCACTTCTGGCTTTTTTCTAAATACATGGTGCTGAGGAATCAAACCCAGGGCTTCATGTATACGAGGCAAGCACTTTACCACTAGGCCATATTCCCAGTCCTGGGATGTGTTAGCTTTTAAGTCAGGTTTAAAGTAAGGATGATTCATTATCATAGGTGAGAACAATCTTGGCTTAGCGAGTATTTGCATTTTTACTGGTGTCTGATATGACTCAAGGCATTTACTTTTCTTTTGCCAGTGCTGAGGCTTGAACTCAGGGCCTGAGGACTGTCCCTGACTTCTTTTTGCACAAGGCAAGCACTCTACCACTTGAGCCACAGCACCACTTCCGGTCTTTTCTGTTTATTTGGTGCTAAGAAATCCAACCCAGAACTTCAGGCATGCTAGGGAAGCACTCTACCGCTAAGTCACTTTCCCAGCTGACTCAAGGTATTTATAACATTTAACAAATACTTTAGGATAAAAGACTAATTTTGAAATGAAAATTTAATTTACAGTTGTAATAATAAGCACAGGTTGAGTTATATGATTTTTTTTCTTTTTGGTGCTGTTACTGGGACTTAAATTCAGGGCCTTGGGCTCTCACTTGGCTTTTTGCTCAAGGATTATGCTCTGCCACTTGCACCATATTTCTTCCCTTGGTTTTTTGTCTTGGGGCTTGAACTCAGGGCCTGAGCACTGTCCCTTGCTTCATTTTCCTCAAGGCTGGCACTCTACCACTTCCAGCTTTTCCTATATATGTGGTGCTGAGGAATCGAACCCAGTGCTCTATGTATACAAGACGAGCGCTTTACCACTAGGCCATATTCCAAGCTGGAGTTATATGATAATTTCAACACAAGTAAGGTAATATATTATATGATACATATCCATTTGTCATACATTTCTCATTTACCTGTGATAAAATCTACCAAAATATTTTTCAGTTTTTAAGATGTGTAACACAATATTGTGATATACAGCCCCCTATGTTCAAATAATGTGATGATATTAGGGGTTCTTAATAATTTAATTTTAATCTTTTCTGTAAGCATATAATAGTTTGACCAAAGAGTTATGTTAGATTGAACTATATTTTTTGAGGGATAATGTACTTTCTCAGTTAAAATACGAATTTTATGCCATTTAATGGGAGTTGTCCCTTCCAGTGGCTCTAAATGGAAATCTTTATAGACATTGGTTTTCTGAAAGATTGTCCTCTCATCTGCTAAAGAAAGAACAGTCTTTATTCTTTTTCATACCCTGGATCTTTAAATTCTGTGATTAGATCAACTAATAAGGGATTAAGAAAGTTTCACTTTTGTCTACCTCACTCCTTATTTTACTTTTTTTTTTGCCTAAGTGTCTAGCGACCCTGAAATATGTCCATTTTAAATGATAGAACATGAAATGAATATGCATTTTTTAGTACTTACCTGTATAGATGGTATTTTCTTGTTGTCTTGGGAGAACTCTGTCAAACCATGGGAATATTCATAACTCAAAAGTTTCTTAACTGAGATGTTTTACTTATTGCGTTTTGAAAGGAACAATGGTAAATACATGTATTTAACATCTCCATTCATCTTTGATTACTGAATTGTGGGATAATGCTGCTTTGTCATGTGACTTGGGTATTATGACAAATGTTCCATCGAATAGTATATATATGTTTGTACACATCTACCATAAACAACACACAATAGAAAACTTAGATGATTGGGTGGTGTTTTGCATCAAGTAATCGTTTTATTCTTCACTTAATTACTTAAAAATTTCACTTTTCAACCAAGTCACATATATATATATATATATATTTTTTTTTTTTTTGCCAGTCCTGGGCCTTGGACTCAGGGCCTGAGCACTGTCCCTGGCTTCTTCCCGCTCAAGGCTAGCACTCTGCCACTTGAGCCACAGCGCCGCTTCTGGCCGTTTTCTGTATATGTGGTGCTGGGGAATTGAACCTAGGGCCTCCTGTATCCGAGGCAGGCACTCTTGCCACTAGGCTATATCCCCAGCCCCCCAAGTCACATATTTTTAACAGAGTAATATACTTTAACTCAATTTTTTAAAACTATGTGATAGAAAAGAATATAAACTATGTGATAGAAAAGAATATATAGAAAAGAATATAAGAAAACCATTGAAATAATTTTTCAAAGAAGTATTTGGAAAATTACTCTAATAGACATGATTTCATTTATTATATCTAACCCAGGCATATATAGCATTCTCAGAGAAAAATGATATAAATCATAAGAGGAATATTAATTGATAATGTTATGGTTTCAGCTTGTCTAAAATTAATTTAATGGTATATTTTGCAAAAAAAAAAAAAGATTTTAAGCCAGGCACCTATGGCTCATGCGTATAATCCTAGGAGGCTGAGATATGTGGATTGCTGTTCAAAGCCAACCTGAGCAAAAAAGTCCCCATGAGACTCTTATCTCCAGTTAACCACCCTAAGACTGGAATTGTTGCTGTGGCTCCAGTAGCAGAGCACTAGCCTTGATCAGAAAGAGGCTCAGGGACAGTGCCCAGGCCCTGAGTTCAAGTCCCCTAAATAATAGAAAAAAAAAAAAAAGGATTCATAATGTTTGAGTTTAAGATGACATGCTTACCTTCTCCCTTGAGATAATAAATATATATTGCCAGTGGAGAATATAAAGCAAAACAAGATACCAATAAAATGTTTTATGGTATTTTGTTGATGCAAACTATTTTATTCAAATTTACACTGAATCTTAATTTCAACTGTCTATTTTAGATCTTAGAGTAGAAATTTATGCCATTCTTTTAAATTTCTTTTTTTTATACATATGTGATTAACTACAATGTAAAGTAGAAGTCACATAATAACATGTGTGTTTAAGGTTATTTAATAACTCTTAAAGAGATAATGTTAATGCATAAATCTAAGATGCCAATCTATTTACCTAATGAAAAGAAGTACTACTGTCTTGCATTTTTCTTTGTTATGGATTTGTGGTGCCTCAAGACTATTTTTTAAGTGATCAGTGTAGTCCTTATCTGTCATGGAAACAAATTCTCTCCTTGGGTGGCTGAGCAATAGGAGGAGAAATAAATTTCTTAGAATTGTATCCCCTAAAGGTTGCTATTCGTTATTGTTACAAGTTTGCAATAGAAATGGCTTTATCGCTATGTACAGAATATGATAAAATTTAAAGCTGTGAGAAATAATTAGAAGATAAATATAATGCATATATAATATACTATTAACAACATATAATGGCATATACAATAATATATTTACTTTTTTAGAAATTTTGAGTACATGAAAGCAAGTGTGGATCAACTTAAATCTGAATGTTGTTGATCTACAGAGTAATACAATTGGAAAACTAATGCCTGAAGGAAATTAAATGTTTTTTTTCTTTTCCAACAGCACATTTACATTTTATGTCTTGATGGCAGGTATGAACTCTATAAATCAGGAGACATCATACAAATCTGTTTCATTTAGCTTCATCTTTTCCACATTGCTCCTGGTCTAAACTTGAACAAGGTTTCCTGAGTCTTTTTTTTTTTTTTTTTGGCCAGTCCTGGGCCTTGGACTCAGGGCCTGAGCACTGTCCCTGGCTTCTTCCCGCTCAAGGCTAGCACTCTGCCACTTGAGCCACAGCGCCGCTTCTGGCCGTTTTTCTGTATATGTGGTGCTGGGGAATCGAACCTAGGGCCTCGTGTATCCGAGGCAGGCACTCTTGCCACTAGGCTATATCCCCAGCCCTCCTGAGTCTTTTTAAAAGACCATTTTAGTAGAAAAATAAAGCAAACGTGAGTGGAGTTATGTTTTCTGTTGCTAGTTTATATAAACCACATAATATAAAATCTATCTTATTTACATGTATACAGGCAAGTATATATATATGTTTTAAAATAAAAATTATAACACAGTTAAACATTTGTAGTTATATCAAAATGAATTTGACCTCCTAGTATTACTATATGTATAGAATCTATCCTTACCAATGGGTTAAATAGGTGATTAGAACAAACATAAGTAATAAAAATGAATAATTCATTATTTTATGTATCTTTTTGAAATTTAAATTTCTTCTATGTAAATTCAAACTTTTCTGGTTTATTCATTTTTGTTTTGAGCTATCAAAAAAATAAAATAGTTTTAGCTTATACCATAAAAATGTTATTTTTGCAGGGCACTGGTGGCTCATTCCTGTAATCCTAGCTACTCAGGAGCCTGAGGTCAAGGATAATGGTTTGAAGCTAGCCTGGGCAGAAAAGTACATGAGACTCTTATATCCAATGAAATCCCAGAAAAATCCAGAAATGATGCTGTGTCTTAAAGTGGTAGCGCATTAGCCTTGAGTGAAAAAACCCAGGGACAACACCCAGGGCCTAAGGTCAAGCTCCACCACCAACCAAAAAAAATTTTTTAAATGCTATTTCCGAACAACTGTAAAATGAGATGTAGGGAAATATGACTTTTCATTTTGGAAACCAAGATTTATCAGTTTATATGTGCTTACTGAGCTTGGGAATGAATAGCTCTTAGACATGATGCATGCAAAGTATTTGCAAAGTATTTTGCTTCATATAGTAAACTATTTCTAACCTGGTGGCAATAATATTTGGGTATTAAACTGAAGTTTCATCAACAAATACATGCATGCTTATTACTATTTACCACATGGCTTACTATGTGGCTTATCAGAGAAGACTTGTCTTCTCTAATTTAGTTATAGGTCCTCAAAATTTACCCAAGCACTTGTAAATTTATGAATTTTTTAAATCATGGTTTTCTTACTCTACCAGCCAGTCCAACATTAGCTAGTTACATAACTAACAGGAATTCTAAGTCATATCCATGGGCATGCACACACATTTATATTCATCACACACAGTTTTCTATGCATTATTAAATATTAACTGATAGAAAAGATGAGTAAATTATGTAGTGCTCAATTAGGACTCTGAAAAAAATTGAAGTTTAAGTAAAACATGTGGAATCTACAACTGAAAGTTTAACTGCACCAACAAAATTGCAAGAACAAGGTAGTGGGAGGGATAAAGGAGAAGTAAAATTATTTATTAAAATTATTATCTCTGCTGAAGGAAACAGGGAACAAATAAGAGGAGAAAGTGAACATGGTTCAATGGTTTCAGATTATTAAAAGTTTAAGATGAGTTGCAGTTCTTATGAGGAAAACAACTGAGTCTGAGTAAAGTGTTTAATATAGTATTTCTAAATATTTATGGAGAAATATATGCTTGGTTCTAACCATATAAAATAAAAAAGGAATTATTTTGGTATTAAAAAGTGAGGCAGAAATTTTTGGTTAATAAATAATAAAATTGATAATAACTAACCAAATCTGATCAATTTAGAAAAATAAAATGAAAGTCAGTATAAATTTTGTAATAATCACAATTAAAATGGGCATGCATGTTAATTATTATGTGATAAGTAAATAAACTCAAAATTGATTTAATTAAAAACAACAACAACCCAGCTGTATTGTCCATGGTGGTTCTTATCTGTGATCCTAGCTACTTTGGAAGTGGAAATAGGAAGCCTGTGACATGAGATCATTGTGGGAAAAAGTAGGAGGCCCTATTTGAAAGTCAAATTAAAGCAAAAATTACCCAGGGGCATAGCTAAATTGGAAGAGCTCTTGTCCAGCCAGAGTGAGATCCTGAATTCAAACACCAGATGGCCAAAACAACGACAAAAGAAGAAATAAATTTTAGTGTTTGTACAGTATTAGGGGCTGAGAATATGGCCTAGTGGCAAGAGTGTTTGCCTCCTATACATGAAGCCCTGGATTCAATTCCTCAGCACCACATATATAGAAAATGGCCAGAGGTGGCACTGTGGCTCAAGTGGCAGAGTGCTAGCCTTGAGCAAAAAGAAGCCAGGGACAGTGCTCAGGTCTGAGTCCAAGGCCCAGGACTGGCAAAAAAAAAAAATAATAATAAAATTAATAATAATAATAATATTAGGAAAAAAAGCATATGTAAATGAAAAGGCCTACATGGAAAATATGCATAGTTGTATCAACAACAAGTTAAAACATAGTACCTAATAAAGGGGGGCATTGCTTAATTTAAAAAAGATAAAGAATATGATGTGGTAAAAAAGATAACAAGGATTAGTATTCACTTTCCAAAAAAATAATAAAAAGGCAGCTACTATCCTGGTGCCCATGCTGGGAATTTCCTAGAAGACAGAGAAGCTGATTAAAACTAAAGCAGAATTATAATGGTAGATTTAATATTACTGTCAGAAGTAGACAACTCTAATATGAGAAAATGCCTAAGAAGAGCAGAATTGTACATGTATGTATATCAAATCTGAGTAGTGTTCTCTATTAATATTTAAAGTTTTTATACTCATATAAAAGAGACAGGAATAATATTTAAAGTTTTTATACTCATATAAAAGAGACAGGAATAACTTTATATTCATTAAGTAAAGAATATGTGTTTGTTTTGAATGTCTACTGAAGAATTATAATAATTTATCATTCACCTGGACACTCGGAAAGACAAATTTTAGAAGGAGAGCGTTAATATCTTATATTTTCTTTATCTTTTTGGGGGGAATGTTTATACTGAGGTTTGAAATGGGCTTTGTGCTTGTCAGGCTACATCTTTACTATAACTTTACCCCTGCTATTTGTTGAGTGTTGTTGAGATGGGTTCTGTCATAATTTTCTTCTCAGATACCTTAAAATTATAAGCAAGAATGTGTTTGTAAAATCTTTTTTAAAAAGTTTCATTGAGCTATAATTGAATTACCAAAATCACATCTGTTTTGTGCAACAGGGGATTGAACCCAGGATCCACACATGCTAGCCAGGAACCTTTAAAGTGCAGTTTGATACATTCCACTATTTGTGGTTAAAAAAAAAAAAAAAGATCTAACATGCGATTCACACAACTACAGAAAAAAAAAATCACAATTTAACCATTACTATAATATCAAAGAGTAAATGATGTGAAAAGCAACATAGAAAGTAATGATAATATAATAATGCCTCTATAACCAGATGAAAGCTATCTATGGCTAAAACTTATAGGCTCTGAAGAAGAAAGGAAAAATAAAAACCCTGGGGACTAATAAAAAGAGATAACAGAAGAAATGGTATGATAAATGAGATAGAAGTTCATAAAAATAATACATGAAATACGGAATTATAAACCAAAAAGGTACAGTAGAAAGATTAAATTTATCCAGGTTTAATTTTTGCTTTGAGAAATTGTGTCTGAGAAGTTAGAGAATAATAGTATCTGTGATTTTTTTCTGTCCTCTTGTAATAAAGTAGAGGTAAAGAAGAAAAACTTCAATCCCATCAAAGTCGTGTAAACTGTAGTGAGACAACATTCCTCTGAGAAAAACCATGTCAGCTTGTCCTATGCCTGGCCTCCTATCTCTTAGCATCCCTTTACTATGTTCCTTCCTCAGAAAAGCCCCAGTGAATCACATTCCATCACTGAGTGCATCCTTGCTCTTTGCTCAGACCTCCCTGCTGCTACTGCATGGGTTGCCTGCAAGATATATTCAATCTTGCTGACAAATGAATGGTCCATGTGCAAAAGCATTAACTAACATTCCATGAAGCAAACTTGGTAAATACACTGTTGAAGCTGAAGGGTTGAGGAGTCTATGTGCTTCCTTTCCTTGGAGGGATGGGTCATTGTGAGCATGATCTTGCTATTCTGAGGTTCCTTGGCAGGGTCATTTTCACGAATCCCCCTCTGTTGGACTACATTTACAGTGACTATGCATATATAAATACCACTGTATTTATGGTAACTTTATCATGTGTTGATAGTATGTCTTAAGAGCAGGTAAATGTTACAGTAGGTCTTAATGGTCAAATATTACTAGAGTCAATCCACTGAACAGAAAAAAAAAACTCACTTGTATTAAACAATACAAATTTAATTCCTTAACACCACTTCATTTGTTAGCAATTTTATTGTCTCCATAATTATTTAGTGGGTTATAATATATTGTTAACAAAACCAAGGTTGAATGCTTCATTCCATTTGAGAAATTTTCTTAGTTTGCAAGACTCAATGCAGTGTCTTTATTTTAGGAATTATGCCTCTTCCTTGCTCATGTGGAAGGCATAGCCTGCCATCTTTGAAAAATACAGTGCTGTAGTTCTTTTTGATGTATTAATTTACTTCTAACTTAAATTGTCTTTCTTGGGTACATAATTTTCTCCTGGAATTTTTTTTAACATGACCTTTTTTGTCAATTGTAAAATACTGAAGAACACTGTACACCTGCCTCAGTAATTCAATTACTGCCACATAGTTGACAATATTGAGGTTTGAAGTGGAGGCTGTGCACTTGCTACACAGGTTTTCTTACAGCTGAGCCATGCTGCCAGCCCTAATTTTTGGTGGTTACTTTTGAGATAGGGTGTTGCTTTCTGCCTCCACATACCTATAATAGGCTTCCTAGTAGGTAAGATTATAGACACCACTACATCCAGTTCTTTGGTGGGAAGCTGTCTTGAAAACATTTTCTTTTCTGTCCAGGCTGGGCTTAACCCAAGAACAGAAGAGCCTCAACCTTCAAAGTAGGTAGGTGTGAGCAAAGCACTTCATTGGTGGTACTGGATTTGAATTCAGGGCCTCGTGCTCCCTAAGCAAGTATTCTATCATATAAGTCATGATGCCAGCTCCTATTTTAGCCATTTAAAACTTTTTCTCCCCCTGAATGTTCTAATCCTTTTCCTAGTCACCTTAGAACTTAAGGACAAGACCATTAAATAAAAACATCTTTGGACAAAAGCTAAAATGGTCCCTCAAACAATGCCTCTTTCCTTAAATGTGGATGCTACATGAACACCCTGTAACAATCAGCTAATTCACACTCTTGACCCTAACTGCCTAATTACACAGAATCCTCATCCCTGCTCCAAGATCTTCCCATTTTATCCTAAAATTTATGTCACAACCCAAAAGACAATCTTTAGAATCACTGAATAGCTTCTTTGTCTTCTTGATACATCCATATTGAAGCCACTTTTCTTACCTATTCACCAGTGTTCTTTTCTTTAATTGGTGTTTGGGATGGGTGGCCATGTATGGTCTGATTGGGACTCTTAGAGTTAGGGCTTTTAGCTGTAAACCTCTAGTTTCAGTACTTAATGCTCTGCACCTGATTGTATCCCTGAGCATGTAATAGTCATGAGACAATATATTTGTTGACTAATTCCATAAGTTACAGATAAAGAGATATCAGGATAGATATTTTAGCATCTCAGTATTTTTGGGTTCAATGGATCTTTACAACTATGACGACATGGAATTTTCTAGATACTAATATGTATGCTTTTGTTACTTTATTGATTTTTTTTTTTTTTTTTTTTTTGGCCAGTCGTGGGCCTTGGACTCAGGGCCTGAGCACTGTCCCTGGCTTCTTCCTGCTCAAGGCTAGCACTCTGCCGGTTGAGCCACAGCGCCGCTTCTGGCCGTTTTCTGTGTATGTGGTGCTGGGGAATCGAACCTAGGACCTCGTGTATCCGAGGCAGGCACTCTTGCCACTAGGCTATATCCCCAGCCCCATGTTACTTTATTGATTGAACAGCATTTCCTTAGCAACAGGTAGCATTTATATATTTACTTCTGTATATTTTAATTTTAAAATTCCTACTGTTGCAAATTAATTATTTATCTACATACTGTTAGGTCCTCTCCCTGAGGGCTCCATGTAGATGCCCCCACCTCATCAAGTCTCCACCCAGTTACCTGGGTAACCTGCAGACTTGGAGGCAGTTATCTCCCCTTTCCCTGAGGTCACATCCTAATCACCTGGCCACACCCCTTGCTCCTGCCCTAGATATAAGGCAGGGCTGGGTGGGGGTTGCTCTCTCTCTCTCTCCCTTCTCTCGGGCCATGGATCATCTTGGCCACAGGCCAGCAGTTTGGTAATAAACTTTTCTCTCCTGCCTGAATACCACGTGGCATTCTCCTTTACCGGCTACCTACTTTAAAAAAACCTAACACATACCTACCTATTTTATTGATATTGATCCATTAATGCATATAAAGTCTTGTGAATGTCACTGAAGTAATTAGTTCATTCTAATTGTTATAACTTTCTGAGATTACTCATTAGTCCTTTACAGAGTAGCTCTCTCTCTGTGTTTGGGTATGTATTTATCAGTGAAGGGAGAAAATTTCTGGTAATAGGGTATTCAGACTTCAAGAAATGTTGAAAAGGCAGGAATGAGTTTATGTTTAGGAACAATCTGTCATGCTTCTGCTCTATTCAAGTTTTAAGATACTTTATGACTTAAGATACTTTATCTTTCAAAGAACTCAGTGCAGTGAATGGCCATGTAGGAAACAAAGCACTTGAAAGAAAAAAGTACAACACAATTAAATTCTAATTGTAGATCAAAGTAAAATATTGATCAAAAAATCAATTTGCTGAGTTCAAAGACAAAACTGAACTTCCTATTCATTTTTATCTAATTACTAATTCTCTATTGATATGCATATGTTTCAAGTAAATACCCTCTCTTTATGCTGTCTTGCTAAGGAGAACTTCCAGTTGATTTCCTTCGGGTCTTACAGGTGTAGCTGGAATTATACTAGTAAGTTTTTAGTCACATATAACTGGATGACTTTAGCTTTCCACCTCTTACACCACAGACGAATTTGAGAGTACAGGTGGCACTTATGTTCATGGAGGTTATGGTAGGGAGAGTGTTGAAGAGGGAAGAGAACAGTCTTCCCTCCTGCTTGCTCTCCAATGGGCAGCTGGTTTCCAAAATTTCAGAGGATTCTATAGCTCTTTCTGTACTCTTGAAGGAAATGATCACCAGGAAGAGAGGGTAAAGTAAATTCCATTTCAACATATTAATTTATGGGGCATCTAATCATTCTTTACTAAAAACCAACCAACAAACCAACAAACAACACACCAGCACACCCAAAACACTTCTAAATGGTATATTCAAGAGAATAAAAGATGACTTTAAAAGACTGATAAGAAATTTAAGAGAATATGGTATAAAAGGTTTGGAAAAGCCTCTAAATCTAAATATACATGTATGCAAATAATAAGACCAAAATTGTGATGTTATAGAAAAATAATATAGAAATAAAATTCTTGGACTTATGGGGAAAATTACATATACAGTGAGAGAGAATATTTTAAAGTGTTTTTTCTTGTTGTTAAAGACTAAGGTAAAGATGTTATTTATCTTTAGGTTTTAAATATACTTGCTAAAGTTTTATAGAAAGCAATTACTGATAGACATACAATACAGAATCTATCTACAACAGTAAAAGAACAACTGTGGAAAAACAAAAAGGATGAATAAAAATAGTAAAAAGGTAAAATCTAATTAAGGCCTGAGACAAATAAGATGACTAATTTCTACTCAAAATATTATTACAATACTGTCAGACTGGGAGCTGATAAACATATCAGCAATAATGGCAGCATATGTTTTATTTATAAAGTGCTTATAGTAAACTCTAGTACAGAGAAGTTAGAAGAAAACATTAATATTATTCCAGAAAATTAATAACTAAAGAAGGAACCCAAAATAAGGCAATAATAATAGAAATCATTTCATTTTACAGGAAGATGTTCCTTAAAATATTTTATGTTTTATTATTTATTTGTTGTTTATTTATATTTATTTATTATTTATTTTGTCTGCCACTGGGACTCCCTCATTATCAGATGCTTTCACTCATTGACTGATGCTCTATCACCTAAACCATGGCTCTAACTCCTATAAATGTTCAAATCAAGTTTAAAATGTTTTCCTGACTAATTCAGATCAGACATTCTGAACTAAAAAACACTAGTCAGTAAGTTATACAGTGGAGCTCACATTGTGATTTAGCCACCACTAGGAAATAGGGTTCCTTGGATAAATGGCAGAACCCTTTAGGGGGTAGGCTGAAAGTGCCTGGAGATTCATTCATTCAGTTTGTTATTTCAATACTAGGTTTTGAATTCAAGGCCTTGAATCTGTTAGGCTGTGGTGTTATACTATTTGATTCATAGCTCCACTCTTGCTTTTTTCTGGCTATTTAGGAACTTTACTGTAGACAACATTTTCTGCAGAGGTTGGCCTTGAACTCTGATCCCCCAGATCTCAGCCTCCTGAGTAGCTAAGATTAGAGACTGTGAGCTCCTGGCACATGACATGGAGATTCTTATGTGTAACAGAGTATAAGAAAGAAGTTTTGTACCCAAGACCTGTGAGGTTGTGTATAAATTCTCACACCTACTTGAAAGGTTCTATTTCATAAACATCGAAAACAATAGGTGCAGTGGTCTAAAAGCCATCAAAATATTCTAAAGTCCATAAAAACAACCTTCTGTTTATTGGTCCTGTGAGGAAAATAGTATTGGAGCATTGCCTTATTTTGAAAACTGGAAAATAATATGAAATAGTAACTATCATTCTTTTCTTGTAAAAGTTGTGCCAGAGCTAACAAAGCAATAGACTTATATTTAACTCCATAGGAGAGGCAATGCGGTTAGTAAATGCACACCAAACAATTGAGTTTGCACTGCAGTCTCTGATGGATTTTGTAATACACACCAATGGCTGCCACCATCAGTGCAGTAGGAGGCTGGAAGTTTTCTACTGACTGGATGAAAGGGGCAACACCGAACATACTGAGAGCAATCCCAAGAAGAGAAGCGGCCACTTGTGAGGGACTCAGAATCACTCATACATACTTTTTGTTGTTGCCAAAACGCAAACACCTAATCAGTATAACCATGTATTTATAAAAAGTACAGCAAGTCAGTTGCTGGTGGCTCACACCTGTAATCCTAGCTATTCAGGAGGCTGGAAAGTTCATGAGACTGTTCAACCACCAAAAAGCAGGAAGTAGAGCTGTGGCTTAAATGGTAGAGCAGCATAAAAGTTTAGGAACAGCACCCAGCCACTGAATTCAAGCCTTAGGACTGGCACAAAAACAAACAAAAAAAATGAAACAAAAAACTATTCACTCCAAAAACTAGGAGTACAATCAGAAAAATGTTTTTAACAAGTAGTTCAGGTTCTTTAGTCATAAATTGAAAAAATGAAAGTGAGAGAGAAGGACCTTATGCTTCTTACTATGTTATAGACATATTAAGTAAAAGCAATGTTGTCAAACTGCAGAAATTTGAATGGTGATTGAACAATTGATGGAATTAAGACATTATTATCAAGTTTGAGGATAATGGTGATTTCTAGAGTAATTGCTTAAAGTTGCAGAGTAAAATATTCATGAAGGAGAACCTAAGATATCTATAGTTTCTTCAAAAATACAAAGTGTGAAAAATAAAGGCCATTTGTTGAAACTATTTGACAGAAACATGACTGGTCAGACTACTCTTTTACTTTGGCATGTGTTTAAATTTTTCTGTAGTAAAAGAAACTAATAATAGAACAGTCAAACAAATATTCTTTTAAAATGCAATTTTATTAGGAAGAAAGACCTTTTGGCTATATATATAATTTCAAAGAAATCTGCATATGTAGCTGGAAATAGGATGTGAGGGTAAGAAAATTAATAAGGGAAAAGCATTTGATTCTCATTTCATCTATTTCACTAAAGAGAATTCTTTCATGTTTATAAATTGGGATGATAACGAACAATGAAATATAGTGAAGTACTTGGTAAAAGTGTGAATCTAAACTTCAGATATATGCAACTTGTACTTATCAGAAAGAATTATGAAATACCACAAATTCCAGTTAATTGATATAGTCATATAGTCACTTATTTGTTTTCGAAGGACATAAGCACTTAAATTTTTGGTGCTTACAGAAGCATAGACATCTCATCTAAATTAATCATTATGACTTTGCCATTTTAATAGCCTTTTCTTTGATCAATTTTTAAAATGATATATTTCATTCTTTCTATCATGCAGTGGCAATGTAAGAATAACCCAATAATTAGAAACATGGGCTTGAACTTAAAGCCTAGCTTTTTGCTCAAGACCAATACTCTACCACTTGAGTAACAGCTCTACTTCTATCACTTGTTGTTGTTGTCAATCAGAGATAGGAATCTTGTGATTTTTCTTGCCTAGACTGGCCTTGAACTGTGATCCTCTGATCTCAACCTCCTAAGTAGCTACAATTACAGGAATGAACTATTGTTGCCTGGCTCAACATTATAATCTTTTTTTTTTTTTTTTTTTTTTTTTTTTGGCCAGTCCTGGGCCTTGGACTCCGGGCCTGAGCACTGTCCCTGGCTTCTTCCCGCTCAAGGCTAGCACTCCGCCACTTGAGCCACAGCGTCGCTTCTGGCCGTTTTCTGTATATCAACATTACAATCTTAAAGTACATTTTATTGTTATAAATGGTAAATAATTTTTTTTTTTCCTGTCCTGGGCCTTGGACTCAGGGGCTGAGCACTGCCCCTGGCTTCTCTTTTGCTCAAGGCTAGCACTCTGCCACTTGAGTCATAGCGCCACTTCTGGCCATTTTCTATATATGTGGTGCTGGGGAATTGAACCCAGGGCTTCATGTATACGAGTCAAGCACTCTTGCCACTAGGCCATATTTCCAGCCCAATGGTAAAGATTTTAATGATGCATATTAGAGCTCAGCATCTTTCCAACATTTATATGTCCATGTAATGAAAATGGGAAAATTTCAAACTAGCTATTTAAAATTTATTGTCTAAATGCATTTACTGAGCTGTCTTTCCAGTTTTTGTTACAATTTTGTGGACAAAATCTTAGCAGTTTTCCCCAAAGGAACAAAAATGTAAAATTTAATTTTGCCATTATAAAAGAAGTGTTGAGAGTTGGCTATAAAAACTAAACTAGAAAAATGTTTAGGTTTTCTTTTTTCTTACTTAGAAATTAGGAGAGCCCAAAGACAGAAAAAAAATAAAGTTAATCAAAACCTTCAAACAAACAATTATTCTCTAGAGAGTACCAGAAGGTATTTGTATAGCTAAAGGAAAAGAAACTGAGTTATAACATATATTAAATTTAAAAGTGGCAAAAACTGCAAAATTACTTGCAATTTCTATTTCCAACACAAATGGTTATCTAATTTCTTTCATCTATTCAAGTGAAAGTACTTTCTTTAATCTTCTTAAGTCTCCGTTAAGAACATTAAACTGTGGATCAGAAAAGTCATGTTCTAGGTCTGCCTTTAATATTTCATACTCATAACTCTGGGCAATTCACTTCAGCTCTTTAGTTTCAGTTTTACCTTCATTCAGCTTCAGTTTTATTTTCTATTATGATAAAGTAGTTGTCATAATACTTATCTTTCTTTCCTTAGGGTTATGGTGAGATCAAATAATTACATGAAAGCACACTGGAAAATCGTAGGAGTATTTAAATATTAATAACTGCTCAAAACGACAGCCTGCCATTCCAGTAAGAAAGATCAGGTTAGACTGGGAGCAGATGAGTAGGGAGACAAAAACCAGTGTCAGTCAGTGCTGTCTGTAAAACTGAGGTGGGGAACTGCCACATTCAGGATAACACACTCACTGAAGAAATGGTCTCTACAGGCAACTTACATTGATCCTCAAGCTGTGGGGACCTCAAGGGCTTTAAGGAAAAAGAATTCCTTCACAAAGAAATTCTTGGATGCTCTTCTGTTTTAAGGCAATGGAGCCAGAGTGCCTCTTCCAGAGTAGCCAATTAATTATAGTTGTGATTTTCCCACCTTTGCTTCTGTCTCCACCTGTTTCTTAGTTATATGAACTTGGATAGATTAATTCACTCTCTGAGCTTTGATGTCTACACTAGTGACAGTTTACCACCAGCTTCTGTTAAGGTAAAGAGCAGAACTTACTAGTGCCCAATCACTAAGCAACTTTATTTCCTTCCCACTTTTGTTCAAATGAGCATGGTGGATTATTTTGTTATTTTTTTTCCCCAGCAAAGACTTGCACAGAAGTAGATATATTTTATGAATTCCTAGTCACATACACCCACATTTTAAAAGAGTCTTCCCAACATTTCTCCCAAAAAGTACAGTTGTTTTCATTCCATTAAAATCCAAGTGCAATTATATAATCAAAACTTCAATCTTCCTTTGAGATGAAAACACTTTACTTCAAATAGTATGTGTATCTTTGGGATGAAAGCAATAGCAGTAAAGGTAGCTTGGTTCATTTCTCCATTTCCCTATCTTCTGTTAATTTTTTTTTTCAATATCATCTCCAGTATCATCACTACTTATACATTACATTGGCTCTTCCAGTGTTGGGATGAGTGGAAAAGAGGGGGAAATATGTAGTCATGAGCTGGCATATTTGTCTTTTCTAGGCTTGGGAATTTGGGATTCTCAGCACATGATCTCTCACTGTGAGACTTTATCCACTGTATGATGCATTTTGTATATCTTATCTGATGTGGCCCTTGCTTTGGATTCCTCCCTGAGCCCTTAATACCTATTACTAGACCTGGCTTCCCTTACTCCATGAAAGCAAACTTTACATAGTTTCACATATTTGTTGACTGCTTATCTTCCCTCAATAGACTGTTGAGATTTTAGAAGCCAAAGATTTTTTATATGGCTCATGATTGCATTGCCTGCCATGTGCTTGATGTTTCAGAAAGTATTTGTTGAAGAAAGGAGGGAATGAATTAACATTTGGGGGGACCCCCTCTATATTGGTGACTCATTGGTTCTACTCAGCCTTTGTTTAGAAAGCCAACCCTTTCCTTGATGGTTTCAGTTCAAATATCATTAGTAATCCTCAAAACTCCAATGTCTGACCAGTTGACATGCAGCTACT
The DNA here is from genome assembly GCF_023159225.1 of Perognathus longimembris pacificus. NCBI lineage: Eukaryota > Metazoa > Chordata > Mammalia > Rodentia > Heteromyidae > Perognathus > Perognathus longimembris. The sequence continues at coordinate 99,835,758 of NC_063162.1, read as the reverse complement.
TTGCAACTCAGCTTTCTCCAATCTGGAAGGAGCTGGATAATCACAACCATTTTATTGTCTTTTCTCAGACATCAGTGTAGCATCTGTCTCAGTAACTTTTAAGGGGTAAAGTCAAGCTTTCTGAGTCTTAACATCTCCTCTCACTGGCTCAAAATGGTTATTGTTTATTTCTTTATTCACACTGATAGCACAGTTCTTAGTACCTTTGTACAAAGAAATTCTCTCTCAAACCTCCTCTCTCTCTGTACCCTTAGCCACTTAAAGGTTATTGATGTGGATTTGAAGTAAGATTTGCAAGGCAAAATGGCAGGCATTTTCCTTGACAGCCCTGAGTAGCTAGCATCAGACTACTTGCTTTAGATCTATGGCTTTGCTCTCTAACATCAGGGCTTCAGTCAAATTTGAATCAGAGAAGTTCTACTTTGAAATCCTATTACTCTTGCTATAAAGAGCTGCTGTAAGTGTTCTAATGAGATTAACTTAGTCAATCATGTAACACACTGCTTAAAATTTATTTCTTTTTTATTGTCTTTGCTGAATTACTTGCTTGTTGCAGTTATTAAAATAATATATAGGATTCTAGCCCATAATTGCATTTCCTGGGAGATTTTAAGCATATAAGAGAAGTTGTATTTTTTCAATCAAGAGAAGGAAAAATGATAATAAATAAGAAAATCCCTGAGATCACGATAAATACTTTACACGTAAGTTATAGTATTTATTTTTTCCCTGACAAGAATATATCATCTTCTGCTACTAATTTTAAATTTCACTTTCAGTTTGCAGGCTAGGCAATTTTAAATTGTCAGAGCCACATAAATTACAAACTTACTTTAATAGCAAAGGCTGCTTTTTGATATCCAGTGGTTAAATCTGAAATATGCTTTATAGCAAAGTATGAGATTAAAGAGTTTCACCTTTAAGGGTGGTGTACATGTGCTTTTGGTACTCCCTTTAAAAATTAACTATTCATCTTTAGTAGAGAGTGAAATTCATCAGGGACACAGCATTGCATGTGAGCTCATTCTCCTGTTACCTTGATGTATGGAATTATTCCCTCAGCTCCAAGTCTAATCAAATGTGACCACAATTCATCTAATACTTTCTTCTGGATCTGTTCAGCCTTACCAATATTACCAACAAATTAATTCTACAGAGACACACATAGGAAAAGCCTTCTGTAACCCAGTAATTCTTTGGGTTGTTATGTTTTTTTGGAGAGGAACTTGAAGTAGCTTTATTCAAGTTATAATTACTCTAAGAACTCTGATCATTATTCGAATATAGTAGTGTGCAATGCAAGACAAATTTAAATATTTTCTTCAAATGCCACATCTATTTACAAGAAGCAGAATAATATGTAATAGAACAGTAGTGTAATATGAAATGAGTTATTTGGGTATACCATTTACAGAATTTCTAGTCAGCATGTATTGTATGCCTCCCCCATCTTAACTGCATGTGTCACAAAGGTACTCTGTGAGATTCACATTTCAGCACCCACGCAAAGAATAAGACCAACCTCCAAAGAGGGAAATCATGTAAATCATTATCAAACTTTTCATACTTCTATCTGTGCCAAAAGTAATCTCCAAAAGGAGCATTTTATAAGTCTCAACAATCTTATATATAATCACAAAATATATCAAAATGTAAAATCCAGATCCCTAACCCAAGCTGCCATGAGCTGGAGCACATGATCTGGTGATCACCGATGCTGTGCCTTCTGCTAGCTAGCTTCCTTAGGACTATGCTTTGATGCCTGAACTACTCACAGTACGCACAGTGTGGCTGCCTTGGACCACACAGTGTCAAAGGTTGGATTGATTGGCATGATGGTGATTAATTATGGCTGCTCTTGGGAAGTCATGAACTTTTACCCTATATAGCCAAAGGTGCTAAGAGAAGGGAGAACACTGGTCATCATTTTGAGGAAAACAGGACTTATATGAGTAGATTATGGCTGTGATCATGCTGTACTACTTTATAGTTGATTTTTTTTTTTTTTTTTTTTGCTAGTCCTGAGCCTTGGACTCAGGGCCTGAGCACTGTCCCTGGCTTCTTTTTGCTTAAGGCTAGCACTCTGCCACTTGAGCCACAGCGTCACTTCTGGCCATTTTCTGTATATGTGGTGCTGGGTAATTGAACCCAGGGCTTCATGTATAGGAGGCAAGCACTCTTGCCACTAGGGCATATCCCCAGCCAACTACTTTATAGTTGAGAAGGTATTGAGAGATCAGTATTTTTTCTTTTTCTTTTTCTTTTTTTGGCCATTCCTAGGGCTTGGAGTCAAGGCCTGAGCACTGTCCCTGGCTTCCTTTTGCTCAAGGCTAGCACTCTGCCACTTGAGCCACAGCGCCATTTCTGGCCGTTTTCTATATATGTGGTGCTGGGGAATTGAACCCAGGGCTTCATGTATACAAGGCAAGCACTCTTGCCACTAGGCCATATCCCCAGCCCCAGGTCAGTATTTTTTGTATAGGCCTCTACTATGGCTGGAATTCATGGTTTTGTGCCCTTGCTTGGCTTGTTCATGTTTGGCTACCACTTGAAGTATGCCTATAGCCAAACTTTTGGCCATTATTATGGAAGTGAAGTCTTGAGGACTTTTTTTGGCAAAGGCTGCCTTCAAACCACAATTCTCCACTTCTCAAAGTCCTGCATATCTAGGGTTACAGGCATAAATAACCACTGCCCAACCAGGTAGCTTGAGAATTCTTAGGGCCTAGGTACTGTCTCTGAGCCTTTTTGCTCCAGGTTATTTCTCTACCACTTGAACCACAGCTCTGCTTTTCATTTTTTTGTTGGTTAACTGGAGATAAGATTCTCACAGACGTTCCTGCCTGGGCTGGCTTCAAGCCACAGTTCCCAGATCTCTGCCTCCTGAGTAGCTAAGATTATAGGCTAGCTCAATATTTTTTTAAAGCATTCATGTGAAATAAGTTTTTGCTGCCTTCATTTGCATTGGATGATCATAGACATGGCTTTAATTCAGCTCTTTTTTTGTTTTTTTTTACCGATTTCCAAAAGAAATCTAGTTAACTTGGTTTTCTGTGATCATAAAAAAGATCTATTTTAAGGTCATAGAAAAATATATGGCATGGGTCACATAGCTATTTCTTATCTTTCTCTTTCTCTGATCTTTCTAATCAAGATTTTTTACTTTCAAATTCTCTATTGATGTAGTAATAAAATAAACCCAGAATAAGATGTATCACTAGTGCTGCCTTATAAGTTTGTAACATTGTACAATCATAAATAGTGATTAATATAATAATATTTTCTTTACTACTGAAATAAACCCAGATCCAGTAACCACTCCCATACTGTTCTCCCTTCCTTATGTCTGTAAAATTCCCTGCTCTGCTTATTTTGTACTGGAATCATACAATACCTGGGCATTTATATTTGGCTTCTTTCATTTATTCTTTGTTTTCAAAGTTCATGCATGCTACAACAAATATTAGTAGTTCCTTCCTTTTTTAAGATTTATTTATTTATTTTTATTGACAAACTGATATACATAGCGGTTACAGGCTCATATGTTAGGCATTGGATACATTTCTTGTACTGTTTATTACCTCCTCCCTCATTCCCCCTCCCCCTCCCCTTTTCCCTTTCCCCCCATGAGTTGTTCAGTAGATTTACACTAAACAGTTTTGTAAGTATTGCTTTTGTAATCATTTGTCTTTTTTACCCTGTGACTCTCGATTTTGGTATTCCCTTTCAGTTTCCTAGTTATAATACTTCCTGTCTATGGCTAAATAATGTCCATTGTTTACAGACACAACACTATCCATTCATCAGTTAATGAACATTTATTTTGTTTTCTCTGCCTTTTGGCAATTATAAATAGTACATCTATCAACATCTGTGTATGAGTTTTGTTTGAACACCTGATTTAAAATTATTTGGATACAAACCCAAGAGTATAATTCCTAGATCATATGGTAATGCTATAAACTTATTAAAGGAACTGTCAAACTTTTTTTCTGCAACAGCTGTAGCATTTTATACTCCTATCCACAATGCATGCAGAATCTACTTTCTCTGCATCCTTGCCAATAAGTTCGTTGTTTTTCTTGTTTGTTTATTTTTAATTAGAGCTCTTCTCATGTAAATGAAGTTATATCTGAGTTTAGCTTTGATTTGCATTCCCAAATGATGGATGATGTTGACCTTGTTGGTTCTTTAAATATTGTACTTGGTGAAAGGTGTGCTTATGGATTCGGTCCATTTTTAAACTGGACATCTTTTGTTGTTAAGTAGTAAGTGTTCTTTGTGTATTCCAGATAGTAGGCCCTTGTCAAACAGTTCATAATTTCCTTATCTGGTGAGCTATTTTTTTCTCTAATTTCTTGGATAATGTCCTTTGATTCTGCCTCTAGTATTTGCTTCCAGTGTCATGTTTCTCTATTTTCTAACAGAAACAACTATTGTCCTTCCTCACATGTGAAGAAACAGTTCTGGGTTCTTTCCAACCATTGTGCCAGTACAACTATCATTGTCATTAAAGTATAGACTTTATTAGATATCATGTTGCATGATCTAAGCAAAGACTGCTCTACATAAAGTAAAAAATCATACCAGTAGTTATGAAAATAATATATTCTCCATATACTTTTCAATAAGAGAGGTCTCATATTGTGAGCAAAGATTCTTTAAAAATGTTATACAAAAAAATGCATCTGTTATTCTAATCCAATCATTCCTAGCAAAGAAGTGAATGCAATGGCTTGTGGGTTTTAAGGAATTAGTAACTTTTCCCTAGGAGCATTAACAACTCTGATACTCTCCAGATAGACCACTCTTTTTAAAGTGATTTTCTTGGAATCTTCAACTTGGTAAGATTAGGTCATGTGTGAAATACTTAAAAAAAGAAAGAATTAAAAATACATACTAGTTTGTGAATTAACTCTCAGTCATAAATAAATAAATGTTGACCTTATGATTTGAGACAGAAGCAAGTTGTTGTATTTTTATTATCAAGAATATATTTCAGTCTATCCTTACCCCTGTGATACAGATATATCAGCTTGACATGTCTTTACTTTCACATTCTCTTTCTCTCCAAGCTGGCTTGATGGTAGCACCTACAGAACAAATATTGGGCAACTTTTACAGACAGTGACAGGGCAGGAAATGGAAAGGAAGCCCAAATGCTCCCTTAAGGAGGTAATGTTTCCAGTTGGTTTCATATCTGCATCCAGTTTTACAGCTACTCCCCAACAATTCTGGGGAAAGATATCTTTATTCCTATGAATCTTATTTGATCAAATAAAGTGTTTATATCAGGTATAAAAGACTGTCTTAAAAATGTTCAAATTTTATGTGTAGGCTGGATTCTAGCATCATTGAAGAGATAAATTTGTTCCATAATTTTCAACTTTGCAGAATTTTAGTCATAGTGCAGCTATATACACTTTTGAAATTGTATATGTTCTCTCACATGTGTGTGTGTCTGGACACATATTCACACACATGCGTACACAGGTAGTTGGCTATAGTAAGTTGAGGAGGCTACTACCTCCTAGACGAGATGTATAGGTTGTAACTCCTGGTAATCCTGAATGTGATATTTGAAAAAAATAAGGTTTTTACAGATTTAATAAATTCAATTATATTTAAATAAGATTAGTTCAATACTAGTGGACGCCTAATTCTGTCCATCCTTGTTGTCTTTCTAGGAGTGAGCATAGATTTATTGTACAGAAGTAGGAGAAGGCACAGAAGACAAAGTGATGCAAAGGCAGAGGTCGAGATGGCAGTGATACTTCCAGGCATTCTTACATAGCTGCTGATGGTTGGCTACAGAACTCCCACAAGGTATCAAATTCTGGAAATGCACATGCTCCCAAAACAGATTAGAGCTTGACACTGGTGGTGCAAGCTTGAAATCCTTGTTCTTTAGAAGGCTGTGATCTGAGGATTGCAATTCAAAGCCATCATGTACAGGAAAGTCCATGAGACTCTTATTTCCAGTTAACCACCAAAAAAAGTCACAAGCCGAGCTGTGATAGAGCATCAGCTTTGAGTTCGTAGGCCTTGAGTTCAAGCCTTAGGTCTAGCACACATAAAAAAACAGCTTAATGTTTGCTTATCATCTATACATACTATCCAGTATACTTTAATCACCTCTAGATTACTTATGATACTTAGTACAGTGTAACTATCATGTAAATATTTGTTACATCACATTGCTTAGGGAATAAAGACAAAAAAAGGGGTCTATATATGTTTAGTACAGAACAATAGGCCTACATTTGTTGATGTGAGAGACAAGGAGTATAGTGGACTAGCTCTACTTTACCAAAGCTTGCAGACAGCCAACAGAAGGGAGAGATAAGAAAATATCCCCTCCCTTGAAGCCTTTCTGGAAATGTGACACTGGAGTGCTTGATCTCAAATTTCTTGCCTTTGTAATCATGAAAATATATTGATTGCTTTTGTATTAGCTGTGTAAGTTTATGGTTTTCTCATGGCAATCTCAGGAATCAAATACTAGCAAGTGGGGTGCTGTTGTAAAATTACTGGAAATGTGGCTGTGCCTCTGGGATTAAAACATGACTTAAGACAGGAAAAATTCAGAAGAGAGTTATAGGCATATTTCCTTGAGGAAACTATTGGGTAAAATATGGATACGTAGGTGATTTTTCTGAGTTCTCAGAGGAAATGAAGAACATATTAAAAACTGTAGGAAAACAGTTTTTTGTCATACAATGGCAGAAAACTTGGCAAAATCATTTCCTACAGTTGATTATAAAACAGAGCTTGCAAGCAGTGAATGAACTTGGATATTTAACTGAACATATTTCTAAACAATGTAAAAAAGATGTGGCTTGATTACTACTTGCTGCCTATAGCAAACTAGAAAGAAAGAGATAAACTCAGGAAAGAACTGTTAAGCAGAATGGAATCCACATTTGACTATTTGTAGGAGTTCTGGGCCTGGACTGATTTAATTATATACCCAAATTAGGCTATTCACTGTTGGAAAGCCATGCTCTGGAGAGACATCCAAAGAGATGTTTGGAAAACATTTGCTGAAGTGATTGGGGATGTAACTCATGGACCCAATTAACTCACTCAATGAGGTTATTATCCAGGGATTACCAGGCAGGATCTGTGGAGATTCCTCATTTCCAGCAGTGTGGGTCGGTGTGACATGCAAGGAAAGCAGAGAAGGGTTTTGAGAATGCTGTATTAGCAGAACAGTGTCAAGTGGGGCAGAAAAGGGTTGGAATGAAGGGTGGCTGGTTGACTTGTGAAATTCTACAGGCAAGATGTGAGCTGAAAGTGATCACACTGAAAACAGTTGCTATTGCTCAGGGAAAACAAAGAATATAAGTAAGAAAAGACAAGAGCCACAGGCAGATGCTGAAGCCACAAAAGTTGGTCCAAGAGGGGACAGAGTTGTAGCCATAGCGCTTGAGGGAGAATGAAGCTGTGTTTTAGATTACCAAGTTACTACTAATCCATTGTAACTATCCAAGAAACAAATGCATTTGTACTTCTGGAAATTTTAATTTATAACTGGCATTTTATTTTTTGTAATATTTTAAACCTTCTTCCCAACAGAATATGTGCCTTACAGGCACTCTTTCTCTCTTCTTTCCCCTTTCTCTCTCTCATGTTTTTGGTCTTTCTCTGTTACTTTCTTTTTTTCTATGCCTTCTTAGGTTTCCTCTTTCCATCCTTCTCCTTTTCTTACATACATATAAAACCTATGCAAAAGCAGAGTTGTGAATATAGCATAGTATGAATTATATTTGGATTGGTTAATCCAGTTTTAAACCCCTCTGTATCATTTTGAGCAAATGATTAACCTCTATACATATACTTAAAAATTTTAGCTACAGGTAATGATATAGTTCTTATGAATTTTAATTTAGAAAATAGATTCTAATTGGCAAGTTCAGTGCATGGTTATTTCTTTCTTTCCCCTTTTTGGAGTAGGGATATTGTGAATGAGGAATAGGAGGGGGGATTCTGTAATCATGAAGTGGTGACTGAAAATTTTGAACATTGAAAATGACTTAGGGGTTTGGGTTTACTGTTAAAAGTCACACACATATATTTATACATATGTATATGTATAGGTATATACGTATGTGTATATATATATATACATATATATATAGATATATTTCTGTTAAAAGTCCTGTCTTGCCCAGTGCTGATGGCTGACACTTGTAGTGCTCAGTAGGCTGAGATCTGAGGATTGTAGTTTGAAAGTGGAAGAGTGCTAGCCTTGAGCATAAACACTCTGGGATAATGCCCAGGCCCTGAGTTAAAAAATAAAGTTCTATCTGACTAAATTATTAAGACATGACATAAATGTATTGGTTCAAATTATGAAAGCTAACTATCTACTTGTATTTGAAGTCCTTCCTTCCTTCCTTCCTTCCTTCCTTCCTTCCTTCCTTCCTTCCATCCTTCTTTCCTTTTTTTCATTCTTCTTCCCTTTTTTCTTTTTGTGTGCATGTGTGTCAGTCCTGGAGCTTGAATTCAGGGCCTGGGCACTGATCCTGAGCTTCTTGGCTCAAGATTAGCATTCTACCATTTGAGCCACACCTCCACTTCTAGATTTTGGTGGTTAATTGGAGACAGAATCTCACAGACTTTCCTTCCCTAGGCTGGCTTTGGATCACAATCCTCAGATCTCAGCCTCCTTGTTGTATGAGGCACCAATGCCCTCCTTGAGGTTTGATTTCTGAAGACACTTGTAAAGCATAGCCATGCTATTTTCCTCTTCCTGAATCATAGACACTTCATCTCAGATGGGCAGGGTAAAAAATGTCTCAAAAGAAAGTATCTGTATGCATGAATGGCTTCTGCAACATTGTGTTCATGTACAAAAAGCCTGAATTTGAAAACGAATTCCTCAAAATTATCATTGTTGTTTTATTTTTAACATATTATGTAAACTAATTTCTTCTTGCTTTTGTTTGGTTTAGACACTGTTGTTACTGTATTTGATTTAGGTACCCTGGGTAATATATATATATATATATATATATATATATACATGTATATATATATATATGTCTGAATTAGGGAAGGAAAAGGAACATCAAAATGGTGAGACAAAGGGTAAAAGGCAAACCAATGCAATAGCAACACTTACAAGACAATATATTGTAAACTAAAGGTACAACCAGGGGGTAGAGGAATTGGGGAGAAGGGACGAGGGAGAAATGTGAGGAGGGAGGTAACAAGTTTGACAAGAAATGTACTCACGACATTATTTATGTAACTGTAACCCCTCTGCACATCACCTTAACAATAACAATTAAAAATATTGGGGCTGGGAATATGGCCTAGTGGCAAGAGTGCTTGCATAGTATACATGAAGCCATGGGTTCAATTCCCCAGCACTACATATATAGAAAATGGCCAGAAGTGGCACTGTGGCTCAAGTGGCAGAGTGCTAGCCTTGAGCAAAAAGAAGCCAGGGACAGTGCTCAGGCCCTGAGTTCAAGCCCCAGGACTGGCAAAAAAAAAAGGAGAAAAGAAAAAAGAAAAAAATATTATAATACAAGTGGAAGTAAATTTGAAATGAGTTGTGCTCTAAAATTTCCTGAAGCATAAGGAAGAGTCACCTACAACTTTACACAATGTCTTCAAAGTATTTCTATTCTTTTCTTAGCAGTGACTAAGGCAGTAGATTTCTATTTTTTCCTTAGCCCTACTTAGAGATTACGGTCATCATATCTGGGGTAAAGTGTGCGGTTTTGTAATACTAACCCATGGTATCAGAAGATCACAAGGCCCACAATAAGTTCCTTTTTTCAAAAATTCTATCATCATATGTCATTTAACATGATGATGTCCTTCTATTTCCCGTATGTTGGTTGATATAGCTAGATCTTGATTGCTTTTATGTTCAATACCTTGCTAAAGCTACTTCATAGTTTAGTTGAGCACCTACATTGGGAGGGAGATGATCATTTTTATGATGTCAGTAGTCATTTATGATCACTGCATAGTTTTAATAAAGTGCTATATTTGATTGCCTCATAAAATTCACATTTTTTTTCTTTGTTTTCCTGCTTCTCTTACCTTGGAGTCATGGTAGATGTATTGAACACAGAGCTGGTTCTCATTTAGGGCAGAGCTGCCTTCTCTGTAATTTTCTATTGTGCATTTTGGTCCCTATTTTATATTATCATGTTAAGGTAAGAGACTTTACCCTTCTGAGTTGAACAGTTACTTTCTTCTATTATTTTAATTCATTAAGTTTCTTTATTCTTTTTATAATAGAATTATATAAGAATGATAGACTTTTTATATTATACATTTTATTACATACATACACACATCTAGATATAGTACCCTGACCCTTTCAAACTTCACTAACATTGTAATATAGTACCGTTAAGGCCATGAACCCAGAGAAGAGGGGAGAAAAACATTGCAGTGGCACTTCGAATGTTAAAAAGCAGATGGGCAAGAGCTACCCACTTAGCAAATACTAACTTGGAAATAGAAAACACTGTGAAAGAACTGAAATTAAACATAAATTCTCAAGAACTGCAGGAACCACTGGTACATATGGAACTGAGAACGAAGTACTTTTCTATTCAAGAAGATTTCATGATGCTAAAAATTTCCTTGATAACTTTGGTAGCCGAGCCTTTGGTGTCTTAGAGATGACTGTGCACTGGGGATTTGTTAGCTTCTGAAGGCTGCACTATACCTGGACTGCATTATTTCCTTGTAATCTAAAATGGTCAATTATAAAGACAAGAATGAATCCACCACTTACATTTATTGATGTTTTTGCCCCCTTTTACTACATTTGACCTTTAAGACTTAGGAAACCAGGTTTCAATTCCATGACCAGGACCTGGAGAATCTGTCTCTAGGAAAAATTATCCTTCTCATAAAAGAAGTAAGCAAAGATACTGACATCTATGTCTTCACTAATTTTTATTATCCACAATAAGTTGTTCAAAGTGGTTTAAATTTAACATGTTGGTTTGTGAGTGCAGAATATCTTTATCAATGCTACTTCTTCTATCAATTGTCCTCTATCTCTCCCAATTCCACCCATCCTTTCAATTGATCTAGTTCCGTTTTTATACAAACTGACATTGAATAGTATGATTGCTATTACCCTCCATTCATCTACCCCTTGCAATAACTGAGGAAACACCCTTTGGTAAAGGAACTTGTTGGGAATAGGTAAGAGTAAAGGAGCAAATTAAGATGCACTCTAATGAAATTGTGAAACTCCACATAGAAAAATCCCATGACATCTTTTCCAGGCAGATAGAGTTGTTTCTTTTTCTAGACAAATAGGTATCTTGATAACGCTTTACCAGAAAGTCTATTTTCCTCATGTCAATGCTTTTTTTCTGAAAAAGGATAAATAAACACATCTGCTCTGTAGAAAGGAGATAAAGAAGGATCTCCCCAGTAAAGTCAACAGATAAACTGGCTATGTGGTAGACTGCTGTAACCTGCTAATTGTCTTCAGAGGCAGATGGCCGCAATTGATACTTTCTTCAAGTATATACAGGGTATAAAATGGAATAAGCAACATAAATAAATCCAGGTACCAAATAGCTCAGAATTCAAAGAACTCAAATCATCATTTATACATCTGGAATGTATAAATGCTTTACAAACTCATGAGAAAAAGCCAATCACAAAAATAAAAAGAAAATACAAAAATTACTTTTATAACAGTGTTATGAGACCAGTTATGTACATTAAAGAGTACTTATCTTCAGGAGTTATCAGAGAAAGATCAACTATGATACCATGCAATAAAATTCATAGTCACCACATGACTAGAATGAGGTGAATTATTGGTGAGGTTAGGGAAACCTTGGGACATTATATGTCAACAGATTATAAATTGTATGATCTCTTTCAGAAACCATTTGGCAGTAACTACAATGGCAGAATATGTGGAAACTCTATGACCAGCTGTTTAATTCTAAAATATATGCACAAAGAAATGGAACAGAGATGATAGAAATATGTAGATGATAAATGATAGGACAGATAGACAGGTAGATAGATGTAGAGATGACAGAGATAGAGATATACATAGATTCTGATACTGATACAGATATGAATACAGATGCAAACAGCAGACAAAGACATAGGTCTATGGAGATATGACCATCAAAATACACATATAGTTGATATGAAAAACGATATACGAGTACCTCAAATAAAAAAAACAACAACATGGATGTTTAAACATAACAGATAATGCAAAATTTTATTGTGAATAATGAACAATGATCACAAACATAATTTAAACTATATATTCTACACTTGGATTTATAGAGAGCTTAAAAATATTCAAAATTCATCTCTTCTGCTTTAAGTCTACACAATAAGTTACTCTTAAAGAAGTGACTCAAGAAATATGAAAAGGGAATTTCTGAGTTTGGTCACCTTCTTGGTTATGACAAGTTTGGTTTAATATGATATGCTGGTTGGGTGTGACGGTACATGACTGCAATATGCCGGGGGCAGGAAAGGGGATTGTGAGTTTGTAACTTGGGCTATCTAGCAAGCTATAGGCCAGCCTAGGTTACACCAGGAAATTTTATTTCAGTAGACTGGGAGGAAAAAGAAGACATGTTTACTTTATGAACACATAGAGAAAAGCACTTAATTGTATGCTTTTGATGTCAAATTTTAGAATAATTGCCAAAATATACTTAATTATACATTCAACACATGATTATTTCTATAGCCAGTGCTTATATGACTGCAAATATAATAAAGAGAAAAAAATGTCACAAAGTTCTTTTTTTCCCTGATTTTATAGTTAGTGACTTTGTTTTTCATTTCTTGGACTGACATTGAAAGTCAAACAGAAACAACACTTTTAGTATTAAGTTAGTGTTAAGGCAATTTTTGCTTATGCTTTATGTTAAAATGGAGTACATACCACTCAAACAATATGATATGTGAAAGCAAGAGAAAGTTCAAAATAAAAAGGTCCCAAACTGGGCGCTGTGGCTCAGGCTTGTAATCCTAGGTACTCATAAAGCTGAGACCAGAGGATTGCTTACTATTCAAGGACAGTCCTGGCAAGAAAGTCTGTGAGACTCTTATCTCCAATGAACTACCCAAAAGCTGAAGTAGAGCTGTGGCTCAAAGTGGCAGAGCTCCATCCTTGAACAAAACAACTTAGGGACAGTGCCCAGGCCCAGAGTTCAAGCCCCGGACTGGTGTGTGCACACACAGACACAGGCAGGCAGACAGACAGACAGACAGACAGACACACACACACACACACACACACACACGCACACACACACACACCATGGTCTTCTGAATAAAAGAGCAGAAATGATAGATGTTGAGTAATAGATGCTATATGGATAAGAATTTTCTTGTAAAAATAAATGAAATTCATCATTTAACAATATCTTCCCGGTTAAGCTGAATTGTGAAATAAGTGAAGCTTTTTATTTTATTTTTTAGCATAACACTGTATATATTTGTCATTTTATCAGAACATAATTCTAGACTAATCATCAGTTCCAAACTGTGAGGAATTTTATCCTAAGTATAGTCTGAGTTTCAATAAGGCAGTGAAATATGTGTGGAAACAGAATGAACTGTAGTGATAAACTGAACCTGTTCTGTCTCCTTGGCCTGCAGATGGAGACCTTAGGTAAGGGGTTCAGGGGACGGATGCAGGTCGGGACAGTTAGGATATGGTGATATTTCTCAACATGGAAAATTGCAATCCCAAAGCTCTATCCTCTACCACTTGTAAAATAGATGTAGAAAAAATGTGTCAAAAAATTGGAAGTGGTTTAACTTATCTTAGGTCCTTGAAGTTAAAAACAACATATTCAATGTACATCCTACAAAATTAAGAATAGTGAGGGAAGGAGTGGATAGGGGAGGGATGGATGGGAATGTTGAAATTGATCAAGATACATTTATTCATAACCTGCTTTGTTAAATGGCAATTCATCTGTACAAATACTTAAAGGCAATTCAAAATATATACAAAAAAGAAACATGACGATGACAATGATTCTCAGTGAACATTCCAAAACTCAGAAAGATGTGATAGGCTTAAGGACCAAAGAACAAGCAATAAAATATGTTTGTTATTCAAAAATCTATCCTTAAACTTTAATTGAAATTTCTAAAAAAGAACAAAATAGAGAAAAAAACCAAGACTTCCTTTAGAATATCTAATATTAGCCCTTACCTTCTGTAATTTACAGTTCACATTAATATTATAAGTTGTTGTATGTGAAATTACATCATAAGAAAATCACCTGGGAGTCACTGGCTAACAGTTCTCTAATTTAGTTCTAGTTGGAAAAATATTTGGAAACCATATTCAAAGTTTACGTGGAATCTAATTAGTGATCATAGTCTTTCCCTGTTCTCTCCTTTCCTATTGCTAATTGTGCTAGCTGCATAAAGTGTCTTTGCACCTGCACTTTATTCCTTTATTTATTTATTTATTCATTTATTTACTAAGACAGAGGGTGCCATTCATGAGCTCAAAACTCTCTATGTATATATATCACACGGGTTGAACCCCCAGCCCTAATCTTGGTCTACCTAGGTAGCTGGTTGAGGCTCCTTTTGACCTGCTCTGATGCTTTGTTACTTATTTCTTTTTACCCTCCCTCTTTTATGATTCATACATGCAGACACTTATCTGTTTTTCACAAATGCTAGGCAAGCTCCCACTTCACAATTTTGGACTATGCTTTCTGCCCTGGACAGTCTTCCCTAGAAATGCTCTTGATTATCTTCCTCTTCTTATCTATAACTCAATTTCTCAATTACCATCTGTTACTGATTGACTTGCCCACTCCTCACACGCATATGTTGAGGCCTCCAATCATCTCTGAATATAATCTTATTTGAAAATTGAGTTGTTGCAGGTATAATTAGCCATAATACAATAAGTTCATTGGGATGGACTCTAATCCAACACTATTTGGCATCTTTATGCAAGGTAAAATTGATTGAACACAGATCCACACAGAGGCAGAAGGCCAAGTAAAAATAGAAACATAGAAAGGTAAACCAGAGAGCAAGAGACAGACACACACACACACGCGTGCGCGCGCGTGCACATACACACACAGGCAGAGAGACAGAGATAGAGACATAGAGGAGAGAGAGAGAGAGACAGAGAGAAAGAGAGAGAGAGAGACAGAGAGAAAGAGAGAGAGAGAGAGAGAACAAGAGAACACACACCTGCTTGGGTGATCCTACCTTCACACATACCCCTGTGACAGGAACCAATCCTAATAACTTGTTTGGAATTCTAGATTCAAGAACCATGAGTCAACATACTGCTTTCCTTTAAGGCCTTTAGCTTGCGGTACTTTGTTACAACATCACTGGCAAATGATTACAGAGCATTACCTTCAGAAATTGGCATGACCTCATTGCTCTCTATTCTATTCCCTCTACTCTTTACTAGATATTTTTGTTTTCTTGTCACAAAAATGGCAGCTGAAAAGATGAGTAATTTTGCTCTTACTGTCTCTTTCTTTACTAACAAAAAAACAAAGAAGAAATAAGAAACTTGAATAGAATATCAAGAAGTAAGAACTTAAAATACTATTAATATATCCCTTCTCCATATGAGCAAACACACAAACATTGACTAAGGTCATTATAAAATATTCAAGTACCAATGAATTGGCAATTTATGAAACTTCTTTCAGGACATAGAAAAACATTGATTTTTCTCCATCTTATCTCATTTTTGGAGTTGGGTACATATGACAAAATAAAAGCATAAAATTCATCATGTTATTTGTTTATTAAGCCCACATATGTGCTAGGTATCAGTCCACATTCTTGTCAACTTAATATTTTAATGATCAAATGAAATATATGCTTTTTCTGTTCCCATTTTGCCAATGAGGAATGGAAGAAACAGAACATTTTAGTAGTTTTCCAAGGTAGATTCAAAAGGCAAATTCAAAAAGCTTGCCTGACTCTAGAACTTATGTATTAACCACTACTCTGTGCTGCTGCTGCTTTCTTTCTTCTTTTCTTTCTTTCTTTCTTTCTTTCTTTCTTTCTTTCTTTCTTTCTTTCTTTCTTTCTTTCTTTCTTTCTTTCTTTCTTTCCTTCTTTTTCTTTTTTTTTGTTCGGTTGTGGGCCTTGAACTCTGGGCCTGGGGACTGTTTCTGAGTGCTTCAGTTCAAATTTTAGTGCTCTACCACTTGAGCCAAAGCACCACTTCAGATTTTTCTGGTGATTAATAGGAGATAAGAGTCTCATGGACTTTCCTGCCTGGGCTGGCTTTGAGTTGGGATCCTCCTATCTCGGCCTCCTGAGTAACTAGGGTTACAAGTGTGAGTCACTAGCACCCACCCTCTGTGCTGCTTTCTAATGCAGAACAGTTTAAAAGTACCAGTACATATGCAAATACATTGAGATTACATTAAAAACAAAATCTAGTAATATGTTAAAAACATTTCATATCCCAGTATTTTAAGAATTATTTATGGTTTAAATATAATTAATATAATACAAAATAAATGGTCAGATTAAATGAGAAATTATATATTTATATGTGACAAATCTTTTTACTCATTTTCAATTATAAAAATGTAATTTAAAAATATTCAATCACAATTATTTAAAAAAATCTTTGGCAAATTTAGGATGCTGGAAACCAGATTAATTCTAACTCATAGAGTCATTTTGTTTATACAGTTGTTTATTGTGAATTGAAAATTAGAACATTTTTTTCCTGTCGTACCAGGGTTTGAACTCAAGATGTCTTGCTTCCTAGACAGGAGCTCTACCACTCAATCAACTGCTCAAGCCATTTTCTGTCTTAGTTATTTTTTCCAATAGGGCCTCATCCCCGAATCTCTGTGAGTAGCAGGGATTGCAGGCATTACTGAGTGCACTGGTATGCCCAACTATAATGACAATTTTTTAGCACTTCTCTGAAGTTAGAAAAATAGTCCTTTTCTTGATCCTTGATTCTGAGCTTGTCTGGATGGATCTGATGAGTAAAATATGG
This sequence comes from Perognathus longimembris pacificus, assembly GCF_023159225.1. NCBI lineage: Eukaryota > Metazoa > Chordata > Mammalia > Rodentia > Heteromyidae > Perognathus > Perognathus longimembris. The sequence goes on along the minus strand of NC_063162.1, from coordinate 99,818,750 downwards.
CGGGACAACACTCTGCCTGTCACTCCCCTGGTATTTAAAAGTACTTATAGTTGTATCCTGGTCTCTTTTGGGAACCCTCATCTGCTGTATAACAACTCCTGCTAGTTTTCCAGAGAGAACATTGAAAGAGTCCATGAAAGTACATGAACAGGAAGAAGGGTGCTATCTGTGCCCAGCTCTGTGCAGGCACATGGTCAGAGCCGACTGACCCAGCCCCACTCAGGACCCAGCTAAGTACCCCTGAGAAGTCCCTGTGAGTGAATACAAGGCAGAACTGCGTAGCCTAGAAGATGACTTGGATATTATTTAAAATTGCTCTCTTCTTGAAGCATACATTTTTACATTGTTTGAGCAATATTAAACAAGCTTGAATTCCTAGTCCCAGAGGCAATTTATTCTACAGCAATATTTTGGAGAATGACACTGCTCAAATTGGCTTTTGCTAACTGACACAATCATGAGATATAAAAACCTAGCTTTTTATTTGAAGCCCCTACATATCTGGCAATTTTTAAATGAAGAAAGGAGAAACTACAGCTGAATTTGTTTTCCCAGAGTATGGGACAAAACTTGTAAACACTCAGTTTGGATCTAGTGGCATTTGGCACATTTGTTAAAGAAGGAACCATCTAGATTTTATGAATTTCAGGGAAAAAGAGAGTATTCAAATTTCTCAGATCAAAGTTAAAATCCATGCAGTGAAATGTGGTAGAAGGAAATAGATAAAAAGCACAACCATCTTCTAAGACTCCTCCTCCTCCTCCTCCTCCTCCTCCTCCTCCTCCTCCTCCTCCTCCTCCTCCTCCTCCTCCTCCTCCTCCTCCTCCTCCTCCTCCTCCTCCTCCTCCTCCTCCTCCTCCTCCTCCTCCTCCTCCTCCTCCTCCTCCTCCTCCTCCTCCTCCTCCTCCTCCTCCTCCTCCTCCTCCTCCTCCTCCTCCTCCTCCTCCTCCTCCTCCTCCTCCTCCTCCTCCTCCTCCTCCTCCTCCTCCTCCTCCTCCTCCTCCTCCTCCTCCTCCTCCTCCTCCTCCTCCTCCTCCTCCTCCTCCTCCTCCTCCTCCTCCTCCTCCTCCTCCTCCTCCTCCTCCTCCTCCTCCTCCTCCTCCTCCTCCTCCTCCTCCTCCTCCTCCTCCTCCTCCTCCTCCTCCTCCTCCTCCTCCTCCTCCTCCTCCTCCTCCTCCTCCTCCTCCCTTTCCTTTTTTGTGATACTGAGGTTTGAACTCAATGCTTCATGTTCGGTAGGCAAGCACTCTGCTGAAGACTCACCTACCCAGCCCAACATCTAAGCCTCTCTGCGAAGGGTAGGCAAAGCAACACTGAAAGCAACTAAAAATGAGAAGGGCTTGTATCAGACAAGTTTAGAAAGTTTCCTCCCAGTGAAATAAATACAAGACTCATGGTAAAGCCACAGATTTTTTTTTTTTAATAACTGCACTGGGGGAATAGACAAACACTGCTTGCTTAGTTCAGAAGGGGAAGAATTGGTTTAGAAGAAAGGCTTTGAGAATTCCCAAATATTGATGGACAGGAAGGATGTTGAAAATGATACTCAGATATGAACATAGATGATTTCTTGTTAAGAGGAAAGATGATTCAGTGAGAATCAGGATACTGACATTAGAAAGGCAGAACACAATGTGAACGTAGGAGCCTGAGGACATGTGTCCTGAGAAACAATGAACTAGGATGGGTGGATTTCACAATCTATATTCTATGGACTATTCTATGTCTGTTTTTCCTCTTTTTGAAAAAAAGCGTGTTTATTCTGTTTTCCTATCCTTTTGGCTGTTGTTTGTTATATGGGGGTCAAAATACTTATTAATATTTTTAAAAATTTATAACTCTTTGGATAGAGAGGAAGCTTACTCGGGCATCTTATCCACATATGGATCTAAGTTAAAGCTTATCTATAGAACATGAAGTCACTATTAAAATGGGATAAGACTTTTCCTTAATTCAATTTTATTGACAAGGTGATTTACAGAGGGGGTACAGTCACATAACAAGGCAGTGAGTACATTTTTTGTCATATTTGTTACACCTTCCCTCATTTTTCTTTCCCTCCCCTAGTTTAGATAAGCATATATACAATATCCAGTGTACTAAAATCATATACAGTGACCACAGGGGGTACCCCAAAGGCAATTCACCTAGTACATTAAACATAACGACAACAATAAAATCCTCCTGTTTCCATCTCTTGGAGTTCATTTTGCTTAGCCTCATCTTATATAATCATATTACGTAGCTGTTGAGCTATTGTGATCCTCTGATAGGTCTATCCTAGGCCTTTTTATGTTTATTTAGTAATTGTTTGGTTTTAGAGACATAATGTGAAGTCTCTGACCAAAACATGTGGAAATACCATTTGAAAAGAAGTTTGTTATTTTTTTAGAAGTTTGTTATTTTACAGACATGATCTCTACTGTTCTTCCCCTGCCCCCAACAATCACATATCAGGGAGACCATGCATCTTTGTTCTGTGTTCTAGGTTTGTCTCGCTCAACATTATTTGTTCAAGATCTGACCTAAAATGGGATAGGACTTTGGAAGAGCAGTGAAGGAGTTAAGGAGTTTCACAGGAGAGAAATTTAAATAATTTATGGCCATTGAAAAGACTGCGGCATATTAAACATCCACAAATTCTTTGGTACTCTTTTCAGTGAGTGTTTATATTGGTTTTTCCCATTATTTGAATCTAGGGTAGCATATAACAAATTTGAAGAATGGATCTCACTAATAACAAAACACACAATTTTAATTCTAGGTCTAATCTTAAAATTAAAATAATGCCGCCATATCTGGAAATCCAGAGCTCCATGGAATGAGTATAGTTCCTGAAGCCAACAGGCTCCCTGCCCATTCAGCAGGCATGAACATGGATCCAGCAGCTTAAAAGTGTTGAGCAAAAGTGAAATGAACTCCATGTTATGGAAACGATTGTTATATCATAGTTGTAACTACTTTCAACGCCCATGTGTATCTGTAGCTTCTATTATTGATGATGTTCTTGTATCACCTTCCTGTGGTTGTACCTACACTATCTCTGTAATCTTATCTGAGTATATTGGAAACCGTGTATACTGGTATTAGAACTAGGAAATTGAAAGGGAATACCAAAATAGAGAGACACAGGGTAAAAAAAGACAAACAACTACAAAAGCAATACTTGCAAAACTGTTTGGTGTAAGTGAACTGAACACCTCATGGGGGGAAAGGGAAAAGGGGAGGAGGGAGGGGAGTATGAGGGACAAGGTAACAAACAGTACAAGTATCCAATGCCTAATGTATGAAGCTGTAACCTCTCTGTACATCAGTTTGATAACAAAAATTTGGAAAAAAAAGTGTTGAGCAAGCTTAATCAATGACTGATTTGTACAGTAGAAGAAATGCACAGTTATGCCCTGCCTGACTTCCTGACCCATAAACTATGCTACTACACTTGAAGATAGATTTTTTTCATGGCATTAATTCACTGGCTAGATAGAGAGGTAGGAGGTTAGAAAGATGGATGGATCTTGAATGCTATCCTCGAATTATATTATTTCCAGAGCTAAGCCTTTTAATTCTGAAAGTTAAGGATTTATCACAATTTGTTGCATGTACCTTGATACTTTGCTTTAATCTCCAGGTCAAATAATATAAGATGGAATAAATACCCAAATCCTGGCTGGGATTTAACTACAGAAGAAAGAGTGAGCCAAATGTACTGTGACAATGCCCACCATGATCTGAGAGAGACTTTCATCTTGGTTCATTGCCTGTCTTTTAAGGGCAGAATATCTATCTGCTGAGGTTTTCTAAAATAATCCTGGTGAAGCAGTGAAGCAGCTACTGGAATGTGTTACTTGACCTGCACTAATAAGTACAAATTACAAGGGCTGAAATTTCCTTGGGATATGAAAAAGTCATGAAGGGTTAATTTCAAAGTGAGCATTATTAAATAGATGAGAAAATAGCTCTTCTTAGAGGATATGTTTCACAGTGTTTGAGTATTATGAACTAAACTGGCTGAAAGTGCTAATCACAATAGCAAATTACCCAACAGAAAGTTTTTTGAGTATGTAAATTTTTTTATTCTTTTCCCCTATTTATTGTCAAATGTCTCTTTGCTACATGTGTTTCTCTGTCAACTAGAGGGAACATGTTAGGCCTGGAAAGTGTTAGTTCTCTGATGTTCTAAAAGAGGTTCATGGATGTTCCCCACAGCTTACTCCATGTTTTAGGGCAGTGATGTTTGGTGCTTTTGATTTTCAATAAATTACTTTAAGCTAGAGAAACAATTTAACTCAAAAATCATATTTGTACTATCTTATTTCACTGTGTTTATGAATAGTAAATGGGTCAAGCTCACAATCAGTTCTGTCTTCTTGAAAATCATGAATAGTAGATACAGAAAATGGTACATAAGAATAGGAGATGTCAAATAGGAACCTGAATTTGTAGTTATGAGATCAAACATATTCACAGAAGCACAATTATAAAACTAGAAAGTCCTTTGCACTTAAAAAAATTTGAATTTATTTCTGTGCTATGAACTAAGCACCCAATACTATCACTTAAAATTCATGCAACATCTTTTCTTCTGTCTTAACTTTTTTTTGGTAAGTTGTGGGGCTTGAACTCAGAGCCTAGGCAGTGTCCCTGAGCTCTTTTGCTCAAGGCTAACACTCTACTATGTTGAGCCATAGTTGTACTTCCAGTTTTTTGGTTTATTGTCCAGGTAATATACAGAGGGGTTAGAGTTTCATACATAAGGCAGTGAGCACATTTCTTCTCAAACTTTTTACCTCATCCCTCATTTTTTTTCGTACTGTTCTCCTTCCCCAGTTCCCTCCCCCCCCACCACAGGATGTACAGTTGTTTTACAGCATATTGTCTTGTAAGTATTGCTGTTGCACTGGTTTGCCTTTTACCCTTTCTCTTCATTTTGGTGTTCCCCTTCCCTAGGTCCAATATATGTACATACAATACCCAGTGTATCAGAGCCAGTTACAGTGACATTAGGGGTAAAATCATAGGGAAGAAAAACAAAAGAAAAACCCATAATTTCATATGATATATTGAAAATAACAACAACAATGACAAACCACTTACTTCCATAACTTGTAGTTCATTTTGCTTAGCATCATCTTATGTGTTCATATGTACATAGCTATTGAACAATTGTGCTCCTCTGCTAAGACTATCCTAAACAAGTACTAATTGTTTCTGATGAGTGTACACTACCAGTTTTTGAGTTGTTAATTGGAGATATTAATTTGTCTCACAGGGACTTTTCTGCCTGGGTTGGCTTAGAACCATGATTCTCAGATCTCAGCATTGTGAGTAGCTAAGATTACAAGCATGAACCATCAGTACCCAGGTGTCTTTCTTTCCCTTCTCCCCTCCACCCCACATGCCTTTTTTTCTGTGTATGACCTTTTAAAACAAAAGCCCCCAAGAAGTAAAAGTAAAAATAAAACTACAGTTTGGCCTCCATGTCTTATTTTAGATTTAGTACGTTCATGTGAGTAGAATTTTTTCTTTATTTAGAGTGAACTCTGTTGAAGCTGCTTTACCTACTATTTCATAAGAGGCTTTCTGTTTTGTTTTGTTTGGCTAGTCCTGGGGTTTGAACTCAGGGCCTGAGCACTGTCCCTGGCTTCTTTTTTGCTCAAAGGTAGCACTCTATTACTTGAGCCACAGCCCCACTTCCAGCTTTTTCTATATATGTGGTGCTGAGGAATAGCACCCAGTGTGTCATGTATACGAGGTGAGCACTTTACCACTAGGTCATATTCTCAGCCCAAGTGTATTTCTTTTCAATAATAAACATTACTAATAATGGGAAACCTAAATAAATATATATTACCCTAATTTTAATAAACCTGAAAAAGTATGTATCAGTCACGTGCCCAATAGTTTAAAGAACTGGGAGATGCTTGAAAATAAATAGTATGCAAATATGTATGTTGTAGGTGTGTATGTGTGTTTGTGTGGATTAAATTTTTGACATTTTTGCCAAATGCAGTCAGGGTGCACTATAAGTGCTTGGAGAAAGACCACATCTGTCATCTGCATAGAAACCTTCAACAAGGTCTAGACAGTTGCTTTCCCAAAGAACAAGAATACTAAAAATATGAGGAAAAGCAGCATCCCAAGACAAGTAAACTCCTAGTACCCCACCCTGGTCTGCAAAGTCTACAGTCAGGCAAACATGAAGCCCTGGGTTCGATTCCTCAGCACCATATACACAGAAAAAGCCAAAAGAGGCGCTGTGGCTCAAGTGGTAGAGTGCTAGCCTTGAGCAAAAAGAAGCCAGGGACAGTGCTCAAGCCCTGAATCCAAAGCCTAGGACTGGCAAAACAAACAGCAGCAACAAAAAAGGTTGTGCTAGTCTCTTTATTCTGGTTTGTAATCCTTTCAGTACTAAGGAGTGGAATTTCTGGGTCACAGGGTATTTCAATTTTTTTATTTTTGAGGAACCTCCATACTACTTTCTAGAGTGGTGAAAGAAGTTTGCATTCCCACCAACAGTGTATTAGGGTTCTCTTTTGCCCATATCTATTCTAGCATCTGTTATTGTTTGCATCCTTGATGATGACCATTCCAAATGGTGTGAGGTGGAATCTCAGTGCTCCTTTGGTTATCATTTTCATTATGACCAGAGATTTTTTTTAGCATTTCTTCATGTTATCCATTTTTACCTCTTTCTATTTAGCTAATTAGCTCATTTATTAATTGGGTTGTTAGGTCTTTGAGGTTTTAGTTTTCATTTGACTTTTCCTGTTTTTTTGGGGGGGGCTTGCTAGGCAAGTGCTTTGCCACTGAGCTACATCCCAGCCCGAGGTTTGAGTTTTTTAAGCTCTCTGTAATAGGCCATAATATATTTGTTTGGATTGCTTTGTAATAGTATTGCTAATACAACAGTACTACTACTCCTAACTGTGTTGGTTCTGAGACTTGATCACAGAGCCCATGTGCTATTTCTGAGCTTATTTTGCTCAAGGTTCACACTTTCCCACTAGGGTCACAGCTGTAGTTTCAGTTTTTGGTGTGGTTTTTGTTTTGTTTTGTTTTTAGTAGTTTATTGGAGGTAAGAGTCTCATGGACTTTTCTGCCTGGGCTGGCTTTGAAGTATGATCCTCAGATCTCAACCTCCGGAGTAGGTAGGATTACAGGTGTGAGCCAGTGGCAATTGGCTTATAATACTATTTTTAACATCTTCATTTTTTTCTGCTCTTTAATTCCATTACAGTAGGAGTTGCTGAATACCAGATATTCAACTTGATCTTATTTTTGTTAAATACCCTTTAGTAAGTTACAAGTTTTGATTTATTCATACATAACTTTCTAATTTCTTAAGACTCTTGAAAATCATATTGCTGCGAGCGCCCTATACCACAAAAACAGCATATGGCTTAAGGAAACTAGACTCTCTCTGGTGATAGGCCTCCCAGGCCACTTCACTATAGTCTCAGGAGAGCTTTTGTTCACTGGAGTAGCTTTTCTCAAGTTCACCGTGTGAATGTGAATGCAGAGTCCTAGCTGCTCTCACATTCTACAACAGGGATTTTATGTGCCAACCCAGATAATAAGACATAGTAGATGTTCTCCAGCTATTCAGTCATCCAAAGATTCAACAAACATTATTTGCTGTATGCCAGGTAGTATTTTTAGTCCATAGAAAAGAAATAAAACAAGCAATAGGAAAACAAAACCCTCTGTATTTGTGATTTTGTTTACAAGGTTTTAAAGGTCATCTGGTACAACTATAATAAATTATAAAATAAACAATATGGGATGGCAAAGTAGACCTCCTGTGATTTGTGGGAGAGATAATTAGCAGTAGTAAATTGAATTCCTGAAGTTACTTAAATTCAGAAGGAGAGTTTTGAGAAAGACTTGATTAAGAAGAAAGACTTGAGAAAGAAGATTAGAAACTGACCCAAATGACTAAGGAAGAGAAATCCAGAGGGAAGAATCAGTGAGAGTTAAGGCTCCATGTTCAGACATATTCCCTTCCCTGCGTCCTTGTATTAATGAGGAAGGAGAACCACCCTCTGCTCTTCCCCTGAAGACCTAGGCTCTGCCATCATTCATGTCCTGATTGCTCTTTTACACTCTAGAAAAAGTATGTGTATATATACTGACTCAGCATCATAGAATTCCTCTCCTCTGAAATGAGCATTGGAGGCACTGTATGATAATAAGTACCAGGATAGCCTAGGCTTGCTTGGCACTTTACAATATTTAAAAATGAGACAGAGAAAACCAATTAGTCTGTCACTGGAAGAGATTGTTGTATATCATGGTATGGTCAGGCAGTCTTGATGAAAAATAGTAAAATTGAAGCAAAATGATCAGTATTTGATTTGTTGCTGAAAACACCTAGGCAGAATTGTTCTTGCTTCCTCTTCTTTTACTTTAAGTTAAAACAGCCAAGCGGAATATCTTATCTAAATGCAAAAATACATTATTTATGGCTGTCTTTCATCTATTTAAATATTTGAAAATTTAACTTCCTGCAGGATTCCTGGACTATAAAGAATACTAGAAGATAAGCTTGGAGGCAGGATCATTTATAAAAGAAATACATAGAATTAAAAACTTTAATATTAGACAATTTGTACAGAGTTTTCTTTATAGTTAAATAACCACAATGTACTAAAACATCACCATGTACCCCATCAGGGTGTGTAATTATTGTTGGTCATTTAAAAATTAAAATGAAAAATTATTAAAAGATGCTTTCCTTTACATTTCTTCTTAGTACCTGATTAATATCACAATCTAGTACTCTTTGGTTCAATTTGCTTTTTGTAACAAATAATTTGTAAGTCTTTTGAATCTTTTAAATCTAGATTATGGAGCATGAACTCTTCATCATCCACTTAAAAGTTTAACCTGCATTTTTCAGTGTTTCTAGACATTAATTTCCTCTTTTGAATTTTTGTATGAAAGCATGTATATCCATAAGTAGATGTATGAAACAAATATGTGTATGTTTTCATGATTGATCTGTACAGCACACATATACTTTGTTTCATTATCAGTTAAGATGATCAACTTTTAATTGTGCATACATTAATTTCCAGGATAAATATTTTTATGTTTGGAAAGAGGATTGTTTTAAGCTTTTTATATAATCAAATAATAAATTTATTTTATATAGACCAAGACACACACACACACACACACACACACACACACACACACACACTCTACATTAGAGGGTAGAACCCATAAGTGAAAATTACTGGTAAACCAGTCACACACAGGACCTCATTCTGCCTGCTCTAATACTTTTATGTTACCTCACTGCATTTAAAATCCTTCTGCATTTTGTTTCAGGGGAATTTAAGATTAATTTCAAAGTCTATTTAAAATATATCTATTCTTTCCAGCTAGTGGCTCTACTGATGGAAGTCAAGTACAAGAAAACCCCGAGTTCAATCCCCAGTTTTGCTGCAAAGTCTGCATTCCTTTCTACAATAGTTTAAAATGAACTTTGTTTTTCTTGGATTTTGAACAGGTGTCTGGTAAACGTTTTCTCAACTGCCAGATACAGGCCTACTGTAGACTTGGATTTACTCAGGGAATTATAGTAGTCATCCTACTTTTGCCCATTCCTTACCATGACATCATCAAAACTAGCATAATTGCACCATAACTAAAGTAACTATAAAGCTTAGTCTTTAGTTTAGAAGAATTTCTTGGGGGAGACAGGTGAGAAGGCAGAAAGAACAGAAGAGAAACGCAATTGGAAACTGCAGTTATCAATTAAACACAGACTAATCCTCATCCAAATATGGGAAATCCTTACACTAAAAGGCCCATTTAGTGTTAGTTCATATCACTCAACATTTCATGTCTAGCTTTCAACACAAAATTAGAAAGCATGACAAAAGTGAAGAAAAATTCAATCTGAGAAGGTTAAGTGGTCATCAGAAACAAACTCAGAAACCAGGCAGGAAAGTTAAAATAACTATGGTAATACAATTTTAAATATCAGGGGGAAAATAAATATGTAAGAACAAATAAGTACCTTAAGCACAGAAATGTACAATCTAAGTATCAAAATAGATGCAAGGGGCAAGCACTCTTGCCACTAATCTACCACATCAACCGAAGCAAGGTAAAGAATCACATGGTTATATCACTAGATGCAGAAAAGGCATTCAATAAAACCCAGCACCCATTTATGATAAAATCCCTGAAAAAACTGGGATTCCAGGGAACATTCCTGAATATAATAAAGGCAGTCTATGACAAACCAACAGCAAGAATAATTCTAAATGGTGAAAAGCTAAAGCCATTCCCTTTAAAATCAGGAACAAGAGAGGGACGTCCACTCTCTTCTCTCCTCTTCAACATAGTATTAGAATTCCTAGTCATAGCAAGAAGTAAGAAGAAAACATAAAGGGGATCCAAATAGGAAAAGATGAAGTTAAACTTTCTCTCTTCACAAATGACATGATCCTATACCTAAAGAACCCCATAGATTCTACTCCCAAGTTACTAGAGCTGACCCAAAATTTTGGCAAAGTAGCAGGATATAAAATAAATCCTCAAAAATCAATGGCTTTTTTATACACTAAAAACCTGAAGAGCGAGGCTGAAATCAGAAAAACAACACCTTTTGCAATAGCCTCAAATAACATAAAATACCTAGGAATAACCTTAACCAAAGAAGTGAAAGAATTCTATGATGAGAACTTTGAAAACCTAAAAAAGGAAATTAAGGCAGAACTAAGGAAATGGAAAAGCCTCCCATGCTCCTGAATTGGGAGGAATAAAATGGTGAAAATGGCAATATTACCAAAAGCTATCTACAGGTTCAATGCAAAACCCATCAATATCCCAACATCATTCTTCGATGAAACAGAGGAAACAGTTCAGAAATTCATATGGAACACTAAAAAATCCCGAATAGCAAAAACAATCCTAAGTAGAAAGAAAGTGCAGGAGGAATATCAATACCATACTTTAAATTGTACTACAAAGCTATAGTAATAAAAATATCTTGGTACTGGCACAAGAACAGGCCTGAGGACCAATGGAACAGAAATGAAGACCCAGAAATGAACCCACAGATCAACGGCTACCTAATCTTTGACAAAGAAGCTAAAAATATAGGTTGGAACAAAGACAGCCTCTTCCACAAATGGTGTTGGCAAAACTGGGTCAACAACTGTAACAAACTAAAACTAGACCTCTATCTATCACCCTGCACCAAAATCAACTCCAAAGGGATCAAAGACCTGGAAATAAAATCAGACACCCTGAAAACTTTGCAAGAAGGAATAGGAGAAACTCTAGGACTCCTTGGCACTGGAAGAAATTTTCTCAACAAAGGCCCAGAAATGCAACAAATCAAAGATAGGCTAGACAAGTGGGACTATATCAAACTGCAGAGCGTCTGCAGGGGGATAGAGTTTCCAAGATAAATAGAAAGCCCACAGATTGGGAAAAGATCTTCATCAGCCATACAATGTACAAAGGCCTGATATCTAAAATATACACAGAACTCAAAAAGTTAAATTCCTCCAAAACAAAGAACCAACAGCCCTCTCAACAAATGGGCTAAAGACCTGAAAAGAAACTTCTCTGAAGAGGAAATGAGAATGGCCAAGAGTCACATGAAGAAGTGCTCTACATCACTGGCCATAAAAGAAATGTAAATCAAAACAACATTGTGATTCTGCCTCACCCCAGTAAGAAAGTCCATTATCAGGAAATCTAATAATAACAAATGGTAGAGGGGATGTGGCCAAAAGGGAACTCTACTACATTGTTGGTGGGAATGCAAACTTGTTCAACCCCTCTGGAAAGCAGTGTGGAGGTTCCTAAGAAGGCTAAACATAGAGCTCCCCTATGACCCCGCAGCCCCACTTTTGGGCATCTACCCAAAAGTCTACAAGCAAGACCACACTAAAGCCACCAGCACAACTATGTTCATCGCAGCACAACTTGTCATCGCTTAAACATGGAACCAACCTAGATGCTCCTCAGTAGACGAGTGGATCAGGAAAATGTGGTACATATACACAATGTAATTCTATGCCTCCATCAGAAGGAATGATACTGCCCCATTCATAAGGAAATGGAAGCACTTGGAAAAAAATCATGAAGTGACCCACACCCAAAGAAACATAAACACTATGGTGTCCCTCATAGGGAATAGTTAGTACAGGAATAGGCTAGTCATGGTAGAAGACCAAAATATCCCAATCACTACACCCATATGACCACATAAGAAGATGCCAAGTGAAATGAACTCCACGTTTCAGAAACAAGAGTTATACCATTGTTGTAATTATTCTCAACATGCTATGTGAACGCGCACTACTTTTTTTCTCTTTTTCCTTTGTTTGACTGAGTGGTTTGTCTAGTTTTGTTTCTTTTGTAGTCCCTTCCTGTGGCTGTATGCTCACTACCACTGTACTACATCTGAGTACCCTGGATATTGTCTGGTACAGGTAATAGAACTGGGGAGGGAATACCAAAATCGAGAGACAAAGAACAAAAAAACAAACCATTCAAAAAGCAACACTTAGAAACCATTTGGTGTAAACCAACTGCACAACTCTTGGGGGGAGAGGGGGAGGGGGAGGGGGAGGTGGGAAATGAGGGAGGAGGTAACAAGTAGAACAAGAAATGTACTCACTAACTTTCATATGAATATGTAACCCCTCCATATCACACTTTGACAATAAAGGAAAAAAAAAGAGAGAAAATGAAGAAAATAAATAAAATCTCAGGTAAAAAAATAGATGCTAGGAATAATACTAAAATACAAATTAAATATATTTTATAGGTCCCTTTGTAGACCCATAAAACCAAAGAAAGAATAACAAAGTTAATGATTATTTATTTGTCAGCTGTGTATCAAACATTATGTACTCAGAAACACATTTTCTGACTCATTTGTCCATCAGTGCTTTCATAGCTCATTGATGATACATTTCTCAGCAGCATTTGACGAGATCGGGCGCGTTCAGGGTGGTATGGCCGTAGATCTCAGCAGCATTTGAGATACTCTTCAGATATCAGTCTTCTCTAATAACCTGTGACCAGTTCTTTTCAATTCATATGAACCAATAGCAACTCAGCATAATGCTAAAAATGATAGAGAATGATCAGTAAATTAGAGGTTTTGTTTGAATATTTCCTCCACTCTGTCTATAATACAAAAGCCAAACAGCTGGAACATTTAATTTACTTTTAAATCATTATTTCATAATTAGATTCATAATCAGGAAAAATATCTAAAACTATTCAAGTAGTAAGTGGTACAGGAGATGTGGTTTAAAAGAATATATTGGATTGCATGATTCAGTGAATCATTATCACTATTCTGGACTCTATGTTCAAGGATAATCATTCACTGAACAACTTTGGAAAGTATGTACCTTCGGGGGGGGGGGGAAAGCATATTTGTTTACTTCTCAATTATAAAGATTTAGTATAGTTAAACTCAGAGTTCCTTTCCTGTATTTGAGTGAACTCTGTGTTTTCAGGTGTCCCCTCTCTTTTTGTATTGTTATGAGGGAACTGGGATTCAGAACTCATTGAACTGATAAGTATCTGGCTGCTGCTTTAGCCAACAGTAATATTGTTCTTTGTCTCTGACACAAGATCCTCAAGTCTTCCTACAGCAGTCATTATCCTACATGTAGGATAAAATATTATGTTCTCCACTGCTGTTAACAAACATTACAATGAAATGCTTTCAGTAGGAGTATGTAGGTTGATTTTTAACAGTGATCTAATTGGGGCATGAATGGGTTCTTCTGAAGATATGAGTGTTGGCTCCACTCAGGAAAAAAAGAAGTTATGCCCACAGTAACTGGAGAAGTGTCCTAGCTTGAAATGTTGAGAATTCTTTAATACAAATTCATTCATTTGGATAAGGATGATCTCTCCTTTTCCATAATCCAGAGTCTAAGAGTAGAGTGAAACAGTATACTCTGATGTATTTCTGGGATTCAATGAAACACAGGTGGATCCATTAAATGGTTTTTATTTGTATTCATACATCAGATTGATGATTACTGACTAAGATTGAATGAAAAAGCCAAAACAGCTTGGTAAGCTCCTACATGCAGAAAAAACTTGAAAATGAACCTGAAAATAAATAGAAGAATGGAAGACTGAAATAGGAAATTAGAGAAGGAGAGGGAGAAGGAGAGAAAAAGAAGGGAGGCTAGCAGTAAGAAAGAAACAGAGTTAGAGAGAGGATTTGAAGGAAAATGACAAGCATATAGAACAGAAGGATAGAACTTTCCCATTATCCCTCATTTAACTGATTGCTGCATGGTCAAATTTATATTGTAACTTTGATAAGAAAATGAAGCTTTCACTTATAATTTATTTTTTTCCCTGGTCTTATTGATCTAATTCAAAAAGTTACCATTCCAGCAAATTTGACTGTGAAATTACAATCAATATACCTAAGACCACATGATGTAAGTTTAAATGTTAACTCTTTGTTCAGTGGAACAACAAACATCCCTATTCCAGATTGAAAAGAGTCCAGGAAAGCCAAGGCAAAAATAAGACAGCTTTAAAAAATAATGAAAGCAAAAAGGGCTAGAGGTATGGCTCAAGTAGTATAGCATCTGCTTGGCAAGTTCAAGGCTTTCCTGAGTTTAAGAAACATTATTGCTTAAAAATAGATGGAAATTTTTTACATAATTCAACATTCTTCTGGGATGAAAACATTAATGGAACATTATAGAATGTGCCTTAATGTAATGAAGGCTATTCATGGTAAGTTCACAGATGATAGCATATTAAATGGAGAAAAGCTGAGCACTTTTCCTCTGAAATTAGGGATTAAACAGTAATGCTTTGCATTGCCAGTTGTATATTACATTGTACTGCAGTCTTTGCCTAAGAACAAGGCAAGAGAAAGAAGCGGGCATTCACAAAAGAATAAGATTGGATCTTTATCTTACACATTGGTAAAAATCAACTCCAAATGAATTAATTACTGATTTAACTCTAAGACCTGAAGTTGTAAGAGTCCTAGAAGAAAACTTAACTAATCTCTTTGCTATAGGTCTGCGCAACGAAGTTTTGTAGTTGACACCAAGAGCTTGGGTTTACAAAAGATAGGAAGAAAGAAAGAGAGAGCGAGAGAGCGAGAGAGTGAGAGAGAGAGAGGACAAAAGAACAAGTAGAATGAGAACATTTATGCATAGCATCATGCTTAGCAAAATAACTGAAGGAAATAGGTAATTGACTGAATGGGACAGAATATCTGCAAATTACATATCTGATAATTTAGTTCCTAAAATATGTAAGGAATTCATAAAAGTCAATAGCAGAAAGTAATACAATTAAAATTTGGCAAAAAAACCCCCAAAAAACAACAAAACCAACAACCCCAGACGATTCACATTTTTTTTCAAAGAAGACATTCTTTTTTTTTTGGCCAGTCCTGGGCCTTGGACTTAGAGCCTGAGCATTGTCCCTGGCTTCTTTTTGCTCAAGGCTAGCACTCTGCCACTTGAGCCACAGTGCCACTTCTTGATGTTTTTTGTATATGTGGTGCTGGGGAATCGAACCCAGGGCTTCATGTATATGAGGCAAGCACTCTTGCCACTAGGCCATATTCCCAGCCCCTCAAAGAAGATATTCAAATAACCAAAACAACAACAACAACAACAAAAAAAACCAATATAAAAACACACAACTTCACCATCATCAGAGAAATTCAAGGCAAAATCACACACCCACAAGGTCATCACTTCATCCCTGGAAAAAGATGCTAGGCACTAGTGTCTCATGCCTGTAACAGGTCCTAGCTACTCAGATGGTTGATGTCTGAGCATATCAATTTGAAGCCAGCCAAGGTAAGAAAGTCTGTGAAACTCTTATCTCCAATTAGTCCCCAGAAAGCTGGAAGTGGAGCTGAGGCTCAAGTGGTGGAGCAAATGTCAGGAACAATGCTCAGGCCTGAGCAAATGTCAGGAACAGGGCTCAGGCCTTGAGTTCATGCCCCAGGTCGAGTGCCATTAAAAGATAATGAAAGTTCATGAGGATGGGGATAAAGAGAACCTTTGTATACTGTTGATTAGAGTATAAATTGACACAACCATCATGGTAAACAATATAAAGTTTCCTCAAAAATTTAAAAGTAGATCTACTATATAATGATAGCTAGTTTACTAAAAAATAGAACTCAGCAATCCTGTGTATGGGCACATATTCAAAGGCAATCAAGTCACTATTGTGAAGAAACACTTGCATTAGCGTGTTCATTGTGGCATTATTCACAAGATGAAGGATAAAAGCAAGTTCATAGTCCACTAATGGGAGAACTGATATAGGAAATACAGTGAGTATTTCTCAGCCGTAAAGTAAGGAAATCTTGACATGCGTACAACATGGATGAACATGAGGAACATTTTATGAAATGAAATTTGCCAGTCACAAAGAGACAAATCCTCTATGGTATCACTTATATGAATACTCTAGTCTAAAAAATGTTAGCCTGGAAGTAATGAAGGTCAGCGTAATGGTTACCAGTGTGATTTGTGGTGTGTGTGGGAAGATATCCTACTGATCAAAGGGTACAGACTTTATTATTAGATCAATGAGTCCTGGAAGCATTACGAGCAGCAATAAGACGTTAGCTAATAACAACGTTTTGTTTTTGTCTTCTTGATAATGGGTAAGAATATTTCTCAAGTTCATAATACAAGTTACTATGGGAAATGATTGACAATTAGATTGACTATTATATCGTTTTACAGTGTATATGTATACCAAAGCATCACAGTTTCAAACTCAAATATCTATTTTTTTAAATTTGTTAATTATACTGGGGATTTGTTAATTAGCTGGAGGGTTCAAAAACGTTGCTATAACTGACAAGTCTATCTCATCCAGGCGAGTTACATAGTGAAAAGCATTTTAAGAAAAGATTTCATAGAATACTTCCTAATGAAATTTTATCTATACTGATAGTGACAATAGGTAGATTTCAGTGTCCTCTGTTGGATAGCTTTAAGATATTTAAAATCTAAAGTAAATTGCTTATGGATGTCAGTATACTGATACACTAATGAAGATTAACAAAGACCTTGGAAGGAATTGAACAACTGGAAACAAAGAATGATTGATGCAGTAATGGTATTGGAAGACGCACTGAGAAAATCATCTTCCAACATTCTTCATAAGGCATGAAAGTTTGAAACGGTAGATTTGCTGTGGTTTTGAGAGGATAGAAAATGTATTATTTTAGGAGATATAATGTTAATTCTGTTAATAACTACTAATTTTACTACTACCTGTACAGTGGAGGATTTTGCAAGTTTTTCTTTATAGCTAATAATCATACTGTTGTAAGATAGATAATCATGTTGCATCAATCAAGCTGCTAAAACTAGGAGACTTAAGGTAAGACTGAGGTATTAGTGTTATAGCAGAAAGTCATGCTAAATTCTATTTCCTATAACAAGAGAAAAATACTTTCCGTCATCCAATCCCCTACTTTCAGCAGGAGAAAGGTGAAGGTCAGCGTGTCCCTATTTCTATTGCTTCCTTACCAGCTTAACTGTATGTACTGCAAGGTTTGTGTCTATGAAGCCCCTATGTTCCTGTGATTTTAGATACAGGGGCTCTCTTTCCTTGCCTGTTTTCATCAGAAGCCACTTTTTTGTCCCATAAAGTCTCCAGCATCCCTTTCTTCATGTCTCTCTCCACCTTCATATCAGCAATGGCAGTGATTGAGTCCTACTCCCTTTTTCTTCTGATACCAGAAGTCTCCTTCTTTAAAATGACTGTTATCACATCTGTTTTCTTAATACCTAATGAATTGAGACCTTAATTAAATCTACACAATCTTTTACAGCACTATCTAGATTAATGTTTGATTGTATTACCAGAGGAAAAATATTACTAGTAGAAAATCCTTAAGCATCTCCTTACTACAATCTCTATAACAATTTTTTAAATATGTACTACAATTTTTTTGTATAGTGACTAGGAATTTATCTCTGTTTTCATGGTGTGACCTGTCACACTTTCTTTGCAGGGTTCCAAAGTTATTGGTGGGCTCTTCAGGCATTAGAAAAGCTTTCACTTAATAATTAAACAATAAGTTGTTTCTAATATAATTCCTATATTAGTTTCATTGGCCTTTCCCTAGACAAGGCCTGTTTTAAATTGGAAGCTTGAAGTTAGAGATGGCAGAAGAGGAGCCTAGTTTCTTTGGCCAGTTCCTCCATAAATACCTATTATCCCCTGGGCAGTTGCTGGTTCTGAGCCCTCTCATATCAACACAGGGATAGGAAGAATTAAGAGAAAATGGATGTTTTTACATGGTACGATACTGATGCCATGGCATGACTTGAGCATTATTCAAAGTTCCCATTTCCTCTTGTAGGGTTTTTGGAGAATGTTCAGAGATTCTTCCATGAGTTCTTCTCTCTTATTCCATCTCTGAACTCAAGAGGGAAAACAAAGGCCCAAACCAAGAGAGTTTACTTTGAGTTCATGATAACTGTCTTATGTGGGCCCTCATACTGATAGTCATAGGATAGTATGTCTGTGGTCTGTGTGCCCAACTAGATAATGTCTTCCCATTTTAACTTTATTCTTTGGACCTATCAGGTTTTCTTCCACTTTTGTTCAGAGAGCATCATTTCTCATGCTCATTTGACAGAAAGAAAATAGGCACTATGAGAGTGGAATTTCTATAGTTCCAGAACCGCCTATGTAGTGCCTCCTCCGCTGTTTGCTCTCCAGAGGCCAAGGCTCACACTTTCTCAGAGTTTCCCACCCTCTCTCTCCTTCCTACACTAACAGCATTTTATTCTTTATTCAAAATGGCTGTTGCTAGCATACACATGCATATTTTTATGTTATCATAACAAATGTACAGTTGGCTCGTGTATTATTCTGTTCCAAGAGGAACAAAACTGATAAGATACACACGTAGGAAGAAGTTTACAGTAGGAAATTCTGTACATGTTCATGGAGACTCAGAATCTCCGTTATAAACTGTGATAGCTGCACACTATGCAATCTGGTGCTGCTATTTAGTCTGAAAGGCCTGAGAACCAGGGGCCCTGGTAGTGTGACTCTCAATCTAGAGGCAAAATCCTGAGAATCCAAGAACTATAGGTATGAACTCTGGAATAAGGAGGCTCAAAAAATTGTAGTTTTAATGCGTGGGGTGGGGGGGGGGGCAGCACAGGAGGAAGTCCTGTCTCTAGAAGAAGGAGCAAATGTGCCTTCCCCCTGCCTTTTGCTTTGTTGTTTGGATCCACAATAGCCTGGATGTCTACCAATATTAGTGAGGGTGAGTGATCTTTCCTAAGTCCAGCAATTCAAATGCTAATTTCTTTCAGAAACACCTTATGCAGAAACAGTCTTTTGTCATCTAATGAGGCATCCTTCAATCCATTCATGTATACATAAAATTGACACTCATACTTACTTTTTGGTTACATGATGATCCCACTTAATAAGCAAACATTCTGTTAAGGAATTGTATAGATTAAGTTTCTGCAAATCAGCATCCTTTTTTCAAATTGTGCATTGAGTCCCACTGTAAGCCACAGTTTTCCTACCATCATCCTATGTCTAGTATCCAAGGCACTCCTCTCCATTTCTGTAACTATCCTTCTCGTTTCTCTTATCCCTGACTGGTATTGCTGAGTCGCTTTCATCCTGGGTCCACAGTTGACTGTCTTCTGATAATAACAAATAGCCAACTACAGTTTATTCTCAGCAACAATTATTCCAGTGAGTACAGGCTTATAGCACATTACTTCACTTAAAGCCCCCAATGTAGGTTTATATTGTATCTCTTTACTTACTGCCTTTACAGTGAAAGCTCACATGGCACATAAGAATCCACAGATTGTTTTATTTGTTTTGCTTTTGTTGCCAGTCCTGGGGCATGGACTCAGGGCCTGAGCACTGTCCCTGGCTTCATTTTGCTCAAGGCTAGTACTCTACCTCTTGAGCCACAGATCCACTTCCAGCTTTTTTCTATATATGTGGTGCTGAGGAATCGAACCCAGGGCTTCATGTATATGAGGTGAGCACTTTACCACTAGGCCATATTCCCAGCCCTCCTCTCTTTTGTCTCTCTCTCTCTCTCTTTCTCTCTCTTTTGCACTTTATACCTCTCTCCCCTCCATTTCTTTTGTTGTGACTGACAAATGTCAGAATTTCTTATGGTCTTGAACCCCTGAACCTATTTTTGCCTCATGGACTTTGCTTTTTTCTCTTCCGGATAGAGCTTCCCCATAGGACCCCTCACGAACTCCATTAAGTCTTCTCAGGGTGACTTACTTGAAAGCTTGCTTAAATCATAAACAATGATGTTCTGCCAACTCTGTCTTTCCTGCTGCTGCTTTCTTTTCATCATGGCATTGATTATGTTCTAATTTGGGATCATAAACACCATTCCTGTGCGATGGTTTCCATCTATTTTATGAATACCTGTTACACATCACAATAAAATGCTTTTGCTTTGCTTTAAAATTCAAGTTTTTCAAAGAAATTAAATATACTTAAGTCAATGTTTACCATTTTAGATGTGGTTGTTCATATGTATTTCCAACTGGTATTATTTCTCTTCAAAGTAAAGAGCTGCTCTCAAATTCTCTCACATTGTTAATGTGAAATTTTCTTTGTTTTATTGAAAAATTTTCTAGAGCAATTTTGGTGACTATTATATTGACAGTTGTCTTTTTCTTTAAAGATTTGTTCCCCTGACTTACATACAGCTTGTGTCATTTCTGGCAAAAAAAAAAAAAAAAAAGATTGTGTTTGTTCTCCTTGATTTTATACTTTTGTTTGAAGGCTGCTATTAAGGATTTTTCATCCCTCTCTTCTTCATTTCTCTCTCTCCCCCTTTCCCTTACTCCCATCTTCTCTTCCCATCTTTCCCCCTTCCCCCTTTTTCTTTTTTCTTGTTTCTTGACATGGTATCACCATGTAGCTCAAGCTGGCCTTTGAACTCATGATCCTCCTACTTAAGCCTTGTGAATTCTGAGATTACAAGCAAAAACTATCATGACCATATTTTTACATAATTTAAAAATATATTTGTGATTTATTAAATCTTTTAGATTTGTGAATGTACACTGTTATTCAAATATAGTAAAATGTTCATAAAAATTGATACTCATAGTCTATTTAAGAGGATTAGAAATTATATTTATAATGCTTTGTCTGAATGAGTTTTCAAATACGAAGGAGGTTAAGATATTTACAATCTTTTGTTTAAAACAAATATAGAGATAGTATGAATCAATGTAAGTGTGAACATGTGGGAATTATTTCCATGAAATATTAAGTAAAATGTCAGTAATTCAATATAAACTTCCAAGAACATGAATCTGATATATATATATATGTATGATTAGCAGATTTTGCATACATAGTTATGACAAGCAAGTCTATAGAGAACCACAAGTAATAAATATGAAGACATTTCTTAATACTGAAAGAGCTGGTAGATAGATGATGTTAAGTTAAAGTAATTAATACGATATAAATTTCTCAGCCAGTGTGATCTTCCACAAATATTACAGGTAAATAAAATAACACAAAAGACTGGATTTCCAGGCTTGAATATCTTACTATGTCACCTTTAATGCCATTTTTAAAGAAAAGTTTAGGTTTTAAATGAGAGTCTGTAAAGAAATACTGCATAAAATAGAAAGCAAAGATTATTCATTCCAATTAATATTTTACTATTAGAATTCTAATTTCATAGCAACCTAAGCCCAAGTGAAGATACAAAATCCATTCTACATTTAAATGTTTTCAGTTTTAACTTTATAAAACAAAGCATTTTTTAAATCCTTTAGAAAGACATGATATGTAGATTTAAAGCATATTTATTTAGGGGGTGACTTGAAGTTAGTTTGGGTCTATTATATGAAGTGAACCTCTGGTTTCTTCAAGAGAGATATTTAATGAAAGAAGAAAAGCTAAGGTACTAGATATTCTAAAGTAGAATGCTTTTACTACTTATATCTTAGAGCTTATCCTTTGCTTCAGGCAAATAAACTTAATTAAACATACTGAGTACTTTCATAGAAAGTGCCGCATTATCCATGAATTCACAATGAGCCTTTGAATCTGTAGCAAATAAACAAAAAAAATGGCAAGCAGAGGAGAACACCGATTTAGTATTATTATCCAAAATAATTTATTCACACAAATAGATTGTTAATAGAAAGTACAAGAAAATTTAGAAAATAAAACCATTGATTTGTTGGGTGCTTGTGGCATAGACCTTTAATCCTAGCTACTTAGGAGACTTAGATCTGAGGATCTCAGTTCAAACCCAGCCCTGGAAGTGAAGTCCCTAAGACTCTAATCTCAAATTAACTACCAAAAAGCTGAAAGTGAAGCTGTGGCTCAAGTGGTGGAGCACCATACTTGAACAGAAAAGTCGAGTGAGAGAACAGGCTTGACTTTCAAACTCTAGTACCAGCACAAAACAAGCAAATGAACAAACAAACAAAAAACCCAGTTGTTTCCCTTTCCTCCTGGTTCAGTCACTAAAAATCTGGTCATTTCAGGTAGAAAGAAATCCTCACTGCTGCTTGAAAGAAAAGTTTAAAGTGCTATCTTTCTTTACATAGTTACACAGTTTCATTTAGTTCAAACAGGTTTCCAAAAATTATCTTTTAGCCTCCATCAAAGAATACTTTTGTGAAATCCCTATATTCCAACAAAGTGAGAAAAAATAAGCAAGTTACAGGCCTCATATTTCTTGACTTTAATCTATTATTCTATCACTTTTTAATTATACTCTATTCAGAGCACAACAATGATTTGCCCTCAGTTTAAAAAAATCCATATTGGAATAGCCTTATTTTGTGAATAGACAATCTAGACAAAATAGATATTAAGTAAACATAAATGTAATACTTTAGAACTAGCAGAAATGTAAGGACTGTCATTGTTGCACATCAGGAAAACAAAGACTTCTAACAGGGCTTATCCTAGCAAATTAGAATGCTAAGAATTTGGTCATGTTTTTCTCAATTAATTAACAAACTTTCTACAAGGCTCCATTTATTTTCTCCAGTTAGAACAATTACCACTAATAGTGAGTTATTTTTATATCTCTCTAGTTGGCAATTATTTTTTCTGTGAAGGAACAGATAATAATTATTTTGTGGGATAGATGACCTGTCAGAATTATTCAAATCTCCAAAAGCAGCCATAGACAATAAATACATAAAGGAAAGTGCACAGCTATTTTCCAATACAATTTTATTTTTAAAAACAAGCAATGTCAGATAGGTTTGGGTGGTGGTACATAGTTAGACAACCATTGATCTAGAACACACTAGAAATAGCACAGTGGTGGGAGCAATTTTAAAAGAATGTTGGTGAATTTCTGGATTCAAGAGATCTTTAGAGAATAATAAGTTTATTATCATTCAGGTTTTAGAATATTGCATAATTACAAAATACATTTATTTTATGGTCACAGAGTATGTTAGTATAGCAAAAACAATGATAGTTACCTGCCATGGAAAATGTTTTCCAGGCTTGAGATAATTTGAAGAGAAAGCTTTTAATTAAATAATATTTTCATCTTAAATAGCACAAGTCTTTTAATCTACTTTATTGCTTTTCAGCAACAGTCATAACTGTCAGTGCTAGTACTATGCTAACACTGAATATCTGAGCCAAAAAGCTGTGAAAGATACTTAGTGGAAATGTCTCTTTCAAAAGTAGAATTTGAGCTGGGAATTGGCTTACACCTGTAATCCTAGCTGTTCAGGAGGCTGAGATCTGAGGATCCTGGTTCAAATCCAGCCCAGGCATGAAAGTCTATGAGACTCTTATCTCCAATTAATTACCAAAAAGCTAAAAATGGAGGTATGGTTCAAGTGGGAGAGCACTAGCCTTCAGTACAAAAGGGTCAAGGACAGTTCCCAGGTTCTGAGTTCAATGAGCAGGATTTCCAACAATATTGAATAAAATAAAATAATTTTAAAAGTGGTATTTTGATTTTTGTAGATCAGTTTTATGTTCTCAGTAAAATTGAGGGAAAAAAGTAGATTTAGTCTAAGATGTTCATTGCCTCACCTACTTACTACCTTATCAGAGTGACAGTTTTGTTACTATCAGTGAATATACATAGGCACATGACTCTCACTCAAAGACTAAAGTTAATATTATAATTTATGGTTTTTTTTTTTTTAAAAAAAAAAGCTATCCTGGGGTTTGGACTCAGGTTGGCTAGTTCATGTTGGGCTCTCTCACTTAAGCCATGCCT
Organism: Perognathus longimembris pacificus; assembly: GCF_023159225.1. NCBI lineage: Eukaryota > Metazoa > Chordata > Mammalia > Rodentia > Heteromyidae > Perognathus > Perognathus longimembris. The sequence continues at coordinate 99,794,491 of NC_063162.1, read as the reverse complement.
CCAGACTTGCTTTTTGTTGCTTATTTTGGAGTCTCAAGCTGATTTCAAACTACAATCCTCTGGGATATTAGCCTTCTGAGTAGCTAGAATTACAGACATGAATCACATTTTTCCGGTTGGAGATATTCTTTTGGTATTTCCTGTTCTATAGGTTTTTTTTTTTTTTTTTTTTTTTGGCCAGTCCTGGGCCTTGGACTCAGGGCCTGAGCACTGTCCCTGGCTTCTTCCCGCTCAAGGCTAGCACTCTGCCACTTGAGCCACAGCGCCGCTTCTGGCCATTTTCTTTATATGTGGTGCTGGGGAATCGAACCTAGGGCCTCGTGTATCCGAGGCAGGCACTCTTGCCACTAGGCTATATCCCCAGCCCCCTGTTCTATAGGTTTTGAAAAATGTAATGAAATCAATCTACCAATACAATATCGTCCCAAAGAATTTCATTGTCCTAGAGTTCCTCTGCAATTTATCTAATCATCCTTCTCTTACCCTCAACCCGTGGCAAACAGTGCTATTTTCTGTTGCTGTAATTTTGCCTCTTCTACAATGTCATGTATTTGAATTACACAGTATTCAGTCTTTTCAGATGGACCTTTGTCACTTACTAACATGCATCTATGATTCCTATGTTTATTTCTTATGGCTTAGTAGCTCAGTTATTTTTAATGGTGAATAATAATAATAATATTCCATTGTCTGTATGTGACACAGTTTACCCATTAACCCACTGAAAGACATCTTGATTGCTTCTATGTTTGTGCAAATATAAATCAAACAGCTATAAACATTCATGTATAGAGTTTTGTTTGGACATACATTTTTAGCTCTTTTGGGTAAGTACCAGGGAACACAATTGCTCTATGATGTAGTAAGAGCAGGCTTAGTTTTGTGAGAAATTGCTAGGACCTCCTGACAATTGGTTTCTCTGGAAATAGTCTTGCTTCCTCTAGAGACTTCCTTAATTATCAGTGAATTGGATAGTTAGATTTACAATGGGGATGAAATGAGGCCCGATGAGTAACGAAGATGTTTGGGGTGTATGAATCTTGGTCTTAAAGCTGATAGATAAAACACCTTCCTGTGTTACATTGACCTTTTGTGATCTAACTACTGAGAGATTATGGTGTTGGAGGGAGTAAAGCTGACTCCATCTTGATTAAGGAAACATGGTAGCAATTGATAAAATGAAGTTAAATATTAGGTCAGTCTGACTTCGAAATTCTGCCTCTGTAAATTGCTTGCTTAACTTGTTTGTTGTTTGCTCTACCCCCTGTGTCAACACCTTACATCTGTGCTATGTTTTTACCTTTATAAACCCCAGATTGAGGACTGTTAGGGGTCTCAGTTTTATCTCAGGAGTCTGTGCTGAGTCCCTGGCTGGTCAGCCCGCTTTTTGCTTCCCCAATAAATCCATCTGTTTGCTTGAGAGACTGTCTCTGAGTGGTGGACTCTTGAAGGGATGTGGAATCTCCTCCCTTGAACCCCATAACAATGGTTACTTGTTGGGGATGGCTGTGCCTTTAAGAGGACAGCTGGCTTTAGCCCGTCCTGCCTCCTTCTGGCTTCAACCAGAAGAGAAGTCCCGGCCCTGGGGGCGAGCACGTGGGTGCCATCATGGCGGCGGAGCCCCCTGAGGCCCGGTCCTTGGGGGGCTGTGATCTCTGCCCATAAAGGAAGTTCCGTGACATCACCTGAGGGACAGCCCATTCAGCCAATCATTAATATTCAATTAGTCCCTCCACTTCCTGCTCGCCATTACTGTTATAAACCCCTCCTGATTAAAGTTTTTTGAGACTGGTGGAACATCCAAACCAGCTCTCTGAAATCTCTTTCCTGCATCTTCTCCGGACACGTGAAGGGGTACAGGGGAGGTTTCGGCATCTTTTCTCCACTCAGCGTAGCCCGTAAAGACAGCTTTGTTCCTTCTGCAGGGGGTGGGGGGTGAGGGAGGTGGGGGGTGGGGGGTGGGGGTGGGGGGGGTAAAGCCGAGTGTTTTTTTCACAATTTGGGATTTATCATCTCCCTGGGTGAAGGGGGGAGAGGGGGTCTTGAGCCCCGACAGTTACTTATTTTAGATCAAATGCTTAGAGCTTACACGATGAAATTACTAGAAAATTGTTCTTAAAAGAAAAAGTATGATTAAAGAATTAGTAGTGCTGGTAATAGGTAATATTAAAAATCAGACGGAATATCAATCCAATCAATCCAAATAGGGAAGCTTTTACAGATTAGGATATGTCAAGAATGTTGTCAGATACATTAGTATGAATCATGACAGATATTTAGAATCAAGTAAATACAGGGTTTGACTTGATAAGGAAGATATGAAGATTATGAAAATAAAGTCTCATGAATATAATGTTAGGCAGATATCACAGCAGATTGAGGTTCTTATCTTGACTATGTGAACTTGTTATTCAATCATCAAACTTAATTTTCAAGGCTACATATTTAATTCTTATTGTTTGGTTTTAATTTAATAGTTAATTTTCATGTTTAAATAAGATCTGTGTTTCTCAGTGATGTAGGAAAGTTGAGATTTAGTGGGAACTTCTATGGAGAAAGAAAGACTATATAGAAAGCATAACTTCTTTAAGTAAAGACAAAAATTCTGTTTTGAAAGAACTATGTTTTTGCATCTCTTGTTACCAAGAGATGGCTAAAAATTCTCAGCAATAAACAAACAAACATTAATGTCACACTTTTTAGATGTGGTGAGACAATTAAGAATTAGAAAATGTCAGCAATTCAGTGTCTGAGAAGAAACTAATAAACAATTTATTAATGGGTTAATTAGAAATCACTTAAGGGGGCTATCTTGAATGTAGTTTTGTTTATAGAAGCAAAATTATAAAAAGTTTGTTAGCTAATTTTGCTAACAAGTAGCTTATTTCATATTTCTTTCAGCCTCATGAAGGTCCTTCAGACAATTGATTATAAATATTGATTAAATCTCGAATCCCTTGATAGGTTAGACAGAATAAAATAACCTCTTTTAATACTCCTTTGTTGAGATTTATCTTTCATTGGTAACATGGGGGCAAATTGCAATTCAACATCACTGTAACTGATTTCAGCTACCTAGTGATTCTGTTATATGAATACTATTTAGGCTTCCTGACTGATGGATTTCTTACTTCTGAGGAACATATAAAATACTTTAAGATATATTCATTCCATGAAGACAATGAGACCAATTCCCTCTCAGAATTTAAGCATCCTTATGTGGATTGCCAATAATGATGGGTCTTTCAATGGCTTCTTTGGTTCATGGACTATTTGTATAATCTAAAGAAAGTTACTATTATATTTCTGAGAACATGTACACACCTGTCGACGTACCAAAATCGACCATACAACCTTTTGACTCTTGAACCTTATCTACAGGATCCAACTTAATTACATGGTTTTCTATGAGGCAGGTCAGAATGAGCTCCCAGTGATCCATGTAGAGACCAGCACATAGCATGGCTGCAGACAACACTGTAGGTTCTAAGCCTAGATCTTTGTTTTTTACTTCTGTGTGCCACTTCTCTCAGCCCCACTACACTGTCAAATCTAAATACTGAGGCTCTTTTAGAAGGTTGTCTCCAGATGCTGGAACCATTTCACCCCCTCCTATAGGGGAGATGAAGCATCTGGGAGTGCCTTGACCAAGGATGAGGTTATAGGATTGTGAGAACCCAGCTCCTTTGCCTCAGGTTGAGAAAAACGGCGAGGCTGAATGTGCAGTCCATTGAAAGTTTCTCATTTTCATGCTCTGCTTACCAATTTGCTACTTCCTTAATAATTTACTTAGCACATAAATATCCTCCTAGGGTTTGCCTAACACTAACAATTTAATTTAATTATCCAAATCAGGGAAAAAGTATTTGGCAGCAAATGAGGATTCCCTTCCTTTTTATGCTGATGTACAAACTATACATAGCAGTGGTCTAGGACAGATGAGGATTCATGACTACCCTTGGGCTCCTTCCTTCTTGGGAAACACTTTTTACTCAAAGTCCTTGTAAGTTATGAAACACCACTGTGTTCTTCTCAGTGAGCCCTACTTGCCATTCTGATATTCTAATATGTCTCCAAAATAAGTATACAATAACTCTGTGAGGGAAAACAAAAACAAAAAACTGCCTTTTCTTTGAGCTTGAAAGTTCTGCTTTGGCTTGGTGGCTTAGCTCTTGTTAAGGCAAAGAGGAACTATTTGAGGATAAAGGAGAAGTTTTGAAATGTAAGGTTTTGTTTTAAACTGGTTTCTTTTCAAGATAGAATCAAGACATATATCAGATTGTTCAAGAACCTGAACTCAGCTAGTCTGAGCAAAGGGGCAGGACCTGATATGTTAGGGATTCATAGACCAGCAGCCTGCCTGCTATGTGTGCTTGCTTGTCAGATCTTTTTGCTGGTGTTGCGTCCTTATGCAGAGGTAAATTAGACAATTCTTTAACTTCCTGTCCATTGTTATCACATTGGTTCTTGGAGAGCATATTTCTAATAGCTCATGAGTAACAAATGTGCTTTTTTCAGTTTGTCTCTCCAATACTTTCAAACTCTCCATCTTCTTCCAGACTATATTATAGATTAAAGTCTAACTTGTCTTTGAACGATCCTTAAACCAGTATCTTCTTTTTGTTCTTATTATCTTTAAGAATTTTTACAGAGTAGTTGCCACTCAACAAAGCAGTTCATCAATACAATATCCCTTGATCAATGCCACCCTTTTCATCATTCTCCCTATCTCAATTTTCTTAGTTTTGTAAGATATTTATTGAATTTTATGACTGTAACTCTCCCCATCGTCCCTCTTCATTCATCTATTTTCCCTGATGTAAAACTCCCTTTCAAATACCTGTTTGGATTCCGAGTTAGCCTTTCTGCAGAATTGTACCATTTGAGTTCTCCCCTGAATCTACCATTACTCAGTCCAGACACTTACATACACTAGCATCCCACCCAAAGTGATCTTCTGAAACTTAACACTGCTGATTCATCTTCAAGAGCTCAAAGCACAGATACAAATTGAGTTATAACAATAACCCAGAATTCGAACATTTCCAAGGGAATCTAGGCAAACTGACTTTTGTAAGTGGCCATTATTACACATGCTTTTTATGTACTCTCAATAATTTTGAATATAATTTTATCTTCTCAGCTGAATTTAAGGAACACAAAATTAGTTGTGAGATTTAATCAAGAGTGTTAGGCTTTTTGTCACACCTTTAGGAGTAGTTGTGTTAATTCAATGCAACTATGAAGAGAAATTTTTTAAACAAACTCAATAAACTCTCTGCTAACAAAATTAACAAAACCTTTGTGGATTTTTTTGTAATTAAAATGAATTCTGGAATACTTTATTAGTTTTAATCATTGTTTTCTGGTAATGTAAGAATAATAACACTTAAACTCCAAGGGGTATGTAGATTGATTGATGGATTGATTGATTGACAGATTGTGTGTATGTCTGCATGTGCACATGTGCCAGTCCTGGGTAAGGAACTCAATTCAGGTTCTCTTGATTTCATTTGACTTTATTTAGTCAAGGCCAGCTTCTCCCATTTGAGCCACAGCTCTCCTTCTGGCTTTTTGCTGTTTAGATGGAAGTAGGAGTCTCATGGACTTTTCTGCTTAGATCTCATTCTGTGAGCCATCACTGAGCGGCATCAAAATATTTAATACCGGGGCTGGGGATATGGCCTAGTGGCAAGAGTGCCTGCCTCATATACATGAGGCCCTGGGTTCGATTCCCCAGCACCACATATACAGAAAATGGCCAGAAGTGGCGCTGTGGCTCAAGTGGCAGAGTGCTAGCCTTGAGCAAAAAGAAGCCAGGGACAGTGCTCAGGCCCTGAGTCCAAGCCCCAGGACTGGCAAAAAAAAAAAAAAAAAAAATTAATACCATTGTAAAAATTTAATAAAAATAAAATTGTGTAGCCAGTTGCACTTCTTACAATAAATAATCATAAATTCAAAATTTGGTTAAAACAGTGGCGTGTAAATCAGGAAGATTTAGTGTCCTTCACATTTTAAAATTTTCCTTACATTTGTGTTTTTAATTTAAAGTTATTTATGTAATGAGCTATTAATATGCTATCATTCTGGACTGTTATAAATTATTTGGGTTTTAAATCCTGAGAGTAATTTGTAAGGGTTCTGTATGATTGATGCAGAGAAAAACTCTTCCATTGAAAATAATATAGTGTTCTGGGCAATTATATTTTTGAGATTAACACTTCTCTCAAACTTTGTACCTTTTATACATTCTCATGATATATTTGATATATTTTAAAAACAGAAATGATGTCAATAATAGTCTCTTGTTTGTAGACCTAAGTGGTCCTAAATTTGTTTTGGAATTGTCTATCTGATTGTAATAAAACAAAATGTAATGGAATTCACTGCAGATATGAAGATATTTAAATCCAAGCAGTGTAAGTCATGTAAAGATATTAAATGACTTAAGATATGCCTTCTGTTATTGCTAGGTTAAAATCACCCCCATATCAAATAGAATACATATTTTATCACATCATAATCATAATGCAGCATTAAAATAGACCCACTTAAGTAACATTAAGTAACGACATGGATTCTTCAGTTACAGTTAAACTTGATTTATCTGTTTTAAACCTCTAACTTTGTGCCACAGGACCAGCATTGGGAAAAGATGAAAAGCATAAATGTAAATATTATTAATTTCTCTATTTTACTGGGTTACGAGGTCATACATAAAATATTTTTTCATATGTAAGAAATGTATGGGTAATGTTGGAAAAATGAAGAGAAATCATATAAATTTGCTAATTTATATGGAATCAATCTTTATTTTAGAATAGCTACACCAATAATTTTGTTAGAGCTTCAGCTTTGGTTATCATCACAAAGCCTCTTTGGGCAAATCCTCTATTACCCTATTGTTTCCATCATAGATCATCCATATTGCCAATTTTTTAAGAACCAAATTGTACAGGCATAAAACTATAACAAATTAAGAAAATGAAGCTTACAAATCATTGTGTCAGCCAGTTTGTGACCCTCAATCAGTTGACCTCACTCCCTGGAAATTTGCCTTTCTGTCACTTCTGTTAATATTATTAGCTATGGAAAGAATTAATCTGCTAATCATAAGAAGTTTCTTTCTATAACTAAGAATACCTCATGTATTAACAAGTGATGATATTAAAATATGAAAAGTGAGATCTCAATAGTGCCATCAAAAAGGTACTAATTTAATCCAAGTAATTTGTATAAATTCATTCAGAGATAAAAGTTTAAGTTTGTATCAGATTGGAGGGGCTTTCACTAATATCAGATGCAATCTTTGAAAAAAAAGCAACTGTCCATATTTTATTTTTTACATTTAAGCATTATAGGTGAATTGTCTTTACATTCCTTAATTGATTTAACTAAAATAATGCAAATCACACTGATTCTTCAATATATTTATGTTGAATTTGCAGAAAAAGGGCAGTAATACAGCTCTTATCTGGCTTATTCTAGACATACCACTCAAGGATAAATTCAATTATGTTAAAATCTAATACAATTTAGTAACAAAAACTACGTATCCCATCACTTATGATTTAGCATTATAACTTTTGTCATTGTTACTTTCTGTTTGGAACATTTTATGTCATTATTTCCCTTAAAACTGGTCATTATAATAACAGCATTGTAATGTGTATCATAAAACACACCTATGGTATTTTATGCTTTATGATAGATTTGAAACAATTTCCAGTAGATTGGAATGACTGCACATTGGAGGTACAATAACTGCTTTGAGAAGTTATCAATTGCCTTAATGAAATAGCAGAGTGGGGCATTGATATAAGTAATATCAATAGCTAACACTGGGTTTTGACATAGGTATCAGCTAAAACTTTTAGGAACATCAATGGCAAGACTATGAGTTCTTAGTACTTTGCTTGGAGAACATGAGCAAATATTTCAAGAGATAAATGATTATCATTCAGAAGGCATTTATATCATGGACATGCATGCTTACCTTATTTGGTCAATCTGTCCCAATACAAAGACCATGTAAATTATGAGTTTTTCTCTACAAGTATTGCCATTACCCAACCAGAGGGATAATTTTTATTATTTATAGTAATCAGAGATAAGAGTCTCATGAACCTGGGCTGGCTTTGAATTTATATCTTCATATCTCAGCCTCCTGGTAGTTAGGATTACAGAGTTGAGTCACCAACTCCAGATTTATTTTATTTTTCAATTGCTATTTTTCTGTGGCTTTATTACATTTTCAAAATTCAGGGATTCATATGAAGTAGTTCTTTAATTAATGTCTGATAAATTAATTAAAATGTTAAGGGATTAACATGTTAGTGATATTGGTAGCAACATATTGACAGAAGTTTTAAATTCATGAACTTCAACTTTTAATGCCTTCTCAGGAGGAGATCTTTTACATTTTATATCATTTGGATGCAACCAACAAAATACACTTTGTACAAATTAGTCTGATCAGTTAGAGAATATATTGCAATCTCTTGGGCCAAAAATACATACAGTAAATCTATTGTGAATTTAACAGAAAATATATCTACTTAGTTCCACAAAAGTACTATGAAAACAATAATTATGAATTGCATATTTTAATAAAATTTGTAATCTTACTTATAATCATAGTGTAGATGAATTGTAGTGTGTGTGTGTGTATGTGTGTGTGTATGTGTGTGTGTGTGTGTGTGTGTGTGTGTGTGTGTGTGTGTGTGTGTCCTCAGGCTTGAACTCAGAGCTTGGATTTTTGGCCACTTGAGCCACAGCTTCACTTCCAGCTTTTGGGGGTTTTAACTGGAGATAAGAGCATCATGTATTTTTCTTCCCAGGAAGACATCAAACCACCATCCTCATACCTCAGCCTTCTGAATAGCTAGGATTACAGGTATGAGCCATTGGCACCTGGTCCAGTGTTTGTCTTGAGCCAAGCTTTTCCTGCAGAACCTGGAGTGGGCTGACAGCAAGCAGGAAGAAGATGCAACAAAACTTTGGCTTTATTTAGTTTCTTTGACTCTAGTTTTTCTTCCTCTGATCCATGAGCCATACCCTGGTAGCTTTCTACTGTTTTCTAGACACTGCTGTAAGTGCTGCACATGGATTTAGTCCTCAGAAATCCAAGAAATAAGTATGTTCTGTTCTTTGAACAACATGTGAAGTGGGTAGAAAGATTGTTTAAGATCATACAACCAGAAAACAGGGGAGTGAAATTATGGAGATGTGGTATAGTTCTCTGCAAATTTGATACCATCACTTCATATTGCTTTCATAATGTGAGCCTGTCCATTCTTGAAATATGGATTTCCCATTTCTGAAGGCTGCAAACTAAAAACCAGTATTTTATGGCTACCTATTTCACTATTTGCTCGTATCAATCTTTTAAATAAAACATTTACTTTCTTGTACCACATTTAAGTGATAAATATAGGAAAAAAATCATGTCGATATAAATTTCAACCTTTTATTTAAAGCTCACTCATCTTTTACTTCCCCTTTTCCTGAGACCAGCTAAACATCTGTTTTTGCTTTTGCCTCCAAAGATAGGCCTTACAATTTCTGTGAGTATGATGCTAATAAGAAACTGATTATGTATGCTTGGAGAATAACATGTTCACACAGCAGGTGAGACAAAATTTTGAAAGATATTCTGCTAATCAGAGCTGAAGATAAATGAATTTGCATATAACTTAAGTCTGGTTTTTGTTGTTTTATCTTATTGTGACATTTCAGAGTTATCTGTTAGATTAAGATACCAGATGTGATAAAACTGCAATGCCAAGTGACTCATTTACTAAATCATTCTTGACCATGTTACCATTTATCACAGAAACCTGGACTGTTATAATTTCTTTTTTTAAAAATTTTTATTGTCAAACTGATTTACAGAGAGGTTACAGTTTCATACGTTAGGCATTGGATACATTTCTTGTACTGTTTAGTCAACTCAGGTACTGAGTCCATGGTACTGTTGTTTTGTTTTTTTTTCTTTTCTTTTCTTTTTTTTTACAATGGCTAGCCAAACTAGATTGTTTTTGTACTCTTCCTAATACTCATTACCAATATCTTTATTGTACATGCAAATTTTTACAGATAGTAGACAGAAAGAGAGAAAAAAATACTGTAAGAAATGGTGAACATGTCCTATGCTGTTTTGATCAAAATGACCATTTATATGAAATAAATTCTAAGTAAGTTGATGTTAACTTCTCTTTCTTATGCATTGATATAAAAAGAACACTAGCAATAGATAAAGAAAAGTAATGAATGTATCAGAAAATATGTGTCCTGCCTTCTTTTCTTCCATTGTATTTTTGTTTCTTTTACCCTATTTTCTCCCAACCTTTCTTCCACAGCCATTTATTGAGAATCAACTATGTGCCAAGCATTTTCTTATTTACTTGAATAAAACAAATATCCCTGATATTCACAAACTCACATTGACAATGGTCTAAGAATATAATTTCCTAAGCTGGGCTGGGCATCAGGTAGAAGGATTACTGAATGATAAAAGGCTTCAAGGAAGAGATGTGTATTGAGAATAGAAAATAAATGCACATATTATGCAATTCGTAGTTTTAGCAGGAAGGTCTCTAACCTTTGCATTAATATCAGTGTGTTGTCATAGATGATAGATATGAAAGCTGAATACAATTTGAAATTCATTTGATCCATGTCTGGAAAAAAAAAAGATTGTAATTCAGAGAACTCATCCATAATATAAAGTTCACCAAAATAAAGAGTGACATCTGTAATAGACTAACAGATATCATTTTTTCCATCTGTCTTCTGAGAACAGTGCCTCATGTCTGTAATCCCAACTACTCAGAGAAGTAGAGGCAGAGACCAGTAAGACAATTGTTTCAAGATCAGCCTGAGAAAAACATTAATTACGTCGCATGTCAATCAAGGAAACAGGAATGGTGCCCTATTTCTGAAATCCCAGCTATGCAAGAAGTCATCGGTAGGAGGATTGCAGTATGAGGCTGCTTCACACAGCCTCAAGAAAGGTGAGGCCCTAACTGAAAAATAAATGAACCAAAAATGGATGAGATATCAATAAAATGATAGAGCACCTGCCTAAAAAGCCCATGACCCTGAGTTCAAACCACAGTACTGCCCACCAAAAAACTATCTTGAGAGAAATAGTTGTCTCTCATATAAATTTATGTGATTTGCAACTTTCTCATTTGTCCTAAGTGGACAAATGCTTCTGACTGGTTTTAAGTCAGGAGTGAAGGAAAAATCAGAGTACGTGTGTGTGTGTGTGTGTGTGTGTGTGTGTACACACGCGTATGTGCGCTGGAGACTGACCTTTAGCTGTTTTGCTCCAGGCAGCTACTCTATGGCTTGAGCCACAGATCCACTTCTAGCTTTTTGCTAGTGAATTGGAGATAAGAGTTACAAACACTTTCCTTACTGGGTTGGTTTTGAACCTTAATCCTCAGATCTCACCCTTCTGGTTATCTAGGATTGCAGGCATGAGCCACCAGTGTCGCTTGGGTAAACTATTCTTAAAGAGACTACTGGATAGCATCTGAGCTAAATGATCTGCAGTCTCTGAGCTGTTGATTAGTTTTTCCCCCATATATACTGTTCAGGGACCTCAATTCCTATTGCTAAGTGCAGAAACCATTTACTTAGAGATCATCCTGAGCTTCTTAAGTAACAGGTAATTAGATTTTATGGTGTGAAGCAGGGACTAATGCTGCAATGACACCATCAGTTGTTTCCTGTCATATAAATGATCTACCACTTAATTATTAGCATAATGTAATGATTTGAACATTTCTTTGCTGTCCTGAAAATGAAATGAAACACATTTTTTCACAGATAGAAAGCAATTAGTGCAATACTTTTTTTTTTTTTTACTAATTCACCAGACAATGCTTTTAAGTGACTAAATAATGTTAGGAAGCAGAAACAAGCAAAAAAAAAAAAAAAAAAAAAAAAAAAGAATGTTCCAAATGTCTTGTGAAGGGTTGATTTCTTACAGAAAAAAATTTGAACTCTCTGAGGAAGGTAGTTTATTTTGGATGACTGTGATATTTCTCTGGTAGCAGGCATTTCTATGTGGTTTAATAACTTTCCATGTTCTTCCTTTAGAGATACACTTAAATGAAGAGAAGTTTTAGACAATGTTACTGAGGACAGAATGGAATGTATAGATGTCTCCTTGTTTTCTCCATTTCAATGTGATTTTTTCCTAATGCTAAGTGAAACGAAATGAAATAATTTGGATTTGCTGGAACATGTGCTTTGAAGATTTGAAAGGCTTGGTAGCTTGAAACCCATAGGAAAAATAAGATGATTGTAGTTTTGCTAAACTCTTTCAAAATTAATACTATTGAATTCATCTGAAATACTAATTTTTTCCTATGGTACTTAGTATTCAAGTTAACACTTACTAGTTTCTTACTATATGCAAGACACTTGTGTGGAATTTGGTGTACACAAATTCAAAAGAAAATAAAGAGAATTAGCTCTCAAGGCAAGCTTAATGTTTGACAAATTATAAAATTTGATAATGATTGAAGACAAGATGGTGACTGCTTCAGTAGAACTGGAAATGGAAGACAGAGAAAGAAACCAAAAGATGACTAAAATACACACCAGGTGTTTTTTCCTGAACCATAAAGGACAGCCAGGATTTTAAAGGTATTTAATTAAGAGAATATGTTTTATATTGTAGGCTGAAGGAAGAGCAATAAGTAAAGGAGTGTGCTACTGGAATAAATAATACTAGTATGCTGTAGTTGTAGGTAAGGAGGGAAGTATAGTGGAAGTCAGAATATTGAGACTATTCAATGGGCATGAGGTATACCCATATCTCAGAAAACAGAATTTGGGCCAAAACTTATAGTCTTAATATTTTATAGGTGTTGGTATCCAAGGAGATAAAGAGTATAGGACAGAGCAAGGGAGTCAGATAGGATGGAAATTGAATACAAGATGTTGAAGTACTGAGCATATTTGCTTTAAAAGCAAATTTGCTTCACATGAAGTCACAGCTGGACGTTTGGCATCTCTCTGGAGAGATCATATGAGACTAGAACATCTCAGAACAGTTTGTCTCAGGGTGGAAGCAAAACACTTTACCTCCTGGCTTTGTCCTATCTTCTGCATCTCATAAATAAAAATTCAGCTCTTATGAAAAGAAAACTTCTAAAATTAGGTAGTGATTATGGTTAGCCACTCTAAAAATGAATTATATATTTTAAGTAAATTTATGGCATATGAATTATACCTTAACAAATTTATAAAATAGTTAATCTCTATCACAAGGTATAGCCTTTTTAGGTCCACGTAAATTCATCTGTAATGATAGAGCTATAGTGGGTTGTTGAGTTAAAGGGATCAATCCAGGTAAGTTCAAGCCCAGTGGAGACCCATGATGGTGTGAGAAGATCAGGGCCATAGCTTGTGTTTTAAACAACAATCTAATCTTTGCAGGCAAGGATACAGCTGTTGGTTAAGTGCCAGAAGAAGCTGTAGGGCTGAGTTAACTGGGAAGAAACACAAACTAGATGCAACATAGTTTTTACCTTCTGCTATTCTGATCAGTTGCACCCTCTAATATGAACCAATGATGCTTTACTTTCAAACACAGTCCCTTGGAAGCATCTGAAAAATGGAACTTAGAGAAGCAGCAAATAAAAATATAGTTTCTATTGTTATGCCTACCTTGAGAATGGAGAATGAAAATAGCCATGCTTCTTTTCTTCTTTCTTGAGAAGTGGAGTCTAATTGGAGTCCAGTGAATGTGAACTGGTTTAATGATTTCTGGACTAGTTGTAATGCAGAAGGATTAATTGTGTGGGACCTGAATGTAGACAAAACTAACTAACCCTCCCAGCTTCCATTGTGACCTCTTGGAATCCTCACACTTGTAAAAGAGCTGTATACAGTGAAACAGCTCCAGCAGTTTTGTGGAGCAGTCTTTGTTTAGTAGGAAGAAGACACCCAAGAGACGTGCCCTACTGAACTCCAAGTTGACAAGCAGCACCAGTTTTCTCATAACCAACAGTTAACAATCACTTACAAGCACAGCAAAATGAGATATTTTATATGTGGCATTCACTGCTGTTATCCTGCCCTTAGCTGATGATGACAGGACCAGAGAAAAGTTTCTTGGGAAAATACTTCCCAAACTCCAGAGAGAGATTAAGAGAGAGAAAGAGAAAGAGAGAGAGAGAGAGAGAGAGAGAGAGAGAGAGAGAGAGAGAGGAGAGAGGAATGAAAGATAATGACACAGAGTTTATAAATTTTATTTAGTTATTTATTGTCAAAATAATCTACAGAGGGGTTACAGTTTTATATGTAAGTCAATGAGTAAATTTCTTTTTCATCTTGTTACCTCCTCCCTCATGTTTCCCCTGCCTTCCTCCTTCCTTAGCTCCCTCCTCACCTTCCACTGAGTTATACAGTTGGCTTACAGCATATTGTCTTATAAGTATTGCTGTTGTATTGGTTCGCCTTTTACCATCTGTCTCTCCATTTTGGTGTTCTCCTCCCCTAGTTCCAATAACGTTCATACAATACCCAGTGTACCAAAGTCAGTTACAGTGACATCAGGGGTAAAATCATGGGGAAGAAAGAAGAAAATGACATAGTTTCACATGGTATGTTGAAAATAACAATGATAAAACACATATGTCCAAAACTTTGAGTTCATTTCGTTTAGCCTCATCTTATGTGTTCATCTGTACATAGCTATTGAGCTATTGTGATCATCTGCTAGTACTATCCTAGACAAGTACTAATTATTTCCAGTGAGGGAAACCATAGAGTTTATGTTTCTTTGGATCTGGATCACTTCACTTAGATGATTATTTTCCAAGTCTTTCCATTTCCTTATGAATGGGGCAATGACATTCTTTCTGATACAAGCATAGAATTCCATTTTGTATATGTACCACATTTTCCTGATCCATTCATCTACTGAGGGACATCTGGGTTGGTTCCATATTTTAGCAATGGCAAATTGGGCTGCAATGAAAACAGTAGTGCCAGTAGCTTTAGTATGGTCTTGCTTGTAATCTTTTGGGTAAATGCCCAAATGTGGTCTTTCTGGGTCATAGGGGAGCTCTATGTTTAGTCTTTTGAAGACCATCCACACTGCTTTCCAGAGTGGTTGAATAAAATTACACTCCCACTAATAGTGTAGTAGGGTTCCCTTTTGGCCACATCCCCTCCAGCATCTGTTGTTATTTGTTTTCTAGATAATGGCCATTCTTACTGGGATGAGGAGGAATCTCAATGTTGTTTTGATTTGCATTTCTTTTATGGCCAGTGATGCTGAACACTTCTTCATGTCTCTTGTCCATTCTCATTTCCTCTTCAGAGAAGTCTCTCTTTAAGTCTTTAACTCATTTATTGAGGGAGAAATTGTTTCTTTGGGGATTTGATGTGGGGGAACCTAACTTTTTGAGTTCTAAGTATATTTTAGATATGAGACCCTTGTTTGTTGTATGGCCAATGAAGATATTCTCCAAGTCTGAGGGATTTTTATTTATCTTGTAAGCTATATCATTTGTCATTCAAAAGCTCTGCAGTTTGATGCATTCCCCTTTGTCCAACCTTTATTTGATTTGCAATGACATAGATTTTTGGTTTGGGCCATAGAGATTTGAACTCATGGACTAGTATTATCACTTAAACGATGCCCTTTGCCTTTTTGCTTTAGTTTATTCCCAAATAGGCCTTGTAATTTAGGCCTTTGTAACCCCAGTCTGTAATAGTCCTACTCCTGAATCCTGAATATCTATCAACTACCTTGTCCAGTATTGTTAAAAAAAAAATTCATTTATTTGGAAGCCCACTCTCATTTCAGAAAGACAGGAAAATATCACTATTCAGTTTGCACAGAGGGTAGGTAGGGAGAGAGACATGACTTAAAAGGAGGTGGAAAAATTAGAGATCTGAAGACAGTCCTCTAGCCAAAATAGCATACAGGAAAAAGACTTTCATCCCCTTGGAAAATCTGAATTACCACAACAAAATGCTAAAATGCTACCGATGTGTGTCGTGGGGGGGGGGGGGGGGGACTCCAGCTATTCCTTGGTCCTAAGATTATGGTGTTGCTCCAGAGCAATGGAAGCTAAGACAAATGACCATGAAAAGAAGAAAGACAGTAGAGTGATTTATTAGCAAAGCATAAGTACATCTCAAGGTGTAAGCCAGGGAGTTGGATGAGGCCAAACACCATGGTTTGTTTTGAAAAATAAGCTCTCTTGCTAAATTTTTGCCTAGGATTATTTTGAACTGCATTTGTCTTATCTCTACCTGCTGCGGAACTGGACTTGTAGGCCTGTGCCACAGTGCTGTCAATACACTTGTGTGTTTAGATCATATAGTTTGGGAATCATTTTTTTGTGCTGTAATAGAAAACTCTAATTGATATTCAGAATCTCTCTCAGCCTTCCATTCTGGATTTCTGTCACTTGCCATTTTGGCTGGTTTGAAGTCATTTTCCTGAGGTCATAATACACATTATTTGCCCCAAGCCACCTCAACTTTAGAGTTTCTTTGCCTTTACGAAATTTTCTTGAAAACTTCAATGTCTCCTTTAAACCTCTTGGCTAAAGGTAGTAACTTCTTTTCCCTGGTTCCAAAAAAAAGAGCTATTCTTCCACTTGGATAGGTTAAAGAAAGACATGCAGCTTCTATTATGGTCTCTTGGAATGTTCACTCTCTTAGAAGAATGGAATATAGTGAGAAAGCTCCATCAACCCAAGGCGAGGTCCTTGAATAGAGGAAGACACCTGGAGGAAATGCCCTATGATCTCCCAGCACAAACAATGAAACTAATGTTCTTACATGTTGTTTCCTCATTGCAGGTGGTCCTCAGGGGGTAAGGGCGACAGTGGTCCTCAGGGGGTAAGGGTGACGGAGTCACGATGCAGACACCAGAGACAGGTCTCCAGGGACAAGTCTACTTTATTGCAGAAAAACAGCAGCCTATGTATATTTTTAAAAACTAATTATAATGCCCTACTCACCCTAGCAACCCAATGTTACTTATCTTAATGGTTAAGTTGTTTACCAGGTTCTTTGGCTCAGTTCTCAAGAATGAGAAAGGTGTGGTGGTACCTGACATGGAGGAGTTCATGCTCCAGGGCAAACAACACAGTGTTCTGCATGGTTTAGACTCACAGTGTGCTGTCACACCGTGTCCCGTAGGACAGCAGCATACACTACAAGGCCAGGCTTGCCTCCCACACTTATATCCAACAATACATTGAAAGCACATTGTTTGAAGATTGTATAGTAGCTGCATTTGGCCCTATAGCACAGGGAATGGGAGGATATTTCTTGAGGCCGTTTGGTTCACTGGGTAGTTTCCAAGGTGTTCATGCCAACTGATCATTGATATAATGATCCAGCTGTACACTTCTGACCATATATCCCAAAGAATCAGCCAGTTTATTGCAGCTAAAGATATCTGCACAGCTGTGTTAATCCTAGACCTATTTACTCTAGCCGAGCTATGGAATTAGTCTAGGTGCCTATGGATGGATAAATGGCTAACAAATGTGGCAAATACACACAAAGGAGCATTTTTCAGCCATAATGAAGAATTCAATTACATTGTTTTCCATAAAATGGATGATTGGGATATCATGTTAAGTGAAAAAGGCCAATCTCACAAAGACTAGATTCATATGTTTCATCTCATATGTATCTGGGACAGGGAAGGAAGGTTGCTAAAGTAATATGGGACTAGTAGAGTCCCTTACTTTGTCAATTAACATATTAAAACAACATAATCAAAGAACAAATAGAAAGAGAAAGCAGATATTTAGGTCAGAGTAGTCAGCTTTCCTGCCCCATAGGTCTTTCACTGGGAGAACATTTATTTTGTTAGGGAACTCATTTTCTTATGCAGTACTGAGTCCCTTAAAGCTAAATAAATTTATATACAGTGTCCCCGAAGTTTACAAGACAACAGCTTCTTTAAAGTTACCATTCAATTCTCTAGCTTTATAACATGACATGAATTGGCAAACAGATATCTTGAACCCATTATTTTATTTTTTCAGGACTTCTCATGTTCTTCAGTACAGTCATCAAATACCAAGTCTCTTATAATTATCATTGCACCAGATCAGAGCAGTATGGCTTGATTTTACTACCTTGGTTTCTTTCTGTGTAAGAGCCTAATTAATCACAGGTGAAAGCTTTTGTAATAGTGATTCTACTAAATTTCAGGCACTGTTAGTAACTCACCACCAGCAACAGGGTTCCTATTGCTTTCAGACAGGTAGACAATGAAATTTCAAACTATGAGTTTGATTGTTTACTTTTGAGAATGCCTTCTGGCATCAATTGCCTTTGCCTAGATTTCCTAGAAAACTGAAGCTAAAATGAATCTTCCATGAAAAGAATAAAAACTGAGGAGGAAAAAAGCCAAAACAGGAATGGGAAAAACATTAAATAAGATTAACTCATTGGGCTGGGAATATGGCCTAGTGGCAAGAGTGCTCGCCTCATATACATGAAGCCCTAGGTTCGATTCCTCAGCACCACATACATAGAAAACTGCCTGAAGTGGCGCTGTGGCTCAAGTGGCAGAGTGCTAGCCTTGAGCAAAAAGAAGCCAGGGACAGTGCTCAGACCCTGAGTTCAAGGCCCAGGGCTGGCAAAAAAAAAAAAGATTAACTCATTATTGAGCTGTTCACACCACCAAAGGTACAAATTTCTGGTGGTTGGGTCTATATATAATTGCTGAATTTGGGGATGGGGCATTTCAGGAAGGAAGTGTTAAAAACCCCATCTAGGAAAAGCAAGCAAGCAATTTGTTTGCTAGCTCTTTTCTGCTCCTCATTAGTTAGAATTTGTTCGATTGAGTGTCAGTCTCACTCTTCTGGGTTGCATTACACACATTCTCTGGGATACCAAGGAAGTATGGGCCACATGGAACTAATTGAGGCTTGCCTTACTAGGAGCTTGCTATAGCTGCTGAGACCTGCTTTCACTGAAGTGGGTCTAATGCATATGATGCAACATTATAGCCTTGCTTCTGGAGAAGAATGAGTTAAATAGAAGTGGTAGGAGATGTGTTGATAGAGGCAGCATGTGGGGTGTGAAGATTGTATACCAAACACTACATATGAATTTCTACATTGGTACATATTGACAATCTACAGGGAAAGATAACTGTATGACAAATATTTGGATATTATTAAATGTGGTCCATTGGAATCTAGTTCTTATCTACTTCCACTGTTTGCAGTTTTCTTGGATTACATTGGCCATAGATAAGACAAGAACTAGATTCCAAGGCTCTTTGGTTATTAATAGTATATTAAAAAACAAACAGTTCATATTTCTCCTGATCAATTTTTACTTGGGTCTTTTAGGTATGATTTATGTCTGTTTAGCACATTTGAAAGAACACACTTCAAATATAGTTCCACTCTTTCATAGGAAGAAAGGAGGAAAATTTTAAGGACTTTTTTTTTTTCTCTTTTGAATGTGAAGCCAGGAAACTATAAAAAACAATGATATTTCGATTTCACCAGAATCTCTATATATACATAAAAGCATTTGCTTTCAGCTTCTATGGAAACAGGACCAGATTATTCACTAATAGTACTTTTTCAGGGAGGGGGTAGTGGAGGAAATTTAGGGAACTGAAGCAAGAAAACAGGAAAATCAAATGAATAAATATTCAAAGTGCTAGATTCAGACATTATCGATATGGAGAGCTGGGAAAGGAATAAAAGAGCAGCAACACCACTTTATTTTAGATGCTAAGTGACAAAGATAGGCATCATAAGGGAGCAGTGTACATCTGATTTTTTTTTTTTAGATATTACATTCTCTGCAATAGGTGGAGACAGGAAATTGGAAGTCTGGCAAACTGAAGCTTCCAAATCACCTATTGTCCTTGCATTATGGATGAGCTTAAACCACACCTTATGTTTTAGGACAGAAATCACCCATCTCACCCTCCACCCCCTCAATCCCTTAGCTAGGGATTAAGGGGTATTTCCCAAGTCAGAAACTACGAAGACCATAAATAAAAGCTGCTATTTCCTGTTTTGAATTCATATTTCCCATGTATGGAGCAGTAATGTTTTTACTTCCATTTCCAAGTGAGTAGCAGATCTACATTTCCTCTATTTCTATTATATAATAGAATATAATAATATAATATTAAGATATAAACTTTTATATAAAATATTATAAGATAAAATATAATAGCTTCCAACTTTTGAGACTGTTTTTTGTTTGCTTGGTTGGTTTTGGTGAGACACCTTGAAATGTGTTTTACATATAGATCTCAAGAACTTGAGATTTTGTGTAAAACTTGGGAAACCTCCTTGACCTTTACTCAGTAACAGATCCTTAAAGCACAGATGAAAAGTCTGTTGTTCCATGTGTAAAAGGGACACTTGTATGTGATTTATATAAAGCACACAAAATTATGATAAAAGCTTAAAATCATAGTTTTACTTTTAAAATTAAATAGTAACTTCAGTTCACATTTGGATTCCCATTCAGTTTTAAGTATGTTGTAAGAGTAATTTTACAGTAAAACAATCAGTCTCTGTAAGTATTTTCCGTGTCTATGTACTAATTAATGCCTAGAAAAACAAATAGGGATTTCAAAGCCTGTGATTTTATCTGTAGTAGAATGTGACTTAATTTGACCTTTCCTCCACAATTTCCCTGATTTCTTCTCCTTTTCAACTCACAACTACCTATAACATGGCTTTCTCTCCATCTACTTTTGAAATTCTTTTTGAGGTATACCTAATATTCTTTTTTTGGGGGGGTTAAAAACTATCTTTTACCATTCAATATCTATTGCCACTTACTTGCCCAATTTAGAGGATATAATGCATTTGACATCTTCTAAGACCTCGTAAGTTTTCTTACCTCATGTTCCCTCTCACAGTTATTTGCTTCCTCTAACAGAATACTTGGCTTTCTTACCACCACTTTGATTGGCTAGTAGACTTCTTTCTGGCTTGTATTATTTCCTGAGCCATTTCACTTGTTTCTGGAACTCTGTAGAAACAGAATTCTACTGTATCCTTATTTCCATTCTAGTTTAGATTATGTAATGTCTGGACTACCATTAAATTCAGTCATGACATCATTAAGTTGAATGCTGAACTCAAGCTTTGCTCCATAGCATTTCTTCTCCTACTTTGTCCTATTTCAATTCAAAGAACCAGAATTTACTTAAGTTTGAAAGTCTGAATCCTGCTTATTCCAGTTTTGTTTTTTTAACTAGGAAGTCTATTGCTCTGGCATCCACCTTAGCATTTTTTCTCCTTAATTCTCATTTGTCATTTTGAATTTAGTCTGCTTTACATTTTCCCAAAGAATGGTTTTCTCTCTGATTTTACTCAGTCTATTCTCCACAATTTTAACAAAGTAATTTTTCAAATATCAAATAAGTAACTCATCTTAAATTGAGTTCGATGTATGAAATAAAATGCCAATTGACTTTTGTTAAATTGAAAGCTAGTAGTTCCAAATCTACTTACAAAATATTCCTTATTCTAGTTGTGATATCCATATTACTGTAAAATCAATTCTTACATACAATTGAGCCTCTTATTTGGGCAAATCTTTCCAACTCATTGAAATTGTCACTTATTTGAAGGCAGTATGGATTTATATTACACTGAGATGTTTTAGAAAACTAGCTTGTTCAAATGAATCATTTTTTTCTGAATTATCTTCTAATAGCCTCCTGCCAACTTCATTTCAAATCATTTTATTAGTGCTGCCCTAAAATTGCATCTAAATTGCATTGCATCTGTGGTGCAATGTAAGTATTATTACTTTTGAATAACATGATCTGCCAAGCTATTTGTTCTCTTACATCATCATATCCGAAAGCATTGATTTATAGTTTCGTTAATAGATTTGATACAAGAACATAGAGAAACAGATTATATGTGGTTTTTGCCTCTTTCTTTTTTGAGGTAATAGTGCAGCAAGACTACCACCTTGTACTAATCTTGTACTAATCTTTCATAATTTGTGATTAACATGGCACAATTCCTTTCCTTTTGAGCACACAGTGAAGTTTTGTCACTTTTCTTTGAAACACTAGAGAATAAGTTCTAGTTTGAGGATAGATGGCTGAAAATCCATTAGACTCACAATTGGTGATTATCAGTTGAGATATTATGGCCACAATTTCATAAAAAGATGGTATTTTTCATATTTTCTGCTCTTTTTTTGGTATACTATGAGCTTCTATGATGGATTCAAGCAACCCAAATTCCAAGTCTAATGAGTAAACTAGATTGCTAAATTACTATTCTAAAACAGTGTCTACTAACTTCTACTTATCAAAGCTGCCAAGTAACAATTATAACAGCATAATGTTATGATTCTGTACAGGAATTATAAGAGTGTACTATTGAGAAAGTATTCATCCACACAGGAAGGAAGTGTAGCATAGTCTTAACCTTTCAGAGATTTTATTGTGAAACTTGTCCCCCCCACACACACACAGTCATGGGGCTCGAATTTGGGGCCTAGGTGATGTCTCTGAGCTTTTTCACTCAAGGCTAGAACTCTATCATTTTGAGCCACAGTTCCACTTCCATGTTTTAGGTGATTAATTGGGGTATCACAGACTTAACTGGTGGGGCTGGTTTTGAACATTAATCCTCAGATTCTTGTTTGTTTCTCTTTTTTTATTTAAAAACAGTGCTTCATTACCATTTTCAAAGGCTGAGGGAGTCCCCTTCCTTAGCTTAGAATTTATAAAAGCCAGCAACATGATCAATAATTTATATACATGGAGAATAATAGAAAAAGTAAGGAAGAAAAGCTAAAGATCTAACTACTCTGACCTTCACCATTCCAGCTACTTGATAATAATGGGAGTAACCCAATGAATACAGTATGGTCTGGAAGCTACTATACAGTATGATTCCTAAAGAGAAGGCAAGAGAAATAGAGACTGTCAAAAAGCCCTGGGGTGCTTCTCTGGAGTTGGCAGGGAACAGAGTCCTGGGCAAGCAGCTTGTGTGTCCTAGGAAGTGAGTCTTGGGGGCGATGGGCAGGGAGGAGGCAAGGCCAGGTCAATTGTACAAACATCCCGTGGATACTACAAGTCCCCAAAGGTACCTGTTCTGCCACTGCAAAGGGAGGGGTGGGAGAATTCATGGTGCATGTGGGGTCTGGTCAGTTCCTGCCATGGGGGTGATGAAGAGAGGAGAGGTTATGAGGCAGAGATGCTTTGAACCTTGCAAAGATCTGGATTGCAAAACTCAGAGCTTCAGGTAGGTCAGCCTGAAACTCCTCTGCCTCTCTCCCTTTGAGCAGCTAAGATTATAGGCATGAGCTACCAGTATCTGACTTGGTCAAACTTTTTAAAGTGCATTTCAGTGTTCTTTCTGTTAGTCATTCTGTTTCATGAGTATGTAACCTAACTTCTAAACACCTCAACTTTATCATCTGTGCTGTAGATAAAAGATATACAGAATCTCCATGGAGCCATTGTGACACTAAAATGATAGATGTAAAGAACTTAGTGTAATGCTTTTCACATCTTAACTGATAAAATATTATATATCACTTAGATAACAAGATGGACTTTTGAAAGTATTACACT
Organism: Perognathus longimembris pacificus; assembly: GCF_023159225.1. Lineage (NCBI taxonomy): Eukaryota > Metazoa > Chordata > Mammalia > Rodentia > Heteromyidae > Perognathus > Perognathus longimembris. The sequence goes on along the minus strand of NC_063162.1, from coordinate 99,770,892 downwards.
TTATTTATTTATTTTTATAACTTATTTATTGTCAAAGTGATGTACAGTGGGGTTACAGTTTCATATGTAAGGCCATGGGTACATTTCTTGTACTATTTGTTACCTCCGCCCTCACTCCCCTTCTCCCCTCTCCCCCTCTCCCTCTCTCGCCATGAGTTGTTCATTTGGTTTACACCAAATGGTTTTGCTAAATTTAACTTAAATCTCACATCCATGTAAATTATGTTTCTCTACACTCCTTCTATCATTAATGCTAAAATATGTGATTTATAATGCAGTATCATTTTCTCCAATTTTTTTTGTCTATCAAAATGATGTGTTGAAAGTCCAGACCTTGTTGAGGTGGTGAAAGATAATAATAAATGACTTTAAAAATTAGGAGACACTCCAGTGGTTTGGTGAAGAAACTAAAAGCAGGGAGGCATAGACCTGGATTGGTTTTCTACTTGCAACTGTAGGAAGAGGTGACCTACAGACATATGTCTCTAAACTAGAGGAGAAATGATAGTAGAGTGCATTACAGTTTGGGTCGAGAGTGTTTCCCAAGGCTCATGTTCTGAAGTCTTGCTCCCCACTTGGAGACATTATTGTACAGTGATAGAATCTTTAGGATTTGGGGTCTCACTGGAAAAAGCAGGTCCCTAGGGGATATGCTCATGAGGGGTATTGTGGAGTCTGGATGCCTCTCTCTTTCGCTGGTCCTCTCACCAACTGTCATCAGGATCATGTTGTTAAAATGGATGAGTTCTCTGTCTATCTGATCTGGAGTCTGAGAATTTGACTTTGTTAATAATACCTCACTTATGTGCTGCTGCTGCTGATACACAGCTAAATAAATGTTACTGTTTGGATCTGAAACATTCTTCTTTCAAAGGATCAAGTGTTGAAGTGTAGCCATGTCCCCTGTTAGAAAAAGCAGTTCACTAGGGAAATGTATTTAAGGGTATGCTTTGGCTCTAGCCTCTCTCTTTCTCTCTCTCTCTCTCCCTCCCTCCTCTCTTTTTCCTTCCTGTCTTTTTCCCTATCCCTCTCTTCTTCCTTTCACCCTGGGTCCAGAAGAAAAGGAGTCAAATAAGGAAGGACTACGTCTTCTAAAATCATGGGCCCAAATCACCCTTGCTCTTTTAAGATGTTTTCCTGAGGTACTTTGTCAGAGTGACAGAAAACTGACTAACAACATATAAATCATTTGTAGATGAAAATGCAGCTAATCTGTCAATACAGGTGATGATGATTCATCTTGAATGAAATGATTTTTCATATTCCTTGTATTAAAAAACTTGAAACTATCTTTACAGAAATTTCGGTTTAATTTCACCAAATATTCTTCCATTCACAATTCCATTCACCTGTAGAATGTTGCGATTACTTCATACATTAGAAACATCTTGTTGAGCAATTATGAGATTTCCTTGCTGAGCAGATTAGGTAATCCTGACCAGAATAGCATTTCACTGCTGTGAGGTTGGTCGAAGTACAATGTGCACTGCATTCTCCAAGGTGTCCTTTCAAATTCCAGACTCTAGAAACCCTTTTAAAAGTTTCCAATGCCCTGTCTTTTCCTAGAGTCTGGTATTATTTATGGTAATGTTTTACAAAAAATAGTATTTTCTATTTTTTCATTAGCATTTCTAGGTCTATTATCAGCCTATTGCAATTCTCAATGTATGTAATCTCAATAATTACACGATTAATGAAACGTTCAACCAGCACCTATCTGGGGGGACTGCTTTGCAATTTTCTTTTCACTTTACCATTCAGGGACACAAATAAATTGCCACTAACAGCCTGAGTGCAGGAGGATAGCCTGTATTCATGTGACAATTGTAATTAAACCTGTGGGTTGACTCTCAGTTATTTTAAATGACAGGCAAAACATGGTTTTCTAGATAAATATAATAGGTAGCTGAAAGATTTTTTAAAGCAGAGGTGTCAGTCATGGGGAAGATATTGTCAGTAACATAAAGAGAGAAAAAGTTATCTTTACATGAATATTGACAGAACAAGGTTAAGAGATAATGGGATAAAATTCTGCTCTTTATCTTTCATTATTTTAGTCCATTGAAAATGAGTAATCTCTATTCCTGTGTGAGAAACTCTGTGTTTTTCTGTCAATATATATCCTGGTCTAGATAATTTTATGACAACATCTGGGGTTGATATAAACATCAACAAAACATTGATAAATATAACTGAGATGAAACACTGCTGAAATAGTAATCCAAGAATGATTTCTTGGATGAGATAGAACCAGGATTATTTCATTTATTTAAAGTAAGTTATATTTGAAAAGTGTCGGTGAAAACAGGGAAGCATAGGAGAAGTCACAATTTTTATAGCACTACTCAGCCTTTCAGGAGTAATGGGTTTCTTGTCTCATTATTTTTTTAATGTTGCTTTGCGCTCCTGATTTTGCCATGGGATGATCTCTCTCTCTCACACTCTCTCTTTTTCTGCTTTCCTACCATTATACTTTTGGCTCATTATGGGTATCTCATGTTAGCCTGAGCTTCCAGACTATTATAGCTGTCACATTGCCTTCTCTCATTTGAGTAAGTCATTGTCTTCCCTAAATGGAAGTGACCAAAAGATAGAAGTGGAACAGCAGGTTTTGAATCAGATATAGTTGGAAGTATTTGGTCAAGATGTGGGATATAGTATTGTAAACCAGATTTTCTATGTCTCTCTAAAAATTAAATCTTGGGGCTGGGGATATGGCCTAGTGGCAAGAGAGCTTGCCTCATATACATGAGGCCCTGGGTTCGAGTCCCCAGCACCACATATACAGAAAACGGCCAGAAGTGGCACTGTGGCTTAAGTGGCAGAGTGCTAGCCTTGAGCAAAAAGAAGCCAGGGACAGTGCTCAGGCCCTGAGTCCAAGGATCAGGACTGGCCAAAAAAAAAAAAAAAAAAAGTAAATAAATAAAAATTAAAATTAAATCCTCACACTTACAGTGTGTGGAATCAATCTAAAGTATTTTTTCTCACTGTTGTTAGTGAGCAGATAAGTTACATTGGTCCCATATAGTAACCATTATCAGTCTCGAGGAAGTTCTGGCATGTACCACATTAGAGCAGAGCTTACATAAGTGTGTAATGTTTCTTTCTTCATCTCTGCTCCATTCTCACCTGGACTCAGAGATAGTTGCTTAGCTATTATTAAGTCCAACGAATTTTTCCATGTTCATGATATCCTATGAACATGTTGGCAGTTGAATCCATTCTTTCTTCATTTACTCTTATGATGAACAGATAATAAATTTCCTTTTCTTAAAACTTCAATCTACTTTCATTTACCCTCTACCTCATACTCTTCTCTTATTACAAGATATATATGTATATATGTATATATAGTCATGTGTATTTTCATCATTTTCATTTAAAAGAACCCGCCTCAAACCACAAAATCTCTCCTTACTTGCTCTTACTATTAATCATCATCTTGAACATTTCCTACAATGCTAAAGGTATAGTTCTTTGCCATTCATTTCCATTCACCTTTCTGACCCAAACAGGTTTTTTTTAATTAAATAACTGTGTTATCCATTTTGCCTCATAAAGACTTTCAGTATTAACTTTACTTTGCATTTAACCTGCATTTTAAAAAGTGCATCAGTGGAGTGCACTGGCTACAGCAGACAATGATGAAAGTGAACTTTGCAACTCATGGGTAGAGAGGAGAAGGAAAGAATGAATGGGAGAGTAGGAGGGAATAGATGACACTATGTGAAAGGAAATGTACTTATTTCTGGATGTATGTAAAGGAAATCTCCACTGTATATCACCTCTAAAAGAACAATAAAGTAAATTAGATAAAAATATTACTCACTTCAAATCCTGTAATCAGGTAATTCTCACCTCAGTGAAGACCCTCCTTCTTATATTTTTTCAGACACCTGGAATCACTATCAGAATTTGGTTATTATTTAGACTTGTATTATTAATACAAAGGCTCTCTTTTGCTCTCATCACTTATTTGCCTCTCTTCAATAGTTTATTCTTTCAAAATCAAGTTCTATAAAGCAACCAAATAATCTGGTATTTAGTTGTTTAAATAATTTTTATGAAAAGCATGCATGCACATAGTTGAAAAGGTCAAAGTCTTCTACAAAGCATATAAGAAATTAGAAAAAAAGCACAGAAACAGTAATAATCTCCCACTTGAGTTTCAATTTCTATCTCACAAAAGCAATCAGTTTCAAAGTTATGGGCTATCTTGTAGTATTTAGTTCTATCTCTCTAGATAACATTCTTTATAATTCTGATGCTAATACAAGCCACCATTTCAAGTCTGTCTTTTGACTCCAGTTTCTTTATTTTCCAGAAATTATCTTTTGATCTCAAACTATAGAACATGAAGTTCCAACTGACCTTCACTATATCTCCCAAGAGTGACATACAGAATCACTTGCTTTCTCATATTTCCCTGATGATTTCTATACAACTTTGTACAAAACAATTTTTACTTCTCAACTGTTTTAAATCTGCTAATATATTTATATCTGAGCCAAATCATATATTAATATTAATTTATTGCCTTGAGCAACATTTCAATTTATGTGCAAGTTAGTGTATATCTTATTTCAACTAATTGTTTCATATACAATTTTTAAATTGATCAACCCTAAAATTATTTCTCTCATCTGCTTAGATACATAGAGTAGCATGTGAATTTTATCTTCTACAAAATTTTTTCTTATAAATGTTTTCAGTGTGAACTGGTTTTTAGCTATACTTTTGCAGAGTTTCTCTACTGTAATTTTTCATTCTTATACTTGGAATATACTGTACTTCATTAATGAGGAGGAATTTTGTCTCTTGGATCTCAAGCCTTAGTTGTATTTTGTAGTTATATATTCTAGTGTAATACTTTCAAAACCTTCTTAGTCTCCTGTGTATATCATGAGGAATTTCAACAAACCAGAAGATTTTGCATATATATTTCCCTAGCTAACCTATTGCTATTTTTTAGCATTTTTTAAAAATTTGGAGATAGTTGCATAGATATGTAATTTAGATATCCGAATCATTTTATCAATGGATGTCCAGCCAAACTCCTGACCATCTTTTCAAATCACACTTCCCTATAGTAACTTTTCTAGTATTAGCATCTCTTGCAAACTTGATGGATTGAGAAAAAATTTAAATCATCATGTGTTGACATTTTTAGTGAACAATTATCCTCAATATAACTGTCATATTTTATTAATGAGTAGCAAGAAACCACGTTGTGACTTTAGCAGATTGCTCAAAAGCATCAACAACTAAACTTCTAGTTTTAATAAAAAGGTCTTATTTCCCATATAGCCAATAACTCAGCACAGTTAACTCAAGTTTTCTACACTTAATAGGTATTACCTTTATTCTAGTTTTGAAAACCATCTTCATCATTTCTTTCATTACTTCACTCAAGTGAATCTAAAGTTGTCTGTATGCTCTCAATATTATTCTCAGAATTCTGTCAAGTCTTTCCTATTGTTCACTTCCAAAGCCAGACCTACATTTCCAGTTGTTACCCTAGTCCTCTGTATCAGAATCAATCTTCTATTTTCATCACTGAAGTAAAATATTATTGTTAGCAGAGGGAGTGGCTCAGATGATAGGAATTTACTTCTCACATTTTTTGAGGCTAGCGGTTTGAAATTGAGGTTTCAGAATATCCATTGTTATCCTTCTAGAAGTTCTGGGACAAGATCTGTTCTTTGCCTACTTCCAGTTTCTGTCATTATTACTTGATTTGTGACTGCACCAAATCTTCTTGTGTTTAACTCTGATAAGAACGCTTACTGAATATAGGAACCAACCAGATAATTATGAGTGAGCTTGTCACCTCAGTGTGCTTAACTAAATTACATTTACAAAGAACTATATTCTATGTAAGGTAACATTCATGGATCAACATGAATGTCCAGGGATTTTCATATATCTTCTTACAAATCAACATTAAATTCATTATGGCGGCCACATGCACTTTTCTCCACATTACCTTATACCAACCTCAAAATTCTCAATTATTAGAACGCCACTCCTACTCTTAACTTTCAAATCCATTTAATGATATCGTTAAGTCAAATATCCCGAATTTGATCATCTAAATTGTCTAGCTCAGATAGGACTAAGACTCTGTGCAAAGTGTGTCTTGAAGAATAATTTCTCTCCATCTATGAAACTGTGAAACTTAAAATCAATTCTCTGCTTTTCAAATATAATAGTGGGACAGAAAAGGTAGACATTCCCACTACAAGAAGGAAACCAGAAGTCATTATTCAGAAAAAAAGAAAGAAAGAAGGAAACCTGAAAGTAGAGAGGGGCAACTTTTGTGGGCTTAAAGATACTAGAAGCATGTTCTGTAGCTAGTGAGACTTATTCTCTGGGCTTTGCTTTCTGTGCATGATTCTGTCAACCTCTGCCTTTCTCACCATGACACTTCTGTGTTTCTCCTGTAACAAATCACAGTTCTGCCCTCAAGATTATTTTTTTTTCTTGAAAGCTGAGCCAGCTTGTGGCTATCAACAACTTTTTTTTTCTGTGAGACTTTGGAAACCCAACAGCCTTCTCCCATTTCTTTTTATGTTTTCGTTAGTGACATCTGATAGACTGAAAAAAAATTACAACATATAGTACAAGGAGGGAATAAACTTGTGCTGTTTACCCACGTCAGGGTCATTTGTTACAGAAAACACAGGAAAACTATGGATTATTGTCTATCATTTTCCGTGTATATCCTTCAAATGCCCTCTGGATGATTTCTTTCCCTTCTTTCCTTCCCTCCTTCCCTCCCTCCTTCCTTCCTTCCTTCCATCCCTCCGTCCTTCCCTTCCTTCCTTTACTTCCCTCTCTCTTTTTTCTTTTTTTGAGACCTCTCATATATAAAACTAACTTTAGCCTTGCCAGACATTTAGTTTATGATGTAGATATAGATTCTAATTTCTGAAATTATTTGCTTTCAAAATTTCTACTTCAGAAAATTCATGCTTTGAAAAAATTGACCTCAGTCTCACACACACACACACACACACACACACACACACACACACACACACACCAAAAAATGATTCCCAAAATAACAGTAAGTCTATAAATAGCTGAGAATTCACACTATCTAATACATGGATTTCAAAAAGCCTCAGTGGACTTCTGGTTTAAAGGTCTGTGAGCTAATGAATGGATGTTGTTTTGTTTTGTTTTTTTGCCAGTCTTGGGGCTTGAACTCAGAGCATGAGCACTGTCCCTGGCTTCTTTTTGCTCAAGGCTAGCACTCTACCACTTGAGCCACAGCGCCACTTCTGGCTTTTTTATATATGTGGTGCTGAGGAATTGAACCCAGAGCTTCATGTATACGAGGCCAGCACATTACTTACTACTAGGCCATATTCTCAGCCCCCTGGATGTTGTTTTAAATTGCTAAATTTTCATAATTTATTTTGTAGTGATAGAAAATGACTGCACCATTTCCCTACATCCCCATGGTTTTTAGACATTCAAAACTATTTCGATCTACTGCATAATACTTAACTTCTAGTACTTAGACAGACTTTGGAATCTTCTTTTAAATACATTGCTTTGAAAATTTTCATATTATATTTATTTAATAAAAATATTTCTGCCTCTTTTCTGTGTACATGATAAGTTTCTTGTAATGAAATGTTGGTCCTGAACAGTTTCTTTTTCTCTTGTGTTTTTTTCTTTGTATTTATTGAACTCCCATTATTCATATGGTGGATTTTTTCAATTCAAATACCATTTTTAACACTTTCTCCAGTCATTCCTTTTCTAGATCCCTTTTTCCCTTGGGTTCAATCAGCTTTTCTTGCACTTTTTTTTTAGTTTAGTTTTTATTTAATATTTCTGTTCTCATATTACTCATTGCCCTGAGCTTCTTTTCACTGAATGTTAAGGCATGTAGTTATTTTATTTTATTTTTTTTTTGGCAGTCCTGGAGCTTGTCAGGGCCTGAGCACTGTCCCTGGCTTCTTTTTGCTCAAGGCTAGCACTCTGCCACTTGAGCCATAGCGCCACTTATGGCCGTTTTCTATATATGTGGTGCTGGGGAATTGAACCCAGGGCTTCATGTATATGAGGCAAGCACTCTTGCCACTATGCCATATTCCCAGCCCTGCATTTAGTTATTGTATTTTGAATATTCTCTTGTTCTCAGAGGATATAAACAAAATATTTCTGTGTGCTTTTCTTGTTTCCTCACAAGCTTCTATTTTTTTCTAATTTCCTGTCATTGTCGTAGTGTTTTGGCTGTATTTTATATAAGAGAGATTTTTTAACTTGCCCCATACTTTTCCTTCTCCTCTACTTTTAGTCATACTTCAAAGTAAGATTATGAATACTGACAAAAGTGTGTTACATGTAGGAGAGGAGAGTTTCACCCTCTTATTTCAGTGTTTTGATTACTGTTATTAGTAACAACATATTTTCATACTACTAGAGATTGAATTCAAGACCTAGCATATGCAAGGCTAGTGCTTTATGATTTGAACTATATTATATTCCAGGCTTTTGTTTGTATTTTGTTTTTGAGAGAGCCTTGTTAACTGCCAAAGGTGGCTTGCAACTGATCATCTTATTACCTCCACTTCCTGAGTCATTGGGATTGTGGGAAGGCACCACTCCATCAGAATCCAAAAGCATTATTTCACTGAAAACCCCTCAATGTCAAACTCTATATTGTTCTCTCTGGCTCCACAAAGAGTTTGTTTATCAATTGGGTAAGAACTGTAATTATTGGAATTATATCTAAAGCAACAATAACAATCAGTTAATTAGTGCTCAAGGAAAAGACTGGAAGAATAATGATATAACCTAGATAGTGAATATAATGTCATTTGATCTTCCATTTTTCAGCATGGCTCTCTGCCTCATGTTTTCTAGCTATGAGTCTCTGATGTAATTTCTCTGGAGAACACGTGTCTTGTTTCTGTTGAGGGTGGAACATCAGGCAAGCCAGTGGCCCTGATGTGAAAAATGTGAAAGAGGAACTATAGCAGGGCTGAAGACTGGAAAAGTGTGGAAAAGTGAAACTAATTATTTTTATTGTTTTCCTGTTTGGGTCTCATGCTTATTCTATTCCCAGAGATAAGTGAGTTTGGGAGGATGCTGAAGGGTGATTCAAATTGCTTCTCATTTTCCATCTATTTCTTCTGGTGTGAAATTAGCTTATATTGTTCAACATCAGCTTGCACTTTCCCTCTTAATTCGTTTCCAGTTTTTGCTCCCTTCATCTTTCCTGTGGTTCTTTGTCTTTTTAGGTTTCTGGATTTTGATAGTTTCTTGTTTAATGGTTTTAGTAGAAAGTAGAGAAAAATTTCTGTTATATTTTAAACTCCATTAAAAAATACACATAAACTAGGAGAAAACAAGGGAAGAGGTGACATTGTTTTTTTTTTTTTTTTGGCCAGTCCTGGGCCTTGGACTCAGGGCCTGAGCACTGTCCCTGGCTTCTTCCCGCTCAAGGCTAGCACTCTGCCACTTGAGCCACAGCGCCGCTTCTGGCCGTTTTCTGTATATGTGGTGCTGGGGAATCGAACCTAGGGCCTCGTGTATCCGAGGCAGGCACTCTTGCCACTAGGCCATATCCCCAGCCCTGACATTGTTTTTTTTTAAATGTACTCATTACTTATGTAACTGTACATTACCTTTATAATAACAATAAAAATTTTTAAAAATAAGAGAACATTCACATGTCATGATAGCACAACCATTGGAATGCAGCACAAAATTCTGCCTCTTTGGCCCATGCTGCTGCTTGCTTCCTAATTAAACTTTGTACCCCTATGGCTTGATCACAGCCTAAAGATACCTTTTTATATTGATCTATTGTGCTAAATTTCCTACTCATGAGTAAACTTATGGGTAGATTCCATTTCCTGTATGTGGAGTATTTCCCCCCTCCTTAACTGTTTCTCTACATTCATTACTAGGTCAACTATTGCTTATCCAGTTTAACCAACATTCTATCATTTTTCTAGGAGGCCTTTTTTTTTTATCCTCCCTGCCTCCCTATGTCTGATATATATCAGTCCTCACATTGTCACTCAGCCTTTCTCCCTTTGTGGCTGGTGCTGTACCACTTTAGTTACACCTTCACTTCCAGCTTTATACTGAGTAGCTGGCGATAACAGTCTTAAAGAATTGTCTGTTTGAACCATGATTCTCAAATTACAGCTGCTGAGTAGTAGCTAGGATTACAGGTGTGAGCCATTGGTTTGATGACTACCTATCTTCCCAAACTTAAGAAAAATTATTTTGTCTAAAGACAAAAAACAAACACACACAACAATAACAACAAAAACAGTACTTGAGAATATCCTGTGAATGGTGCATTTATTTATTTTCTGGTAGTTAGTAATTATATCTAGGTGTGATTACTTTTTTTTACCTGTCTGGCCCCCTTGTTGATCTTTAAAGCCAGGCAGAGAACAACTGTGTCATTTAAGTTACCAGTGTAATCTGTGTGAGCAATTAGTATCTATTTCAGCTATAGACATGTAATTAACACTGAATAAATTCTGTTTAACATATATGTAAGTTAATACACCATGAAGCCTCTTTCAAGCTGCACATTTAAAAGGCAGAGTATAAAACAGGAAAAAAAAAAAACATTGCTTAGGAGAAGTGTTTTATTTAAGAAATGCAGAAAAAAATAGTTCCCACTAGTTTCTGAAAAATGTGAGTGAACTAAAGGTTCAGCCATACTCCATTCTTGGAATGCTGTAATTTTCTTCTGAAACTTTGTTGCCTTTATTAGCTCTATAATTAATTTTGTTCTTACGTCCTAAAACTAGCCTCATGAAGTCTTAAACATTTGTATTTTAAGGGTTAATATACGCATATAAAGCTACTAGTTCTCTGCCTTGATTCTTGAATGTAATTGTTAAATAATAGTTTCTTTTCCTTCTTTACTTCTCTTTCTTACATTTATCAGCTATAAGAAACTTACCTTTTCTAGGTGAAAGCTTTAACATAGAATGAGTTACCAGGGGACATTGAAATTTGCTTTTCAGCTGCCTTAAATATTAGCATAGATTTATCTGTCAGATCTTGATTGACTAAGCTGGACTGTGGATTAAATGAACTCTCAAGGTCTCTTTCAGGCTTGCACATTCTAAAGCACAAGAACAGAGCAACTAGCACAAGGGATGTAATTTATAATGTGGAACAATCCTACTTACCAACAACAATAAGACTGTAATTGCTCTAAAAATAGAACTCATTTTAATAGGCTTAGGGTACATTAAGGTGTTATAACTGAATTAAATCTTTGTATATAATGTCTCTGAAGGCAGAGTATTTTATGTATCTTAGGTTCATCAATATATAGTATATGCCACAAAATATGACATATGTAGTAAATTATTTTTGTATTAGTAGCAATTAATTGATTGTCTAAGAGAAGAGCAGCAATGTGTTCTTGTTTTGGCAGGTAATAAAGACTTTTGTCCTAAGACTTAGGACAACCTAATTTAAATCTAATTTGAACCAATTATAGTAGAAAACCTGCTACATGTAAGAAAAGTTATAAATTTTATTTGTTTGTGGATTTAGTTGTGATCATATTGGAAGGAACCATCACTCTAGACTCATTGCATTTTTTTCTTTGAAGCTTGACTTGATAAGTAGTTAATTCTTATGAAATGCTGAAATAGCTCAACCTGAGGGGGGGGAAAAAAGTACTGTCCACATTTGACTGAAAAACAAACAAACAGCCAGTACTTGCTAGATGGGGTAGCAACAAGAGCTACATATTTTAAGGTGCTTGGGGTTCATGTAGGTAGTTGCAGGATTTGAGGATAGAGTTGAAAAGTAATCCTGGGCAACATTGGCCTGTTCGTGTTCTCTCTTTTCCAGCATGGAAAATCCTTACTTATTCTACCAAATTCAACTTACACTCATCTCATGAGAGTGAGGAACTCCTTTACTTCCTATCCTACCTGCGGCTGAGATAGTTGACCTCAGCTAATTCTGTATTTCTCAGGGACATTTTTATATTGTAAGGTTCTTTATAGCTATTGATTGAGATTTAAGACCTATGTTTACGCAATAGAGAAAAGAATAATCATGAAAGAAATAGTACATGAGACTGTTCCCCTCTTGAGGAAGAGAGATGTTCTCCTTGCTTGGTAGGGGTTTTCCTAAATATTGCCAAAACAATATGAATAGATTTTTTTTGTTCCCTTTCTAAAAGGGAAAGGAAAATTTCCATACTCAATCGTTGAATCCAGAACACTTCACAAGTATTTATTTAAAGAGTATAGTAGAATAAAAGTTTCTATAACATTGGGCTTCGGTAACAAGTAACTAATACTTATCTACTCTTGATTGATTTTATATAAAATTCTACTTGATTATTTACTAGGAAGACATTTTCAGTTTTATGTCACCTCAGTTCTTTGCACTTGGTTGAACTGGCTGACTAGAAGGAGTTCTGAGGAAGAGTGAACTCATTTAGCATTAATCTAAGAGAAACTTAATTAGAAATATGATACACTGGCTGCAAAATAAATCATATTATAAATTCCTTAGCTCATTATGAAGGATGTTGAGTTATGGGCTAATTTGAATAATCCAGCTCAGTGGGGAATTGCCTCACTGCCATTTTTTTTTCTTTTGTGTGAAATGAATGCAAGTTGGTAGCTTCTGATACATTTTTCTTGGCATTTGTAGTCAGTTCCAAAGAACAGGAAACAAAGAGTTGCTGAGCACTTAGAAGGAAAGGTTTTTAGACTGCTTTTCTCTTTGAGTGCTCCCTATTCATATACCCCCAATAGGATTAGAAATAATGTGCTCCAGGCAGATCAGTGCTATGGATCCTGTGTCTTTCATTCACACAGAAATGTGCTGTTTCATAGAGACTATTTGTATAGCTGGAGTATAGTGAAGGCTATAGGGGTCTGGCGGTAAGGAATGGGAGGCAAGTAGGATGCTAGTCTGTCAGATAAGAAAATGGCCAACCTGTAATTCCATAGGGTAAAGCTTAGGTGGCTAACAAGATGTTTGTTTTCAATCTAGCTAGAGTGTAGGATCCACTAAGAAATGAATTAAATCCCAGCTCAAAGGTCAACACACTTCTATAAGGATAACAAAATATAAAAATTGAAAAACATAACATTTTCTAATGTAACTTCTCTACAACAAATGAAAATGATTGGACAAGCAAGAACACATGTCCCATAATCAGAAGAAAAAATTATTCAAGAGAAACAAAAGGTGATAGAATCAGAAGGTAAATATTTAAAAACAGTTCTCATAAATATATTTCAAATAAAATATCACAAACAGGAAACTGACTAAAAGAATCTAATTAGAAATGACATCATCAGGAAGCATGCCAAATGATTTATAGCCTACTCAGAATATATACATTTTGATGAATAAGTGCATATGTAATTGTGAAACATAGATATAAGCTATTTAAAAAACAAAAACAATTTTAGGACTACCTGCTTAGTTATGAATCACACACAGATAACCAGAATATAGGTGCCTGAGTCTGTAACAGCCAGGGTTTCCAATATGGTAATTTTAAAGTTTCACATTGAGATCTTTCATTCATTTGGGTGTTGAATTTTGTCAAAGACTTTTTCTGTCTTCATTGAGATGATCACATAATTTTTTTCCTTAATCCTGTTTATGTGAGGTTTTGATTGACTTATGTGTATCAAACCACACTAACATCCCCAGAATGAAATCACCCTGATCCTGGTGTATAATCTTATTAATGTGCTATTAAATTCATTTTGCAAGAATGAGATTGAGAATTTTAACACTTATGTTCATTGAAGAGATTGGTTTATAAAGCTCCTTGTTAACCTTTTGTTTAATTTTTGATTGAGGGAAATAATTGGTTCATAGAATGAGGTTCATAGAACCTCCCCTTTCTATGCATGGAAGATTTCCAGAAGTTCCAGAATAAGTTCTTACCAAGATCTGAAGGAATTCAGCAATGAATCCAGTTGGTCCTGGGCTTTGCCTAGGAGATTATTGTTGCTTCAACCACATTGCTTCTTACAGATTTTTTTAAGTGTTTTCTGTCTTGTTTCAATTTTGGTGGGTCAACTCTGTATAGAATTTTATCTTTCTTACCTAAACATTCCACCTTATTTGAGCATGGTGTTTCAAAATACTCTCTTGTAATTCTTTGAATTTCATTGATACTTATTTTGGAATTAACCTTTTACCTCTAATTTTATTAATTTGAGTCTTTCCCCTCCTTCTTTGGCTAATATAATTCAGATATTTATTTTCTTCAAAAAACCAACTATTTGTTTCAATTATTCTTTATATAGTGTTTTTAGCCTTCATTTCATTAATGTCTCATCCAAACTTTACCTTTTTGCCTACAGTTATTGAGTTTGGTTTGTTCTTGTTTACTAGGAGCTTCACCTGCATTATTAGGTCATTCCTCAGAGGTTTCTCTATTGTTTGGTGGTGTTGTTTTGTTTTTGCCAGTCCTGGGGCTTGGACTCAGGGCCTGAACATTGTCCCTGGCTTCTTTTTGCTCAAGGCTAACACTCTACTACTTCTGCCACAGCACCACTTCTGGCTTTTTCTGTGTATGTGGTATTGAGAATGCAACCCAGCGCTTCATGCATGCTAGGCAAGCATTCTACCACTGTGCCACATTCCCTGCTTGAAAGATTTTTTTTTTTTAACCAATCCTGGGCCTTGAATTCAGGGCCTAGAGCTTCTTTTGCTCAAGGCTGGCACACTGTACCACTTGAGCCACAGCACTACTTCCAGCCATTTCTGTTCATGTGATAGTGAGGAATCAAACCCAGGGCTTCATGCATGCTAGGTAAGCACTCTACCACTAAGCCACATTCCCAGCTTCTCTATTTTTTATATAGGCACTTAACAGCTACCAATTTTCCTCAAAGTCTTAACATGTTGTATTTTCATTTTTATTAGATTTCTTGTGTTTGACTCTCTTTTGACATTGAGTGCTAGCTTAGTTACGTTATTGTTTGATGGTGACATATCTTAGGATAAGATCTATTTTGCAAATAGTTCCATAGACTACTAAGAAGAATGTGTAAATTATTTTTTAAAAAGTGAATGAAATATGATCTAGAGGTCTGTTAGTTAAATGCATTTTTTTCTATTGTATTATTGAATCCCTAAATTTCTTTTTGGACTTTTTGTTTAGATGATTTTTTTTTCATTGATGAGAATGGGCACTGTAGTTCCTTACTATTTTTATTACCTTTATCATTATTATTATTATTATTATTATTATTATCATTATTGGTCTTGGAGCTTGAACTCAGGGCCTGGGCATTGTTCATGAGCATGTTTGGGCTCAAGTCTAGCACTTTACCTCTTGAGGCACAGAGCCACTTCCAACTTTTTCTAATTACTTTATTGGAGATAAGAGTATCACAGACATTTCTGCCTGGGCTAGCTTCGAACTCTGATCCTCAGAGTTCAGCCTTCTGAGTAGCTGCATTTGCAGGCTTGAGCCACTGGAACCTGGCTAATATTACCTGTAAGTACTTGCACAAAGGAATTACCATTATAAAAAGCAGTTTATGAATATGTCTTGATCAATGTCACCCCTTTCAACATTTTTCCATCCCTCTCCTCCCCATCCCTTCCCTTATTATTTTGATTTTGTTGAATATACATTAAATTCTTGACTGCCTTCTTGCCCTCTTCTCATCATTTATTTATCCCTTTCCCCTTGACCCCACCTTATTCCTTCTAAGTACCCACTTCTGGTGTTTATTTTGTTGAACTTTGACTTTGCTTTTCTAAGGAATTACGTTATTTGAGTTTACCCTTGAATCTACCATATTTCAGTCAATACATTTGTATATGCTTACATACCACACAACAAATTCACATATAAATTTATAGTCTGAATCTAGTTTCCACTTATAAGGTAAAATCTAGTATCATTGTACAAGGAGTCTGTCTATGCGTATATGGTTAGTGTGTTTGTTTAATAGACTGGATTGTGTCAAACTTTAGTGAATATATTTTAGATAGAGTGTGTCCTTTATTAATATGAAGTAGTCTTCTTTGTCTTAATGATTTCTTTTTATTATCTTCTGCACTGCTGCTTTTGTAATCATGAATTCCTTTGTTACCATGCAAGATTTTTTTCCTCCCTTTATTATGGAGTATAGATTTGCCCTAATGTTGATTGGCAATTATCTTCCTAGGCTGGATTGTGTCCTTCTACATCCTCTTTGTGTTTAGGTTTTTGTTGAGAAATATCCTGTTATTCTGATGGGCTTTTCTTTATAGGTGACTTGCTGCTTCTCCATTGTACCTTACAGTATTTCTTCCCTATTCTGTATATAGAATGTTTTGACTACAGCATGTTTAGGTGTCTCTTCTATAATCTTGCCTGTTTATGTTCTGTAAGTTTCCTGTGCTTAGATGAACCCCTTTTACTCAAGATTTGGGGTATTTTTCCCATTATTCTACTAAACTATGTATTTAAATTAGTATATGTTTGAAAGATGAAGAGGTTTGACTGTGATATTTCCATATACACACTCAATTCATGAAACAAATTTATTCTGCCACTATATTACCATTATTTCCCTTTTCATTTTTTTAAAGTTTGATGGGTTTAATTATTCTGCCTTTATAAGAATGTTACACACAAACATACACATACACACATATATTCTTTATACATGTATTCTTTCATAGGACTATATGTATATATCTACACATATACCATATATCTATACATATACCTATAAATCTATATCTATACACATCATATATCTATACACATATAAATACATATGTGTAGGTGATATGTATGGCATATACATAAACATATCTATACATATTTATGTATATATCTATATATAGTTATGTATATAGATAAATGTATATGTGTATATATGCATGTATGTATATGCATATCTAGATATATGTATCTATCCGTCTATCTATTTATTCACTCATCCCCTTTAATTTACCTGTCATTCTCATTCACTGTCTCCTCTTTCTTAGTCACTCTTCAATTCTTTTCCCACTCTTTTCTTAATATACCAGGGCATGGTCCTATAGGGTATTGAGTAATTGGGAAGAGAGAATTTTCTTACCTTGCTTCCAATCTTAGGTGTACAGCAAATAATTTCTCACCATTGATATTTTGTAGACTTCAAAATCAAATTAAAAGAAGCACACACACACACACACACACACACACACATATATATATAATTCACTAAAAACAGGATTTTATCAGAAACTGGTATTGGGTTTTGTCATTTCTTTTCTGTGAAAATTGTTATAGCTGTATAATTTTTTTTCTTTAATGAGATGATGTCGTAATGGATTGCTCTACAAATTTTCAAATGTTGACCAGCCCTATATATGTGGAATAAATATCACAAGGTGTGTACCATTCTTTTATGCACTATTAGATTTGACTTGCTAATATTTTATCGAATATTTATATATTTACACTCATAAAATTGTGGCCTGTAGTTTTATTTTCTTGTAATGTCTGTATCTGGGTTTGGTGTTTAGTACAAAATACTGGTCTCCTAGAATGATATAGAAGTTTGTCTTCAGCTTCTAATTTCTAGAAGATATATTGGTAAATTGCTATTGTTTTTTTATTTTTTGGTACAATTTACTCATAAACTATTGGTATCTGATTTGGGGGGATGAAGTAATGTTAATGGAATATAAATGTAAAAGAGGGACTGTGTAGGAGAAGATGAGTGGAAGAGGGGGGAGGTAAGAAGATAAGAGTACATATTGAAGGGTTTAGGATTTAGAGGATTTAAGATGTTGTATATATTGCACCTATATGTTTATAGATATGAATATGGAATAATGAAATCTACCAAACTGAAAAAGGAAGGGAGAGAGCAATAGAAATATGAAAGTGAGGATAAATATGTACAAAGTATATTGTTTGCATTTACAATGTATGTTACAGCATGAACTATCACAGCAAAACCTATTATATTGTAAACATATGTAAACTCAAAACAAGAAAAGGAAAAACAGACAAAAATTAATTGACTCATATGGAAGGCTTCAGACTTGATATTTTTCCTTTGTATAAGTAGCTTGTAGTTTCTTATATATTACTAATTTGTATGCAGAGATTTGGTTTTTTAGTTCTTTGCTCTTTTTATTAGGCAATAGACTTTATTTTAAATGTAGAACTGCATGTAGACTTGAGTGATATAGAATCTTGCATTAATTCATTTGAAAATAATACTGATTTTCAAATATCTTTATGCTGTGAGATGCTGATGATACAAGGCAAATCATAGTGCTTGTATCTTTAAACTCCATGTAATCAAATTTTCAGCACAATTTTTGGAATTAAGAGATATTCAATCAATAGTTTTAGGTTTAGGTGATAGAATTGTTTGTCTAAAAATTCCTGCTCTCAACAGCTTAGAGTTTTCTACTGAAATCCTAGCAAATTTTTCATGAGCTATCAACACATTTTCTTCAAAAATGTATTTTTCTAGGAAATTTTCTTTATTTAAATAAACTTATTAATATATTAATACATAAATATATAAAATTAAATTACGTTTATTATTAAATGACCAAATTAATCAAATAAATTATTTGTTATTATCAAGGATATCTTTGTTTTTAGAGGCGGGTGAATGTAACCATAGAAAGAATTCAAAGTGATTCAATTTTATTTTTTAACAGTAGATAAAATTGAAGCCCATGTAATGGTGGAAGTAACTTGTTCTCAGTCCAGGGATAACAGATCACATCACCAGGATTCCAGCTGGGGATGTTTTCTACTACTTTTCATCACCTCATGGACATCATGGTTCTTTCAAAAGCCATCTAGATCTAATGGAATTTGACTTTTTTGATTTATGTAAGTGTATTCCTTGTACCTAATTTAAAAACTAAAGAATATTGTCCTAATCTCTATGGTGCCAGGAGCTGGTAATTCTGAATTTCTGAAATTCTAGCTATTCAGAAAGGTTTAGATCTGAGGATTCTGGTTTGAAGATACTCAGGGCAGAAAAGTTAGGAAGACTCCATCCCATATTAACCTCCAAAAAACTGGACTGGTAACATGGCTCAAGTTGTAGAGCACCAGCCATAAGTAAAATGGCTGAACTTTAGCTTGATGTCCTGAGTTTAAACTCCATAACAGGTAAAAACTACAATATCAATAACAAAATATTGTATTTTCTTGAGAACATAGTGTATTTAGATTCCAACTTAAAGTGTCTTAAAGTAACTAGTGTTCAATTTAATAACTGATATTTTTCCTGAGTTGTATTACAGGAAGTTTCAGCTGCATATATGGATGCTTAATCTGAATACCCTTAAAACTACTTCTTTTTCATAAAATGGCTTATATTAGCCATATGAGGAAGGAGGTTGCTTTTCATTCTCAGCACATGTTTATACTGTATACCAATCAATTTCTCCACCCTCTATCACAATCCTTGCCTCCCTAAAAATAGCATCTCCAATAGGATTTCTTGTTTCATTTTCATTGTTGCAAATAATCTATTTTGACAGCGTTCAATCTCCTTCATCCTCCTCTCCAGCACAGCCTCCTCCCACTACTTCCCACCCACCCGTAGAGTCTATTTCTGTCCCTCACATTTTGGTATCATCAGCTTTTGTTAAGCTTCTCTATGCGGTTCTCATACATGTGATGTGTTAGACAGTTTTTCACCCTCTTTCTTTTTCCATTCTCCTCTCTTCTTTTCCTGAGTAATCTCTTAGCTTAATTCATGATCTAAATGGAAGTTAGTTCATTTATGCAACTCCTGCATTTCAGTACACTCTAATAAATAGACTATGCTCGTTTTAATTAATTTTTTTTACAATTTTCCAATAAATAATCTGGTATGGTTACAACCAGACTTGTTATATTGTGCAAAAATGAGGATTAAGTATTTTAAAAATTAGTTCTACTCTTTGACAGTTTTATTTAAATTTGAATATATCATTTAATTGATTCTGTATAATTCTCTTCTATTTAAAATTCAGCAAAACATGTACAATAATTCAGACTATATTTGGATTTCTCCTATAGGAATTAATAACAAATAAGAATAAGATTTATTCTTTTATGTTTTAACAAAAATTTTGTGTATGTCAGTACTGGTCAGGATGGGCTGTCCTTTTGATATCCTTTTCACCACAAGGTTGGTGCTCTAACAGTTGAACTATAGCTATACTTCAGGTGTTTTTGGTGGTTAATTGGAGATAAGAGTCCCACAGGATTTCCTTGCTGAGCTGCCTCAAACCACAATCCTTCCATCTCAGCCTTCTGAGTAGCTAGTATTACAAGTGTGAGCCACCAGCACTCAGCTATACATTTTTGAAATTTTTTGTTATCTTTAAGTAGTTATACAAGGAATGTCCCATATAACAAAGCAATTTATGAATACAACTTGATCTGTGCCACCCCCTTCAACATTCTCATCCCCCTTTAACCAAACTCTTCCTCTACTTTTCTTAATTTTGTAGTATATACAATGAATTCTTAACTGCATTCTCCCCCACTTCTTTCTTCCTTCATTTATCTCTCTTGCTTTGATCCCACCCCCTCTTGTATATACCCATTTCTTGGTGTTGTATTTGTTGAGCATTGATCTAATTTTTCTCAAGTAAAATGACCAATAGATAAAAAAAGAAATGCTCAACATCTCTGGTCATAAAAGTAATATAAATGAAAACAGGACTGAGATTCTACCTTACTCCAGTTCGAACAAACAATACTCGAAATACTGGTGAGATATACCAGAAGGGAGTGCTAATACTTTGTTGGTGGAAGCATAAGCTTGTTCAACCATGCTGGAAAAGAGCACGGAAGTTTCTCAAAAAATTTAACATAGAACTACTCCATGGCTCACCCATCCCACTCCTGGGCATTTATCCAATAGAGCACAAATAAGGTTATGGTAAAGTCATCAGCACAATCATGTTCATTGTACTATTCACCATAACCAAGATATGGAGGAATAATGGATCAATAAATGGAAGAGTGGACCAAGAAAATGTGGTGTACACAATGGAATATTACTCATGCATTATAAAATATGTTATCATCCCATTTGTAAGCAAATGGAAAGACTTTGGAAAAATTATATTAAGTAAAGTAAGCCAGACCCAGAGAATCAAAGGTTGCATAGTTTCCTTCATTTATGATGCTCCTATAAATATATAAGTAAACACCTTGTGCAGTACACAAGTGATTACAAATGAATCAACTGAAGTATAAGAGACTATATGGGATCTCAAATAGTATATTTTTTATTTTGAATATGTAAAATGGACAAGAAATTTTCTCATCAACTTGGAGTTCCCACATCCTAAGTCATCTGTTTTGCACTCACAGATGGTATATATTTAAGCATTGTGCTCAAGGTATTGTCCTACCTCCACTGCTGATAAGTTTAAGTTGACTATGCAAAGACATAATCTAATTGTCTCTAAAAATTTCCTCTCCAGATGCAAATATCCAAAGCTCTGGGTACTCATATAAATTCCATTTTTTGCCTGTGATAACTTTTTCTTGTTTTTGCTCTTGCCATTAAATCTAAAACAGCTGTTGATCATTCTGCTTCCTTATAGTGTTTTTGCAAATTGAAATATGTAAAATTTATTTCCTAATTTACACCATTTTGAGAGAGATTTTTATTTAAATTTATTAGATGTTCATATGCCCCTGCTGGAAGGCAAGGCTAGCTTTCTGTAATAGGCAAGATGGCAGATTAGAGGATCATGTATTTGGCACATGATTGAAGGAATTCTGGGAAATCTCACCTTTGTCAATATTGCAATTTGTTAATGCTTGTAATTTAATTCCTAGAACTCAAAACTCTAGGATCTTTGTAAATAAAACTATAAAACAGTACTCCTGGGAAGAATAGCAGAACACAAATTCATAATTTAGCCCTTTTTTTTTTTGTTGTTGTTGTTGTTGTTCTGCCAGTCCTGGGGCGTGGACTCAGGGCCTGAGCATTGTCCCTGAGCTTCCTTTTGCTCAAGGCTAGCATTTTACCACTTGACCCACAGCAGCACTTCTGGCTTTTTCTGTTTATATGGTGCTGAGGAATTGAACCCAGGGCCTCGTGCATGCTAGCACTCTACCGCTAAGCCATACTCCAAGCCCATAATTTATTCTTTATAAAAACATGAAAGTTTCCATACAGAAAGCAAAATTTTCACAGTAAACAGAGGACAAAAACTAACAAGCCCTTGGGGATATAATGAAGAAAATGATATCACCATAATAAAGCATAATATAGAAAAGGAATGGTTTTGGAGTATTAAATGCTACCCAATTTACCTACTTAAAAGATGGGCTTCATGCTAACCTCAAAAGGAGGCTATTTCCCTAGAAGTACACAATTGTCTCTGAAGGACTGATGACCTACTAAAAGAACACAAGTCTGTTTAGAGAGCAGAGTCATTGTAAGATGTTTTTTCCCGGTTTAATTAGGCAGGTGGAAGGGAAGCTTCACCTTACAAGCTGAATGAACGTGTTCTCAAGGAGAGAATAAACATCCTAAATGACAGTGTCAAAGTTAGCTCCTATTCAACCATACATAGAGAAACTAACAAACATAATGTGGACATTTAGCCTCCCAGGGAAAGTTTTACAATTTTTGTTATGATTGTCTGATTGCTTGTCAATCTGTAATGGCAAAATATCATAAACTGGACAGCTCATGAAAAGTAACTTATGTATTGTGTGTGTGCGCACATTCATGTGTGCTCCAGTAGTGGAGCACATATCTTTGCTTTTCTCTCAAAGATGGCACTCTACTACTTGAGTCTTACCTTGACTTCTGGCTTTTGGTGTTTAATTGGAAAGAAGAGTCTGAGAATTGGAAATAGTTTGAGAGACTTTCCTGCCTAGGCTAGTTTCAAACTGTGATCTTCAGATCTCAGCCCCCTGGTTATCTAGGATTACAGGTTTAAACCAAAAGTACCCAGTAGCAATTTATCTCTATAGTTTTTGGAAGCTGAGGAAAAAAGATCATACTGCTAGAAGATTGTATGTTTCACAGGCACCCACTTTCTGACTCAGTTAACACCTTTACACTGTTTCCTCACTTGGTGACAGATAAACAAACATGATTGGGCCTTTGTCACAAAGATGCTAATCCATTCTGAAAACTGTGCCTTCATGATTTAATAACCTCCTAAAGATCCTGCTTCTGTATATCATCCTCTTAGAGGTTACAATTTCATCATAGGAATTTGGCCGGGGGGGGGGGGGTCGATAAAAACATTTCGACCCATAACAGACACCAATTCTGATAATAAATTATAGAATGGCATTAGGTTGCTCTAATCCTTTAGCATTAATCTCCAATAAACTTTAACCATTTATTTAATAACTCTATTCTGTCAATTGCAAGTAGAATGTGATAAAGAATAGCACTAAACCAAATAAACGAATAACAGGACACTCTCTACATCTGAAATTTGTTATACTACTACTACTGATTGGATGACTTTGAAAAGGTCTTCGAGCTTTTCTGGATCTCAATTGTTCTCTTAAGTAAAAGGTTAGGATTGTTGACAGTTCTTTCTTGTTTTTTTTCTTTTATTGTAAAAGTGAATTACAGAGGGGTTACAGTTTCATATGTAAGGCAGTGAATATATTTCTTGTTCAACTTGTTACCTCCTCCCTCATTTCCTTTCCTTCCCTTCCCCCTTCCCCTCCCCCTCTCCCCCCATGAGTTGTACAGTTAGTTTACACCAAATGGTTTTGTAAGTATTGCTTTTGGATTCGTTTGTCTTTTTATCCTTTGCCTCTCCATTTTGTCATTTTCCAGTTATTTCTGTAAAGAGGATGACATATATCATTCAAAGCAGAACTCTTGAAAATAAATGAAGTAGTACATAAATTATACATGAAACTCAGACACCACCCAGAAATGCCCCAGGAAAGCTAGGTTGTGTGATAATCTTATATAAAATACAAATCTCTCAGAAGTACTTGCTATTCTCTTGCTCTTGAAGTTTTCCATTCATAGCAAGAATGGGATTGTGACACCTACTCCCTAGAATGTTACTCCTGAGTTCTAAGTCATAATATGCCTGAATAGTAGTGCTTTTATAATTATTTGCTCATAAGTTTAGAATTGGAATATAATGTTAGTTATCTGTTATTGGTAGAGGAGGAGATTTAACAATATAAGTAACTATTGAGAAAGCCAGTAATTACTCAGCAATACCATTCTGTAGGGAGGAGTAGATGAAAGAGTAGTTTGCTCATAATGATGGCCAGCAGAAAACAGGCACTCATTAAAGCTCTCCAAAGTTAATACTTTTGCTCATAATTATATTGTGTTTGAAAGATACCAACCCTATTTGTACACCGTGGTTATATTAAGTCATTGGCCTATTTCTGTTAAGGGTTAAAATGATTATTCTTATGATTATTTATTAATTAAAAGCACAATTAAAAATTAAAATTACTAGTGAGCCTCCTGGTAGTGGGAGAGATTTATTTTAATCTGTGGTTTTGAGCCTCACATGTTGTTGGATGTATGTCTGTGTGGATGTATGTGTTTGTGTGTACATACCTGAGGGTAGGGATGAGGGAGGCACTTGACATAAGAGGAAAGAATTCTGAGAATTATTCATCCAGCAGCACTGAAGTAAATTCCTAAATCTGATGGAAAGACACTCAGAACACAAAGTTCTCTGGGGAATCAACAAAACAAAGGGGTTTAGAGATCTTATCTCTGGGACCCTGCCATTTCTGTGCCTCCATCTGTTCACTTCTTGCACTTCAGTGAAGTTTGAAGTTCTCTGGAAGACATAAAACTGAGTCAGCTTCAGTCAAGTCCTTGTTTTACTGGACCAATAAAAAGTATATATAGAGAGATGGTTGTTGGGAGCCAAGTAATCATTAGAATATATGTGTGAAACATAACACTATAGTTCAAAATTTTTAAAATATATATTAAAATACAGGGAATAATGGGCAATTTAAAGGCAAATCTTACAGTTTCTCCAGACACAGCTCCTGAGACAAGTATTTGAATATGGTAAGTTTATTTTTGAAAATTTCAGTAGAGAAATGTAGAAGCATATGAAAGGAAGCTAATACAATGTATGAGAATAAAAAACACAATGGTTTAGTTGTAATTCCACCAGTACTCAAGAGCCTCCATGGGTAGCAGAAAATGTTTGTTTGTTTTTTCCCCATCTCTTCCAACTTCTTGTACTAAACAAAACAATAAAAACACAAAAGTGAGGTGTCTATACATAACGAAGTACTATTTAGCTGTAAAACAATCCTTAAGAGTTATGGTGAACACCTGTAATCACAATTTTCAGTAAACTGGCTAACAGTCTGGTAAGAGAGATAAGGTGGCTCAGAAAGACAAGTGTTCTCATGGTGTCTGGTCTCATACAAGTAGGCTACTGATCAAGGTTCATTGTGTAGATCCATGAATATGGCAAAGGAATTCCACATATATAGCCAGTTGATGCTAATCAAAGTGTGGAAAATTATATAAAAATATGACCTGGGAAAAAAAGAAGTAGACTGTTGAGTAGTAGGCATCAGAGATGGGAGAGGATAGAAAGAAGAAAGGAGATGACATTTATGGTTCAGTGGGTATAAAGGAACAAGTAGGGTGAATATGGGTAAAATATTAACTAGAATATTTTCAGTGTTATCATCACAAAAATAGGTAAATTCATGAGGAAAAGCATATGCTAATCACCCCCAGGAATTTGTTACAATATCTACTATATATTGATGTATATGCCTTTTAAATATGATATTATTACCTCTATATTACATACAAAACAAAACACTATTTTATCAAGTAAGTAGCTGGAAATATTGTTAAATATCACTGAAAAGGCCTGAGAGAAGATGTAGAATACACAGTTATATAGGTCACTGGTTGAACTTGGTATCAATTGTTTTCTTGCACTCTGTCCTGATTGTGTAAAGACAGAACAGCTTTCAGAAGTCAGTGGACACTATTTGTATAAGATATATGCTGCTTTACATTAAAGGTAGTCCCTGGGCAATGAAATGGTGAATTGCTAAGCTAGGAGACTTTATTGCAAGAAAAACGGCCATGTGAGGAATTTTCAATGACTCATTTATCATTATCTAGCAAACTACTTCAATACAGCTAAAGAGCATAAGTCTCCAAAGTAATGGAGAAGCAATGTCCTCAGACAAAGTCATGTAACACTGGATATTTTGAAGGGACAAATTATATTTTTTCACTTGTTGAGCAAAAAGCTAGTCAATGTTATTTATATTTTGATAAATAAGATCTCTTGGAGGCCTTTAAGAATTATATAGTAGGGGCTGGGAATATGACCTAGTGGCAAGAGCGCTTGCCTCCTACAGGTACATGAAGCTCTCGGTTCGATTCCCCAGCACCACATATATGGAAAACGGCCAGAAGGGGCGCTGTGGCTCAGGTGGCAGAGTGCTAGCCTTGAGCGAGAAGAAGCCAGGGACAGTGCTCAGGCCCTGAGTCCAAGGCCCAGGAATGGCCAAAAAGAAAAGAATTATATAGTAGCATAATATATAAGTATAAGGCAACTTTGAAAGACAGATTTAATTATCCAAAATATGATTCCTGGATAGCACATTATAGTTGGTTACAAGGAGGCTCAGGTTTTTACTTATTTATGTTCCTTTTCTATATGTGTTATATATTGTATGTTCCAGAATTACTTTATCTTCCTTTTTATTACTGAGAAGTAACTTCCAAAATATATTTTAGAGTATAATCACATAGGATTGGGCTGGGAATATGGCCTAGTGGCAAGAGTGCTTGCCTTGCATACATGAAGCCCTGGGTTCAATTCCTGAGCACCACATATATAGAAAAGGCCAGAAGTCAGGCTGGGAATATGGCCCAGTGGTAAAGTGCTCGCCTCATATACATGAAGCCCTGGGTTCGATTCCTCAGCACCACATATATAGAAAAAGACAGAAGTGGTGCTGTGTCTCAAGTGGTAGAATGCTAGCCTTGAGCAAAAAGAAGCCAGGGACAGTGCTCAGGCCCTGAGTCTAAGCCCCAGGACTGGAAAAACAAAAAATAATCACATAGGATTGTTAATAGTTAATTGACTCTATCTATTCTTACTGTTGGAGAGGCTCTGCCTCAAGGCTGTTTATAGTGGAGATGGTAGAGAACACCAGCAGAGCCAGGTTACTAATGATTGAATTTTGTTCATCTGAAATTCAAGTCAGGAATAAATCATACAATAGTATAAAATACCAGACTTTACCTAATTTTGGAATTACAGTGTGTAGAAAGAAGTTCAAGGATACCAAGAATATATTTGAAAACCTAGTGTACTGAAGAAACAATTGTTAAATGCTGAATAAAATTATTGTTAGACTTTGCAAAGGAGTGAAGAATATAATCAAGTGAGAATTGTGTAGAGAAAATAGTATTGATGTAAATATTTTAATATTTATGGAAACATGATGCAGGCATAAATCTGTGCCTGACAGATACACATTGATCATTTTCCTTGGACAAGTTTACAATAGATTGCTAAAATCTCTCTTATGCTCACATACAGACTGTCAAAACAATTATAGAAACTTTTCAAAATTAGCCATTGATACTCAAAAATTCACTGTTTTTTGCAAGATATTTTACTCAACTAGGGAAACACATCAAAACCAAATGGAAAAAAAATTAAAAATACTAGGTTCTCCCCAATTTATTTATAAATTGACAGTAATCACAACTAAAATCAGATTTTTTTTCATCTAAAATAATTTTATTTTCATTTAAAAGGCTAATGGTACAAAAATAAATCCCAATTGGGAAAAAGTGTTGTAGGAAAACAAGCATTTAAATAGCCAGGCAAACAAAAGAGAAAGATTCTTTTTCTCTGTTGTGTATGTACATGTATACATGTATTAGCAAGAGAGCAGAGACAGAGATAGAAAGGGAAAAGTTAGAAAAACTGGTTATTATATGCTTGAGATCATTCAGTAAAGCTTAGTTTATACTTTAGATATTTTATCTGGAGAAAATATACGTGATTTAGTCAGTAAAACTTGAAAAACAGAACTATGAATGTCTTATTCTCGATGAACTATGGAAGTTGTATTCTGGTCGTTGGACAAGAGCTTTCCTCAGCTTCCATTTACAAACAAAATCACGAGTCCTCAAAATCCAAGCATTCCAAAGAGTCTCACAGAAAGGAGACTCTCACGATGTTAAAATGCTAGCAAGGTTTTATTATAATTCATCTAGATAAAGTAGAGTGAAATAGAAGAAGAGAGAAACATACTTGTAACAAGGACTCATAAACTATGCATAACTTCCCCCCACCCCATGCTAATTCTTTCTCTCTTTAAACCTAACATTCAAACAGATATGTTCAGCAACATGGCTAAAAATGAGTCAAAGGGCCATCATGCTGTGGCATTGTGCCACATAATCTCCTTTATCTGCTTTTTACATAAAATTTGCAATCACTTTATGTTTCATGTCATACCTGAATTTTTCTCTCATAGGATACAAGATGAAGGTCGATTGTTGCACTGCCTTTTCCATAACACACATCACATCACTATTCCACCTTTGTTCTTACAAAGAGCCATCTAAACTAACCACTGTTGATCTACATAAACATACATAAAAAGAGACAAACACTGTAAAATTTACAATATAAAGGGCTGAGTTTCTTAAAAGTGCTTCTGCCATAATCCACAATGGGGTCTCTTTATTTTAAGAGATAAATTGGATCATGAAGTGTTTGAAAAACAGAAAAAGGGAACTGGTCATTAATTTATTATCAGACTTCCTGCAAAGGAGAAGTTATTTAATAAAATCAGTATGTAAGGAAAAATGTATATTGTCAGTGGTTTGAAATTGATTTGGCAAGGAGTAAGAGAAAATCAAGAGAATTTTCAGGCAAGAGAGAGGTAAGACATGAGAACTAATTTCAAGGGGGGGAAGAGAAAGGGAGAGACAGACAGAGAGGAAACAGAGACAGAAAAACAGAGATAAAGAGACAGAGAGACACAGAAAGGCAAAAGTGTTTAAAAGGAAATATCTATATGAATGGTTTGATTACTTAGATATATGAGGAAAATAAAATAGTTCTAGAAATGACTGTAATTTTTGAGTCTAGGAGCATTTTAGTAAATTGTTGACATTAATGATAATAGGCATTATCATGTTCATTCCTAAATAATTCTACATGTATAGAAAGAACGCACAGCAAAGCTTTAAGTTAATTTGACTTCAGATGCAATCCGTGTTCTCTTTATGTACAGAATTTCTTCAGAACAAAAATACCTGGAATCAAATGCATATTTGAATTAACTCATACTTAATTTCTACCATCTTCCTTTCTCATGAATATTTGGTTATTCTTTCAGACAAGCATATCTGTAATCTCTCCTCCATAAGTAATGATGGCTTTTTATGTACATAGACCTTCAATAGGTGTGGTCTTTCTTTATTCTTTGCTTTTCTTTTTTACCTTTCTATTTATATAACACCCAATAACCAAGACAACATTCATGTCCACATAACCTCACAATATTTTCTAACTGATGCAAGAATAATCATTTGGGTGTCATCTATATTACTTCATTTTAAAGACTGTCCTTTGACATATGTGAATTGTTTACAAAAGATTGAAATTCCTGTAGTTTGGGGGTGGAGGGTCAGGCAGGCAATAGAGACTATTGAAGAATTTGGAATTGTAGTTAGCAAAATCAGAAAGGAAGTTAATTGGTAAGATTGACTTCTACAGCATATGGCTGGGCACTGGGCTCACATTTTAATCCTAGTTACTCAGGAGGCTAAGGTCTCAGGAACTTGGATTGAAGCCATTCTGAGGCAGGAAAGCCCATGAAACTCTTATCTCCAATTAACCAACAAAAAGCCTAAACTAGAAATGTGGTTCAAGTGGTAGAGTTCCAGCCTTGAGCAGAAATAAAGTGCAGGGTCTACAATACTAGATCAGGGATTTGTCTTATTAAAAAGAAAATCCCATTGTATGTCTTAGTTAATGGCTTATAATGTTTAGAAGTTAGTGTTAAAGTTTCTGGTGAATATGGAAAAATCATTGTTTTAATTCTTCATTGTTTTGCTTCTTAAGAAGAAATTTCATGTTTATAAATTCTAACAACTTCATAATGTCTCTGAAATTGGAGAATTTGATAGATTAGAAATTTGCTTAAGGGATTTTTATTTCTTATTAAATTTGTGATTATGGTAATATTCTAATTAAAAATTACTGACAGTTAAGTTCATGATTGTGAATGACTTAATTAAATAAAACTGTTGATTCAAGTAATGATTTATTTACACATGAGTGTATTTGAAAAGTAGCAATTTAAAAATTTATATCCAATAATAATTACACTGTTAATTAAAATCTCAGAGAAGTGATAATATACACTGTGATTACTGTTTTCTTTTGAGATGAACTGATTTATGAGATTTCCTTATGTAAGATGACAGAGGGTCAAGGTTTAAAAAATACAAGACATTCATCTAGCAGTGCTACAAAATATTGTTTTCGGTGTTTCAAGATTCTTGAGCAACTTGTGGGAGTTGGATTAAGATTTATGTTTCCAATATGGAATGATTTCTTGAGGTTATAATTCTCGAAGCATAAGAAGATTCGCCTTTGATTAGGAAGCTCCTGTCATGTACCCTGGAAATACACATTTGAAAATAAGAAATTAATAGAAAATACTTTAAGGGCTGGGAATATGGCCTAGTGGCAAGAGTGCTTGCCTCCTACACATGAAGCTCTAGGTTCGATTCCCCAGCACCACATATATGGAAAACGGCCAGAAGGGGCGCTGTGGCTCAGGTGGCAGAGTGCTAGCCTTGAGCAGGAAGAGGCCAGGGACAGTGCTCAGGCCCTGAGTCCAAGGCCCAGGACTGGCCAAAAAAAAAAAAAAAAAAAAAAAAAAAAAAAAAAGAAAAGAAAGAAAATACTTTAAGAACTTTATAAAACATCACATTGTTATGTAATCTTAATCAATATCTCCAATAATTTATACATCCACTATTTACAAAGTACTCCTGAACATCTGTTTCCTGACACGAGATTTCTGGTTGATGAACTAACAAAGAGTGGGGCATATAGTTCTTTGACTGGCAAGTCTGCTTAAACAAAAGTGAGAATGTGAACATGAAAACCAGGATGAAGTTTTTGTTCTTTTCCTCCAACACACATGTAGGGAGCTTCAAAAGATCCTTAGGGAACAAAGTTTTTAAACAGTTGACTAGAAGATATTTTACAACATGTCTAAAATTTTTGTCATGACAAAAGTCACCATTAATTTCTTCTTAGAAAAAGAATCTCTTAGAATAACTTCCACCTTTGCTTCCCTTTGTTTTCCAATTATTCACTAGTTATTTAGAGCAGTATATGTTGAGAAAAATAAATGACACTATGGCCAAATCGTTTTTCTCATATGTTATTTGTAATATTTCTGAAAATCTCCCTTAAAACAGAAAATGAGTCATGTCCCAAAGTAGCATTGCAGAGTTTACATAAAATCAAAATGGAGTGGATGTTTTTCCACAGACCTCAATCAAATACATTATTTTGTGCTTGTATTCATGTAGTTGGCCTTAGAACCAAAGCACACCACTTTGCTTTGTCCTTCCTGGAGTATGTGTCTGAGACTCCCACAGCTTTATTTCTCAGGGTTGATGGGATATGTGGCAAGACTAGGTGTAATATTAGAGCAAATGACTACAGCAGTGATTGGAAGCTCTGAATTTATCAACTTTTAGGGGTTCAAAACAAACAGTCCGCCTTTAAGAGTATTTATTTATGCCCTTATATATTCCATTTTTTGCATGGAAGACTTATGAGGCAAGGATCCAGATATGGCTTTATTCTTGTTCATTCTAATGTCAAAACAGAGTCTTCAACTTAAACACTGGGGCCAAACACCAAGAGTGATAATGTTATTATAGAAATCTCATCTAGGCTTTTCAACACAGCAAAACTGACTTGTTGGCTCACATTTCTTTGTTTCCTAGGTTCTACTCAGAATTCAACCACTGACTATGCTGATCACTCTGCCTATTAGGAACTGCCAACGCATCTTACTTACCAAAGTGTCGATGGCTTTTATACTTGTAGAAAGTGGAAATGAACTTCAATATAATTCTTGAGTACTTGAAAAATTAATAGTACGTCCATGTTACAGGATATTATTCAGAAATT
The DNA here is from genome assembly GCF_023159225.1 of Perognathus longimembris pacificus. Classification (NCBI taxonomy): domain Eukaryota; kingdom Metazoa; phylum Chordata; class Mammalia; order Rodentia; family Heteromyidae; genus Perognathus; species Perognathus longimembris. The sequence continues at coordinate 99,738,717 of NC_063162.1, read as the reverse complement.
AAGTTTATGGAACAGAAAATCATATTGACTTTCACAGTAAAATATACATGTATTATTTTTCTCAATCATGATTAGTTTATCATCTATCATTTGTCATTTATATCTACCTATTGATCTATTATCTACTAATCTATCATTGTTATTTGTCTATTATCTATATTTTTTATCAATCTATACATTTATCTATTATTTATACCTACATATTTTCCATTATCTATCTCTCATGATGAGATGTATCTATTATCTATCTATTCATCTATCCATCTATCATCTGTCCTTTCTCAAATTAACAATACCATTACCTAACTGAGTAGAATGATTTATTTTTCAGTACTGTAGATCAAACCCATGTACATTTTAGGCAAATTTTCTACCACCAAGCTTCATCTTCAGGCCTTGGTCTTTTGCAATAGGGTTTGATTTTTCCACATAGGTCTGGAAAACATGATTATCCATGTTTCAAACTCCCAAGTACTGGGATTACAGGCATGTAACACCATGTCTAAGTGGATAATCCTTTTATTTTTCCCCTAGTTTCCGTTTTGTTCCTGCTTCTCACTTTGACTCCGTTCTTCCTGTCCTCCTCTCTTCTTGGCATTTTCCTTTAACTCCTCTCATTGGTTCTCTTTACTCTTTTTTTTTTTTTTTTGCTTTTTCTTCCTGATATTTGTTTTTACATTTCTAACTTTTTCTGATGAATTATAATACCCTACACTTTAATTTGTAGATGAAAGATATGTACATGTGAAAGTTATGTACATGTACAGCAAAAGGTATAAGTTATGCATCTTTGACAGGAACTGTATTTTCATCTTATTCACAGGGAAACAACAGGAAGATCTAGATCTGATTTGGCTGTGCTTAAATATTCATTGAATGTTTGCAAGTCTCACTGGCCATTGCATTTATTCTTCATTTATGAAAAGGATGGTGCTTCTGAGATTAATCAGTATTAACAGCTGTATGACAGGTTATTTACCTCCCTGACACTTTTACTAATTCTTAGGCTTGATAATAGCTTTTCTCCCTGATGACACAGAACAATTTTTAAATGATTAACATTAAATATTATTACAGTGTTAGTGGACTCAGAATTGATTTTAATCAAATGGCAAATCAAGTGGTTTAATTATGAATTGATATCATTTCCTAAACAGTGAGCCCTATTTTCCATCATACAACAAAATAGCCATATAAATTTCATTTTGTAATCATTATTGTGTTTAGGTAGATACTATACAGAGAAAGAGCTATATTAAACTTATTACATTTCCAAAAGCAGTTCATAGAACTGATAAGTACTAATGTTTGAGACTGTCAAATAACTCCAAATATAGTACTAAAAGACTGTTTCAGAACTTCCCTAATCTTTCCATTTCTATCGTCTTATAACTATCCTCCTCCTCAGTTGCCTTATAATAACCACTGGAACAGGGATGTCTCTACTTCAGAAACGTTTCTCTGCAGTTTGGATTTATTGTTATACTTGACATCTTTCTTATCCTTATTGGGTTATCCAGATATAATTTCTGAGAAAGAGAAACTAATTTCAAGTAGCACTATATTATGTACTTAATTTTTTTATCTTATTCACACAATATAATTTTTTTTGCCAGTCCTGGGGCTTGAACTCAGGGCCTGAGCATTGTCCCTGACTTCTTTTTGCTCAAGGCTAGCACTCTACCACTTGATCCACAGCGCCACTTCTGGCTTTTTCTATGTATGTGTTGCTGAGGAAATGAACCCAGGATTTCATGGATGAGAGGCAAGCACTAGAGTGCCACTAGGCCATATTCCCAGCCCCTATAAAATGTTATAAACCCCATCTTGTATATTCATGATAAATGACATTATTTGTAAAACAGTTACTACATAAAAGCCTGGAGTCTAAAAATAACTTAAAGGGAATTAAGGTGGGCTTTTATTTAATCAAGCATGTGATCTTTATCTAAAACACATCATTTCTTATACTTAGGTTTTAGAACCCTAAGTAAATTTAAATATAGTTTTAGTATTCGGAAAGAAATACCAGTGTCAAATGTCAATTTATTGCAATTTTATAAAAATAAGCTTTGTTTGGAAATTTAATGAATTTTAATATTAAACCAACCATACTTGATGTTTTTTGATCAATTCAATGTTAATTTTTCCACTCTATTAACAATCATCAGGAATGCAGTAAGCAGCATATAAAATTAATGAGACATATTTTCATGAACAATATCATAAAACTATTTACTTTTGATAATCATATTTAATCAGGAAAATTTCAATCAAAATTTAATGAAGTACATGCAGAGCAGATATTTATGTATAATAATTTTTCTTTACCATAAGCTTATAATTAGCCCACAATCTGTATTTCTGCAGATATGTTGCTATAGTGCTACAAATTGGCTTATTTTTATGTTTTCTCACCTAAATTAGACAACAGTAAATGTTTAGGTTAGTTTTGAGTTCAGCTCTGTGGAAACAAGGAAAATCACTTAGAATCCTATGATAGTGCAGATGATTTGAGCCATGTAAATATATTAAAAGCAAAGTTGAAGTCAAAGTGTATCAAAAGGCTAGCCTTTTAAAGTTCACATACACTGACCTCTCAAATGTACTCAACTTCCTTCTCTGAGTCAGCTTTCTGTCACAGTGACAAAAAAAACCCTGAGATATTCAACTTTATAAAAGAAAAATTATTTCCACATGGTCACTTGAGCCGGTTAGTTTGGATAGATAGCAGCAACATGTATCATGGCAGGTGTAATTACAGGCTGTGAACTAAGCCTTTAACACAGGGGTCCAGAGACATTTCAGATCCAAACTATACCACAACCCTAGTCAGAATGGCAATACCAATATATTTAGCCTCAGCTTGCTAGTTGGGGGTTGAACATTCTTTCTTCCTTTTTTTTTTTTATTTTTTAATTAGGCTCTCAAAATATATCAACCAGTGGTTGACATATAAAATAGAGTGAATAGAACTAAGTGAGCTTTTATTTGAGGCACACACATACACTTAGTCTGTCCATTCAGAAGTCTGAGATTTAAAAAAATAACAGTTCAAGGCTAATGAGGCTAGCTTTGACAAAAGCTAGAAATTGTATAGGAATTATTGAGAAATATTGTGATTTTTTTCTAAGAGAACTTGAAAAAACATGGGCAAGAATTTTGCATATGGTTTCCCACACTAAGATTTTACCAAATGGTACCTACTCATTTTCTTTAGCCTTAACCCAAGTACTACCTTCAGATTACAATCGACAGGTGTCAGCTCTATTATCATTAAGGGTTTCTAAACGTTAAAATGTGTTCTATGACATAATGTTAAGCTGACATGTCTTTTACTCTTTTAAGGATAGGTGTCAAATAATCCCTCCACAGCTAGTTAATTTACCACTTCATTGGTTTTACTAACTAATAGATTATATTTCTTAACTATATGCTTCAGAAGACTGGTTAATCATTAGGAATGATTTTAAAAAGGTAAACACAATCCTAAAAAAATAAAAACAAAAAAGTCATCCACCTGAGTTTTTTGAATTACAATCTTTAACTGAAATGGACTTGCATATATTAAAACTATTTTATTATATACTGCAACTTTACATGAAAACAAGACTTTAAAAAAGAATGACAGTGAAAGCTATAGATCACATAGCATTTGTGGGGCAAGGACAGAGAAATAAGCTCTGTTGGGAGGGTTCTGGTGGGAGATGTTTCAGTTAACAAGGAAGGTGAAGACAATGAACATGATTGAAATAGTTTGTTCACATGTGTAAAAATAGAACAATGAAATTTCTTGAAATTGTTTTAGGAAGAGTAATAGAGGGGGTGAGATTGATTGGAATACATTGCAAATGTCCACATGAAATTCTCCCCTGTATAACTAATGCATGGTAGTAAAAAAAAAAAAAAAAACTTGTAAAAGGAAAGGTTTCCAATGGCTCATGCCAATAATCCTACCTCTTCAGGCACGGGAGATATAAGGACTGAGGTTTAAAGCCATTTTGGGAAAGCAAGTCTACAAGACTCTCATTTACAATTAGCAACATACAATTACAGGAGATATAGAGGTGTGGCTCAAGTAATTTAGCCATGCTAGAGCCACACTTAGCTACATGTGCAAAAAAATATTATCTACTTTCTGTTGTAAATGTATGTGTATGTAGTATTATACTTAGTAGTCATGTTTAATATTGAATATATTAGTGGACATTGGCAGATAGTAAATTAAGTGGATACTCAAGTTTAGATAAGATCAGAGTACATTGTATGAGAGAAGAAAGTTCTCAAGAAATTATCTACGCTGAGAGGTTCCTTCAGGTATGGAAATAACCTTAAGTGCTCACTTTGGAACCTTGATAGAGTAAAGAGAGGTTATGAGAAAACCAGACAAGTTATCCAAAAGTTGGGATGTAGTCCATGAAGTAGTGTACTTTATGTGTACAATCTTAAAGGTATTAGGATTTTTATAGTTGAGTCTATAAATAAAATTTAGAATTTTATTTTACTTCCATTTTTATAGTGCCCTCACTTCTAGAAAGGAAGATTGATAATCATTGAAATTCACAGGTTTAACTTTAATGTATATTATGCTTACATTGAGGTTTATTTTAGTGTAGTAAACTGGGGCATTATTTTACACCTTTTTATTTATTTATTTATTTATTTTGGCCAGTCCTGGGCCTTGGACTCAGGGCCTGAGCACTGTCCCTGGCTTCTTCCCGCTCAAGGCTAGCACTCTGCCACTTGAGCCACAGCGCCGCTTCTGGCCGTTTTCTGTATATGTGGTGCTGGGGAATCGAACCTAGGGCCTCGTGTATCCGAGGCAGGCACTCTTGCCACTAGGCTATATCCCCAGCCCTACACCTTTTTATTTTAGTGTAGTAAACTGGGGCATTATTTTACACCTATTGGTTCAATTTTTTTTCTTAATTTTGTAGAATATACATTGAATTCTTGATTGCATTCTGCTCTTCTCTTCTTCATTCATCTACTCCTTTCCCCTTGACCCCAGCCCACCCCTTCCAACTACCTGCTTTGACTTTGCCTTCCTACGTAATTGCACAATTTGAGATATCCCTTGAATCTAGTATATGTCAATTAACATATTTGTATACATTTTCATACCACCTAATGTATGTATTTACAAGTTTGTAATCTAAATCTATCTTCTCCACATATAAGGGAAAACATGGATTCATTGTCTCTGAGCCTGTTTTACTTCACTTAACATGATTTTTTTTCAGATCTTTCCATTTCTTTACAAATGGTACAGTATCATTTTTTGTAATGCATCAGTAAAATTCTATTGTTTATATATACCACATGTTTCTATCATTTTTTTCCTGATGGCAGCAAAAACCCTAAAAGCAAATGTGCCATCTTTGCTTTGCTGTCTCTCCACAATGTCCTTGCCTCTTTCCTGAATCTAAATTTTGCTCAGTAACTCTGGCTCTGGTTTTGTTTGGCCAATTTTCATCTTATTTTATGTTGAAAATATTTGAGTTTCTGTATCTCAGGAATTTTGGAGATTCTGAAAATTGGGGTTCTTTCTTTTCCATTTCTTTGTTGTCAATGTGATGTACAGAGGGGTTAAAGTTTCATATGTAAGGCAGAGTACATAAGTAATGTTGAAAACATCCAGATTCATAATTTTAAAGGTCTCATACTGAATGTAACTATAAAGTTAAGGATTTGTCTAAACATCAAAATCCTAAAATCCATTGACTTAGAGTTTTTCCCTCATGGGGGATAAAAATGTATTTTCCCTTTTAAAAGGGAATGTTATTAATGTGAGCTTGAAGAATTGGAGATACTTTCTTTGTATTTTCTCTGTGTGTTTGAGTGATTGGGATAGTGGGTTTGAATTAATGGCTGGAGAAACCATTTACAAAATACTTGAAAGCTTAGTATTATCTTATATGTTCATAAGGGTATAGCTATTGGGCTCCTGTGACCCTCTGCTGTGACTTGCCTAAACCTGTGCTAATTATTCCCTATAAGGGAGACCATAGAGTCCATGTTTCTTTGGGTCTGGCTCACTTCACTTAGTATAATTTTTTCCAAGTCCTTCCATTTCCTTACAAATGGGGCAATGTCATTCTTTCTGATAGAGGCATAAAATTCCATTGTGTATGTGTACCACATTTTCCTGATCCATTCATCTACTGAGGGGCATCTGGGTTGAGTGAAATGAACTCCATGTTATGGAAATGATTGTTATATCACAGTTGTAAATACTTTCAACGTGCCATATGTAACTGTAGCCTCTATTATTGATGATATTCCTGCATCACCTTCCTGTGGTTGTACCTAAACTATCTCTGTATCTTATCTGAGTATGTTGGATACCGTGTATACTGGTATTAGAACCAGGAAATTAGAAGGGAATACCAAAATCGAGAGACACAGGGTAAAAAAAGACAAACAACTACAAAAGCAATACTTACAAACTGTTTGATGAGAATGAACTGAACAACTGAACAACTCTGGTGGGTGGGGAGGGGGAAGGGAAAGAGGGAGGGGGGAAGGGGGACTGAGGGACAAGGTAACAGTACAAGAAATGTATCCAATGCCTAATGTATGAAACTGTAACCTCTCTGTAATTCAGTTTGATAATAAAAAGATATTAAAAAATACTTGAAAGCTGATAGTTGATGTTGGCTAATGCTGACTCTGCTCAGGTTTTTTTCATTCTGTGTGGAGGACAATGAGAAAAAGCACTGAAGTCTGATGAGCACTTGTTTTCTATTATTTTCTCTGTGAATACACACAATTAGGAGCACATGCATATTTTGCATCCTATTCTAAATATAATAGCTTAGTGAATGTTAAAATGTACTTTATTGAGGATGATGACAAGATTACCTATTTTACTTTTCTTTGCCTGTATTTATCTGATCAAAACCATAGAACCTTAGGGCAAAAGTGTCCCAAAGGTCCTCAAAGACACAGTTATTTCAGCCTAGGGAAATAGATTAGTAACTGTAAAATAAATTTTAATGGACATATTTTCTTTTGATTTAAATGCTTATGAAATAAGTCAACTAAATGATTCATTTATGTTTTAATCTATTCTTTCCCAAAGCAATATTCTCATTATTGGACAAAAACATAACAATCAATGAGACATTTTGAAACTGAATTACTTTTTTATACATACATATACACATTTACTGCACATCATTGTTTAAAACATGTTCTTATCTTGATTCTTCTGTGTATTTCTTTAGTGTCTGTCTGGTGTGTATGTATAGGAAATTCTATCATGTGAGTGACTGTCCAGAATTTAAAATTTGTATGTCATTTTTATTATGTTTAAGTAGTTATACAAAAGGCTTTCAATTCAACATGTCAGTTTATGAGTGCAATACGTCTTGGTTAATGTCAAAATTGATGGAAACTATTTTAAAATATATATAGAAAACATCCACCCTTCTGTTTTATGATCATTCTTACACAATGTAATGAATAACTCCTAGAAAATGTACTTCTGATATTTCTCAAATCAGTGCCTCTTCTTACAATTGTTTTTTTTAAGTAGGAGAAACATGTACAATAAAAGACACACAAGGGCTGGGGATATGGCCTAGTGGCAACAGTGCTTGCCTCGTAAACATGAGGCCCTGGGTTCGATTCCCCAGCACCACATATACAGAAAATGGCCAGAAGTGGCGCTGTGGCTCAAGTGGCAGAGTGCTAGCCTTGAGCAAGAAGAAGCCAGGGACAGTGCTCAGGCCCTGAGTCCAAGCCCCAGGACTGGCCAAAACAAAACAAATAAAAGACACACAAACTTATTTTAATTTGCACATTAAAGTCAGTTTTCAACTTGTGACAAATTCTAAATTGTCCTACATTTACACATATTTTTATATTCCATAACTGTGCTATATTTTTCATTATTTCATAGAACAATTCAATTTTTATCTTTCTGATACCTTTTATCTTTCTGATACCTTCTAGGCCTTAAGTTAAAATTTTTCTTTTGTTTGTGTTCAGTGAATCGGAGCAGTGGGTTGAGCTACTATAGAGAATAACTGTAAGTGGATACTATATCCACAGTACTTCTGGCAATATCAGATAGAGCTTGTGAAACCTTACTCTTTATCCTTTGTGTTTTAATCTCAGGTCCTGTTTCTGATTCCCTAGCCATGTAAAGCACCTTGATCACAGGCTATACAACTCTCTGGTTTTGCTGCCTCTATTGGTCTCTGCTCCTCTTCATCTGTCTTCAACTTGTTTTTTGATTAATTATTTAAAATATTATCCTTGCCTTCTTTGCAAGAACCCACTGGGAAGTTTGGAGGTTTCATGTAGTTTGCTATCTTCTTTCTTTGAGTGTCTCATACTAATTACTGACATCATATTGCTGTTTTGTGTTCTCTCTAGTATACGGTCATGTATAAGCAACCTAATTATGCTTTATATACTGTAATAAAAAAATCAAATTTATGGTATTATTCTAGCTCCGTACTCCCAAGCCATATATGGTTACACAGTAATTGCTGTCATTTCCCAAGACGTGTTATACAAATATTCAGTATTACACAAACTTTCAATATGTGATATTCTAAAATTCTTTATGAAGCTGTTTTTTGAATCCTATTTTTAAAAATATTGTTGTATTAACAGTGCTTTTCAGATCTGTATTTTTTGTATTAACTTAAATACTTGAAGAATGAATGAGTGAATTTCTAGGTTATACTCTAGATGAAGTGAATGTTAATGAGTATTCTCTTATTATCTCCTGGCCTTTCATGAAGAAACTCCTCTGTGTGTGTGTGTGTGTGTGTGTGTGTGTGTATGCACGTGCTAGTGTTTATGTGTGTATGTATGTGTGTGAGAGAGAAAGAGAAAGGAACAGAGACCTTGTTAACTTTTACTTTCATGCTGTATCCATTTCCTATCTACCGCTGTGTTTTTATGCTGTTTTTGTCTGAAGAGAGAGTTCTGTTTAACCCAATGGCTATCTCAAAATTCTTCTGCAGGCCCTTTTCCCCCAGTGATCATACTGTTAAAATACCAATCTTATTGCTATCTTTATAGAAATTGGAGAGGAGAAGCAATAAAATATTGTTTGGAGAAAAAAACGAAGTTTTTTTGTCCAAACTGGCCATTAAAAATTCAACGTTAGCACTATTCAAATTTCTCCCATTTAAAAGCATATTTCCCTCAAATTAACATGATTTAAGTTTCAACCAACTTAATTAGTTAGCACTTTCAGGTAGAGCATAATAAAATAAAATCATTTATAGGCCTTTTAAAAAATCCCAAGTTGTTTCTGTTTTAAGTCAAGGTCTCGGGAAATGTGAACTGCTTTCCTTTTCTAACTAGTAATTGACTTCCAGGTTGTTGTTATGTCGCTGTCTGCTCTATTTGCCACTGCTGTGACCTTTGCAGATCTTCACAACTATGTGCATGAGGTTTCCACTCCCAGGGCTCCTGTCACCTAGAGACAGCTCTTCTGTATCTCCATTGTTTACCAGCCATCCTGGCTGGAAAAGTCACTGCAAAAGTGTTGCTCTGAATGTTTCTATATTTGACAGGAATTTGAAGATATCTAAATAGTTTCTTCAATGTCTAATTTTCAGCATTGCTTATTTAGATAGCATATGTTTCAGAAAATACTTGAGCTATGAAAGCTAATCCCAAAAGGCAGAAGCTTTTAAGAGAACAAAGGAAAAAACTGATGATTTCTTAGGGATTTGTGGGCAGAAATGTGGCTTGGGCAATAGAAACACTGCCTGTCCTAAGCTGGGGTAAAGGGTTTATATGCTAAGCTAAACAAAGATGCATTGAAGCTAACCAGAATGTAACTAGGCTTTCACATAAGCTACTAACATGTCAAAGGTCAATTAAGAAACAATCTGGCCTAGCACAAAACGCTCTTCCGACTATTTTAATTACTTTTTTATCCTACAGGGTTTAAGATATCAGGTCACCTGGTAGGCCAGGTGGCAGTTACATCTCAAGCTGGATGTCTATAAATGTGTAGTTGTGGTTTGCTTTCTTTTTCAAAGCATTTCAGAGAAGTCCAGTCAAAGAAAGGTCCTTATCCATGTTTGTTTTGATCATATATAAACACCTCTCATTCAAGTTTATAGTAATGCTATGTCTGGATTTCCTTTAAAAGGAACAAGAAACTATTTTACTCCCCTCAGATTCATGAAATGGGATGCATTCTTTTATTGCCTATGGATTCATTCCATAGGAATGAATGCTTAAACATAAGGATTCTACTGTTTTTTTTCCTTTATAATTATGATAAAAGTACAACCAGAAGTGGTATTTTATTCTTAGAGTGCATCATAGGATAAAGGGATGTGTCTATGATAAGTCGCGTGTTGTAATGTTACTTCTAACAGTTTCAGTAATACCCTGTTTGGAACTTTTTAAGTTTATGTAGTAATTATTTTTTCTCAATTATATGATGCATGTACACCATTTATGTACACATACAGATGTATACATATATGTGTATATGTAATTTCTATTAATTATTAATTACTTAATTTCTTATACTCACATCATTTAAGTCAGTCTAATTTAGGTACACATTGAAATCACTTAAAGTCTTCAGAATGCTAAAGTTCTAGTTTCAGTCAAGAATAACTGAATCTGAGTGACTAAGGGTAGGATCCAGGCATCAGTATTTTAAAATCCACCAAGAGGATTCCAGTAGGATGCCAGTATAGAGGACTGTTGAAAAATCCTTAATTAGGAATATTAATGCATAACCAAGTCCTTCATTAATGCAGGTACATATTAACATTCCTTATGTTGCTAAAGGTTCATTATAATAGTCCTTCTTTATATCACTTCTGTGTTGCTAAATTAATTTGGAAAAGAATATGTCATTCTATACTACTACTCCCTGAGCCTCTGAAAGACAGGGGAGGGGAATGATCAGTTTGCAAGAATATAAGAAAAGATGATTTGAACTGCACAGCACTCTACTGATTCTACTTCCTTTGCCTAGTATCCATATGGTTTGACTCCTGTTATAAGACTGTGTCTAGGGAAAGATCAAAGGTGAATTTAACCAGAATTTTCTTTTTTCTTTTTCTTTTTTTTTTTTTTTTGGCCAGTCCTGGGCCTTGGACTCAGGGCCTGAGCACTGTCCCTGGCTTCTTCTTGCTCAAGGCTAGCACTCTGCCACTTGAGCCACAGCGCCACTTCTGGTCGTTTTCTGTATATGTGGTGCTGTGGAATCGAACCCAGGGCCTCATGTGTTGGGATCAGGTCTTTAGCCTTGGCGGGGGGGCTTGATGCCCCTCCCCCAGCCCTGGGGAATGCGGAAGCAGGCTACCCTCTCTGGGTCAGAAACCAGAGTAACCGGCTCTGCAACCAGCCCCCAACTCTCTAGCTAGCCCAGGCGACTCCCAGCCTAGCCATCCCGGCGCCTACCAGCCCCGCCCTGGCTCGGCGCACTCGAGTGACGTTAGCTCATGGGATCAGGTGATACCTCTCAGCCTATCGACATCCTGGCCAATCCCCTTCCCTCGGAATCATCTCCCATTACCCTTGTCTCAATAAAGTTAGTTAGCTCTAGAAGCTGACCCCGAGACATGCGTACGCCTGATTTTGTCTATTGGTAAGGGGGCGGGCACACATTCTCGGATCGGCCACGTGCGCGGCAGGTCGGTGCTGGCTCCCCCACCCCACTCTAGCTTCATCTGCGGGCTGGGTGACTAGGGGAGAGGGCGTGAAAGGGAGTGTGAAAAAGAAGAGTAGCTGAGCCTTGTTCCCTACGCCGGGAGAGGCTACCGAGCCCCAACACTCATGTATACAAGGCAAGCACTCTGGCGACTAGGCCATATCCCCAGCCTTAACCAGAATTTTCAAAAGTTTGAGTTTTCTTGTCTTATGAGCAGTAGAATGGAGGAATCCATACTCACAGAAACCTAGACGTGTGTGTGTGTGTGTGTGTGTGTGCAGTGTATATGTGTATATATGTATAATATATACATTAGAAGATGATCTTCTTAATATATTTAGGCTACTTTTTACTCTTATACTTTTCTTTTGCATCATTTTTGTGCTACTTTATAATGTACTTTATTTTATTGGCAATACTGGGATTTGAACCCAAGGCCCACCTAGGTATGCAACCATGTGGGCTGAACCTCCAGCCATTTTGCTTTTATTTTCTAGACAGGGTCTCATGATTTTATTTGCCTGAGCTGGCCATGGATGGCAATTCTCCTACCCATGCCTTTCACATAGCAGGGATTATGGACCACTACAATTGGGTTTTCTTTGACATAGCATTTCATTATAATTATTGTTGTCATTTCTTTGGCTCAGACCAACACTGAATGGTGATCCTCCTGTCTCTAACTCCCAGGCAGCTTGCATGCTAACATAAGACTCAGTACATGACTCTGTGAACTATATATTTTTTTTCTTTAAAAGTTTAATTTTATTTTTATCTGGAAAAATACCAGTTTAATAAGAAATGAACGCTGACATATCTAGTGTCATACGTGTTCAAAATGACAATACAGAGCCTAACATCTGGAATCAAGAGATCACACAGATGAAAACAGGTGGTTGTGAGTTGTCACTGTATTAGATGGGTTTGCTCTTTTCACTTATAAAATAAGGCAGGCATTGGGAATTCAATTAAAATGGCAGGACATTGCCAGGTCCAGACTCTCAAGTCGCTGTCTGGGCTCTGGGAGCTGTGCTGCTGTTGGCCTTGGAACAAGACTGCCCCCTCCCCCCCTGCCATCTGCATGTCCTACTCAGCCTGCCTCACAAGCATCTCACACTCTGGCTGCTCATTTGGTCATGGCAGCTGATGTTGGCTTTATTTTTAAATTCATAGAAAATAGTTGTTAGCATTTCCCCTGCCTGGGGTCCTCAGCTCCTCTCATTGGCCCCCAGACCCACCCATACCTAATGAGCCACTCCTACTCACTATTAAGACCTACCTACTTCCCCTTTACCCCCAAATAGAAGCTGCCACCTGGATAAGGTACAGACACCTGTAGCTCCCTCTCCTGTGGGAGCCATGGCCCCACTAATAAACCTCCTTATAAACCTTCTTCTCCTGTTTGTGATTATCTCCGCGTGGCCCCCTGGGATGGCTGGGACATATTCTTTCATTGGTGCCAAAACCCAGGATAGGTTCCCTGGTGGATTTGCTCCCCCATTTCTGGGGGGTTCAACCTGCCCCCCGGGACCTATTCTGCTGTCCCAAGCCCACCCAGAGGACCACTGAGGTAACTTCTCTTGACTGAGCGCTCTACTTCCATCCACCACAACAACGACAGATTTGAACCTCCAACCAGGGTGAGTGATCATTTAACCATGGGTTTGGATCTGATTTTCTGTAGGGTCATAGGGCTGAGGCTTCAGAGCCACACAGAGAGAAAAAAAAGAAAAAAGAAAAAATCTTGGCGCCAAGTGCCAAGCCCCACTCCCAGGGACCATAGTCACCGGGCTAGGTCAAGGGAATCAGCATTTGCAGTGATGACTCCATTGTTGTTTATTCCCCCACAGTCTACTCCATTTTGGAGTCAACTGAACAGATCCCCACTGAGACGCTGGTGGGTTATCTCTAGTTCAGCTCTGCTGGTCACTCATCAAGTGGAGGTCAGTCTAACTCCATGTGGCCCCTTCATGGGACCTCTGATATTTTACAGGACTTACATTACTTCTATGAGCACTTGGGCAGATGGAATTCTCTCTCTCTTTCTCTCTCTAAACTCTGCCTGCCTGCCTTCCTGCCTTTGATATAGGATGGGCTGGTACTAGCTTCCAAAGGTACCAATGTTTAACATCTGCTTTGAAAGACACAAAGGAAGGTTTTTCTGTTCTTGTTATTGATGTTTGTTAAGCTTGGAGATTCTGTTAAATTCTGCTTGTTGTGGGCTAAATCCTGAGTTTTCTCTAGAATTGACCATGTGGTGGACAATACAATTGGTTTTAACAAGCACCATCTTGGTTCCATCAGGGTTCCAAAAAAAAACAACCAAACAAACAAAAAAAAACAACTCCTGGAGGTTTAAGGGCTGACCTGAGAACCTGAGTAACTAAATATAAGTTTTAGTGTTAAAATTATAGCAGCTTTTAAACCCTGGTGATGACTCTATGCTAGAGGGCTGCACCCCCACCCATGAGACTAGTTTCTTGTAGTTTGACATTTAAAAATATAGGGAGCCCTTGTTGCCCTCTGTACCTGGGTAGCAACCATGTAACGGATAGTAAAAAAAAAAATGATCATAGTCATAGACTATAGAAATAACCATAATAGTAGTAGAAATGCCATGGTACCTGTTGGGTTGGTTTACTTATGATTGAGTACTGGATTGTTTTAGCCCATTCAAGCTTGCTTAGTGGTAATGGGAAAACATGGTAGCAATTGTTAAAATACAGTTGGTACTAGGTCAGTCTGACCACAAAATTCTGCTTCTGTAAACAGCTTGCTTAACCCATTTGTGACTTGCTCTACCCCCTGCATTAACCCCCTGCATCAATGCTACATGACCACCTGTTGTCAGTTCCTGATATTGAGGCCAGTTCCTGTTATCAAAGCCAAAATAGATAACTGAAAGGGTAGATAGCCAATAGAAAAAAGACAAGACTTGCTTGCTAAATGCCATCCAATCAAGTATCTGCCAAGTTGGAAATACCCTTCCCCTGTTATAATCACAATAGAAATCCTGCCTATTTGAGGGTCTGAGCTCTCAATCAGAATCTGCTATGTTGGTGATAGTTGCGAGTCCAGGCTCCAGCTTGCAATAAAGACTCTGGTGCGTTTGCATCATAATCGGCTCCTTGGTGGTCTTTGGGGACCAGAAATCTAGGGATAACAGAGATGGAAGCCCAGCCATCCCCATGTAATGGGTGTGCCAAATTCCTAGAGGCAGGGCAGGGATGTGGAGACTCAAGCTCCAGGTAACTCTGCCACCCACCCTGAACTCTGTAACTGCTGCCTTGCAATTCAAATGCTCCAAGGTGAATGTGTCTTGAGGTCTGGGATGTAGCTCAGCGGCAAAGCACTTGCCTAGCAAGTGCAACATCCTGGGTTCGATCCCAAGTACCAAACAACCAAAACCCAAGGTGAAGGTGTCTTGCTATGAGCCTGCTAAGGCTCTGTCCAACTCTGCCACCATTATGCCATGCCACATGTCTGTATTCTGTTCGTGTCCTGTCTCCCATATCCTGGACCTTCTCTGGTCATAGCATCCCACTTCAGCTCCCCATTGGAGCTGAACCAGTTTCTCAAAATGTGGCTTCTCCGTTTCCTCGCCGTATAACCTGTGAAAATTTTTGTTTGCTGGAAAAGCTTTTGTTTTCTAACTGACCACATGGTTCTAAAATATGGGCAAAATAATGTCATTTTGCCACTGGAATTCCAGAAAACTTACATGGCCAATTAAAAAAAATTCTAAGTGTGCCCCAAAGCTGCACAACTGTCTGTCTGTCTGTCGGTAAAATATGTAAAAAACTGGCACCATGGTTTCAAAATTACTTGCTTTTGACCACTATTTTAACTTAAAGTCTTATGTTAAAATCATCCTTGCAGCCTGTGGGTGGAGTCCAGTGAACAGCCTGGAGGCAATCCTGACTACAATCACCAGACTCCAAGCCAAGAAAACAAACAAACAAAAAACTCAGATCTTAAACCCAAACTGATCATGTTTGGGTGCAAGCAAATATTTCTAAGAAAAACTCCAAAAGGTTCAAATATACAGCAGCTGGTATAAGTACCTTGATGTAAAACCAGTGTGTTATTCTTTGTCTGTCTATGCTAAAAGTCAAGTGTACATCTGATCCTGACAATTCTTCGGTATAGACTAAGAGTTTGCTTCTCCATTTTTCTCTCCTGTGCTCTCATAAACTCTTTAAGATGAAGGGACCAGAGTTATTTTGGAACACGTGTGCAAATGTGGCTTCTGACCTCGATTTTCCTGACCCAGGATTGATATTTTGCTTTCTAGGATGCAGGTCGACATGCATGCTAGCTGCGTGGACTGTAGCAGCCCATGGCTACAGGAAGCTGCCTCCATAGTCTGCTCTCAAACTGCCTGGTTTCACTACTAGTGATTCCTTCCTTCCTCTCTCTCTCTCTCTCTCTCTCTCTCTCTCTCTCTCATGGGAAACTGCTCAGGGAATCTAGGAATCACTGGTGATGTTCCTGTGAAGATTTTGACATGCCCAGAGTGCTCCTGCCCTGGCTCTGCCTGCCCCAAGATCAGAGTTGGGTTTACAGCAGGCCTATCATGACAGAGTTGCAACCGAGACTTCAACTGCACAGTAAGTTAAGACACATGTCTGTGACTCTTACTCCAAGGTTAAAAGCGTCCGAGTTGTGTTTGGTGGCCACAGATTTGCAATGGGGTAGCATTGGTGTCTTCCCCCTCCATGTCTCAGAAACTGTCGTGGCTGCTGCAGAGAACAGACATAGCTAGCCTTTGGTCTGTGTGGATTTTGTGACTAGGAAGATGGTTAAAGGCCCAGGCCTTCTAAAAATCTTTTTAAAGTTGTTACCCTGCTTAAACCAGTAGGGCACCAGCCTACAAAAGCCAGAGTACTGAGAGTAAACAACCAGGGAATACTGGGAGATTTCAAATGTCTTTAACCAGTCTGTGTAGAAATTTGCAGGCAATCCAGCAGGAGGTGTGACAATCTATCCAGGGGACTCTAAGAGATACCACTACAGCCTCGCCTAGTTCCAAGCCATCTCTCCTGCCTCCCTCCATCACACATGACTAATGAAGCCTGCTGATTCGGGATGGAAGATACATTCATTTCGGATCCACTGAAGCTGAGACTTTTACATTGTCCTGACCCTTTGCCCTCTTGATTATTATTCATTTGTGTTCTCTTCCACCTGCCGGTAAGGTTAAATGATAATGATTTGATGGCACATGCATCTCATTCAGTCTGCTGTTCTCTATAGTGTGATGGCTCTTGTGAGCACCTACCTGGTGGCCTTTGCATTTTTTTATGCTATTTTGGTTAGATGCATTTTGGTAAATAGCAAAAAGGTGCCAAGTTTGGATTTGTTATGCTCAAACTCAAGACCCCCAAAGACCACCAAGAAGCCAATTCCTATGTAAGAGCAAAAGGGCTGTTTATTAGCAAGCTCGAGCTCAGGCTCACGACCATCACCGACGCAGCAGGTTTTTAACCAGTCGAGAGCCCTGACCTCCCAGTCAACAGGGTTTTTATAGGGTTTTTGGGGACACTCTATACATCATGGCATTACTCAGCAAATCATATCAAACCGTGGGAAAATCATAAAACAACTCTAAAATCATTGGCTCTGAGCTGCAAGGGTGTACATGCCAAACTGAGGATTGTTTACACCTTTCCTGGAATTCGGGTCCTTGACTTGTTTCCTAGAGTCTGTATTGTCACTGAGGTGAGGGGAAGCTATAGTCATGTAGCTGCCAGAAATTGGCCCTTACCTAGTAAGAGAACTTTGTTAATAGGTAATCACATCTAGGAGAAACATATTCCAGTATGCAGCACAATTATCAAACAAGACAGTGAAGTGTTTTACAAACAATGGCTAAAGCATTCTAACTTTAACTGACTTCTGGTCAAAAGAGGTCTCTTGGGCAACCTTGATTATTTTAGACTGCATTTTGTTCAGGCTTCACACTGACATGTTCTGCAGTTATTCCAGGAAGCTTCAGGGCCTGGTCAGGCCCAAGCTAAAATATAGAGGTGCAACGGCAGCTCAGGTTCTTCAGATTCTTAGTGGTTAAATAGCCCAAGGAGCTCTAAAGTACTAATCAGTTGTTGTTTGAAGGCTCCTAACACATTTACTGAGTTTTGTCATTGCAGAACTCTGGCAAGTATTTCTTGGTCAATTCTCAACAAGTTACAGGTAAGCTCTACTCCTATTGCTCTCCTGTTGCTTTAGTTGGAAATAAAAAGGGGTTTTATGGCCAAGACTCCTTTGATTTCAGTTCAAAGCCAGCCCGGGCAGAAAAAAATCCCTCTAAAACCCCATCTCCCCACAAACCAGCAAAGAGCCAGACAGGAAGCTTGGCTCAAGAGAGTCATATCATAGTAACCAGCCAAATGCTGGAAGTGGCACCGTGGCTCAAGTAGTAGAGCACTAGCCTCAAGCAGAAGTGCTCAGGGACAGTGCCCAGCCCTTGAGTTCAAACCCCATGAATGCCAACTGGGACAAGCAATCCAAGCAATGAGCACCTAGACCTTCAGAACAAGGTCAATCCTGACAACAAGGAACCATGGAGAGGAGTAAGAGGAGATGAAGTCTCATCTTAAATGGAGTCAATTTAAAATTGCCCTTTCAAAATTAATCAAAGCTGGGAGAAGAATAGTTGTTTACCTATCTAATGGGTGGGCGGTGGCCACACCTTATCCAGGTGACAGCTTCTCTCTGGGGGTAAAGGGGAAGTAGGTAGGTCTTAATAGTGAGATAAAAGCAGGGGCAGCTTCCTGCCATGATGCCCTCAACCGCCGCCTGCCCCAGCTGCCAAGACCTGGTGTCCGAGACTGCCCCCAGGCACTGGGTGGGCTGTTTGCTGAGCAGGCCGCCCGCCGCCCTGACATGGGCTGTGCCCCAAGCATCCACTCCCAGGAGCAGCCTGGCTGCAAGGATGCACAGGGACTCAGGTGCGCCGCTGTCCTTGCCCACCCCCCATGGCCACCAGATGGCTACCTTGGTCCTGCCCTGCAGTGCCTGCCTTTCGGAGTCGGAGCCGCATAGTGGCGGCAAGGGAATGGTAGCTGATATTCAGTTTGGCCCTATGAGATTTCATGAAGATCAACTTCAGGTACTTTTAGCATTTGCCAAAGCAGACAGCCAGTGTAATGGGTTCCGAAAGGCATGCAAGAAGGCAAGGTTCAAGTATATAGTCACCAGGGAGTCAAGGGCTGACCTTGACTGCTTCCTGGACAAACTGCATGACATGGTTGTCATTGACCACAGAAATCCCCGGCAGACAGATGCGGAGGCCCAATGCAGGTCTAGTCATCAAATTATCAGAAAACAGTCATTGTCGGTGTAGTTCGCAGGGTGGACAAAGAAGACCTGTCTGTGATGTCTTTCATTGCTGCTGGCTTCACAGGGAGGTACAGAGAAAGCCCCAGCATCATGGCCTGCTACAATGAGCTACTCCAGCTGGAATTCAGGGAGGTGTGGCCTGCAATTCAATATTCACGGCATTAGAGAAAAGTAAAAGAGCAATTGAAATTACAAGTGAAAACCATGTCATTCAGTACGTAAAACCTGCATTTGAGACAACAATGTGCTACCAGTCAGGTGAACTAATAGAGGAGTTGGCTGAAGTACCTATAAAGGAAAAAGCAGCAGACTTGGTGGACAAGATAAATTCCTGCATCAGAATAGGCAAGGAGTGGCAAGGAGTTTACTGTACCGGAAAGAAAAATGGAGACAATATACAACAAAATGTGAAGATCATACCTGTTGTGGGTCAGGGAGGAAAAATCAGACATTATGTGTCCATCATCCACGTGTGCAATGGCACTATCAAGACTGAGGAGATACATGAATATGTGGCATCTGATAGCCAGTCAAGTGGTCATATGAGCAACTGGAAAGAGGAGGAAAAGCTCTCTGGACAAGAGAGCTTTGTTGGCTCTGGAACAAATGAAGCTTCCAGCGAGAGGTGACACTCTTCCCTGGCCCAGATACATTCCATGACCATCCAGGCACCCATCACCAAGGTCATCAATATTATCAGCGAAGCCCAGGAGAGCAGCCCATGCCTGTGGCGGAGGCCCTGGACCGCGTGCTGGAGATCCTGAGGACCACAGAGCTGTACTAGCTGCAGTTCAACGCCAAGGACGATGACGCTCACGCCACTGACCTCGTGGGGAGCTTGCTGTCTGACGGTCTGCGAAGATTACCAGGGACTAATTATGTTCTTGGAACAACGACTTTTCGGCAGGGGCCAGCAGTCCCACCACCCACTCCTCCCTGCAAGACCTCCCGTCACGGATTGCACAGGCCATGGAAGATGAAGAACACTGGGACTTTGATATCTTCCAATTAGAGGCTGTCGCGGCTTGGTTTATCTTGCTTTCAAAACCTATGCTAGCTTCAGAATCTAAGAATTCCTAAACTGCTCTAAGTTGACCCCCCGAGGGCGTGACTAGAAGTTAACGAGGCCAATTACCACATGGACAACCCCTACCACAACTCCACCCACGTGGCTGACGTGCTTCAGGCCCCGGCCTACTTCCTCTCCAGGGAGAGGGTAAAAGAACCTCTGGACCCAGTGGACTAGGTGGCTGCGCTCATCGCTGCCACTATTCATGACAGGAACCACCCTGGGAGGGGCGGCGGGTGGGCGGCGGCGGCTGGCCAAAGTCCGCTCAGCAAAACGGCCCACCCGGCGCCTCGGGGCAGGTGGTGGTGCCAGGCCTCGCGGCAAGAAGCGGCCCCCCGTTTTTATCTCGGCGGCCCAGACACGACGGGCGTGGGGAGAGGGAACCAGGGCGGGCAGCGCGCTGCGGACGCCCCTAAGAACATGCCAGGCCCCGCGGCTGCCCTCAGGCTTCTGCCCAGCTCGGGCCGTCCAGGTGAGGGGACGCAGGCGCGGGAGAGTGCGAGGTGGACGCCCAAGGGACGCCCTGGAGGACAGCTGGCTTCGTGTGCTAAGACTCCCACCCAACCTGAGCCGCTTGTTGAGAAGCACAGAGGAGGCTGTGCTCAAGGCCTTGCCTTGGGCTCCAGTGATCCCCGCTAGGCCTCACGAGGCCAGCCATCACCCCCCCCCCCCCCCCCCCCCCGCGCCCTGCAGTGACTCCTGTGAACTGTATTTAAAAGAAATATTTAATTGAATACTAACCTTTTCTTAAACCAGTCAATGTGAGATTAGTTTTTTGATTTTGGACCTTAGCAAAAAAAAAAAAGGGCAAGTAAACATTAATGCCAAGACCATAAAATCATACAAGTGTCTCTCCCTCCCTCCCTCCCTTCCTACTTTCCTTCCTTCCCTCCTTCCATCCCTCTCTCTTCCATTCCTCCATCCCTCTCTCTCTCTCTTTCTCTGTTTTTTGGGGCCTCTCATTTAGTTGGATTGGTTGGCTTATGCTTTGCCCCACAAGCCATGCCTCCAGTCCTATATTTTGCTAGTTATTTTAGAGACAGTGTATATTTAGCAGACTTTTCTGTCCAGACTGGCTTGAAATGATGATCCTTCAAACTGTGGTTATTCACCTAGATTTACAGGTATGAACCACTAACACACCCAAACACATATTTTCTTATGGACTGATTTATAATTCCAATTCAGCACAAACTTGTTTTATATATAAACACGAATTGCTTTTTAAGAGAGATTGATACTGTTGTATCCCAAGAGCGAGAATAATCCATGGTGGCACACTTATGGTGGGAAGGGGTTTTATTTACAAAGGGATTTTATTTACAATGTAAAACCTTCCACCTCCTAATGCTTGCCTGCAACTACCTTGTCCTGGGTTACCCAGAACCCAGACCTGAGACCTGTCTTGACCTGAGCTCCGAACCTCTATCTTAATTTCTAACCACCTCAGCCTCCAGGTCTCCAAATCTCCAAACCTTCAGAGGAGTAAGCTTCCTTCCTGTAGGCCTCACCTCCTCAAGCTTTAGGCCTCAAGCCTCCCCACAGGCTTTAGGCCTCTCTGGGGCCTCAGGCCTAAGACTCCTCCTCAGGCCTCAGGCTTCAAACTCTACCTCAGGTCCTAGGCTCCAGACTCTGCCCGCCCCTCATCCTACCAGCCTGGTAGGCTCACCACTCTACTCCTCCCGCTGGTCTGGTTCCGCCCTGTTCCACTTCACTCACCTCCTTCCTCCTCCTCCTGTTCTTCTCTTCTCCCCTTAAGCCCAGGCAGGCAGCCTATTTATATACTCAGGGCTCTCAAGTCCCTCTCTTACTCCTGATGCACCTTAATGCCACACCCCCTCCTATGTCCTAGGCCATGACACAGCAGGGGGCGGGATTTCCCTGCCTGGCGGGTTATTACAATAGTACAATTGATTTTGCTTGAGTTTATTTTTTTCTCTGAGAATATAGGAAGTTCTTCATTAACCTTTGAATCACAAGAACCTATTTGTGAGTGGTACTCTTGGCAGATTTGGTGTGTAACGTCATTGAAACTGAACACAGGAAAAAGCTTTTGCCTCCAGAGAGTTCATTTACTTTTATCAATAGATGATTCCCATCCTCAGGCAGTAGTAGGGCCAAAGTGTGCTAATCATTTTTCCTATTAAAGTCAGCTTCAAGCAAATGTCCACTGTTGTGTAGAAGGAATTTTATGCTTGTTTGGGTGTATTTCTAAGAGTGATTGTGTAAAATACTGCCGCTTAACTTTTACTATTAGAATCATTTTGTTTGTTAAATGGTTGGGGTGTATAAAAATCGTACTGGATTTGCTTATAAAGTAAAAAAATGACTATTTTAAAATAATTATGAAAAAGAAAATCCTCTTAAAGTAACTATTTGTCTACAATTTTCCATCACTACTTCAGTAGTGGTATAAATAGAGTTCATTACTTAAACATAAATTTGATTTTATAGTTTGGATGATCTTTAGGTTCTTTATGCATAAAAATTATGTACACTTCAGCTAGAAATGTTAACTCTTTTGCTCAGTAATGCTGAACACATTTCTTTATGGCACAAAGAGGTATATAACACACACATGTCTTAAGTGTTTAGTGCATATTTTATAAAACTGAGTATAAGCTGATTTCCTATTCTTTACTGAAGATATGGAAGAAAAGCTACTTTTTTAGTCTATAGTCTGGGGCTAAGGTGGAACACATACTCACATTGTTGAAAATTTCTCTTTAGTAGGTCTCAGTCTACAACCAAACTTTGAATGGTCAAGTCTTTAATCCTGGAGACTTAATCACATACAAAACCTATGAGTATACCTGAGCTGTATGTTTTCTTACTGGAAAATATTAAGGTATCTAATCTCAGTTTTGAGTCACTTTCTGTTGTGGTTATTTAGAAAATCACTGTTTAAAGTTTCTCATGTTAGTAAGGAAGCAGACATTAAATATCTTGCAAAGGAAGTGCAACTTATTATAATATTTTAAGTGGTTCCCAAGGAAAAAAATAGCTCCTGCTATTTGTATTGCTATGGAATTAAGTTTATCCTTGAATTTTAATATGTAAGGAAGTATTTCACATGCCAAGATAATAAGCAGATGCATAGGTGAAGTCTGAGCTCCTTTGTAGAAGTCACATTCAAGATTAATTCTCTTTTTTTTTGCTCCTTATCATCTATGTATCACATCAAAATTGCTTTCTCTTGTTTATATTCTACAGATTAGAAAAGCAATACACTTTAACAATTGTGTTTCCAGTTGAGATCTATTCACAAAGCTTTTAATCTAGATGTATATCCTTATCTTAATTATTAAGTTGTTGTCTAATACTGCTCTTATAATTCAAAGCCTAGCATAGTACTGGAGTGATATTTGCAATACTTATGTTAAAATAATAGATAAATAAATAAATATTGTCAATCTAGTTTTTAAAATCAGGTATTTTTTATAGACTGTTTGAATGAGCAACAGAAGTTATTTAGTAAATGTTAGTTAACAGGAATACTTTTGGAGGCATTATTATAATTAAACCACACAACTACAAGGGGATGTAGTCCTTATGTTTCTAGTGAAGAAACTGAGACTTGAAGTAAAACAAATCTTTCCAAGACTGTATACAAGGTAAATGTTTGCTTGACATTTATAAAGTGGCTCTAATTACTGTGTAATATTGGATAGTATGAAGAATACATAAAAAAAAAAACAAAGGCATGGTCAAATAGTGTCTAGTGAGCATCACAGATACATCTGTTGAACCTTTTTCCCACCATTTCTGTGCTCCCTCTTACCTTACCCAAATCAGATAAACTTGCATTTAAGATGAAAGGTACAGAAATAATAATAATAAAAGTGGCAAAAGGGAAAAGACACATACAAAAACCACAAAAAGTAAAATATTTCCATTTCTTGGAGTTGATTTGATATGCATTATTTTATATGATCATATGTACATATATATGGAGGTGGGTCAGGAGGGAAAAACTGGGAGAAAAGAAATGTACTCATTACCTGACTTATATCACTGTAACCCCTCTGTATATCACCTTTATAATAAAAATATTTTAATTTTTTTTTAAAAAGCCAATTGAAGGACCCCATGGTACAGAGTTGAGCAATTGAGTATTGAAGAACACCTAAATTCCTGGCTAGTACTGGAACTCAGTATTTCATAGCTGCAAAGCAAGTACTCCTATTACTTAAGCCACATGCGCAACTCTTTTTACTCCAGTTATTTTTGAGGATTTAAAAACATTGGTTGTGGCTATCCTTAGACCATGTTTCTTCTACCTACGCCCCCCCCACCCCCGCCCCATGTTGCTGGCATTATGGGCATGAGCCACTACACTTAGCCCCTTGTCTTCAGTTTTCAAATTGCAAACTCCTTTATTGCCAGTCAACTTTTTTTTTGTTTATTTGTATAACATGGATTTTATTTCAGTGTGTGAGGTGCAGGGAGTTTACTTAGACTGTATTCAGTAAAATCCAGCTTAAAACTTAAAAATTAAGCAGAGGGAATATCTCTGTTCATTTCATCAGTGATAAAATTCTGTTGTCAACAAGTTAACATTGATATAAGTATTATAGATTTTCCTTAATTTATTTTTTTTCTGTTTTCCATGTTGTGATTTATGATTGTAATTTTTTGAATAGTAGTATTTAAGCATTTTGTGTGGTCCTTCCTTCCTTCCTTCCTTCCTTCCTTCCTTCCTTCCTTCCTTCCTTCCTTCCTTCCTTCCTTCTTTTATTCTACTTAATACAAGATTTTTCTTTTTTTAATTTTTTTTTGGCCAGTCCTGGGCCTTGGACTCAGGGCCTGAGCACCATCCCTGGCTTCTTCCTGCTCAAGGCTAGCACTCTGCCACCTGAGCCACAGCGCCCCTTCTGGCCGTTTTCCATATATGTGGTGCTGGGGAATCGAACCGAGAGCTTCATGTGTAGGAGGCAAGCACTCTTGCCACTAGGCCATATTCCCAGCCCTTAATACAAGGTTTTAAATGCAGTACCTTCCACTTTGTAGGCTTTAAGATGAGACATACATTACTCATTTTTTCTCTTTGAATAATTTCCATAATGAACAGTGATGGAGAAACTGGAATATGTAATAATGTATGGATATTTATAGCAAATCAATAAATACTAGTAGCATCATGGGCAATGGGGCTGACAGTAAGTTAGGAAAATCAAGGAGGCAGAATGTAGTGATTTATTTGAAATAGAGTTAGAATTGTATCCATGAAATAGTCTTGTGCCTACTTTTTAGAAGGATGTCTTTAACAATCTCTATTCTACTTTGCTTTTATGGATAGTCATTGTAATATACACATATATCTTAGACATTCATTCTTAGAGCAAATTAGATATTGTCATGTATTATTTGTTCTAGAAATAATATTTTCTTTCATTAATTTTTTCAAATGTTTTCCATATGACCTTTATTAATGTATTTATTTACACTAAATGTAACTTCTCATTTTTTGGTTCTAGTTTTTGTTTTTATTCTACTTCCAGAGGGTTTATCTTATTACTTGTGTCTTTCCCTGACACAAATGTAAGGAATCATAAGTAAATATTTGTTACGGTATCATTTTGTAGTCTAATTAAAATGTTTATTTTACCTTAATAGTATTTCGTTCACTTGTAAAATAAAAAAATGAATAAATATGTAGCAAGGAAAGATATATTTCTGTTATATGAGCAAATAGTATTAACTTACACATTTATGGCTTTACTCTGATGTAACCACCTGCATTTTTCTGGCAAATATCATTTCATTAGTTTCTGAGTAATCATATTATATACTTTTACTTTTTCCTTAATTGACAGTTACTCAGGATACAAATATCTGGCAATGGTCAAAGTCTGGTCATTACTATGTGTTTCCTGGTATGCTTATAATGATTCCTAAATGATTTCATTTATTAATAGACTGTTATCATCTGAAGTGCTCCTAGAAAAGCCCAATCCACAGTAAGAGGGCCTTCCAACTTTTCTGCGATCATTGGTGCCTAAAAGAATAAGCATTATTAGTCTCAGGGAGAGAAGAAGGTCTTGGAAAGATTTGAGGGTAGTATGAGAATACATTGAACTATTTCAGAAAGTAATAAATTCACAACAGTGAGTTTATCTGAATTGGTCTTCTCAATGCTGACTGCGTATTAGCTAACACGATAACATGGAAAGAATGAAAGAAGTCCCAGAAAAATAAAAACAGAACCTCTGTGGCTGAGACTTGATTTTTTTAAAAAGAATTCAACCACTTAAATGAAAAAGAATCCAGAACTGGTGTTTGAATATACATGTTGACCACTGGGCAAGGGAGTTAGAGAAATTACTCAAAAATTAAATAGTATATATATTATATAGTACATATAGTATATACTATAGTGAACTTGCAATCCTACCTTGGTCATATGATTGAAAATGTCAGACTGTAAAAGTACCAGTAAATACCAAATAAACTTAATTTCATATTCACAGAATTCTCTAATCCATATTTTTACAAGATTTCCTACTTTCTTACAATTGCTTTGAAAACAATTGTGTAACTACATTTTGAATGCAGACATGAATTTTAAACTCTTAAACACTTCTAAAAGATGAACTACAATTTTTTAACTATATTACTTGTTTTCACTAGAAATGAGATTTATAAAATAAATTATTCCTAAGAAAAAGAATGAGGTCTTTAAAATAATAGCGCCTGCTTTTATCTGACCTGATTTGTCAACCAGTGTTTGCTTTTCTTACAGCAGTCATAGGAATGTGTATGTGTGCATTTTAGCAAGCAAGAGTTGACTTTTAATCTCAAATCCAAGTAGCTATTGTTCTGTTTGCTTTTTTCTGATTATTGCTCTTTGATAATCCCCATACACTGCTCCTTTTTAGTTTTTAAGCTTTTACTGAAAATATTTTCCTTTTTGGGCTGAACTCCCAAAATAAGTTATTTTTGACTCTCAAGTCAAGCCACCTGTTTTGAAGATAAAACTAATCACATTGGGTCTCCCACAATCTCTTTGAAATTCCACAGTTATATTTAACTCTTCAAAAGGTCTAATCCAGTTCAAGGCAAAAGGATAAGAAGTATGAAATCAGTTTGATTCCAGAAGGCAAACCCAGAGGGAATCTTATATTTGTTTATTTTTGTAAACTTATGGCTGCTGTCTAAGCCAAAATTAAAAAGCATAAATAACAAACAGGAGTGAACCAAGAAAGTAGATCAATTGACTTCCCAATTAGATTTACATGTTGGATCAAAAACATGTTTGTAGTCCTCACTCTTAATTTATGAATATCATCTTCAAGATGAGCCTTCTCATCTTGTCCAGGTGTGGTCCAGCCATTCATATCAAAGTACCTTCATTTTGCCCAGACATATAAATTCTCTTCTGATAGTAACATAATAAGTAGGAAAGCACAATTTACATTTCTTTTGATGTTTCCTGCTGTGTCCTCTTTAACCCTCCCCCCACCTCAATGAAAGCTATTAAAACTCTCCTCAGTGTGAATGATAGATAATATTTAGTAATGAACTAGGTGTTTACTCTCACATACCTCTTCATGACAAATGGCTTTTAGCAATGTATTTTTGCAATTAAGCTGCCAGGGGAAATAATAATAATATGCATATATATAATTATTTAATAATGATATATACATATATATATAATTTTAAACAAAGTTTCCCAAATCTTAGCATTTGAAGATCATGTTTTCATGTTTGAATCCGCTCTTCCAATGATCAATAGTTTTTCAACTCTAGGAAAAATTAGAAAAGTTCATTCATAAGCTAAAATCTATAACAGATTCAACCATTTGTTTTTGTTCCTTATCAAGGAGAACCATTTTGTGTTAGTCCATTCTTTCCCATTTCTTTTTTTTTTTTTTTTTTTTCCAGTCCTGGGCCTTGGACTCAGGGCCTGAGCACTGCCTCTGGCTTCTGTTTGCTCAAGGCTAACACTCTGCCACTTGAGCCATAGCACCACTTCTGGCTGTTTTCTGTATATGTGGTGCTGGGGAATTGAACCCAGGGCTTCATGTATAGGAGGCAAGCACTCTTGCCACTAGGCCATATTCCCAGCTCTCTCCCATTTCTTTCCCATAACACTACTAGTCTTTCATGAATTTCCTCATTGCTGGAAATTTCTATATTCTTCTCTCAACCTATGTATCATAACTTTCTTCTGTGAGATTAGTTAAGAGATTTTTTTTACCCAAATTCAAAATACATCATTTCTCCCTCTAGCTCTTCCTCTTCCCCTCCTCCCCGCTTTCTCCTCTTTCTCCTCCCTTTTCTTCCTACTCTTATTTATCAATCTACATTTTAACCCCACAATTTCCTTTATTTTGTTAGCCTTTTACTTTGTTCTTTTTTCTGTATTTCTGCTATATTGTGTAGTTTCAAAAAATTCTTGCAAACTAACTTTTAAACTTCTTTTTGATTGTCTCTTTTGACCTCTTGGTTATTTATGATTTTATTGAGTAATTTCCATATACCTGGATATTTTTGGTTTCTTTATATTACTGATCTCTACTTTCATTCTGTAATTGTTGGAGAATGCATTGGAATGGTTTCATGTGAAATTCATTTAGCCTTCTTGTTGTCTAACATACTTTCTCTTTGGGGGAATTGTGTATTATGTTATTTGAGGGTGGAATATATATGTTTATTAGGTCTAGTTAATTGATGGTGTTGTTAAAGACTTTCATTTGTTCTGTTCATTGCTGAAGTGGGATATTAAAGTCTACAACTATTATGGTAAAAGCTTCTTTTTCCTTTCATTCTGTCAGTCATTTGCTCTTCATAATTGGTACTTCATTGTTAGATCTGTATATGTTTGCAGTTATCACCTTTCTTCATTAATTGATATTTTTATCAACACATAACAAAATATTTTTATTCTCATTACATGTAATTTACTAAGCATGAAGTACAATATCAAAAGCAGAAAAAACATGACAAACACATATATATAGCTTTAAACATATATAGCTTTAAATTATATAAGTTAATACATGAGTAAGTAGTTCCAATAACCTCATAAACATCACATATTTAATAGTAAATGATAATGAGATTATAGCAATAAACTATTTTTAATTGGAAAATATTGACTTTTTTGTTTTTTGGGTTTTTTTTAGATTTTTTTCTTTAATTTTTATTATCAAACTGATGTACAGAGAGGTTACAGTTTCATACGTTAGGCATTGGATACATTTCTTGTATTGACGTTTTGTTTACTAATTGTTTTATTGTCATGTGTTTTAATCATGAGATAATAAAAATTGGAATTTAAATAGTTTATATTGGTTAAATGTATTTTCTTTTGCCAGTCCTGGACTTGGACTCAGGGCCTGAGTACTGTCCCTGGCTTCTTTGTGCTCAAGGATAGCACTCTGCCACTTGAGCCACAGCGCCACCTCTGGCCAATTTCTATATATGTGGTGCTGGGGAATGGAACCCAGGGCTTCATGTATATGAGTCAAGCACTCTTGCCACTAGGCCATATTCCCAGCCCCTGGCTAAATGTATTTTTAACAGACATATAAAAATAGAAACTGTTCAGATGTACAGTTGGCTAAATTTTTCCCCACTTTTTATGCTGTCTTTTCAACCAAGAAAGTTGATTTAGAACCCAAGCAATAAAATTACACAGAGAAAACAAGGTACCCACAGATCTCCCACCTTCACCGACTACCGGCCTGGCGTCTGCTTGGTCGGCTTCAAGCAAGGCGGGCAGGTACTGGAAGGGCTGGTTCGGGGCCTGGGTGACCAACAGCGTGTGGGTGATGCCCTGAGTGAGCCCCGCTCCCCCAGCCGCCCTGAGGGCCGAGGCCGGGGGAGATAGGCCCCTTAGTTGGTAGTGCCTTGCCCGCGCCTGGCACCGCCCCTCCCGTCCTGCCCAGCCCCGCCCCACGGGTAGAGCAGGCTTTGATGGGTGAAGACCAAGCCTCTAGAGTGTGAGCCCCGAGGGGCACGGGCCTGCTGCTGAACCCCGCGCTAGCCCGCACCTGCCTGCGGGTGGGCTCGCAATAAATGCTATTTCTCCAAGTTAAAAAAAAAAAAAAGAAAGAAAAGAAAAGAAGGTACACAAAGAAGGGGACCCATTTTAATGCTGTACTCTAAAAGAATAACCATGTTCACAATATATGCACATATCTAATTTATTTTCCTAGAAAATCATTTTATATGTATTGAGCTCTCAATTATAGTCCCATTAACAGACTGTCACAAAAGCTTTCAACTGACCGAAAACATAGGCACGTATTTGAAGTATATACACACACACAAACATACAAATATGAAAATATTTGTGTGAAAATATTTGATATTTTTCCTGTGTTTTTTATGTGAACTCTTATAGTTGACCTCTTACCAAAAAATGTTGGTGTGGCTCAAATGGTACAACATTAGCCTTGAGAAAAGCAACCAACCAAGAGCACAACCCTAAGTTCAAGTTCCAGTATCAACCTCTCCTCTCTACACATATAGTAGAAGAAGCAAATGCAACCTCAAGAAGGGGACACCAGTCATCATAAGGCTTAAACTGGATATTATTGCTAAACCCTGAGCTACTATAGGATTTAGCCACATTAGTCTCAACTCTGGTTCCTTACTATGGACATGGCTCAGGTATGTACCACATAAAATTGTCCTAATTCATTTTCTTACTCTGCTTACTTTTAGTTTCTGTGTGATTACATCTTTCATATGTGCATAGCTTTGGTCAACCCTCGTGCTAGTCTACCTTCAGTACATTCTCATCTCTGAAACCCATTGCCAATCAACTAAATTGTTCTCTTTGTTTGGGTTAATAATGATGATTTTTTTTAAGTGTGGACCACTTTTTCAGATGAAGATATTTTTTTAGGTAACCAAACTGGCCCACTTGGCTATGGTAAAGGTTTCACTTAAGTCTATGTGGTAAAATATGACCTCCAAGAATATATAATTTAGTAAGGAAGTTAAGTGTGTGGATTCTATTTCTTCCTAAGTTAGCTATGGCCATACAAATAACATAACATTTGTTTAACAACACCAATTACTATTGGCCATGGCATTACTCTGTGAGTCTTTTATATTAAGAGAAAGGAAATCTAAAAATTATATTGAACAAAAAATGTATTCCAAGGTGTGATATGTTCAACCAACTAAAAAGAAGTAGACATTGAATTTCCTTAACTCAGATAGTTACTATAAAGGAAATGAAAGTGAGAAATTAAATTTTTTACATCTCCTTTAACAATTGGATATCAATAGCATAAAACCTTAAGACTTAAAGGCTACCTGTTGGAATTTAGGTCAAGAAAATTTTGAAACTGTATTTTTTAACTTAAGCATTGTGAAGTGTCAGTAGAGGACTATCTGAGGTGAGATTGTTGCTAATTGAAAATTATTCACCTACTTGTTACTTTCTTTTCTCCTTTTTGTTTAATGAAAAAGTCCAAATTCAAATTTTGGAACAAATGACCTCCTATGACTTTAACAGCAAAGCTCAAACATGTTTGAGTAAAAAGTAGGTACACTTGGGTTTCTGTCCAGGCAGAATGACTATGCCGATACTGTGTTTTGTAACACAATGAATTTGTAAAATAATTTGAAAAGAATTTTATGTTAATATTTTGTTTATAAATGGTGCCTTTTAAGTAGTATGACACAACAACCAATATTTATGTACCATATAGTTTATACTATGCCATAAAATGCTAAACTTGGGCTGGAATATATAACTCATTTATCTGAAGGATTCTTTAAAGTATATGTACTGTATAGAGACATGTATTATTCATTCAAGTTGCCATCTCATTTGCATTTTCATTAAACTGTAAAGACTATATCGCTGTACTGTGAGCAGAATTTTAACTCCGTTCTTTTTTGTGCATGTAAACCTTAACTTTTTGTGTTAAACAATAAGTTTACTAATATGTGTGTGCATATATGCACATTTATGCCTATAACTAAACCCCAAAAGACTATAAAATAAACCGGAGCCAAAATTGATCTGTCCTTACTTGACATAAATAATTTACCAAATATTCTGTAAAATGGAAAAAATTTAAATGATGTGAAATATATTTCTGACAAACCAACGATATATATATATATATATATATATATATATATATATATTTTTTTTTTTTTTTTTTTTTTTTTGGCCAGTCCTGGGGCTTGGACTCAGGGCCTGAGCACTGTCCCTGGCTTCTTTTTGCTCAAGGCTAGCACTCTGCCACTTGAGCCACAGCGCCAGTTCTGGCCGTTTTCTGTATATGTGGTGCTGGGGAATTGAACCCAGGGCCTCATGTATACGAGGCAAGCACTCTTGCTACTAGGTCATATCCCCAGCCCCAAAGATATGTTTTTAAAGAGAGTTAAAAACCAAGATTTTTTCCTTAAAAATGATTTTAAGGCATTCATAGATAGATGAAATATTGATAACTAGATGATAGATGGATAGATAGATAGATGGATGGATAGATAGAAAGAAGAGTGGCTTATGGATTCTCATCAAATTGTATAGACTATAGAAGGAGTGATCTCTCAATTATAAATATTTAATTATTAAAAAGCATATTGTTGCATTCAAATTAGGAAGTAGAAATCAAAAGATTGCTCATTAGTAATTCTTGGCAGCAATTGTTCAGAGATATTAGAGGAATTTACTGTTCCTTGTGCAGAGAAATTCACAGTATCACTTCTATCACTCCATGCTTCTCTTCTCTCTCACACTTCCTTTTCTATATAATGTCAAGTTATCAGAGATCTTTTCCCCTAAAACTTTATCCATTCACTTTCCATTTTTACTACTTGACTTTCTTTCTTTGAACTAGCTAATTCCTGAGTTACTAAATATTTTTTTTTCTGATGGCATACATACATATTATCTAGGAGCAGAGGTATAATTTCTCCACCATAACATAAGCATTGCCAACTCCACAGTTGTGACTTAAGGATTTATCAATCAAAGAAATGAATGATGAGCTAATGAACACATGAATGAATGAACCTACCTTTGTAATTTCAAATAGCTAGCTGACATTAGCGACAGGATCTTTACCCTCCTGGAATCCTGAGGGTTCTATGACTTTCTCCAGAAGAGCTTCATCATTAAGGAAGACAATTATTATGAGAAAAGACAAAATTGAACTTGCCTGGAAAGAAAGAGAACTAGTGAACCTTAATTAAAGGGAAGAATCATTAAAATGATGCTTTCCTTATAGGGAAAATAGGGAACAGAAAAATTTAGAAGACAGTTGGATTGGGAAGGAAAATTCAGAAATTAAAATAGGAAAACTTGAAGAAATAATTTGGATAGGGTAAAGATAAATGAGAGCTGAAATGATGAAGATTGTAGTCAGGTTGTGGAATATTAAAGTTTTTTAAAAATTTGTTGTACAATGTTACCTGTGATTATACTGAGGAGAAAAAAGTAAATATATACCCAAGTCTCATAAAAATATTTCTTCAGAATTTCTTATGTGTTTAATCTTATTAAAATATGATCTTAATTATAATTGCTATTTTAGTAAATATCTTAATTTGACAAATTTGGCATAAGTATGTATAAGCTGTTACAAATGAAAGATGAGATTTTGATATTCTAGACATTATTTAAAAATGTTTATTAAAGTCATCTATCTACTTTCAGATCAATGATATAGAATATTAGTTTTGAATAATTTTATGTGATTTTTTTGAAAAAATCTTCATTTACTGTTTACAGTATTATGCTCCTAGCTGGTTAGTGGAACTATGGCTAGGATCTTTTCAAATTAATAGCATTTTGTTGCTGTTCATGTGAATTTGAACAGTCTTATACTAAAAAGCACATAGAGAAAAAGCAGAATGAAACAAATACATTGCTATTTATCATCAGTGTTAACACCTGTTCACTTCAATCATATGAACTAGCACTAAAGCATACTTATAACTTATTTTTACATATAATTTCAAAATAAATAACATAGTAATGAGACTATGTACAAATATAAACTATATACTTTTTAAAAAGCTTACTTACTAGAAGTGGCACTGTTAATTTTTTATTTTAGAAAAATATCTTTTCTCTCTCTGTCTCTCTGCATGTGCATGCGTGTGTGTGTGCGTTTATGTGTATGTGTGTTGGTGTGTATGTCAATCTTGGGATTTGAACTCAGGGTGTGAATGCTGTCCATGAACTTTTTTGCTGAAAGCTAGCCATCAACCACATAAGCCACAGTGCCAATTCTAATTTTTTCTATCAGTTAATTGATGATAAGAGTCTCATGGACTTTCCTGCCTGAGTTGGTGTTGAACTATGATCCTCAGATCTCTTGAGTAGCTAGGATTACAGGCATGAGCCACTATCTCCTGGCTAGAAAAATATTTATTTTTCAATGATATTTTTCTATGACATAAAACAGTTTTCTTCAATTACTTAAATTGAGAGGGACATTTACAGGTAATTTTACAATGTTCATAAGAATGAAAACCTATTAACGTCTGATTTACTGGGGTGGTCAGGACTTGTAGCATGGTTTACTGCAGTTTATTTAGCACATAAGGCATGCATATTGTTTTCAATTTCCTCATACTCCCAGCTGAGTAATAAAACTATTTTAAGTAGTATATTAGTAACAATAATAGAGTAAAAGCTAGAGGGGTTTCTGAAATACCTTAAAAAATTTATTTCTACATCTGCCATAACAACCACTGGAGGAATATAGTACTTAATGTGTCACTTGAAGGCTTCAAGGATCATTTAGAATAAAATCTAAAACAATAAGAAATTAGTATTATTGTGGGGCAAAAAATCATGTTAAAAATCTACATTCCTGTTTATTTAGATGTTGGCATATGTCACTTTCCTCTTCTTTTCCCAAATGGGAATATTCATTAAAATAAGAAGGGATTTAGGTTTAAAATAGTAACTGTGCTTTTTAATTCAATAAAGGTTTTAATTAATAATATTCAAGTTTAAATTGGGTCATTTTAAGAACTGTGATCTGAGAGCTTTATTCCATATTAAAAAAGAATTCACTTGCTATACATCCTATGGGTTTGACCTTTGAGCTCTCCTCAGCTCCAATGTTTTAGATATGACTGGAGTTCTTAATGTATCAGATATGGCCGCAGATTACATATGCCTGGACTGTTATAGAAATTATGTGGGGATATAGATAATTTAGATTATACATGATATATGTTCTTAAACTATTAACACAGGTGGGGGAATATTAATTGTATGTGGGGAGTGGAATTCTGAAGTAACATAGTTAAAACATTTGAGGATGAAGATTACTAAGTAATTCAGCTTTGCCCTGTCCCCTTAAATAATCCTTACCAGTTCTATAAGAGTCAAGAACTAGAGTCAGGCTCTTACTGTGGTGCTACAAGAGATATCTGGTTTCTGCATTACAAGTAGTTTTGATTCCATTAGGGAGAGTGGACAAAATAAGAGTGGAAGAAAATACCATTCCATCCTGTTGAGTTTTATGAAGGAAGCAGGTAATGGCTGATTAATAGGATTGCTGTAAACCCCCTGTACATCACCTTGAAAATAAAATTAAATTTAAAAAATCAACTATACAAACAAACAAAAAGAGTAGAGATACAATCAGGAAAATTTCTCACAGCAACTATGTGACCTTCAACAATTTATGTCTCTTTCAGCTTCAATTTCTTAAACTACTATTTGCTGTTACTGTAATGCTGAATCATTTGCACATTTCATTTCAGGTGGAATGTCGACCCTTCAATAAGCCTTCTTGGACTTTAATAGCAACAAATAGAGCAATACTATTTCTTCATTTGTTTAACACAGGGACTATACTACTATACCTGCCTCTAGAGATGTTTTCTTTTTTCTTTTAAAAGCCCCTGAAATATAATATGATCTTAGTAAATGTTACTTGTAAGATCAGAGACAGACAATGGTAGTTATGATATCAAGGTTTACTTAATTTTTCTGCTCCTTGCTTGTATCAGTAGATTGTTTGCAGGTACTGTGATATTTGCAAATTATTTCCATAGCAAGTCTAGAGTTCTTTTTATGTCATTCCAGAAAATTTGAAAACTTCTGGCAAGCCTATAGGGGAGAAACAAGATGCTCATCTGTCTAAGTGTTAGTATAAGTTTATCTCAGTGATAGGCCAGTGAAGTATATTACTAGTCAGATAAATGTGAGTTTCACCTTGAATTACTCATAAACTCTATCCCATTTTGAGATTGGATCTCTTTTGGAAAAGTAAGAAATTATCTTTTCCTTCTTTAAAACAACATATATATCACATAAGATGATCCTAAGCAAAATGAATTACAAGACTTGAAAATAAGTAGTTTGTCTTTGCTGTTGCTATTTCCAATGTACCCTATGAAATTATGCCTCTTTCTTCCCCATTGTTTTACCCCTGATGTCACTGTAACTGACTTTGGTACACTGGGTATTGTATGCACGTTATTGTAACTAGGGGAGGAGAACACGAAAATGCATAGACAAAGGGTAAAATTGGAATCAATGCAACAGCAATACTTATAAGACAATATGCTGTAAACCAACTGTACATCTCAGGGGAGGATGAGATGGAAACCGGGGAGGTGGGGGAAGGTAGAAGAAAAACAAAGGAGGAGGTAACAGGTTTGACAAGAAATGTACTCATTGCCTTATGTATGTAATTGCAACCCATCTGTCCATTACTTTGACAATAAAAAAGTTTTAAAAATTCTTGAGATTGTCTTGAGTGTCTTGGGATAGAGTTTATTTGATAATTCACAGGAAATCATGCTATACATTTGAAGTACAACAATGGTAGGCTTTCATAACTACTGGAAATTAGCTTCATAAAGAATGAATAGGAGGAAAGAATGAAAAAAATAAGGAAATGATTAAGGACTCTGGTGAGAGAGGTTGAGAACTGGATTCAGCTTTATGAAGTCTATATACAAAGCTACAAAACAAATCTAAAGTTTCTAAAGCTTTCACTTCATGCAACTTATAAAGGAACAACAAACACTGAAGGGCTAACAGAATCAAGGCTTAGTATAACAATTGTAGAAACAATGTGATATTAGTGGGAATCATAAATATAGATTGATGGAGCAAATGGAGATACCTGATATAAAGTTATGCATACTTACTTATTTTAATAGAAGTACAAAGGCAACTCTATTGTTTCAATATATAGAAAATGCTCAGATCCAGTGTGTGTGTGTGTGTGTGTGTGTGTGTGTGTGTGTGTGTGTGTGTGTGTGTGCTTAATGATACCTAAAAAAGCATAATAGAATTTCTGGACATTTTCATGCCACATATGAATGATTGACCTAGTATAAACCCTAAAGGAATAAAACAGGAGAAAATAGAAAAGGAAGATATTTTAGCTTGCTAGAAACTCAGATCTTTAAATTCAGAACTAAAAGCACAATCCATAAAGAAAGAAATGATAAATTAAACTACATTGGAACAAAGTTATGTGAAAAACATAATAAAAATTTAAAAAGCCACAATGTGAGCAAATATTGTAAGTCAAATAGTTAAAAATAATATATATAGCTGGGTGCCATTGTCTCAGGCCTGTAATAGTAGCTACTAAAAAGCGGAGATCTGGAGATCATGGGCCAAAGTTCAGCCTGGGATGGAAACCCTGTGAAACTCTTCTTATCTCCAATTAATTACCAATAGAAAAAAAAGGCAGAAGTAAAGCTCTGGCTCAAGTGGTAGAGCACTAGCCTTGAGCAAAAAGCTTAGGGACAGAGTCCAGGCTCTGAGTTCAAGCCTCAGGATTGGCATGCAATATTATATATATATACACATATGTATATGTATATATATATATATTAGAGTCCTCTCTCTCTTTATTATATATGTATATATGACTAGATTCATCTATATATGAGTCATCTATCTATCTGTCCTCTATCTATTATAGATAGATAACTATTATAGTCATCTATATGTAGATGACTCTAATTTCAGTAGTAAGAAGACAACTCCTTTAAGAGACAGAAACATCGATGATACCAAATAAAATATACAGATAGTTGACAACAGTCATTCATAACATGCAAATAAAAAACATCACTCAAGACTATTTAGGATAGCAAAAACAAACAAAAAAAACACCTAACAATATCAAGAGCTGGTGGGTGTAATGAAGTCCCCCAAAGGGAAGGGATTTCCCGTCCTTCCAAGAGTTCACCACTCAGACAATCTCCAGCAAAAAGATGATAAAAGGATGGATTTATTGGGGAAGTAAAAAGTGAACTGACAGGCCAGGATCGCAGCCCAGATTTAGGAGCTGAAACGGCAACTTGGGAGCTGAAACCGTGACCATAAAAACCAGGCTGGCAGGCCATGGCCGTAGTTGGGACCACCCACAAGGGGCCATGCTTGGGGTCTGGTTATAAAGACAAACACCACATGGTCGAGCTTGCCACACTGCAGGTGGCCAATGAGGTTAGAACACTTACAGAGCATGCCAGGTCACACACAGGTGGCCAATGGAGTTAAAATCTGCCTCATAGCAACTGTTTGAACCAACCTATCATTCTGGTTAGATTTGGTGGGCTCACATGATGCAGGCAGTTACGCCTACTCATGGGAGGGCACAGGTTTAACCTTGAACGTTCTACAATGCAGTTTACATAATCTTATCACAGCGAAGGGGAACTTCCCTGGATAGGGTCCGAGACATTTTAGTGAAGATGGAGTCAGTTTCTGCACTCTTTAACTAATCTGAGATGGAGTCAATCTGACACCTCTCAGCAGCCAATGATGGCACTGGCCAGATCTGACCTCTATATTACAGTAGGGATAAAAGTGAAATGAAATTGTCTTATATTGACCAGAAGAATGCAAAGTAGATACAGGTATTAAAAAATGTAGTTTGGCAGTTTCTTATAAATATATATTTTCATTGTGATCCAGAAGTTCCTACTCTAGGTAGGAGTGAGAAGATGTGTTTAGGTTAGCAATCCACTGACTGAAATCGTTTTACTCAATCAGATAGAAATTCTGAGTAGGGGAGAAACTCCCAGTGCCTGCAATCCCAGGCCTTTGCATTTCAAAAGCCTAGGGTCTAGACTGGCAGGCCCAGAGATTTAAAGCTGTAAACCCTGGGATTTAGGAATCTATTGCTCTAGACTTTAGAATGAGGATGGAGGCTTACTGCTTGGTTATGACTTTAATAACTAGTGGCCCTGGTTGGGGAACCCTGTGTAATCCTTAGCTTTCAGCAGTGGTGAATGCTAACAGAGCACAATAAATAGCAGCCAGAAACACATCAGGTTACAGTTCTCATATGGGCCTCCTGTGCTGGGAACCTCAGCTCTACTGTAACAAGTGGTATAACTCTGGAGCCTATGGTGTTTGAACCTTGACCCTTAAAGTTTAGCAGTTCCTTGAAACTTCGGTGACCAAGGTCCCTGTTTTCTTATCTTCAGTTCTTCATGGTCCTTGTCTTCATTGCCTTTACTCTCCATTGTTCCTTGCTTCTCTGGTGAACTCCTCAGATACCGTCTTACTACTAATAAATATATTTTTACCTTGTGATCCAATATTCTCTTTCTGGTTATTACCCAATAGAAATGAAAAATTATGATGCCACGCTGCTAAGGTGATGTCTGGTGCCACCTCTGCCACCAATATTGTAGTGTTCTTGTGTGTGCTATCCTCTCTTCATGTTACTGGCTCAGCTTCCTATACCAATGATGATGATGACGATCCAAAGAAGGAAAGAAAGGACCAACAAGAAGCCTGTTAGTGGGCCAAAATATGTATCACAGGAGATTGCCTCTTCTGCTTACATAGCCTGAGAGATGTGGCAACTGTTTGCGCCAATACAGTAGGTCTTCATGTATATGAAGAGCCATACTTTTATGTCTGATGTGATCTGTGAGAAATTGGTCATACATGAGCCATAAGCTACATAACATGCTTAGTGTAAGACTGTCTGAGGCATCCATCAGTGTGACTGCTGTGGGAGATAAAAACAGAAATAAAAGTAGTTCAGGAAAACATGGATTGCTGCTTCCAGGGAAGAAAGAAAACTTAAAGATTTTTAAGTCATATGCTCACTTATCAAAAGTGTGGATGTCTGATATCAATGTCATACTATTTCTTTCACACATCCTGATTTTGATGAAGTGGACCTGTTGAGGAGGCTATATATTTATTTTCTTTTGCAATTTTGACACTAAAAATCAGATCTTGGTTCTAAGGGTCACCTGTCAACAGCAAAATTTAATAAAAACCACATTTATTAGTTACTTTTTTTTCTACGAAATTCTTCTGTCTGGGAAGTTTGGGTCATTGGTATCTAGGGTAATTATAATGTACTCACGTCTATCTTTTTTTTGTTGTTGTTGTTTGGTTTTGGTTTTGTTTTGTTTTTTTTGCCAGTCCTGGAGCTTGAACTCAGGGCCTGAGCACCATTCCTGGCTTCTTTTTACTCAAGGCTAGCACTCTGCCACTTGAGCCACAGTGCCCTTTCATGGCTTTTCCTATATATGTGGTGCTGAGGAATCAGATCCAGGGATTCATGTATACAAGGCAAGCACTTCACCACTAGGCCATATTCCCAGCCCCGTCTCTCTTTTTTGTTCACATTTGTTCACATGCATCTTTGAGTTGCATAAAAATGTTGAAAAATTATTATTCTCTTGTTCTTGACACATTTTTAAGTAGTCTTTCACTTTTTATTTTAGTATAATTATTTATTTTGGTTACATGATACCAATATCTTTGTACATTATTGAATTTTATATTTAAATTCCTCTTTCTCATTTAATTGCTATTGCTCCCCAAGTATATCTTTTAGAGTTCTTTAGCAAGGTTAAACTAATGATAGAGCCCTTCAGTTTTTGTTTGTCTGATATGGCTTTGTTTTTGTTTGTAAAGTATTTGATAAGACAAAAGGTATATAGAGTTACAGATGTTTACTTTCTGCATTTCTAAGATTTTTTTTCAATATCTTAGATATTTTGGTTTATTTTTTGACTGCATGCATTTTCCAATCATAAGAGAATCTGCTTTTGGAGCCATACACCATGGCAAACATCTATAATTCCAGCTACTATGGAGTAGACATCATAAGGATCATAATTCAAGGCTAGCCTGGTGGAAAATGTGAGACCCTATCTGAAAAATAACAAAATTTAAAAAGGCTGGGGAGGGAGGCTTAAGTGGTAGACTGTTTGGCCTAGTATTCAAGAGATCATGAGTTCAAAAACCCCTGTCCCTTCCCGCCTCAAAAAAGAAAAAGAAAACCCACCTTTCTCCCTAGATCCTTCATTGTTTCCTAATGTTGATGTGTTAATTCCTTGTGTAAATGTTGTTGAAGTGATAAAAATTATGTGTTTATCGTGCATAAATATGTGTTGGAATATGTACACACTGAGGAATGGCTAGACAGAACTACACACACTTCCTTTCTCATTGTGTTCTCAGTTTTTGTAATGAGAACACAAAATCTTTTCTATGATTTTCAAGGACATTATACATTTAGTGTTTTAGGAATTTATATATTTTAAAGGATGCTTTATGTATATTATATATTTTTACTAAGTTTACATCCCTAGGTAAACACCATTCTACTTTCTGCTTCTGTTAATTAAATGATTTAGATTCCAAATGTAAATCAAATCATCTGTCATTTTCCTTTCTGTATCTGATCTACTTTATTCACCTTTATCTTCTCTCTGGCATAGGCTGGTTGTGGGAGCCTTTTATGGGGCTGTGGTATGTATAAAGTCTGCAGTGGTGAGGGAAAGCCTGGGGCTAAAGGTAGTTGCCAATATGAGTATGTGAAGGTTTGCCTGGGGATGGGGATACTGAAGGTAGCCCTGTTTACATGTATGGGTTGCTGTTAAATTAATCTATCTGCAGGATATGTACCAGAAAGTCTTATTGTACCATCTTGTTGGTGATATGCTCCTTTACTTGAAAAGTTTTACTTGACATCTCTATATCTTCTTATCTCTCAAAAGTAAATTACATAGTATGTTAATTTAGAAGGTTTTAATCACTGTGCATGTAAACAATGATTTTATTTGGTTATCCAATTATATGCATGTTTAATTATCTTACTTTTCAAATTGTTTCATTTTGTACTCATTCTGCATTATTGCTAATTTCTTTACATTTATTTTCTTTCCTCAAACTTGCACAATGCATGTAATGTTTAGAAAGTAGGTCAGACTAACTATATCTGTCTCCATAGTTTAGTTTTGATTCATATTTTCTATTTTATTTTAATCATTATTTTCCCTGGAAATTATTTTAGATTGGACATTCCTATTCTGTAAGCCTTTGTTTATACTGTTTGTATCCAACAATATATTCATTACCTATGGAACAAGGAAAGGATGATCTTTTTTCCTGTAATGTTTAACATTTATAATTTTTAGGGAAATTTTTAATCATTCACTATTCAGTGAGTTGCTTCTTTATAAAGTGTCATGAAAGGGTAATAAAAATCTTAATATTGAATTGTGATTGATTTATCAAAGTCATAAGTTAATGAAATGATTAATATTAAGCATTAATCAATATTAAATTGTGACTGGTTTGTTAGTCACCATTTAATGAAATGTTCTTATCGTCTGTGGTTGTGTAATGAACAATCATAAATCTGGTAATTAAAAAATAACCATTTATTCCTGTAGAAGTTTGGAATTGCATTGACCACCTAACTCAACTTGGAGAGAACAAGAATATTAATTTTTCCAATCCTGAAACATGTGATAGTACCACGTTTACTTTGATATTTTAAATTTTCTCCCAGTGGAGACAAATTTTTGTGAGAAAGCCTTGCATGCCTTTTGCTAAATTTAATGTGCCCAATTTTTGGAATTTTATGTGTCACTTATGATTATATTTTTGGAAATATAATTGTATCGAGTAAATTACTTGGGGCTTAGTTTTTACTAAAAATAAACATTTATCATTATATCTCAAATCATATAAGTATTCTGGTCTTAGGGTAAGTTCTTTCATTTGTAATTTAATTTTTATTGTTATTATAAAGGTGATGTATAAATGGTTACATTTATATAAATCATGTAAACAGTACATTTCTTTTTGGACATTGTCACCCTTTCCTTTGCTTTCTCCCAGTATCAGGATAGATTCTTACTTAAAGACGTTCATATCGATAGTAGCTAAGACTAGAATCACAGAAAGCTTGATGAGTGTGAATGCCAAGAGTGGCTTATGTGGAGGGCAGCTGTGGCTACATGTTTCATAGCATCAGGTATGTCTGTCGACCATAGCACCTACGGATCTATTCTCTCACATGTGGCTTGATTTTCCAGATAAACTCAGTTTTTAGAAAACCATTCTTAGAATGAGCATGTAAGGAGACCATGACAAGAACTATTATGCTTCTAGTAGCTTTAGTTCCATGGTATCCTATTGGTGAAGAGTGAGCTACCCCTTTGTAACCCATTGTGCAATGGCTTACAGAGAGGTAAATCTGTGCAGACAACACTGTTATTGAAGATAATAGCAAAACCATTTTCATATTACTATAATAAACACTGATAAAATGTTGAAATTCAGAGTCAATTTGTAATCTGAAAAAACAAAATTAGATAAAATTCTCTCATGATTGCATATGGAGTAATAATATTTGGGCTAAGACATTTTTTCTTATGTAAGTTACTATATTATTTAGTATAACTGTCTCTTATTAATAGCATGTCAAATCATCCTGAAGGGATTATATGCAGAAGAATTTTTACAATCTTAATTTAAAATTTTATAACTTATACCTAAATTATTTCACAGAAATAAAAATATTCTCTTACATGATTGATATTGTAATTAAAAGAAACAAATCAGCTAAGAACAAAAAGCAGATGATTGATGAGCATTGTTTATCCAATTATTTTGTGTGTACAGAGGTATTTTCTTCAATAGTTTTTAAAC
This sequence comes from Perognathus longimembris pacificus, assembly GCF_023159225.1. Taxonomy (NCBI): domain Eukaryota; kingdom Metazoa; phylum Chordata; class Mammalia; order Rodentia; family Heteromyidae; genus Perognathus; species Perognathus longimembris. The sequence continues at coordinate 99,694,764 of NC_063162.1, read as the reverse complement.
AAAAAGCATAACAATCAAGGTGAACTAAGGATTTGTTTGACCACAGGCAGATTTTGCTTGTAGGTCGTGTATTTTATTACATGCATTTTATATCCCTTTGGAATAGGAGTTGCTAAAAATGTATTGCAAATGAACTTGAATTATTTCTGGGTCAGAAAGTACAGTATCCATGCTCTTTCAGTAAATTTTGCCTAAAGAATTTAACTATAATTGGTTTTTTTTCTACTTGGTTTACTGTGTTTTAGTGATCTATATGCAATCTATAAAATGAGTCATTTCATTTTATACAATAAGTACAGTAAAGAGAGCAGTGAAAAAGATCATAGAAACCACTGTGGATATTCTGTAAACATTGTGAAACTTGTTTTTACTCTAAGAATAAGAGTTCAAAACAAGAAATTTATTGTCAAAGTGATGTACATAAGGGTTACAGTTACATACTAAAGGTAGTCAGTAAATTTCTTGTGAAACTTGTTCCCCCCTCCCTCATTCCCCACCTTCCCTCCACTCCTGAGTTGTACTGTTAAATTACAACATATTTTCTTGTAAGTATTGCTCCTGCATTGGTTTTCTCTTTATTCTTTGTCTCACCATTTTGATTTTCCCTTTCACTTGCTTGATTCAGACAAACACATATAAAATATCCACCATACAAAATCAAATATAGTGACAACAGGGGCTAAACTATAGGGAAGATAAACAAAATAAAAAAAAATAATTTCACATAGTATGTTAGAAATAACAACAACAATGAGAAAACACTTGTTTCCGTAACTTGGAACTTGTTTTGCTAATCTTCATGTTATGTGATCATATGTACATAACTATCAAACTATTTTAATCATCTGTTAGGACTATCCTAGAAGAATTATTACCCATGAGGGAAACCATAGAGACTTTCCCTTGTTTCTTTGGGTCTGGCTTACTTCATTTAGCATGATTTTTTCCCAAGCATCTCCATTTCCTTACAAATGGGTCAATAACATTCTTTATGATAGAAAAATAGAATTCCAAGTTGGATAACAAATACTGGAGGGAATGTTGTGAAAAGGGAACCCAACTATTTTGTTGGTGAGAATGTAAACTTGTTCATCCACTCTGGAAAGTGGATGCCCACTTTTGGGCATCTACCCAAAAGATTACAAGCAAGTCCACACTAGTGCCACCAGCACAACTATGTTCATCACAGCACAATTTGTCATTGCTAAAATATGGAATCAACCCAGATGACCCTCAGTAAACCAGTGGATCAGGAAAATGTGGTACATATACACAATGGAATTCTATGTCTCTATCAGAAAGAATGACATTGCCCCATTCATAAGGAAATGGAAGAACTTGGAAAATAGTCATACTAAGTGAAGGAATCCAGACTCAAAGAAATATGGACTCTATGGTTTCCCTCATAGGGAATAATTAGTACATGTTTAAATTAGTCATAACAGAAAACCACAACAACCCAATAGCTATGCCCTTCTGAACACTTAAGGTGATGCTAAGTGAAATGAATTCCACGTTATGGAAACAAGTGGTATATCATTGTGATTATTTTCAACATGCCATGTGAAACAGTAACCTTTTTTCTTTTTTTTCCTCTCATTCCCCTCCTATGGTTTTACCCTTGCTATCACTGTATCTGATCTTACTACCCTGGATACTGTGTATACACATATTAGAACTAGGGAAGGGAAAGAGAATACCAAAATTGAGAGACAAAGAATAAAATGACAAACCATTCCAAAAGCAATACTTAGAAAACTATTTGGTGTAAACAACTGTATAACTCATGTGGGGGGGGGGATTGGGGAGGCGGGGAGAGGGGAAATGAGGGAGGAGGTAACAAGTTAGGTAAGAAATGTTCTCACTGCCTTACATATGAAATGGTAACCAGTCTGTACTTTGACTGTAATGACAGTAATGAAAAAAAAAAAGAGATGTAGGCATGGCCTTATGTATGAAACTGTAACCCCTCTGTACTTCACTTTGACAATAAAGAAATAAACAATAAAAAAAGAAAAATAGAATTTCATCATGTATATATACTACAATTTCTTGATCCATTCATCTACTGAGGGGCATCTGGGCATGTATATATTAGCTATGGTAAATAGTGCTGCAATGAACATGGTTGTGTTGGTAGCTTTAGTATGGTCTTGTTTGTGATCCTTGGGTAAATGTCTGAAAGTGGGGTTGCTGAATCATAGGGTAGCTCTACATTTAGCTTTTTGAGGAATCTCCACACTGCTCTCCAGAATGGTTGAACAAGTTTACGCTCACACCAACAGTGTAGGAGGGTTCCTTTTTGGCCACATCCCTAATAGCATCTGTTGTTACCAGTTTTCTTGATAATGGCCATTCTTACTGGGGTGAGGTGGAATCTCAACGTTGTTTTGATTTGCATTTCTTATATGGCCAGAGATGCTGATCACTTTTTCATGTGCCTCTTGGCCATTCTCATTTCCTCTTCAGAGAAGTTTGTCTTTAAGTCTTGAGCCCACTTATTAATTGGGCATTTGTTTCTTTGAGGATTTTTTTTGGGGAACTTAATTTTTTTTAGTTCTAAGTATATTTTAGACATGAGGGCCTTGTCTGTTGTATGGCCAGTGAAAATCTTCTCCCATTCTTAGGGCTTTCTATTTATCTTGCAAGCTATGTCCTTTGTTGTGCAGAAACTCTGCAGTTTCCTGCAATCCCATTTATCCAACTTTTCTTTGTTTAGTTGTGTTTCTGGGCCTTTATTAAGAAAATTTTGACTTGTGCCAAGGAGCCCTGGTGTTTCTCCTATTCCCTCCTGCAATGTTTAGGAGTATCTGCTTTTACCTTGAGGTCTTTGATCCATTTGTAAGTGATTCTGGTGCAGTGTGACATATAAGGATCTAGCTTTAGGTTGTTACAGGTGTTTAACCAGTTTTGCCAGCAACAGTTGTTGAAAAGGGTGTCTTTCCTCCATCCTATTTTTTTAGCTCCCTTATTAAAGATTAGGTAGCCCTAGGTGTTTTTCCTACTGTGGCTTTGTAATAGAGTTTGGAGTTTGGTATTGTTATTCCTCCAGCACCATTCTTCCTGCTAAATATTGAGAAACCAGAAATTTTGATCCAAATTCCCTAAGTCCCTTACTTCCTGCTATGCTCAAATCAAAGCACTAATTGTTCAGAACTTACCAGTACTTTAAATATTACAGAAGTGGAGGTACAGAGATTACGCTAAAAGGCAAATTTTAAGCATCAAAAAGATGAATTGATCACCTATGATTTAAAACTGATCTGCTCATTCAGTTTCACATGAATCATGGAGGTTAATAGTTTCCAAAAGACGATTGTTAAGTTTTTGTTAAGGTTCTTGGCATATTCTTGATTATTTGGTCTTTTAAATTTAATGACACAATTAAGAATGAAAATGAGCCAAATTTCAGCTTAAATGTCCTTTATACTAATATGACCTTCATTACAAGCATAAAGGACTCATAATGCTCTGAGTACCTAGAAACCTGTACCTGTGAGGGCAGATTTCAATTTGAAAGGATTATGCTCCCAAATGCCAGAGCTGCCAGCAGCTATCTATGGGAAGCTGTTTGGGGACATTGTTCCTAAAATTATTGCTTCTAGCAGATGGCTTATCCACAGGTGAGAATGATTCAATACTTAAAATGAAGAAAAAGATGGGACTTTTGAGGGTGAAAGTCAGTAACAACACCTAGCTTCCTAAAACCCTTGTACTGACATAAAAATCTCAACAGTTAAGCACTAATGGAGAAACACTTCCTTAGATTTCCCAAAGAACTTTTCCCCCTAGTATGCTATATTACAATGCATTGAGGACATTATAGACAGTTATTGAAATAATTTTCTTAGTTTGTTTCCAAATGCTCTACTTTTTGCTCTTCTATGAACACTAATTTATTAATTTCCAATTGTAATATATTCTATGACAAATAGTTTTGGATAATGACTTGTTCTCTGCTGACTGCTGGGTAGCTTATTGAGGCAGTATCATCCTACTTAAAATGCACCTGGGCAAGTACCTCTGTGATCAGGACTTCAAAGATGGTTAAGACAAATTAATATCGTTGAACCCCAGAGATATATTATAAATTCCTCTTTATGCTTCCTTTATTTCTTTCAAGGACAATTTACCCCCAACAGACATAACTGATCTTTTAAGTTTCTTATTGTGTCCTGCTGAAAAGTACTTTACCTCACTGCTTAAACACTTCAGATTTGTTTTTAGCATTAAGATTTTTTAACTCATATATAATATAACTTCATCTTCAAAATTATGGGAAGAATTAAATATTAATAAGAAGTATTTTCAAAACATGTGGTAAGGAAAACAAAGTCATGACTTCTAGACATTCCATTTGTCAAATATATTAGAACATATCATCCATAAAAACAATTATTATTTTAAAATGTTGATTTGACGAAAGAGCTATTAGAAGAAGGCATTTCAAGGGTAAATGTAGAATACATTGTTTTTCTTTGTATTTGTGAACTACTTTTTATTCTGAATATTATTAGAAGGAAATTAATAATTGTGAATACTTAGGAAAAACTATAGCTGATGTATAACATATTTCCTTCCTTCCTTCCTTCCTTCCTTCCTTCCTTCCTTCCTTCCTTCCTTCCTTCTCTTTCTTTTTTATTGCTCTTCCTTTCTTTCTTAGCTCAGGGTCTGGGCTGTCCATAGTTTTTGATCAAGCCTAGAGCTCTATCATTTGAGCCACAACTCCACTTTCAGTCTTTTCTGGTTAATTGGAGAAAAGAGTCTCATAGACTTTCCTGCAGTCCTGCAGGAGCTGGTATTGGGCCATGATTCTCAAATCCTGGATGAGCTAGGATTACAGGTGTGAGTCACTAGTGCTCAGCTAACAACCTATTTTTTAATTTAATTTTATTGTCAAGATGACATACAGAGGGGTTACGGTTACATATATAAGGTAATGAGTAGATTCTTTGTCAAACTTGTTACCTCCTCGTTCATTTTTCTCCTACCTTCCCTCCTCCCAAATCCCCCAAGTTGTACAGTTAATTTCCAACATATTGTTTTGTAAGTGTCGCTGTATTTCTTAACTTTTAAGTGGTTATATGATTAGTTCATATTCCCAGATTTGAAAATAGTATATAAAGAGTACAGTTTAGTTAGTAAGTTTAAATTTAAACTACACTAGTACATTCACTGAAACATATAAGGTATTATCTTTGCCTACATTATGTAAAATATACATTTGAGGATTATGTCAATTTTTATATGGCAAGATCATAATCATTAGTTCCTGTAGAGTTTAAGCAGAAAGAAGTTTTTGTAGTGTTACCCCTAAAGGAGACGAAGTAAGGTAAAATGATATTGAACACAATTTTACAAAGAGATACTTAATTCATTGTCTTCTACTCTGTCATTTAACATGGCCACTTATGAAACATGTGGACTGTGAATGCCGTATTGAGCAATGCAGATCTAGATGATATTACTTTTTCATTATAGACTCATTTGGAAAGAATAATTTTTAGAATTTTCAGCTTCCAACAAAGGAATGAGGCTTTCCTATTGATCTGGTGATGACTTCAGGCCTAGTTTATTTTTATATTTTTACAAGGTAAAACATCTTCACTTCAAAGGCAGTGGACTACAACATATTTTTGGTTAAAAACTTGAATCAATAGAACCCATACTGTAGACCCCAGTATATGTGTTCTTTTATCATTGTTTATAGGCAGTACTGCATTGTGTACATTTGAAGGTACATTAGTGACTTCATTTTAAGTGGAGAAACTTGCAAGATACCATATTTTTCCTGAATAATAACACATTGAAAGTCCGAGATACCCCAAATTGCAAATCCTATATTCAGTAAAAATGGGGAACCATTTCTATGGTTTGAATGTGTTCCCTAAAAGTTTGTGTGTTAAAATTTTGAGCTTCAAATTTGTGCTAATAGCATTTAGGAGTGGAACCTTTGGAAAGTAATTAGAAATGAATGATGTCTGATTCTCTTTTAATTAGATGAGAGGACTTTATGATGTCATTGGTGTCTGGAGAAGATCCAAACTGGCATATTTTCTATATTCTAGCATATCAGGATACAGGATGATGACTGAGATACCAACTGAGAATGTGGCTCTCCTGACTTGGAATGTCATGCTCTTGGAATTTCCAGCTTCTATCCATGAGCCAAATAATCCAGCTGTCCTTACTATACTGTCTGATTTCAGGGCTTTTGTTATAGTAACAGGTAACAGACTAAAACAATTATGAAATGACAGGAGATATTCTATTTAGTAAAAGACATAGATGATAGCATATATTAGGAAACTGAAGTCAGCCTCTAGACAATATGCATGGAGGAACTGGACTCAAAGTCGAGCAATCATTGGATAGCTGAATTCTATTGGTCTCTAGAAATCCTTTCTCAGGAAAGATGTAGCCAACACTTTGGTTATAGCCTTGACAGGGAAACTGAGTCAGTGATTAAGCCATTAAGCCATACCCAGAATCTGACACAAGGGATTGGTGATGATAACTTTTGTCATAAGTCACTTAGTGTTGGGGCAATTCTTTTACTCATCAGTAGATAACTATTATAGGTGGATATTCTATAATTATCTATTTAAACATAAGAAAACTAAAACGAGATTTGTAACCTACTTGATGATCATAGGTTAATATTGCCACCTGCTAGTTAACACTTTTGTGAGTACTGTAGACAATTGTGTTTGTGATCCCCATAGGGTACTGTTTATCAAGTTAATTTTTCTTTAAAAATTGGAAACAATTCAGAATGTAACATATTATTTGTAACCAAGGGTGTTTTCAACGTAAGTTGTTTAAATTGGGAGATAAAATTGTATTTAATTGGTTCCAAGGATCAGAAATTTCACTATTATAATGTAGTTTGAATAATAAAAAAAGAAAAAGCTATAGGAGTATCGGGTAGCTGAGCAGATAGATGGATGATAGCTCAACAAAGCAGAATTAAAGGAAAGAATATATCAACATCCACATATAGTGTCCTGAGTTACTCACTGGGGAAAATCCTCATTTGTCTATGTCCCCACAGCATTGGGATTTGGTGGGGAGTGGGGGTCCCTAATTCAGACAAAAAGTAAGTCCTCACTGCTTTCCTGTGTTCCGGGTATCAGCTTAAATAAGAGAAACACAATGCCATCTCATTCCCTTTTTTGATTTATATTTAAATTTATATTGCTTCTGCTCTAGACAGTGTGTGTGTGTTGGTATTAGGGTTTGAACTCAGGTCTGAGACACGCTCTAGGCTTTCTTGACAAGCGTTGTGGTTGACTATTGAGCAACATGTCTACTTCTGGCTTTTTGTTAGTTAATTGGAGACAAGAGTCTCACAATTTTGTCCTACCTGGGATAGCTTCAAACCGTAGCCCACAGATGACAGCCTCTTGAGTAGCTAGGATTTACAGGCATGAGTCATTAGATCTTGGTCTAGATTTAATTCTTTTGCAATAATAGTAGTATTGATAAATTATTCATGCACCGTAAAGATAGCCTTTTAAAATGTATTATTCACTGGATTTTAAATATATTTAGAGTCATAAAATCATCATCATTGCCTATTGTGAGAACATTTTTATCACCTCCAAAATAAAGTTTATACCATTAGCAGCTTTTACTCCATTCCCTCAGCTGTCCCTGTACAGGACAGCTACCCATCTCAAGACTTCTGTCTGTGTAGGTTTCCACAGTCTGGAAGTTCATGTAAATGGAATTATACAAGACATAGTCTTTCATGATAGGATTTTTGTGCTTTGTTTTATGTCTTCTTTGTTCATCCATATCGCAGAATGTGTTAGTGCTTCCTTTTATTTTATACCCAAATGATGTATTTATTGTAGGTCTCATTTTATCATCAGCCCATGAGTTGATTGATATTTAAATTGTCTCTAATTTTTTTTTTGCTTTTATGAGCAATGCTATTAATGTTTGTGGTCAAGTTTTTATATTTTCAGTTATTCTGAGTCCTATATAACTCTTTACTTAATATTTTGAGGAACTACTTAATTGTTTTCCAAACTGACTATGCTATTTCACATTCCTAGCTTGAAGGTCTCAATTTCTCCATATTCTTACTGGTACATGCTATTGTTTGTATGCTTTATTTTGGCAGTTCTAGCAGGTGTGGAACAGCATGTCTTTTTGATTTGGGTTCACATTTCCCTAATAACTACTGAGGTTGAACTTCTTTTCTTGTGCTGTTGACTGCTTATATTAATCTTCCTTAAAAAAAAACTATCCTTCATATTCTTTAATCATTTTCAAATTGTGTTCTTTTACTGTTGAATTGTAAGAATGTCTATATATTCTCAACATATATTCTTTATCATATACACACTTTTCAAATTCTGTAGGTGTTCTGTTCACTTTCCTGGTGATGCCTAATACATTTTAAATTCTTTCATTTTGATGATGGTCTATTCGGCATTTTCTTGCTTGCACTTTTGTTTCTATGTCTAAGAACTATTTCTTACTCTAAGATTACAAAAATTTACTCTTTTGTATAGCTTTGTATGTGAAAATACCAGAACTTGAACTCAGATCCTCAAACTCTCACTTATCTTTCTTGCAAAAAGGTAGTATTTTAACATTTGAGCCATGCTTTAGTCTTTTCCTGGTTAATTGGAGGCAGAGTCATCTGGGCTTTTCTTCCCAGGCTGGCTCAAATCCTAATACTCCAGGTCTCAGACACCTGAGTAGAGAGGAATACAAGTATACTCCAGTAGGTTTTTTAAAAAAAGTTCTGTGCTTTGAGCTCTTAATTTTTATCTCAATATAAGTTAATAAATATGTGTAAGATACTACAGTTTAATCTAAGTTTGTTATAGATACATACACATGTATCTATAAATGTGTAAATGTGTGTGTTTGTGAGAGAGAGAAGGAGGGAGAAATATATGTGTGTGTATGTATGTATGTATATGTATATATATGCACATGTATATATATTTGTATGTATGTATATATACACACATACATATGTGTATATACACACACACACACACACACACACACACACACACACATATATATATATATATATACCCAATATTTAACTTATATGTGGAGGGAACTTTTACCTCTTGGATTTAGGAATTCCCAGACATGGCACTTTTGTATATGCACAGAATAACACAAATGCTACAATTCTATGAAGAAAAAAATGAGCCTGGGCACTATGATCCATGCATATAATCATAGATTCTCATGAGGCTGAGATTACATAGTATGAGGCCAGCCAGGGAAAGAAAAAATCACAAGACTCTTTTCAACAGAAAAACAGTAAGTGTAGTGGTGTTCACTTGCTTTCTCAGTTAATGAGAGACGTGTAAACAGGAGGGTTGTTGTCCAGTAAACACTTATCTCAAAAATAGAGCAAAAAAATGGGGATGTGGCTCAAACTGTAGAAAGGCTGCTCAGAAAGTGGAATATCCTAAGTTCAAATCCTAGTACTAACCCCCCCCAATAACAAAAAAATAAACAAATGCTAACAAAGCAGAGCATTGAAGAATGACGGTTTAAACTAACAAAACATTTTTAAATTTTGTTTTTGAAAATGGCCAAAATCTATTAAAATATTTCAGTAAAATTTAGTGTATCTTAAAAGACAGTTCTCTTAATTAAGTTCTATTAGTCTTAATTTGAAATGACACAACTACAATGTAAACTTTCATAGTTTCACTTGCTCTTCTGAAGTTACTACTAGATAGTGTTTCAGATTAATTCATAATGATAGGGGAAGATATAAAAGCAAATAAGAAACTAAAGTAAATGAGACACATTTTTCTCCTCATTTTAGACATCCTTCAGAGTTAAATCCGTAAATTATTCTTATCACATAGTAGATTAACACAGGAGATATTTTAGACATTTTATTCACTTGTAAATATACATCAGTTAAATGAACTGATGAGGAATTTGGTTTCTATATTAATAGTCAAACATCATGCTCTAGGGAAAGTTACTGTTCTCATACATTCAAAGCAATGAATGCTTACAGGTTAAACAGATAAAGTACTCAATAAAGTACTCAATATTAGTTAAAGATACTTTCATCTCCTATATCTTGTGAGTTTTCTAAGCTTGATGTCTTAAATAATGAGCCATGAAACCATCTCATAATCTGAGCTATTGTGAGGATTATATACTGGACTATAACTCTACTCAAGAGTATTGGAATCTTCTACAAATTGTCACACAATCTATAATTATTAAAATTTATTGGGAAACATGTAAACTTAACTTTTGCCTTTTCCTACACCCATGTGTACTCATATGTCAATTGGCACCCAGGAGAGTGAAACCTGTATTTTGTTATCAGTTCTCTCACATTTACTTCCTTAAATTAGATTTCAAAGTAATAACTTGATTCTTTAGCAGAGCTCAATAGAGCTAAAGATGAGTTTGTAATCATTTTTAATCAGTTTGATCATTGACCAATTCAATTATAAGGAAAAAACAATATGTAGCAGAGAGGTGATGGATAGAGCATGGGGAGGAGACAGGAAAAGCAATATGCTTGTCAACTCATCTAATTTATCATTTCATTTTGTATTAAGAAACCATTTTAGGATCTATTTTGATAATAAGTTATTGACTCTGGGCTCTTTAAAATTTACTCCAAACATTTTTATTTGATTTGTGCTGTTAGGCATGTGTAATCCGTAGCATTTCTGACAGTTGTGAGCCTAGAGGATATAAAAATAATAGAATAAAAGCAGAATTAATAATAAAATACCTAGTAAGCTATATCCATCTAGGCAAAAAGGAACATTTCTCTCCCGTAATTTACAATCTTCTTTCTGGGGCCTGGATACTTCCATAGAGAAACAGAATACTGTGTAAAGTTGGTAAAAATTATCTTCAGTTTGAAGAAATTCTTTCCTTGCCAATTATCAAAGGAGTTCATATATTTCCTTCTTCTTTTCATATGCTGAAAAAAGGTATTGTTTAAACCAAATCATTTTCAAACTCTCTTGGGTGGCACAATTAGAGGAAATGTCACACTGTCTTATTAAAGTGTGAGATAGAGGATTGTTGTGCAGAAGGGCAGTGTGGTAGATGACAATGTGGAACGAGGCTAGAAAACAGTGTAAAGGAACATTAATTTTGTGTTCTCCCAGGAGCTGCTTAAGGATGGCTCCTTCATTCCCAACCTTGTCATTTTGTGTGGAGCATGCCACATTTCAAATTACTCCTGCATTCCCAAGGCAACTCTCCTCAGTGGGGCTTTTACTGTGCCATGGACTCTTTCATCGAACTTCCACCTGACAGCTGTCTCCTCCTTCATCTCATCAGTCTTGTTCACAGACTTTAAGTTCATGTTTTCTGACTTTGGAAAAGAAATTCTAGATAACTTAAACCCTAGTTAACTGGGAAAGTTCTTGACTTCACCTGTGGCCATGCCATAAGTCTTGAGGAGTTTAATCCTTTCTTTTTGTTTCTACTTTTCTTTCTATTTTTTATTTTGTTAGATATATAAATAATCCATATATAAATAATGGAGCTCACAGGCCAGGTAACGTATAAAACCTACTGATACCCAATCCTGTATCATAAATGCTGCAGAATCTAAAATTCTGCAAGAGAATGTATAAGACTTTAGAAAATGTGTGGAAAAGGACAAATTCTACAGTCAAAAGGAGAATTTTTTTGTCTACATGATAATATTAAAGGGTTTATATTTTATCACAATAGCATGAGCATTTATTGAGGGATATATCACAGATAAGTTTGACTGTTTTGTGTATTTGTATGCCAGTACATACTGGAACTTGAATTTGGGCCATAGACATAGTCCCTTAGCTTTTGTGCTCAAGGCTAGTACCCTAACACAACTTTATTTCCAGCTTTATTGGCAATCAACTGGAGATAAGAGTCTCATGGACTTCGTGGCCTAAGCTGGATTTAAATTAAGATGCTCAGATCCCAGCTTCCTGAGTAGCTAGGATTATAAGCATGAGCCAAAACTGCTGGGCATAGATGGATTTTAAGGATTCTTTCTGAATACTAGAGAATATGCTGAGGGTACAGAAAAGTGAAATGGAGAAACTTGGTTTAACATATTTCAGTGTCCAAAAAACTAGTGACAGTATAATTGTGGTGGCAGAAATTCTTACTCCAATGGAAAAACAATGGGATGAATCAAATTTTTTTTTCTATTTAGTCTGAGGCATACTTTTTTCTCTCTTTTCTCTCTGGTCCCTTTTCAGATTTGTGCCCTAACAGTTGCTTTCCAATTACTATCTACAAGTTAAAGTCACTTTTGTAGCCTCTTCATTTTCTCTGTCAATCAACACTTTAGTTCTAAACAATGAAGAGACAAATTGAACAGGGATTCAGAATTCTCCTTAATCTCAAAAGAGAATTGTGTGTTCATTATATTCTTGTCGCACAAACTAACCCTTACATTTCTCATTTCTTCAGCAAATAAATATATTGTATACCTATTGGCTTTAAAGTTACATCAGTCTAATTTCAATTCAAAGCTTCTGATGCTAGATGTTTGACTTTGGGCAAGCTGGGCAATTTTCTTTGCTCTCAGTGGAGTTATTAATAGCTACCACAAAGGAATGATGAGAAGATTACATGGATAATAATGAATAGGTTTCTTGTGTGAATGGCACATGGTAAGCTTGTAATAACAGCTCATTCCTTTCACTAATCTGCTACTTATAAAATAATAAGCAATATAATTATAATGATTACAATTAATTTTAGTGTAACAGTTTGTTTTCTATCTCCAAACAAAAAGCAGTTTGTTTGGTGGGTATGGCAAGTTCAAAACTTTGTTCAGAGTTTGATCTCTTGCATTTCACCTTCGTGTGTGATGATCAAACCATAAATAATTTAAAGAGGCTTAATAATTAAATATTAGGAAAATCTTGGAGGGAATACATTTTGTCATATTTATTGACAAATATCTTATCTATCATTCATTATGGTGGATACATTAACAAGGTGGGTTTTTTTTTTTTGTCCAGTCCTGGGCCTTGGACTCAGGGCCTGAGCACTGTCCCTGGCTTCTTCCGGCTCTAGGCTAGCACTCTGCCACCTGAGCCACAGCGCCCCTTCTGGACGTTTTCCATATATGTGGTGCTGGGGAATCGAACTGAGAGCTTCATGTGTAGGAGGCAAGCACTCTTGCCACTAGGCCATATTCCCAGCCCCAAGGTGGTTTTTTTAAATAAAAATTTATATAAACATGGTATCTAGTTAAGTTTCATTTGCATACTACTTAATATCCCCACCCCTTAAAATTAAAAAAATCACTATCTCTACTGACTTTCATTTGTCTTTGTCTCTTTTTCTAGCTAATTGTTAGAAAAGTACTTGTAAATGTGACATTACCATAGAGATTATTTCAAAACTTTTTCAATTGTTGTTTATTATGCTTAAAAGAAGACAGAAAACTTCCTTATCAAGTAGAACAATTCCAGTATGCTTTGTATTAATGCATTTATATAAAAAATGAAATGATCTGATTTGCAGAGTCAGTAGAAAGAGAAGAAATCTTTAGCCTTTGAAATTCCCTTTATTAAGCTAATGAATTAACTCTCATTGAATCAGAATGTTCCTAGCATTGACTAATTCACTATATAACAAAAATGTTCTTTTACATCAAAATGTTTGTATTTTAAAGGAATCATATTTTATATCAAGATAATTCAAAATTACATTCCATAGTCCATTGGAGTCAAATGGATGGAATCCATTTTAATGTATATTTTATTCAATAAGTACTGATACATTTCACTGGGGAACAAGAAAAGAAATTTATTTAGCAGGAGAAATCAGCACAAAAGTGGCAACCATACATAAGAATATCTATTCTCCTAATTGACAACTGGAATTTGTCTCAGAATCTCTATTGAGGTTTTTCCTGAAATAATGGGGAGGAGGGGCAGCAGAATTAAATTTGATGAAAGGGATTCAAGAGTGGAGAAGTAGAGAGGAAAGACAAGCAGACAGTTCGCCATGTCTGTGTAAGCCTCAGGAGGAACAGACAGGAGAAGGAAAGAACCATGACAATGAATGTGAGTATGTTTATAAGCTGAGGGAAAGAAACTGGCTGGGGGTTGGGGATATGGCCTAGTGGCAAGAGTGCTTGCCTCGTATACATGAGGCCCTGGGTTCAATTCCCCAGCACCACATATACAGAAAATGGCCAGAAGGGGCGCTATGGCTCAAGTGGCAGAGTGCTAGCCTTGAGCAAAAAGAAGCCAGGGACAGTGCTCAGGCCCTGAGTCCAAGCCCCAGGACTGGCCAAAAAAAAAAAAAAAAAAAAAAAAAAAGAAACTCAGGGCTTCTCCACATGGACTGACATTTGATGTTTAGCCAGAGGAAAATAAGTTTTTACACCTGTTTCTCTTCCCTAACAATGTTTTCACAGGTATATCTGCCTAACCGCCCCCCCCCCCCCCTATTAAGGAGGGCAAGCCTGTCCTTCCAGCTCTGTAGGAAAATAGATAGGAGGTTCACAGTCAAGGTTGGCCAGGCAAAAACTAAATACCCTATCCCTCAAACTAAAATCAAGAAGGGCTGAGGGCTTGGCTCAAATGGTAGAGTTCCTGTGTATAGATTCTATACGTTTGTTAAGAGTTCAAAGAATGTTATTTATTTCTGAATCATTACTTATTTATTGTCAAAGTGACGTACAGAGGGTTTACAGTTTCATGCGTAAGGTAGTGGGTCCATTTCTTGAACAATTTGTTACATCCTCCCTCTTTTCCTCCCTCTGCCCTTCCTCTTTCCCTCTCCCCCCCCCCCCCCATTGAGTTGTTGCTTTTGGAGTCATTTGTCTTTTTATCCCTTGTCTCTCGATTTTGATATTCCCTTTTCCTTCCCTAGTTATAATACAAGTATATACAATATTGAGTATACTCAGATGAAATAGAGTGGTAGCATGGGGACAACCACAGGCAGGGGATACAAGAGGATCATCAACAAAAGAAGCTACGGTTTCACATGGCATGTTGAAAGTAATTACAACAGTGATATAACACTCATTTCCATAACATGGAGTTTATTTCACTTAGCATCATCTTATGTGATCATAAAGGGATAGCTATTGGGCTCCTGTGAGCCTCTGCTGTGACTAGCCTAAACCTGTACTAATTATTCCCTATGAGGAAAACTAGAGAGTCCATGTTTCTTTTGGTCTGGCTCACTTCACTTAGTTTAATTTTATTTATTTATTTTTTTGGCCAGTGCTGGGCCTTGGACTCAGGGCCTGAGCACTGTCCCTGGCTTCTTCCCGCTCAAGGCTAGCACTCTGCCACTTGAGCCACAGCGCCGCTTCTGGCCGTTTTCTGTATATGTGGTGCTGGGGAATCGAACCTAGGGCCTCGTGTATCGGAGGCAGGCACTCTTGCCACTAGGCTATCTCCCCAGCCCCATTTATTTTTAAATGCTGTTAAAAATATTAAATCAAAATGCTACTAAAATATCATTTAAAATGACAAATTCTTCCAGGTGCTAGTGATACACATCAGTAATCTTAGCTACTTAGGAGGCTGTGATCTGAAGATAACGGTTCAAAGCGAGGATGGGCAGGAAAATCTCCAATAAACCACTAAGAAAAATCTGGAATTAGCACTGTGTCTCAAGTGGTAGAGCACTAACCTTAAGCAAAAGAAGCTCAAGAACAACACCCAACCCTGAGTTTAAGACCCAGGACTACCCCAAATCAAACATCTAATTGTTCAGAGTGATTATAGGAAACACATTTACTTCTGTGTGTTACTTTTATTTTCTGCTGATTTTATATATTTTATTTCTAGTTCAAGATTGTGTGTGTGTGTGTGTGTGTGTGTGTGTGTGTGTGTGTGTGTATCTTCTGGGGCTTGAACTCAGAGCCTGGGTGCCATCCCTGAGCTCTATCACTTGATTCACAGCTCTGCTTTTGGCTTTTTGGTGGTGAATAGGACATAAGAGTCTCAGGGACTTTCCTACCCAGGCTAGTTTCAAATTGAGAACCTCAGATCACAGCATCTTTAGTACTTTACACTTTTTAAGGTTTATTTTATTTTTGACCCAAAATGTGATTTATATTGGTAACAGTTTTACCTTGAAAAAATAAGGATTCAGCTGATATTAGAGAGAGAATTCTGTAATTGTCCATTGGATCAAGATGTTTGCTAGTGCTGTTGAAGTTCCCCTGATCTTTTTTTTTTATTAAACATTTTTCTTTATTGTCAAAATGTGGTCCAGAGGGGTTACAGATTCATATATAAGGCAGTGAGTACATTTCTTGTTCAACTTGTTACCTCCTCCCTCATTTCCCACCCTCCCCCTTTCCCTCTCCAGCAAGAGTTGTGCAGTTCGTTTACATCAAATGGTTTTGTAAGTATTGCTTTTGGAATGGTTTGTCTTTTTCTCCTTTGTCTCTCAATTTTGGTATTCCCTTTCCCTTCCCCAGTTCTGTTACCAGTATAAACAGTATCCAGGGTGTTTGGATGAGATATAGTGGTAGTGTGGGTACAAACAGAGGAAGGAAATACAAGAGAAACAAAGCTAAACAAAACAATCAAACAAACAGACAAGAAAAAAGGTACCATTTCACATGGCATGTTGAAAATAAATACAATAGTGGTATAACTCTTGTTTTTGAAACGTAGAGTTCATTTCACGTGGCATCATCTTATATGATGATATGGGTGTGGCTATTGGGGTATTTTGATCTTATACCATGACTATCCTAGCCATATACTATCTATTTCCTATGAAGGATACCATAGTGTTTATGTTTCTTTGGGTCTGGGTCACTTCACTTAATATGATTTGTTCCAAGTCCTTCCATTTCATTATAAATGGGGCAGTGTCATTCTGATGGAGGCATAGAATTACACTGTGTATATGTACCTCATTTTCTTATCTAGTCGTCTATTGAGTGGCATCTAGGTTGGTGCCATAATTTCACAATGACAAATTGTGCTGATATGAACATAGTTGTGCTGGTGGCTTTAGTGTGGTCTAGCTTGCAGTTATTTGGGTAGATGCCCAAAAGTGGGGCTGCTGAATCATAGGGGAGCTCTATGTTTAGCCCTCTTAAGGACCATTACACTGCTTTCTAGAGGGGTTGAACAAGCTTGCATTCCCACCAAGAGTGTAGTAGGGTTCCCTTTTGGCCACATTCTCTTCAGCATTTGTTATTATTGGATTTCCTGATAATGGGAATTCTTAACCAGGTGAGGTGGAATCTCAATATTGTTTTGATTTGCATTTCTTTTATGGCCAGTGATGTAGAGCACTTCTTCATGTGACTCTTGGCCATTCTCATTTCCTCTTTAGAGAAGTTTCTTTTTAGATCTTTAGCCAATTTTTTGAGAGGGCTGTTGGTTCTTTGATTACTGTTTTGTAGGAATTTAACTTTTTGAGTTCTGTATATATATTAGATATCAGGCCTTTGTCCATTGTATGGCTGGTAAAGATCTTTTCCCAATCTGTGGGCTTTCTGTTTACCTTGGAAGCTATGTCCTTTGCCCTGCAGAAGTTCTGCGGTTTGATACAGTCCCACTTTTCCAACCTTTCATTGATATGTTGCATTTCTGGGTCTTTGTTGAGGAAGTTTGTTCCAGTGCCAAGGAATCTTAGAGTTTCTCCTATTGCTCCTTGTAGTGTTTTCAGGTTATCTGATTTTATTTCTAGGCCTTGATCTATTTGGAATTGATTTTGGAGCAGGGTGATAAATAGGGGTCTAGTTTTAGTTTGTTACAGGTGTTGACCCAGTTTTGCCAGCACCATTTGTTGAAGAGGCTATCTTTGTTGCAACCTATATTTTTAGCTCCTTAGTCAAAGATTCGGTAACCGTAAATCTTCAGTTCTGTTCCATTGGTCCTCAAGTATGTTCTTGTGCCAGTACCAACCTGTTCCTATTACTGTAGCTTTGTAATACAACTTAAACTTTGGTATTGATATTCCTCCTCCACTGTTCTTTCTATTTAGGATTAAGCCCAGGTTCAGATGTATTCACAGTGGAATTCTACAAGGCCTTCAAAACAGATCTGACACCAACACTCCTCAAACTCTTCAATGAAATACAGAGTAGAAGGTCACTGAGAAACACATTCTACAATGCTAGTATACCACTAATCCCAAAACCAGACAGGGATCCATCAAGGAAAGAGAACTATAGACCATGTCCTTGATGAACATCAATGCAAAGCTTCTCACCAAAATTCTGGCCAACCAACTTCAACAAGTCATCAAAAAAATCAAACACTATGATCAAACTGGATTCATTCCAGGGATGCAACTTGGTTTAATGTATGCAAGTCAATTAATGTAATCCACCATATCAACAGGAGCAAGGCAAATAATCACATGGTTATATCCCTAGTTGTGGAAAAGGCATTCGACAAAATCCAGCACCCATTTATGATAAAAGACTTGGAAAAACTGGGATTCCAGGGAACATTCCTGAATATAATAAAGGCAGTCTATGACAAATCAACAACATATAGTACTAAACAGTGAAAAGCTAAAGCCATTCCCTTTAAAATCAGGAGCAAGACAGGGATATCCACTCTCTCTTCTCCTATTCAACATAGTACTAGAATTCCTAGCCATAGCAATTAGGCAAGAAGAAAACATAAAGGGGATCCAAATGGAAAAGATGAAGTTAAACTTTCTCTCTTTGTAGACGACATGATCTATACCTATAGAACCCCCATAGATTCTACTCCCAAGCTACTAGAGCTGATCCAAAACTTTGGCAAAGTTGCAGGATATAAAATCCTAAAAAGTCAATGGCTTTTATATTCGCCAACAACCACAAGAGTGAGGCTAAGATCAGAAAAACAACACCTTTTGCAATAGCCTAAAAAGACATAAAATACCTAGGAATAACCTTAATCAAAGAAGTGAAAGAACTCTATGATGAGAACTTTAAAAACCTGAAAAAGGAAATTAGGCAGAATTTAAAAATTTAAGAAAAGCCTCCCAAGCTCCTGGATTGGGAGGATTAATATCATGAAAATGGCAATATTACCAAAAGCTGTCTACAAATTCAATGCAATACCCACCAATATTCCAACACTATTCTTCAATGAAATAGAGGAAGCAATTCAGAAATTCATATGGAATGATAAAAAACCCTGAATAGCAAAAACAGTCCCCTTGATCTTACTGACTTTCAGCTCATTTGTCTGCAAATACCAGGGAGGGTATTTTGCTCTGCAAGTGTGATGGTAAATTGGCCCACTTCTCTTTTCCCTTCTTTCAGGTTGTGCCTCTTGGGTTTTGATACTCTGCTGGCAGAGGCAATAATACATTAGGATTATTGTTGACATCTTTGGAGAACTGATCTCTTCATGATTATGCCAGTTCCCTATTTATCATTGAAAATGATATTCATTGTAAAGGCTGCCTGAAATTGATGCTGCTCCTTTGGGTTTCTTGAATTAGTACCAGCTATTGTTTCTCCTGTGCACTTAGCCACTAAAAACCTTTATATTTAAAATTAACATTTTATTTTTGCAGGTCCTAGAGCCTGGGTGCTTTCTTAGCTCTAGGCTGGACCTTCACCACTTCCTCCTTTTTGGTGGGTAATTGGAGGTGAAAGTCTCATGGTCTTCAATGGGAAAATTAGCTTCAGAACCTTGATCAATAGATCTTAGCCTCCTGAGATGGAGGACTAAAGATGTGAGGCACTGGCACTCAGCCAGAATGGGATTGTTTCAGGTTGCAAGTAGTTGAGGTTTGTTGTTGCTGTTGTTGATTGTGAAAACTACCTTTTGATTAATATGTTAGGACATTCCCATTTAAAATCATGATAGAGTTAAAATTCTTTTTTTTTTTTTTTTTTTGCCAGTCCTGGGCCTTGGACTCAGGGCCTGAGCACTGTCCCTGGCTTCTTCCCGCTCAAGGCTAGCACTCTGCCACTTGAGTCACAATGCCACTTCTGGCCATTTTCTGTATATGTGGTCCTGGGGAATCGAACCCAGGGCTTCATGTATACGAGCCAAGCGCTCTTGCCACTAGGCTATATCTCAAGCCCAGAGTTAAAATTCTATTGGCAATGTTTTTTTCTCATTTGTTTTTCTCATCAGAGGCTTCCTTTTCTAACTTTTAATTCAATTTTACTCAAATACACTTCTTTTTTCATAAAAGTATATTTTTAAATTTTTATTGTCAAACTGATGTACAGAGAGGTTACAGTTTCATACTTTAGGCATTGGATACATTTCTTGTACTGTTTGTTACCTCCTCCCTCATCCCCCCTCCCCCTTTCCCCTTTCCCTTTCCCCCCATGAGTTGTTCAGTTGATTTACACCAAACAGTTTTGCAAGTATTGCTTTTGTAGTCATTTGTCCTTTTACCCTGTGTCTCTCGATTTTGGTATTCCCTTTCAGTTTCCTAGTTCTAATACCAGTATACACGGTTTCCAATGTACTCAGATAAGATACAGAGATAGTGCAGGTACACCACAGAAAAGGGATACAAGATCACCAACAATAGAAGCTATGAGGAGGGAAGATGGCACCGCCACAGTAGGGAGGCACCCCCATTTGCTCCAACTGAATAGCAAGCTGGGAACTCCAGCACTCAACACCCCATCAAGATCCCAGCAAACCCAGCAGCCAGAAGCAACAGACAAATGCAGGAAATGAAAAAGAACAACAACAAAAAAAGAGCCTATAACCTGCACGGAGCTGGAAAATCTGCGGGGTACCCACCCCCCACCCACCGACCCTGGCCCGAACATGACCAGGCTAAGAAAGGGGACCCGGTGCCAACAAACCGACTGCCAAAAGTCATGCCAGGAGCACAGAGTCTGGACAGCAAGAGCTCCACGGACCCCAGATGGAGTGCAGACCACTGAGACAGATGGCAGCAGCGACGGACCGGAGGTGCAGGGACCAAACGGCTGGGATCAGACGTAAGCAGCAGGGGAACCCGAGGTGCAGATCGGGAGAGCCGGGACCACCACCACCAAATGACCGATTGGTACACCCCAGCACCACAGCCCAAAAAAATCCACAGCAGTGCGGGACACACACTCAACCCAGGACCATTCCCCATTACCACCCCCCCAACGAGAGACCAGCTCTAGCAGAGACCCAAACCCTACAAAGAAGCTAGAGCTTCCTCCCTCCCCTCCCTACCCCGAGGGAATAAAGCTGCTCCATAGCTGGCAGCGCTAAGACCCCTGGGAGGACAGGGGAACTAACAGAGGCGGAGCAGCGCCAAGGCAACCCCCCTCCCCAAAAGCCCCAGCAGAGCCGCCTGAATCTGGCCGCACCTGCCCTGCCCCCTCAACCAGCAGGGGCCCAGGGACTGGTAGGCTTTGGAAGTCCCAGGCTCTCTGGTGAGCAACACCAGCACAGCAGTGTCACCTGGGCCCAAACACACACCCCTCTCACAGCATAGGCACAGAAAGTCTGCAGACACCAACCCGTGCCCAGACACTTGATCCTGTAGGGGCCCACACATACCGTCCCCCCACAACAAATTTGCGAGAGGACATAAGCACCCTCCAACAACTCGGGCAACTCATCCCCAAAGGAAGCACTAGAGTGCACGCGCATGCGCCCCCTGGAGGGCCAGTGTGGGCCAGGGTGCTAGCCCCCCAGCAGGAGGACCTCTTGCCCAAACCCCTGCGGGAGCGCACAAGCAGGCACAAGTGAGGGTGACCACCTCAGCAACAATTGAGAAGGTCACACTCACCCATTGGGCAGTAAGGTTCAACAGCCAAACTCAAACCCAGAGCCAGGACAAAAACAAGTCTCCCACTGACAAACTAGCAGGAACCAGCACAAAGCCAAACCAGGGAAGCTACCCAGAGATCTCCAGATGTGCAAATCACAAAGAAATATAACAAATTTCATCAAAGGGCAAGCCAACATGCCAGCTCCAAAAAGCAGCACGACTGAAGAGGAGCTGGAGAATAAAAAAACAACTGAGACTATGTTAGCAGAAATGATGGAAAGCCTCAGAAACGAAATCAGAAAACAATTCCAGGAGTTTAGAGTGGAAGTCTTGAAGGACATCCAGAAAGCCAAGAAAGAAATGGAAGCAAAAGTGGATACAGTGCAAACCTCCGTTAAAGAAGACCTTAACATCCTGAGAAGTGAAATGCATGAAAAAATAGATTTAAAATACAACTCTTTAAAGAAAGAAATGTCCACGATCAGAGCTGATCTGGCAACCATAAATAGCTCTCTGACATCCATAAACTACACACTTGAGTCCACAGCACAAAGAGTTGACCATATTGAAGCCAGAATCTCTTTCTTGGACAATGATGCAGCCGATAAGGTCCAGAAAATTACCACATTCCAAGAAATGGTAACGCTCAGGGCAGACTAATCCAGGAGCTAGTGGACAAAGACAAGAAATATAATCTGTGCATAATTGGAATAGAAGAAGGAGCCGAATACCAGAGCAGAGGACTTCAACATATTTTCAATAAAGTAACTGCAGAAAACCTCCCCAATCTCACAAGGGACCCCATCCAGGTAACCGAAGCCTATAGGACATCTGGCAGACCAGATCCTAGAAAAGCCGCGCCAAGACACATAATATTCAAGACTTCAGATCTCAAGAATAAAGAGCAAATTTTGAATGCAGCCAAAGCAAAGAAAGAAATTTATTACAATGGGAAGAGGATCCGAATAACAGCAGACCTCTCCACGCAAACCTACCATGCGCAAAGAGAATGGAATAACACCATCCAAATCCTGCAGGCCAACCTCTGACAACCAAGAATAAAATATCCAGTGAAGCTGGAGTTCATATTCGAGGGGAAAACCAGATATTTCCATAGCAAAGAGGATCTAAAGGAGTATGTGAATAAAAAACCAGCCCTACAGCGAATTCTAAGAGGGGAACCCCACCCAATAGAAACTGTACAGGATACACAGACAGAAACAGAAAGAAACTACAATAGCCAGAGCCCAACAGAAAGAACAGCCCACTAAAGACAAGAAAAAAAAAGAGGAAAAACAGCCCAGCAAGAAATTGGAAGGAGAAAAAAACACTCTTATCCTTGATCTCTTTGAGTATAAATGGTATAAACTCTCTGATAAAGAGGAGCAGACTGGCAGAATGGATCCACAAACAAAAAGGTGCCATCTGTTGTCTACAAGAGGCCCACCTTACAGCAAGGGATAAAAACAGGCTTCGAATGGAACAAGATCTTCCAAGCAAATGCACCTACCAAAACAGCAGGAGTAGCCATCCTGATCTCAGACAAGCTGGACTTCTCATTAAAATCAACTCAAAAAGACAAAGAAGGTCACTACATTTTAATAAAAGGAAAAATCCAGAATCACGACATCACGGTGATAAATGTATACTCACTGAACAAAAGAGGTCCTACATATGTCAAGCAAATTCTCACAGAACTACAGAACAAGATAGACCCAAACACAATCATAGAGGGTGACTTTAATACCCCACTTTCTCCAAGAGACAGATCCAACACCCAGAGGATTAGCAAGGGAGCTGAGGACCTAAGTAACACCATATCCCCAATGGATCTGACAGATCTATACAGAATCTTCCACTCTACAGAGACCCAATACACCTTCTTCTCAGCAGCCCATGGATCATACTCCAAAGTAGACCATGTCATAACTCACAAAGAACCTCAGCAAATACAAAAGTATTGATGTCATCCCATGTATTATATCTGACAACAGTGGATTAAAGGTAACCCTCAATAACAACAGTTACCACAGAGGCGATACACATTCTTGGAGGCTAAACTCCACACTGTTATCCAACACTTGGGCCCACAGACCGAATTAAAGATGAAATTAAAGAATTCATAAGCCACAGTGACAATGAAAATACATCACAAAGAAACCTATGGGACACAGCTAAGGCAGTACTGAGGGGAAACATCATCGCCCTCAGCACTCACATTAAATGAATGGAAACAGAGCAGGTGAATAACCTCACGATGAAACTAAAAGAGCTAGAGAAACAAGAAATGATCAAATCTAAAATGACTAGGAGGAGAGAGATCACGAAGATTAAAAAAGATAAATCTGATTGAAAATAGAAAGACCATTCAACAAATAAATAAGACTAAAAGCTGGTTCTTCGAGAAAATAAATAAAATTGACAGACCTCTTGCAAGACTTACAAAAAAAAAGAAGAGAAGAGACTCATATACGTAAAATCAGGGACTCCACCGGAAAAATAACAACAAGTACACACGATATTCAAACAATCATAAGGAACTATTTCCAGACCTGTACTCACTAAAAAACAATAATTTTACAGAAATGGATAAATTCTTAGAGAAGTATAAACTGCCCAAACTGAACCAAGAAGAAATAAATCAACTAAATAAACCAATAACTTACAGCGAGATACAGGGGGTAATCAAGAACCTCCCAACAAAGAAAAGCCCAGGCCCAGATGGATTCACCAATGAATTCTATAAAACCTTTAATGAGGAGCTAATACCAATACTCCTCAAACTCTTCCACGAAATAGAAACAGAGGGAGAAATCCCAAACTCATTCTATGAAACTAATACCATACTCATTCCAAAACCAGGCAAAGACCCAACAAAAAAAGAGAACTACAGACCATTATCACTAATGAACACAGATGGAAAGCTCCTCAATAAAATATTAGCTAACAGGATCCAGAAACTGATCAAGAAAATTATACACCATGACCAAATAGGCTTCATCACACAGTCACAAGGATGGTTCAACATCCGTAAATAAATCAATGTAATCCACCACATCAACAGAATTAAAATCAAGAATCACATTGTTATCTCAGGCCATGCCCAAAAAGCCTTTGACAAAATACAACATCCATACTTATTAAAAGCTCTGGAGAGAACAGGAATAGATGGAACATTCCTCAAAACAATAAAAGCCATATACAACAGACCAACTGCTAACATCACATTAAATGGAGAGAAAATTAAATTATTCCCCTAAACTCAGGAACAAGACAAGGATGCCCACTCTCCCCACTTTTTTTGAACATAGTGCTGGAATCCCTAGCCAAAGCAATAAGGCAAGAGGAGGACATCAAAGGGATCCAAAGTGGCAGGAAGAAATCAAGCTATCCCTATTAGCAGATGACATGATCTTATATCTGAAGGACCCAAAAAACTCAGTCCCTAAACTCCTACACCTAATAAACCATTTTGGCAAAGTAGCAGGATACAAAATTAATCCACAAAAGTCAGCAGCTTTTCTGTACACCAGCAATGTACAAGCAGAAAAGGAAATTATGGAAACAATTCCATTTACAGTAGCCAAAAAAATAAATAAATAAAGTACCTAGGGATCAACCTAACCAAGGACATGATGGACCTATTTAATGAGAACTATAAAAATCGAATAAGGGAAACCAAAGAAGACACAAGGAGATTGAATGACCTCCCATGCTCATGGGTAGGCAGAATCAATATAGTGAAAATGGCCATATTGCCCAAACTGTTATACAAATTCAATGTAATCCCTACCAAAATCCCAGTTACATTCTTCACTGAAATAGAGAAAAAAAATCCATAAATTCATATGGAACAGCAAAAGACCTAGAATAGCCAAAGCAATTCTAGGCAAAAAAGCAGTGCAGGAGGTATCACAATACCAAACTTCAAGCTCTACTATAGGGCCATCATAACAAAAACAGCCTGGTATTGGTATAAAAACAGACTGGAAGACCAATGGATTAGAATTGAAGATCCAGAAATAAAGCCGCACTCTTACAGTCAGCTGATATTTGACAAAGGAGCTAAAGACATGCAATGGAATAAACCTAGCCTCTTCAACTACTGGTGCTGGGAGAACTGGGCAGCCATATGCAGAAAACTCAAAGTAGACCCAAGCCTATCACCATGCACCAAGATCAACTCAAAATGGATCAAGGACCTCAATATCAGACCTGAAACCCTGAAACTACTGAAGGACAGAGTAGGAAAGATGCTAGAACTTATAGGCACAGGAAGGAACTTCCTGAATAGAGTCCTAGGGGCACAACAAATAGGGGAGAGACTCAACAAATGGGACTACTACAAATTAAAAAGTTTCTGCACAGCTAAGGACATAGCCACCAAAATAGAAAGACAGCCAACCATATGGGAAATGATCTTTACCAGCAACAGACAAAGGCCTAATATCTGTCTTCTACAGAGAACTCAAAAAACTAAGCCCCTCCAAACCCAGTAAACCAATTAGGAAATGGGCAAAGGAGCTAAAGAGAGACTTCACAAGAGAAGAGATAAAAATGGCAAAGAAACATATGAGGAAATGTTCAACATCCTTGGTAGTAAAGGAAATGCAAATAAAAACAACCCTGAGATACCACCTCACTCCAGTTAGAATGGCCTATACCCTGAACTCAGGCAACAACAAATGCTGGAGGGGGTGCAGGGAAAGAGGAACCCTTCTCCATTGTTGGTGGGAGTGCAAACTAGTACAACCACTTTGGAGGACAGTATGGAGGTTCCTCAAAAAGCTCAACATAGACCTACCCTATGACCCAGCCATACCACTCCTAGGCATCTATCCTGAACAACAGGTCCCAAGATATCAAAAAGACATTTGCACTTTCATGTTTATCGCAGCACAATTCACAATTGCCAAAATATGGAATCAATACAGATGCCCCTCCACAGATGAATGGATCCAAAAAATATGGTACCTATACACAATGGAATATTACATGGCGATTAAGAATGGTGAAATATTGTTATTCACAGGGAAATGGTCAGAACTTGAATAAATAATGTTGAGTGAGACAAGCCTAGAACACAGAAAACAAAGGGGCATGATCTCCCCGATATATGACTGTTAAGATGGGGTGACGGAGAGACAGTAGAGACCAGGTCTGTGAAACCAAAAACTGCTTGTCAAATGGTATTTCCCACAGGATTGGGTCAGCGACCTAAAACTATGTAACTAAATCCAAACAACTACTCAACATATAAAGGTAAAAAATTGACCTCTCAGTGGAATACAATAGCTCAGAAGCTATGTATGTACGTTCATATAAGACTACTGCCCACATATTGTCTAATGTCGACATTACATTTAAAGCCCTAGGTGAATTTTCTTTGGCGTATGCCACATGGCTACTGTATATGTTCTTGGTACATTTTGTATTGTATATATGTCTACCTGACCTAAGGAAGGGAAAGAAAAACAGGGTATAAGATATCACAAGAAATGTACACACTGCCCTACTATGTAACTGTCCCCTTTTTGCACAACACCTTGTCAAAAATTTTTTGTTTAATTAATAAATACATTACAAAAATAAAAAAACAAAACAACAACAAAAAACAATAGAAGCTGCTGTTTCACATGGCATGTTGAAAGTAATTACAACAGTGACATAACAGTCATTTCCATAACATGGAGTTCATTTCACTTAGCATCATCTTGTGTGTTCATGAGGGCATAGCTATTGGGTTCTTGTGATCCTCTGCTGTGACTAACCTAAACCTGTGCTAATTATTCCCTATGAGGGAGACCATAGAGTCCATGTTTCTTTGGGTCTGGCTCACTTCATTTAGTATAATTTTTTCCAAGTCCTTCCATTTCCTTACGAATGGGGCAATGTCGTTCTTTCTGATAGAGGCATAAAATTCCATTGTGTATATGTATCACCTTTTCCTGATCCATTTATCTACTGAGGGGCATCTGGGTTGGTTCCATATTTTAGCTATGACAAATTGTGCTGAGATGAACATTGTTGTGCTGGTGGCTTTAGTGTGTCCTTGTTTGTGGTCTTTTGGTTAGATGCCCAAGAGTGGGGCTTCTGGGTCATAGGGGAGCTCTATGTTTAGACTTCTGAGGAATCTCCATACCGCTTTTCAGAGTGGCTGAACCAGTTTACATTCCTACCAACAATGAAGTAGAGTTCCCTTTTGGCCACATCCCCTCCAACATTTGTTATTGTTAGTTTTCTTCATATAGGACATTCTTACTGGGGTGAGATGGAATCTCAATGTTTCAAATACACTTCTTTTACATATAATTTACTGGCTATTTTAGAGTTAACGATATACATTTTTGATAAATTAAGATGAAGAAAGTTCAAATATTTCACTTTCTTTTATTAATTTTCCAATATTCATCCCCCCTCATTCTCTCTTCCACCGACCTAATTTATAATCTTCAGCACATTCTTTGAAAATTGTTGTAAAGCATATCTTCAGGTAATAATTTCTCATATTTTGTTTGTCTAGGAAAGAATTTTTCTTTTAAAAAGTACTTTACTTCTAAAAAGTAATCTTAAGTGTGGAATTCTAGACTGATTTTTTTCTTTTAATGCCTTTCATATTTCATACCAGTCTCTTCATATTTGCTTGTTTTATGGCAAGTTTGAAATAAACTTTAAACTTGCTCCCCCACCCCCTTTTTGGTTATTCTCCTTCTTAACCCAACTTCTTTCAAGGTGGTCTTGTCATTCTTAGTAGTTCTCTGCTGTTCTCATATGGTGCACTTAATTGGACATAGCTTTATTTATCTGCTTGATGTCTTTAGTATTCTTTTGTAGGTAATTATTAACTTTAGGAAATTTACACTTACTGCTACATTAAATGCTTCTGTCCCTTCTTTTCCATCTACTTTTTTGCATACTTATTTACATTTTTCATCTTTTGATGCTCAGTTCTTAGTGTTTCTATTCCCTTCATTCTTTTAATTTTTCTTCACATTTCATATAGAAAATTTCCATTGCTTGCTTGCTGTATGTATGTATGTATTTATTTATTTATTTGCATTACTGAGACTGAAGCCAGGCCCTCATACATATGAAGTAAATGCTGTGAAGATAAGCTAAGTCTCTAGGTTTCTGTTATATTGTCAAGATGGCTGGCTAAGCCATTTGAAGTCTTCTTTGATAGTGAATCCACCAAAGAAATCCTTCATTTCTGAATTAAAATGTTTTGTTTCTAAAATTTTTCACTCATACTTCATATTTCCATACCTCTGCAAGTACTATTCATCTTTTTATGAATATTACCTTTTCATTATATCATGTTCCCTTTTAATAATTTGTAGCATTTGCTTCATGTCTGAAATTGGTCTGAATGCTTTCTGTATCTCACAAGCCTTTGTATTTACCTTGCCTTTAGATGTGTCTTCCTTGAAAGATGCTCATCTTGCATTGAGTAACAGGAATTAAGATAAACAGGATGTGAATTTATGTTAATTAAACCATATTTTTGTGATATTTATATTTTGAGTTTTTCCCACGTGTGACAGAGATTCCAAATTCCTCTAGAGTCTTTGTTTTTTTTTTTTATTTTTTATTTTTCTAAATTCCTCTCCTCAGATATCATTTGTAGTTTGCAGTTTTGTTGGCTGACGTCCATTGCAATTCCATTGGAGCCTGCGAATGTGGCAATTAAGTAGGACTGAGGGAATACATTCTAAAATGTTATTTTTAGATCTCATTCTTTAGCAAGTCTTTGCCTCTGATCTGTGAATTTAACAAGTATCAATTCATATATATTTCCAGATAGTGATAACTCGCCTGGGTATGCTCCCATCGTATTTCCTGCAAAGTATGTGCCAGGCAATCCAGTCCATATTCCAACAGACAGTAAATCATGATAAGTATCCCTTATCTAACTCTTTATATGTATCAAGCACTAATCTTGGATATATCTGTGTGTGTGTGTGTGTGTGTGTGTGTGTGTGTGTGTGTGTATTTGTTCCTCATGAAGAGCCTATAAAGACATGTGGTCAGTATCTACATTCTATAGTCAAGGAAACTGACATGTGTGTTTGGTAATTTGTCCAGGGTCACTTTTTAACAAGTGGCAGGTCAAGATTTTGTGGATTGGAAGATTACATTTTGAGTAACTAGAATTCTGGCAAGGTAAGTGTTGGATAGGTGATACTTTGTGTTGCCAATTTAAGCATGCTTTTAGCTTGTTATCACTTTATCATGACACCATAAAAGGGTAAGAGACGAATGGCTCTACAACCACTTAGTGTATTGCTTATCAGCCATTTTTGTGATTGCTACTTAACAGCAAGTCAATACTTGTTACTTTTGAATGTTTTCATTTGTTTAGTGAATCTCAAATTTACATTCCTTCCATGCCAATTGTGGAAGTACAATGGAGTCTTTGTTCCTAAATGAATTAGCTAGATGGATCTGTAAGTGTTTTTGATGAAATTAGGTGCCATTTTCTGTGGAGCATGGTGAGGGAAATGACAGCTTTTAAGTCAGTGAATTATGAGAACACAGAATGAGCTTCATTGATTTATCCACCAGGTTTTCTTATCATGGACTTGGAAAACAGAGGTATAACCCTCATATTTCAAAAGAGGAAAAATATTGACTTTCCACTATTGGAATGCTCTCACAATTTTGGGTTAGTTTGGAAGTATTTTGAATGTTATCTCACATTTAAGATTATTTATACATAATTAACTTAGTTTAGTGTATTCATTGACATAACCAAATAATTCTCATATTTTAGACTTAAAAACTTTGGCACCAGACTGCCAAATATTCTTCTACCTTGGCTTCTATTGGGCCTTACATAGATTTTTTACAATTTTATGGAATCTATCATGAAAAAGAAACCAATCTGTCTGAAGGACCTTCAAACAATTTAATGTGTAATATTATCAATACTTACTTTATTCCTTACAAAACTTAAGTGTTATGATGTCACTTTAAGGTGTATTTTTATAATGATAATTCAGTCAAATTATAGCATCTCTTTTTATTACTTTGTTTCTGTCGTCAGTACTTGTAGGTTTTTCACATGAAAACTTTACTGTTAAGAATGATGAACTAAAAATTTAGATGATAATAATGAAGGAAGACAACTAAAAATGGTAGCTTTCTTAATGTGGTTAGGAAGGTAAAATCCATTAAAATATTTAGGCTTTATAATTTTCTTTAAAAAAATCACTTAATTAAAAGATGATCCTCTTTTACTCTTTTAATGGGTAACTTTTTTATTTATTTATTTTATTTTTATTTTTTTTCAAATTTTAATTATCAAACTGATATACAGAGAGATTACAGTTTCATACATTAGGCATTGGATACATTTCTTGTACTGTTTGTTACCTCGTCCCTCATTCCCCCCTTCCTCCTCCCCCTTTCCCTTCCCCCCATGAGGTGTTCAGTTCACTTACACCAAACAGTTTTGCAAGTATTGCTTTTGTAGTTGTTTGTCTTTTTTTACCCTGTGTCTCTCGATTTTGGTATTCCCTTTCAATTTCCTAGTTCTAATACCAGTATACACGGCTTCCAATATACTCAGATAAGATTACAGAGATAGTGTAGATACAACCATAGGAAGGTGATACAAGAACATCATCAATAGTAGAAGCTACAGATGCACATGGGGCATGGAAAGTAGGTAAAACTGTGATATAACAATCGTTTCCATAATATGGAGTTCATTTCACTTAGCATCATCTTATGTGATCATAAGGGTATAGCTATTGGGCTCTTGTGATCCTCTGCTGTGACTTGCCTAAACCTGTGCTAATTATTCCCAATAAGGGAGACCATAGAGTCCATGTTTCTTTGGGTCTGGCTCGCTTAGTATAATTTTTTTCATCTCCTTCCATTTCCTTACAAATGGGGCAATGTAATTCTTTCTGATAGAGGCATAAAAATCTATTGTGTATATGTACCACATTTTCCTGATCCATTCATCTACTGAGGGGCATCTAGGTTGGTTCCAGATTCTAGCTATGACAAATTACAGTGCGACAAATATTGTTGTGCTGGTGGCTTTACTGTGATTTTGTTTGTGGTTTGTTGGATAGATACCCAAAAGTGGGGTTGCTGGGTCATAGGAGAGTTCTATAATTAGCCTTCTGAGGAATCTCCATACTGCTTGCCAGAGTGGCTGAACCAGTTTACATTCCTACCAACAATGAAGTAGGGTTCCCTTTTGGCTACATCTCCTCCAGCAATTGTTACTGTTAGTTTTCTTGATATAGGACATTCTTACTGGGGTGAGATGGAATTTCAATGTTGTTTTGATTTGCATTTCTTTTATGGCCAGTGATGTAGAGCACTTTTTCATATGTCTCTTGGCCATTCTCATTTCCTCAGCAGAGAAGTCTCTTTGTAAGTCTTTAGCCCACTTGATGAGGGGGATATTGGTTCTTTGCGGTTTTGTTTTGGAGGAATGTAACTTTTTTTAGTTCTGCATATATTTTAGATATGAGGCCTTTGTCTGTTGAATGGCCAGTAAAGATCTTCTCCCAGTCTGTGGGCTTTCTGTTTATCTTGCGAGCTATGTCCTTTGCTGTGCAGAAGCTCTGCAGTTTGATGCAGTCCCATTTGTCCAACCTTTCTTTGATTTGAAGCCTTTCTGGGTCTTTGTTAAGGAAGTTCCGTCCTGTGCCAAGGAGCCCAAATGTTTCTCCTACTCCTTCCTTTAGTGTTTCCAGGCTATCTGTTTTGATTTTGAGGTCTTTAATACATTTGGAATTGATTTTGGTGCAGGGTGATATATAAGGATCTAGTTTTAGTTTGTTGCATGTGTTGAACCAGTTTTGCCAGCACCATTTGTTAAAAAGGCTATCTTTCTTCCAAACTATTGTTTTAGCTCCTTTATCAATGATTAAGTAGGCATAGTTCTTTGGGTTCATTTCTGGGTCTTCAATTCTTTTCCATCGGTCTTCAGCCCTGTTCCGGTGCCAATACCAAGCTGTTTTTTATTAGTATAGCTTTATAATACAGTGTGAAGTTGGGTATTGTAATTCCTCAAGCACTGTTCTTTCTGCTTAGGATTGTTTTTGCTATTCTAGGTCTTTTATTGTTCCATATGAATTTCTGGATTGCTTCCTCTATTTCATTAAAAAATGTTGTTGGGATATTAATGGGTATTGCATTGAATTTGTAGATAGCCTTTGGCAATATTGCCATTTTGATTATATTAATCCTCCCAATCCAGGAGCATGGGAGGTTTTTCCATTTCCTTAGTTCTGACTTAATTTTGTTTTTCAAACTTTTAAAGTTCTCATCAAAAAGTTCTTTCACTTCTTTGGTTAAGGTTATTCCTAGGTATTTTATGTTTTTGGGGGCTATTGCAAAAGGAGTTGCTTTCCTGATTTCAGCCTCGGTCTTCGGATCGTTAGCATAGAGAAAGGCCATTGATTTTTGAGGGTTTATTTTATATCATGCAATTTTGCCAAAGTTTTGGTTCAACTCTAGTAGCTTGGGGGTAGAGTCTACGGGGTTCTTTAGGTATAGGATCATGTCATCTGCGAAGAGAGAAAGTTTAACTTCATCTTTTCCTATTTGGATCCCCTTTATGTTTTCTTCTTGCCTAATTGGTCTGGCTAGGAATTCTAGTACTATGTTGAAGGGCAGGGGAGAGAGTGGACATCCTGCCTTGTTCCTGATTTTAAAGGGAATGGCTTTAGTTTTTCTCCATTTATAGTTATGCTTGCTGTTGTTTTGTCATAAACTGCCTTAATTATATTCAGGAATGTACCCTGTAATCCCAGTTTTTCCAGGGCTTTTAGCATA
Source organism: Perognathus longimembris pacificus (assembly GCF_023159225.1). Lineage (NCBI taxonomy): Eukaryota > Metazoa > Chordata > Mammalia > Rodentia > Heteromyidae > Perognathus > Perognathus longimembris. The sequence continues at coordinate 99,661,293 of NC_063162.1, read as the reverse complement.
AATGGATGCTTGGTTTTATCGAATGGTTTTTCCACATCCAGAGATAAAACCATGTGGTTCTTTACCTTGCTCCAGTTGATGTGGTGGATTACATAAATTGACTTGCGTATATTAAACCAACTTTGTATCCCTGGGGTGAATCCAGTTTGACCGTGGTGTATGAGTTTTTGGATGACCTGCTGAAGTCGATTGGCCAGATTTTGTTGAGAATTTTTGCGTCCATGTTCATCAGGGAAATCGGTCTATAGTCCTCTTTCCATGATGAGTCCCTGCCTTTTGGGTTGAGGGTTATACCTGCTTCATAGAATATGTCTGGTAGTGAACGTTCTCTTTCAATTTCATTGAAGAGTTTGAGAAATATTGGTGTGAGTTCTGTTTTGAAGGCCTTGTAGAATTCTGCAGTCTGGACCTGGGCTTTTCTTGGATGGGAGATCATTTATTGCCGTTTCTATTTCAATACTTGATATGGGTCTCTTTAGAAGGCTTAAATCTTCATGGTTGTGTTTGGGGATATGAATTTTTTCTAGGAAATCATCCATTACTTCCAAGTTCTCGAATTTGTTGGCATAAAGGTTTGCTAAGTAGTCCCTTATTATTTTCTGAATTTCGGTTATTTCTGTGGTGATGTTACCTGTTTCATCTCTTATCTTGTTTATTTGAGTGTGCTGCCTTCGTTTTTTGGTCAGGTTTGCCAGGGGTCTGTCTATCTTGTTGATTTTTTCAAAGAACCAACTCTTTGTTTTGTTGATTCTTTCAATGGTTTTTTTCGTCTCTAATTGATTTAATTCTGATTTGATTTTAATTATTTGCTTCCGTCTATTGACTTGGGGTTTGGCTTGTTGTTCTCTTTCAAGGAAATTAAGGTGCTTTCTTAAATTATTGAGTTGCTGTTTCTCCAGTTTGTTGGTGTATACACTTAGAGGTATAAATTTTCCTCTGAGTACTGCCTTTGCTGTATCGCAAAGGATCTGGTACTTTGTGTCCTCATCTTGGTTGAATTCCATAAACATTTGAATTTCTGTTTTAATTTCTTCAATGATCCACTGATGGTTCAGCAGTGTGTATAGTCTCCATGAATTGTAGGATTTTCTGTGGTGGCTGTTTGAGTTGAGCTCTAATTTTATTCCATTGTGGTCTGAGAGAATGCAGGGAATGGTTTTGATACTTCTGAATTTGTACAGATTCTCTTTGTGCCCTAAGATGTGATCTATTTTGGAGAATGTTCCATGTGCTGCCGAAAAGAACATGCATTCTGTCCTTGCTGGGTGGAATATTCTGTAGATGTCGATTAAGTCTAGTTGGTCTATGCAATTATTAAGTTCTGTGGTTTCTTTGTTCAGTTTTTGGCATGTTGATCTGTCCAGAGGTGATAGTGGAGTGTTAAAGTCCCCAACTATCAATGTGTTTGGGTCTATGGGTATTTTTAGAGTCAGTAGTGTTTGTTTGATGAAGTTGGGTGCTCCTGCATTTGCTGTGTAGATATTTAGGATGGTTATATCTTCCTGTAGGAGGGATCCTTTTACTAGTATGTAGTAACCTTCTTTGTCTCTTCTTACCTTTTTTAATTTGAAGTCAATTTTGTCTGATACTAGGATTGCAACTCCAGCCTGCTTATGGGGGCCATTTGCTTGATAGATTTGTTTCCAGCCTTTCACTTTTAGAAGATGTTTACTTTTGCTGGATAGATGTGTCTCTTGGAGGCAGCAGAAAGATGGATCTTGATTTTTGATCCAACTTATGAGCCTATATCATTTGATTAGAGAATTAAGTCTATTAATGTTGAGAGTTAGGATTGAGCGATGATCGTTTGTTCCTTTCATTATCACTATCTTGTTAAAAGCTCTTGTCTTCCCATTTCTTGATCTGATGTTTACTATTTAGGGTTCATTTCTCTGTCTGTATTGGGATCTTGATTATTTTCCCTGTATAGTATATGTTTGAGGATTTTCTGTAAAGCTGGTTTGGTGGAGATATATTGATTCCGTTTTTCCTTACTATGGAAGAGTTTTATTTGACCTTCAGCTATGAATGAGAGTTTGCCTGGGTACAGTATTCTTTTTTTTTTTTTTTTTTTTTTGGCCAGTCCTGGGCCTTGGACTCAGGGCCTGAGCACTGTCCCTGGCTTCTTCCCGCTCAAGGCTAGCACTCTGCCACTTGAGCCACAGCGCCGCTTCTGGCCGTTTTCTGTATATGTGGTGCTGGGGAATTGAACCTAGGGCCTCGTGTATCCGAGCCAGGCACTCTTGCCACTAGGCTATATCCCCAGCCCCCGGTACAGTATTTTTGGTTGGTAGTTATTTTTATTTAGTGTTTGATATACCTCATTCCAGGCTATCCTTGCTTTCATGGTCTCTGCTGAGAAGTCTGGGGTAATTCTGATTGCTTTTCCTTTATATGTGATTGTTTTCTTCTCCCTAACAGCTTTAAGGATTCTTTCTTTGTACTCTACTGATCCTGTTTTGATCACAATGTGTCTGTGGGATGTCCTATTCTGGTCTGGTCGGTTTGGGGTTCTAAATGCTTCTTGTATCTGTATAGGTCTATCCTTATGGATATTTGGGAAGTCTCAGCTAATATTCTGTTAAATAGCTTGCCTATCCCATTCACTTCTTTCTCCAAGTTTTCCTCAATACCTATTATCCTTAAAGTGGGTTTCCTGATCATGTCTTGAATCTCCTGTAGAGATCTGTTTTGTTGATTGGACTGGATTTGTATTGATTTTTTATCTTTCTCCATAGATTCTAGGGAATCTTCAGCTCCTGAGATTCGATCCTCTACTTCAGTTAGTCGGGACTGTAGGCTAGCTACTTGATTTCAAATCTCTTCCTTCTGACTAGTCTTTCCTGATGATTTCCATGTCATCTCTTAGGTCTTGCATGTACTTTTTTACTTCATTAATTTCGTTTTGAGTGCTGTCTCTCAAATCTTTTACCTGGGTAGCTATCTTTTCATTTGACTCTTGAATTTTATTTATCTTTCTATTTGTTGAGGCCATGAAATCATCTATTACTTTATGGAAGGATTGCTGTATTGACTCAAACTTTTCACTTAACATGTTTATCAGTAGACTTTGTAGAGCATTTTGAGGGTTCTCTTCTATGTCTTTGATTGACTGCTCTGTTTCCTGCTTGTTTTGAGTGGGAGAAAAGACTCCATTGTTTTCCATCTTTCTTGTGTTTCTTCTGCCCTTTTGGATTGGGAATGCCAATCTACAAGCACCTGTGAGCACCATTTAAGACCCAAAGCAGCCCTTACGAAGTACTATTGTGTAAATCTTAGAAGTTCACAATTATATACAGATACCTTGTATACCTGTGGATAAAATTAGATTTGGTGTTCCTAAAGAATACAATTTCAATATAATAACTGATCCTGGGCCCTGTATTCAGTAGTTACTTATTTACTATTACAACCCTGTCATCAATTCTTGTTCTTATATTAAGTTCTTTTAGTACTGGCTTTCTCTATGAACCCCTTTGATTCACTCGGATTAAGCAGGCAACCCTCTATCCAATAACCAGGAGTCAATGGAACCTTTAGGTCCTGACAGTAAGATAGGAGGGAAAGTTAGAGGTAGTAAAGAGAATAGAGTAAAATGTATTGGGTGTGTGTGTGTGTGTGTGTGTGTGATGATTTTGGTTTAGTTTCAGTGACGTGGAAATGTGGAGAAGAGTAGAATCAGTAGAAAGAACAAGGTTAAAATGATAGCCAATGGAGAGTTAGCAGAAAAGAGTGGAGGTATTATCCATAGATACATAATTTTTAAACAAAGAGAACGCCAAGAGAAAAATAATGAAAAAATACTGGAAGACAGGTGCACAAAACAGAGAAAAAATATTTTAAAAAAATAAAAGAAAAAGAAAAAGAAAAAAAACCCTAGAAAAATGAACAACCAAAAAAAAAAAAAAACTTGATAAAACAAACAGGTAAAAATGGAAAACAAAAAAACCAACGATGTTTCAGAAGTGAAAAAGTTTTAAAAAAGTTTAAAAAATGTTCGAAGAGAAAAAAAATGGAGTCCTCCTTGTTTGGTTAGTCTTTCCCCAGTCTCTGGTTTCCTTGAGAAGGTCTGCAGTCTATTTTCCTTATTGGATGGTTTGACTTGCTTTCAGTTTGCAGGGGGTGGATCTGTTCTGACCCTTTTCCCCTGTTGGTGTAATCCTGGGTTTCTGTGGTTTGCATTGCTTACAGGTAGGCCTTGGGCGTCCTCTTTAGATGGGGGTGTGAGCAGTCCTCTGTCTGCTGTGGGGCCGTGGCCTTGAATAGCTTTGAATAGGCTGTGTACTCAGCAGGGCGGGGCTCCTCTGGCCTGGTTCACCTGGCTGAGAGTTGCTTGCCTGGGGGAGGTTCCTCCCTCCTGGGCGGGGTGGCCTCCTGGCGGAGCTGGCTATGCAATTCAGCTCCCTTTCGGGCTGGGAATTGGGCTTCCTCTGTGACTGGACCATTTATCTGTCTCAGGAACTGTTTGTTCCCCTGTCTGGTGTTTCCATGCTGCCGGTAGCTGCTCTCCACTTTCACTTTAAATTTAGAAATTCCAGCGGGCAAGGCGGGGCAACTCTGGCTAAGCCTCAGCCCAGGATGAGCTTCCTGTCTGGGCAGGGGGCGTTCTCCTGGGTGGAGCTGGCTCTCACTGGTCGGTCCCTCTTGCCCTTTTCAAAGATGGCTCCTTTGTCCTTGCTTTCTCCAGGCCTGCTTTAGTTCCAGTCTGGTCTGACCCTATGCCAGTGTCAAAGATGGCGCTTTGCTCTGGCGGTGGGGGAAGTGCTACCTTCCAGAAGCTGCTCTGTGGGCGCAAGTGAGAATATCTTTTGTGGAGTACTCATGCTTTCTCTGCGATTTCAGCCCGTCCGTACTCAGCCGCCTTCTGGAGGATTTCTCCCTGGTCTATGCTGTGTGCTTTAGCGGCGTGGAATGTGGGTGGGCGCTGGCACTGGCGCAGTGGCAGGATGCCGCCTGGAGCTCAAATCTCTGTTTTCAGATGAGCAAAGTTGATTTTTCCTTCCTGGCCAGAATCCCTGTACTGTTAGAACTTACTCTGGCTGTCTTTCTAGGAGTTAAAGTTTCCATGGGGTGAGAAAACTGCGATGTCGGAGGATAGCTCAGCTAGGCTCTGCTGCTCCTCCGCCATCTTCCCGGAAGATCCATGGGTAACTTTTTTAAACTGATACTGTATTGTACCTTTTGTATGTGTAGCAATGAAATCAAAGTACAGATCATAACACACACACACAACTATATAAGCAAAACAATATAAATAAATAAAAAATCTCCTAAATCGGTGATGTTTTGTAGCAAACACAGGTGTTTAATAACAAATTTCCCACGAGTAAAAAATTATGTTCACATAAGAAGCAAAGATTTTATTTTATTTGTGAAAACTTACAGAGAATGATATAGAAGATATTTACATTTTCTACATGGTGAAAAATTTGGAGTCAAGCATGTCTGCTAAGAGTAACGGGACTTAAACATTAGTTGTAAAGGCTCTTTAATTGCTTTGGCTTTTCCTCATGGCTACTGTGCCAAGCAAACTCCATAGACTGAAGTGGTTCCATGAGAATAAGAAGGGAGATTGCAGCAGAAGCTCAGGAGTCAGCCTGGAGGGGAAAGGACTGACCAGGACAAGAGAACAAAGAACCATGCAACTAACATACACCTGCTGGTAACACGGGATGCTTCTTGTTGACTAGGAAAGTAGATGTCTGGAATTTTCACTCTGGCTCAAGAATTTCGGCAAATATTTAAGATCTCTACTATTTTTGAACTCAGGGACTTTGGCTTGTTAGGTAGGCTCTCTGTCACACAGCCTCGCCTCCAGCTTATATTTTGCAGTGTTTATTTTTGAGATTTAGTCTCACTTCCTGCTCATGCGTATACCTGGACTATGATCTACATATTTGTACTTCTCATGAGGCTACAATCACAGGTACAGGCTACACTATGCAGTTATTGATCAAGAAAGAATATCAAAATCTTTTGTGCCAAGCTGGCATCTAAGCATGATCTGTCCTGTCTTAGTTTTCCAAGTAGCTAAGATTACAGGCATGAGCCACTAGAGCTAGACATCTCTTCTTCTTAATAGAGGGTTTTCTCTCTAGAAAAATATTATGGCAATATATGAAGAAGTAAAATTAGGAAATACATCTGCATTATGCACTGCATACACTCTCTTCTCAGTCTTTAGGAAAAGGTTTTGTGTTGCTTACTAATGCCCTTTGGGAAAGAGCCTGCTCTTCACTCAGCAACTTGTTCCTCATTATGAGTAAGATCTCATTTGTCACTTGTTTACAACTTACCAATAAGCTTGGAATGGAAGTTCATGCCTGCAATCCTAGCTCCTCAAGAGACTAAGATTTGAAGATCACAGTTCAAAACCATCCTGGGCAGGAAAGTTCATGAGACTCTGATCTCCAATTAACCACAAAAATGCTGGAAATGGAGCCATGGCTAAAGTGGTAGAGAACTAGTCAAGCAAAAAAGCTCAGGAACAGCACCTAGGCCCTAAGTTCAAGCCCCAGGACTGCAGGCATGAGTGCACATGCATGTGAGAACACACACATACACACAAGCTCTCACTAATAGCCTTCATCTCTGAAATCCTTATGGACTCATGGCATTTCCCTTCATTAAATTGTTGTTCAAACACCCCTTTTCCATAAAGGCTTTTGAGCCATTGTGTGAATAATAAACATTTTCATCCGCTCCATAATTACTGCCTGTCCACTTCCTTGGTTCAGATTTCACCAATGAATTTACTGCCATCTGCAAATCTCAATTATTCACTGTTATTTATGCCCAATGTCCTTCTATTTGAATTCAGTTCTGTTCAGAGATTTGTTCATCCAGTTAGCATACTGAACAATCTCTGCCAGCTAGTAGATATTTAATAGGAATTATTATTTTAAATTAGAGGAATGAAAAATGAAGTAAAGAAAGGAAAACAGAGAAGGGAGAGTGTGATGATTCACAAGCAGGCAGGGACAGTTAAAAGTCTGCATCTCTGAAAGAGAGTAATTGTGGTTTAATTGTTCACTGAAATAACCTTGTCCTTCTACCCGAAGAAATAACTGTCTCTTACAGAGTCACTGGTGATACCTCGTGGAGTAGCAGAATGTTCAGAATGTATTGCAAAGAATTGAGGCTGAGTGTGCTGAACATTCTAATTTATAAACCACCAGCTACTGCTTCCTCAAGATATGGGAGGCTATTTCAGGGCAGGGGTCCATCCTGATTCCACTTGAGTAGATGAAAGTTTGTCCTCAGGATCGTGATACTGCAAAAATATGAATTCATTTGTACCCACTACATTGCAATTTCCTTTTATGGTCTCTAAATTTCATTTATTTTTACTAATGGAATTCATATATTCATATAAAGTGCCTGATACCGAGTGCATGTTGAGTAAGATCAAATCAGGCAAACACTACCTAGTGGCTGTGTACACTCACAGTGCTCACTATGCCCCTTGGGACAAATATCACATGTCTGAAACTTGTTTTTGGAAACATCTTTCTGAACTTGGTGTGTAACATTCACAGAACCTTTCTGGTGAGAAGTACCCACTTTCATATTTTCTATGCTTTAATTGGGACACTATAGAATTGATTTATACCAAGTTTTGAAAACCATATAAAATGTGTTTCATTTGCATTAATCTTAAGGGAAAATATTAAAAAAAAACTTCTCTTACATAGTATCACTTATTTTGCAAACCATATTGAACAGAATCATATTTGGTCATGAATAATTCATTGCTACAGACAAAGCAAAATGGCAATCAAACAAAAAGGCTATATGGATCTTTCAGACTGTGGGACTTGAGTTTTTTAAATTATTATTATTAATTGTTTTGTTTTTCAGACTTTTAAGACAGGCGCTTTCTATGTAGCCCACCCTGATGCAGAATCCTTCTGCCTCTGCCTCTCAAGTGTTAGAATTACAGAGGTGAACTGCCATGCCTGCTGGGAAGAAACTAAAAAATGAAATGTAATGTTCTTAAGGTATTTTATAAACTCAGTTTAATATCATGAATATTAACTTGATTCTGGTAGCAATCTCTCTTTATACTTGTGTTTTGAAACAAGAGGACCATATCAAAGTCTTGCACAGCTTTGTAAGCCTCATTACCAGCTTTCTAGTGCTTAAAACATTACTCTTTCAGTAAGCATTCACTCTTTGCTATGACATACATAAACAGTTAAGTTGCAGGGGAAATCCATCCCACAGAGTAAACCGATTCCTCCTGCTGCTATGCTGATCACATGTATAAGCTTGGAATCTGTGGATAGGCTGAGTCTCCAAATAAGAAATCTAAGCTATTTCTGTTCCTTTGCTCCATGCTGGAGTTTAGACTTGAAGCCTTAGGCTCTTGCTTGGGTTGCTTGCTCAGCTGGCACTTTACCATCTGAGCCATGCCCCTAAGCCCCTACTTGTCCTTTTATGATGGAAAAATAATGCAAACCCCTTAAGTCATTCCTTTGTTTTTTTAGTGTAGAGAGAAGAGAGTGGCTGTACCATCACTGTAACTAGGTTCTCTCCCTTTAAGCTGTATATGAAAGCAGCAGGAGCAGAGCCACAAGGCATGGAGAGAAGCTCCATTTCCTCACCTCCCAGCAGTTCTTGTCATATGCTGAAAGCTGAGCTAATCATCATGATGCAATTACAATTCATATCACTCTACAAAACTGTTTACACTTTAATGACGCTGGAACACTAACCTTATTATTATTTATAAAAGACATCATAACCATAATGAAGTCATGCTGAACTGCCTCTCTGTCAACCACTTAGCCAAAAGTCACACATGATGTGTCTGCCTCCCTTCAATGAGCAGTGAGCAACAGAACAAATCCTTTAGAACACTTTCTGGAAGCAATTTCATACAATTTGCTATTAATCATTAATAACCATGGTGTGATTTTTATATAATTCATTTAGATTAAAGAAGAGATCGTCTGGATACAGAGGATACATTATTAATCCATAGCAAGGTTCTAGAAGAAAGATTAAAGAGAAGAAAGATTACTTATTTTTTCAAATCAATTATTATACTTCTATACATCACTGAATTGCTTGAGAAAAAGAGGGTAAAGCTTATATGGATTCAACATCTATGTCTATTTCTACATACTTACTAATATATTCACACTATTTTTAAAAGTAGTTCTCATTGTTAACTACAATGTAGGTTAAATTTTCACATTCCTATTAGATGGGAACCTATAATAATTCGTTTTGTAGTTCTTTGGGGTACTGATATTGTGAGTTTCTTTATTATTTTGACACTAAAAGTACATATTGCTACATGTAGATGAAGATTTATCATTTTCAACCTCATGAACTTCTGGAATTCTATGTATATTTAGACAAAAAATTTAGTTTGTATATATTTGGAAATAAATGGGATAAAAAGCAGTAACAATTATTTTAGAATAAACCATCATATGAATGCTATACTTCTGATAATAAAACACACCTTTAATTCAAATGTCTGTGCTTAATCTTGAAACATTACTTTTTAGAGAATGGTAGCTAATTTAAATACATAGCATAAATCTTTGTGGAAAATAGCTATTACTTAATACATTGTGAGTAATTATTATTTCACACATTGGAAATAAAAATCCAGCCATTCTGGGGATATGATTTCACTCCACTTTTCAAAAAGAAAACAAAAGTGTAGTATATAAGATAAATCATACATTAAATGTATATGAATTGCTGCCTTCATTTGACCTATATCCTGCCAGTTTTGTTGGCCGTATTGGGGTTTGGACTGGGTACTTGTACTTACTAAGCAAGCACTCTTCTATGTTACCCAGATACCCATCCTTTTTATATTGTCTTTTTCAGTTAGGGTCTTACTTTTGTCAGAGACCAGTTTCAGACTGAGATCCTTGACTGCCTCTAGGGTAGCTGGAATGCCAGGTGTATCCCATCTCTTCTGACTAGTTGTTGACACCACATTTTGCACTAGGATTCTTTTTATACCCAGGCTAACCTTCAATTATGATTTGCTCATCTCAGTCTCCCAGAGTTGAGATTACAGGCATGTACCATCATATCTAGTCCCTGAGACCAATATGATTTTGGTGATGGAAGAGAGAAAAATATAACAATGAGAATGGACTGATGACAATGTTAAATTCATTGCTGGGGACTATGACTGAGTATAGCAATTGTTAAAACAGGTCTGTGTGGGAAACCATAAATGCCATAAGGTCAGCCTTAGAAAATTGGACCCCATTCTCTGTCCCTTGGAATGCTGAGGGGGGACTCTGACAAGACCTATTGTGCTTTACAATGGCCACCATTTCCGCCCTCAGGCTTCAGAAACATCACAGGACCTTGGAGCTGGTAGGTAGCCTATGCAAATTGATTGTTTTCTTATCACCTCTTGTTTACAGTTGCCAGTCCTGGGTTTCTCCTCCATGGCACCCCTTCTCCAAACTGGTACCCTTATCTCTTTGAAGTAGGTCTCATTTAATGTAGCAACCTTTCTGCAAGTACTCTCTTGTTTGATAATGACTAAAAGCCCTGTCCCTGGGACCCTTTGCATCTGTTGCTGGAGTGAGGCAACAGGTCCCCTGGACTCTATCATTGCTTTGCTCCCGGCCTTGCTGCCTTGCTCCGGGCTGCAGCGGGGCAAGGCACTCTCAACGATTTGCAACAGGACTGCTAAGAAATTATGGAAAATTGAGTATTTGCATAACAAACTACACCCTGAGACAACACAATAATTGCCTCCAAAATGAAGCATAATGTGTAGAAGAAAACAGTAGCTTTTAATGAGTGTAATGAGTGAACTTTCATTTTACCATGTGATTATTATAAAGTGTCCGGAAACTCATACAAATTAAAGAATAGTTATGAAGAACCGATAAGAGAATGAGGAAATTTCAGCAAAAATCTGTGGAGCAATACAAATGATAAAATTGAGTAACAGGTACATAAACAAAACATGGTTTGAAATTTGTTCAGGCTATTACTGAACTCAAGTTCACTTAAGTAAAAAAAATCGTCTCTGGGATAATAGATTTCCCCAGTATCTCTTTTGCATGCTGCCGGGGTGTCCCTTACCACAATGACTTGTTGTCTTGTTTCCACTCAAGAAATGCAGGCACCAAACTATGAAAGTTCTCTGGGTTGTCCGTGGATCTTCCAGGATTTGCCAGGATGTGCCGACACCACATCACATTTGTTCTCTCTCCAGATCAAAGAAGAAAATCTAGAGCCAGCACCATTAAGTCAAGTCCACAGGTTATATGAATAGTGCTTTTAAAGCATACTGTTAGTATTAAAATATTAATACAGTCATTCTTCACAAGGACCAAGTGTCTGGATTTAACAGAAAAAGTCACTGACTTTTGTTTCAAGAAATAGAAGGACTGAGGGAAAATGAATAAATGAATGAAAGAGTAAAAGAAAGAATAAATGAAAAAATCTAGAAATTTCTGAATTCATATTTATAAAATGACAAATCCAGCTTATAGACTGATATAGGCATCCATAAAGAAACAAATTGCTTTCCTTTTCAAAAATATATATTACTTTTTTTCTCCATTGTCCATAGAATATTATGCTTGTATCCTTAACCCGCTCTCTAGAAGTTCTCTGCAAAATTTTCTTTATTGTATTGGAAAGATGATGTACAGAAGAGTTCAAATCACGTAAGTCAGGTAATGAGTACATTTCTTTTTGAACAGTATCACCCATTCCCTTGTTTTCTCCCAGTTGTTCCCACCTGGCTCTCTTCCAGCCTTCGTGATCCTCTCCCAAGAATATCCTCCTTTGTTATATGTTAAGCATGGAAATTTAGTTGTTTGTTGTTGTTTCAACATAGACTATATGGGTAAGAAGAACCAATTTGAGTAACTAGATTCTGACTAATACATAATTCAGTTTATGGTCCAGTCAGAAAACAGTATACAATAAAAGCTTTTGGAAAGAGCATACATTTGGTTTTTGAACTGCCCTAGTTATGCACTAAATCAATATACCCTATATGCTGTTATTGTTTATGAATATGTGTTCCAAATACATTTTGTTATACATACATTTGACAAATTCAAGAGGTTTTCCAACTCCATCTAGGTTGAATCAATTCAAATGTCCTCCAATTAGTGAATAAATAAACTAATTTTGGTATATTCATACAATCAAATGTATTTGTGCATGTGAATTATTGTATAAGTGCTAAATATTGCATGTAGTTTGATTCTACTTATATTGCTGTGGCTGTCTGGAGATGAAAAGTAGATCAAACAGTGGTTTCCAAAGTGGTTTCCTAGAGTTGGAGAAAAAGGATAAATAATTTTATAGTGTGTAAGTAAGACCCTTAAAAAGTGCTAAAAGAAAAAAAAATTAATCACACACTAGTGACATTCAGGTGTTTGCAAGGCATATAAGAGTTTTTAGAATATGAAAATAAATACAAACCAACAAGAGAAATTTAAAGTAATTAATTATAAATGTTTTAATGATGTAAATAAAAAATCCTCAAAATCAACATCTTAATGTCCAATAAAAATGAACATTTGAGTTGGACCTTGGTGATTTAGCTCTACAATTCTAGCTATTCTGGCGGCTAAGATCTGAGAATCAAAGTTCAAAACCAGCCTGAGCAGAAAAGTCCATGAGACTCTTATCTCTGGCCAAAAAAAAAAAAAAAAAGGCTGGAATGAAGGTGTGCTCACACTTTAGGGTATCACAAGTGTACCAAAAAGCCAAGTGAGATCACTATTGGAGAACAATCAATATCCATAATAATGTGAAAGTTGAAAATAAATAGTAAGGAATAAAGATGGTCAAATCCAGACTAAAAGGATATAAAACAAATTGAAATTATTAGGATAGATAACACAAAAGGAAGAGAAAGTTGTGCTAATTATTTGTGTTAGTCTGAAAATACATTTCCTTTCTGGCTCTCTGAGTAGCTCATGTTTTGATTGATATTTAATTAAATGTAATAGAAATGCATTTTCATTTCTCTATAACTTTTAAACTTGTATTCTGTATTGCCAAAACAAAAACATAAAAGAAGAAGAGAAAAAGAAGAATGAAAAAGAAAACATATCCTATTACTCAGAAATTCAGCTGTGTGTTTCTTCCTGATGAACCATTAGAGTTGTGCAAAAGGAGATATGTATACAAAATAGCCATCGTGGCTTTATTTAAAAAAGGAAATTTTGGAAACACCAAACCCACTTACACTAGAAATATGGCTGAATCCAGTGGCTTTAACAATTAATTCTCTAATCTACAGGAAGAGAATTTCTATCTAAAATAAAACAGTTAAACATTGCCAGACACTCAATGGATATGCTATACAATTATCTTTTATTTTATTTTTTATTTTTGGCCAGTCCTGTGGCTTGGACTCAGGGCCTGAGCACTGTCCCTGGCTTCTTTTTGCTCAATGCTAGCACTCTGCCACTTGAGCCACAGCGCCACTTCTGGCCGTTTTCTGTATATGTGGTGCTGGGGAATTGAACCCAGGGCCTCATGTATACGAGGCAGGCACTCTTGCCACTAGGCCATATTCCCAGCCCCATATACAATTATTGATCATGATCATTTATGCACATTTTAAATTTCAGGTTGAATGAGAATGTATTTATATGGTCAAGAGTGAGAATAACCTCTGTTAATAGTGTCTAACTTTAATGCAATATTTTGCATTTTTCTTCACCACATAACTCCAGCTTTCTGATAGGAATTGCTAGTATGGCACAGTTCTGCTTTAATCCCCTGTATTAGCTCTCTAGAAGAACCTCAATATTTATTGGACAAAATGTTTTAATTATTATAAATGTAAAGATACAGAATCTTATTAATTCCCCCTTAAGTTCTGAACTGCTACAATGGAATCCTTATTTTTTTTACTAAGTAAATATAATAGGATTTTTTTCAATTTTTTTCTTTATTGTCAAAGTGAAGTACAGAGGGGATACAGTTTCATATATAAGGCAGTGAGTACATTTCTTATCTAACTTGTTATCTCCTCCCTCATTTTCCCCCTGCCTCTCCCCTCCTCCTTTCCTTCTACCTCCTCATGAGTAGTACAGTTGTTTATAGCAAATGGTTTTGTAAATATTGCTTTGGAGTTGTTTGCCTTTTTATCCTTTGTCTCTCAATATTGGTATTCCCTTTACCTTCCCTAGTTCTAACACACACATATACAGTATGCAGGATACTATGATCAGATACAGTGATAGCAGGGGTAAAACCATGAGAAGGGAGTATGAGAGAAAAAAAAGAGAAGAAAAGAAAGAAAGGATATTGTTTCACATGGCATGTCGAAAATAATACAACAATGATATACCTCTTGTTTCCATATCATGGAGTTCATTTCACTTAACATCATCTTATGCGTTCATAAGGGCGTAGGTATTGGGCTATTGTGATCTTCTGCTATGACTAACATAAACTTGTGCTAATTATTCCCTATGAGGAAAACCATGTCCATGTTTCTTTGGGTCTGGCTCTCTTCACTTAGTATGATTGTTTCCCAAGTCCTTCCATTTCTTTTCTTTTCTTTTTTTTTTTTTTTTAAAGCCAGTCCTGGGCCTTCAACTCAGGGCCTGATCACTGTCCCTTCTTTTTGCTTCAGGCTAGTACTCTGCCACTTGGGCCACAGTGCCACTTTTGGCAGTTTTCTATATACATAGGAATTGAACCCAGGGCTTCGTGTGGCAAATACTTTTACCAGAAGGCTATATTCCCAGCCCTATCCTTCCATTTCTTTATGAATGGGGCAGTGTCATTCCTTCTGATAGAGGCATAGAATTCCACTGTGTGCATGTACTACATTTTCCTGATCCATTCGTCTACTGAGGGGCGTCTGGGTTGGTTCCATATTTTAGCAATGACAAATTTTGCTGTGATGAACATAGTTGTGCTGGTGACTTTAGTGTGGTCTTGCTTGTAATCTTTTAGGTAGATGCCCAAGTGCTGAGTCATAGGGGAGGTCTATGTTTAACCTTCTGAGAAACCTCCAGTAAGAATAGCCATTGCAATCAAAGAGTAAGTTGCTATAAGATGCCATGTAGCTTTTCTCTGATACTAGAACCTACTTATATGGAGAGGCTTTATTTTATTTGGAGTATGAAAACCATATTTCTTTTGATTCCCTGACATCATATTCAAGTCTTTATAGTCTTAGTTCTGCCTTCCCCAGTTTTTTATTTTTTAATTTTTATTTTTGCCAGTCGTGGACCTTGAACTCTGGGCCTACACGCTCTTCCTGAGATCTTCAGCTTAAGGCTAGCACTTTACCACGTGAGCCACAGCACCATTTCCTTCGTCTTTGTTCTCTAAAGATCATATCTGAAAAATAAAAAGGAAACAATGAAAAAGGAGTTATTACACACCTATGAAAAAGTTAGTAGGATGACTTAAGTGTTAACCTTTTCTTTATGCGTAACATAAAGTTATTTTCACATCTTTGATGAACAATAAAATCATTCCATCTTCATCTTGCCATGATAAAAAAAATAAAGACTCTCTTGAGGCTGGTGGCTCACACCTATAATCCTAACCTTTCAGGAAACTGAGATCAGAGGATCATGGTTCAAAGCTAGCCAAGGCAGGAAAATCTCTGAGATTTTGATCTAAAATTAATCACCAAAAGGTAGGAACTGGAGTAGTGGCTCAAATAGTAGAGCACTAGACTTAAATTCAAGCCCCAGAATAGGCATTAGAAAAATAAAAGGTTATAGTCTATAAATCTATTCTTATGAAAGTATTTCCTCTTGCCAATATATTTATAGTTTTTGTCTGTTTTCTTTTTCTTTTTGATGTTCCTGAGGCCTGTACTGTGGGCCTGGGTGCTGTCCCACAGCTTCTTTTGCTTAAGCAGAACTCTCTATCACTGGAGCCACAGTTCTGCCTTTTTTTCTTTATTGTCAAAGTGATGTACACAGGGATTATAGTTTCATACTTGTCAGTGTGTACATTTCTTATCCAACTTGTTACCTCCTTCTTCATTTCTCCCAGCCTCCTGCTTTTCCCTCTCCCCATTTTGCTCCCCCCCATGAGTTGTACAGTTGATTTACAGCATATAATTTTGTAAGTATTGCTGTTGCATTGGTTTTTCTTTTATCCTTTGTCTCTCCATTTTGCTATTTGCCTTCCCTTCCCTAGTTCCAATACATGTATATACAATATCTAAGGTACCAAAATCACATACAGTGATATCAGGGGTAAAACCATGGGGAAGAAAGACAAAGGAAAAAGTCATATTTTTTAGTAGTTTATTGGAGATTAGAGTATCAAGGAGTTTCCTACCTGGGCTGATTAAGAACCAAAATCCTCAGATCTCAGCCTCCCAAGTAGCTAGGATTACAGGTATGAGCCATTGGCACCTGGTTTAGTTTTTGTATTTTTTAACTGACTTAATATTTGTAAATATTTATGGATTATAGTGCAATAATTTGATGCATGTAGGAGATCTATAGTTGATAATATCCAAGTCATTAACATTTTCAACTCCTAAACCATTTATCAATTATATATATTGAGAAACTTTGGACTTGTAGTTATTTTGGAATATGTCTCAGACCATTGCTATCTCCAGGTATTCCAGAACTTCTATGGATTTTAGCTGTAGCCTCCCCTTAATTTATATGTTTATATACTGTCATGACTATGACTTTGGGGATAGAGAAAATAAAAATGAATAGCTATGCCACTTAGTTAAAACCAAATGGAAATGTTCCTGAACTATTTGGGTAATTGGGACAAGAAAATGTTTTCAGACTTGCATAAATAATTATTCAAAATTTTACCTATCTATCTTGATAATTTTAACCTATTTCATACAACTACTAGAATGTATTTGACCACTTTTATTCTTTATTATTTATTTTAAACTTCCACCTTATTATGAAAGATAGTAGGTGTTAGGTTTTTAAAGTAGGTAGCTGGTAAAGGAGAACGCCACGCGGTATTCAGGCAGGAGAGAACGTTTATTACTGAACTGCTGGCCTGTGGC
This sequence comes from Perognathus longimembris pacificus, assembly GCF_023159225.1. Taxonomy (NCBI): domain Eukaryota; kingdom Metazoa; phylum Chordata; class Mammalia; order Rodentia; family Heteromyidae; genus Perognathus; species Perognathus longimembris. Next base: position 99,644,300 of record NC_063162.1, on the reverse strand, counting down.
CAAGATGATCCATGGCCGAAGAGAAGGGAGAGAGAGAGAGCGACCCCCACCCAGCCCTGCTTTATTTAGGGCAGGGCCAAGGGGTGTGGCCAGGTGGATTAGGAGGTGACCTCAGGGAAAGGGGAGGTAACTGCCTCCAGGTCTGCCAGGTAACTGGGTGGAGACTTAATGAGGTGGGGGCATCTGCATGTAGCCCTCAGGGAGAGGACCTAACATTCCAGCCTTTTAATAGTAATGAAAAAGGACGAAGACTCTCTCTGGCTGCTTCCTGCTGGCAAGGGGCATCAGCATTAGGGGTAAAAGGCAGAAATGTGGCCTCTCCTGGAGAAGGCGAGCAGCAGGGTCCCTTGGTGGTAGATGCCAGTCCTTGAATGAAGCCTGGAAGAAGTCTCATGAGGCAGGGGCTGGACAAAAAAAATATTAAGGCAAAAGGAAGAGTTTAGGGCACAAAATTAAAAATTGGATTACTTGGACAGTTCTTATACTCAGGCATGGACATTAGATGGACAAGCTACTATCTCTTGATCCCCCAGCTCTGATTAATTTTGAAAGGGTGAGACAAAGTGACTCCATTTAGGATCTGACATAATTCTCCTCTTACTCCTCTCCATGATCCTTGTTCCCTGAACTGGCTGAGTCCCAGGGATCTAGGTGCTTGTTGCTGGGATGGCTTATCCCCGATGGCATTCACAGGATTTGAACTCAGGGCCTGGGCACTGTCCCTGAGCACTTCTGCTCGAGGCTAGTACTCTACCACTTGAGCTCCACTTCCGGCATTTGGCTGGTAAGAGATAAGTCTCTTCAGCCATGCTTCCAGCCTGGCTCTTCGCTGATTAATTGGGAGATGGAGTTTGAGAGAGATTTTCAGCCCTGGCTGGCTTCGAACTGCAATCCAAGGAGTCTTTGCCACAAAAGCCCTTTTTGATTTCCAATTAAAACAACAAGGAGACCAAGGGGACTAGAGTTTACCTGTACCTTGTCAAGAACTGACCAAATACTTGCCAGAATTCTGCAATGACAAAACTCAGTAGATGTGATGAGTTATTAGCACAGATAAATAGCTAGATGGACATACTAACAAATGATGTTTACACATACATACACACATGGAATACACATACACACTGTGCACATAGGTTTTACAGCATGCAAAAATGAATTTCAGCAGTAGACTTTTTCGGAATTCCAATAGTAAATGACATTTTTTGTCCAGTACTTTAGAACCACGTGGTCGGTTAGAAAAACAACTTTGCTAGCAAACAACAATTTTCAGATTATCAAATGAAGAAACCATATTTTGATAAACTCCAGTGGGATGCCATGTTGAGGGGGGTGGCAGGACACAAACACACTAATAGAGAACACGTGGCATGGCATAATGGCGCCTGAGCTGATGACTGTTAAACCCAACATCCACCACGTGGTCAATGCTAGAGCAAAGAACTTTTAGATATCTTTGCTGACAAAGCACATTGCTGGTCAAGCCTCAGTTTCAGAGGTCTGTGAAAAGAGGCAGCTTTGTGAGCAAGGCACACAACGATGGTACGACTTGGGAATTTTATAAAGTAAGCAAGTAAGCAGGAAGATGAGAGAGAGAGGGAGAAAAAGGAAGAGAAAGAGAGGAAAAGAGAAAGAGAGAGAGAGCCTGAATATAAGTGACTTCTAACCAATTACCATTGCAGTGGCAAAAACTGTATCTGAGTGAGTATTTCGAGCAGGCCTCATTGCACTGTCAAGAGGCGTGCTAGCAGTGTCCCGGCTTGGGTGTGACTGTGATGCAAAACCCAAAAAGCACGGGAGGGAGGCGCCTGGTGAGTGAATGAGCTTACCGGGCAGAAGCGGCAGGCAGAAGCGGCAGAAGCAGCGGATGGAGCGGCAGAGAACCGGAGCAGCAGCAGTTTCACTCACCAGGGTAGATACGTGGTGTGGAGGTGGATGTGGATGTGGAGGCCAGCAATGATATTAGTGAAAAGTGCCGTGTGGCTACTCGCAGCAGTTCGGTTCGTGGAAAAAGGGCCGTCAGGACTGGGCATACTCCCAGAAAAAGGAGAAAAATAGATGGGAATTCTGCTTGTCCTGACTCTTAAGCCCTTCCCGAGTCACGGCACCATATATGTTAAGTTTTTAAAGTAGGTAGCCGGTAAAGGAGAACGCCACACAGTATTCAGGCAGGAGAGAACGTTTATTACCGAACTGCTGGCCTGTGGCCAAGATGATCCATGGCTGGAGAGAAGGGAGAGAGAGAGAGCGACCCCCCACCTGGCCCTGCTTTATTTAGGGCAGGGGCAAGGGGTGTGGCCAGGTGGATTAGGAGGTGACCTCAGGGAAAGGGGAGGTAACTGCCTTCAGGTCTGCAGGTTACCCAGGTAACTGGGTGGAGACTTAATGAGGTGGGGGCATCTGCATGTAGCCCTCAGGGAGAGGACCTAACAGTAGGATGTACAGAAAGAAAGAATTCAACGATCAAGTTTGTTGGTGAGTATATCTAGCAAATAGGATGATATTACTGATAGGAGAGATAATTTCTAATAAATTAAAACAAGTATTTACCAATCCAGAAATGAGGAAAACTGTTGTAAAAACTTAAGCACAATTCTGGACCAATTGAGACAAAATTTCATACTAATCATAAGTAACTCACAGTAACTACATTGAGCCAGTAAATTCATTGCAAACTATGATAACTAAAATATATCTCTTATTCTGACGCATATATTTTGCTTTTTCCTTAGGACACTATCATGACTTTTTTCTGTTACATCTGTTAGAAACCAGGGGCCATGTGCCAGAGGGCAGGACTAAAGGGAACAGCTTTCACATACATTCTTGGGACCTCCAGTCTCAGTTTTTCTCTTTTCATAGGAACATAAACTATTTACATGTCACATAAACCCCAAAACAAGTTGCCCTATGCAGGTAGAAATCTGTCAGGAAATTGATAAGAAAATAATAGAATTTAAAAGAAAATTGATGCTCCCAAATGCCTGATGCTTTTCAAACTAATTCTTTTCAGATCACATCTTCAGGGAAGAGCCTAGTAAAGTATAGGAAAACCATTAAAGAAAAAACAGATGAATAAATTCATCACTTTGTGGAAATGTCTTTAAAAGGACAAATCATCTGTCATAATAAGTGACTGAAGTAAAAAAGAAATAGATAGTTGGACAGTGACGAGAACCCAAAGGAAAGAAAATAAGGAAAAGAAGAACAACCATATTACTAAACCTAAATTTCCTTGGTAGTGGTTTTAAAAAGACTTTTCAACTTAACTCCTCCCTGAAATCGGTCTGAATTTCATTCTACAAAGCTTTTGATTGGCATGCTCAATGAGCAGAAAGAACAATTTTCTAGATTCATATTACAGAGGTAATGAATCTCTCAATTCACAGTCTCCATTATTTTTGATAGGATATATTGGTGTCATTTTGCCAACAAGATATTTCCTAACAAACAAACAAAACTTCTACAAAGGCTTTATTTGTGTAGAGTACTGCCATGAGTAGAACGATTCTGGCTCTGAATCAGTCACTAATGAAAGTTGACTTAGTTCTCTGGTTAAAAGACTAGAAAGGACATTTAAATACTCAAATACAAGGATTTGGTGAAAGTTTCCTCTTGCAAGGTAACAGAATCTTTCATCTGTTTTTATTATTGTTTTCATATCTTTTTATGATTTACAGATACAACTTTCAAATTTTCTTTCCTTCATTGAAATGCTTCTGCAAGAATTGGCTTGATTCATTTTTCCCATGACTACGGCTCCCATTAACTAAACCTCTAGAATGACTTCTTAACTCACAACTTAGCAGAAAATACTTCCTTCAGTGAATACATCTTTGTGTTGCTAAACCATGGTAAGTTTGTGAGTTCATATCTCACTTAGGCCTTCTGCAGGGTATGTGTAGCATTGTTTACTATTATAAAAGTCTCCCTATTTGGTCTCCCATGGCAGCAGCTTTTTTCCTTTTCTAGTTCTTTAGCTCACTTTAGTTTTCCTTATTCACTCTTTTATTTCATAGAGATGCTTCAGGGCTGGAAACAGTTCAGTAGTAGAGTATTTGCCTCGCATGCACAAGGCCATGGGATAGGTTCTTCATTACTGCAAAATAAATGAATAAATACTAATAACAACAATAAAAGCAAACATGAATGCTATTAATAATAAAATACAATATATTTTGTATATTTATTCTGCAATTCAACTTTCAGTATTTTTCTTTAACTGTACTCAATCTGAAAAGTTCACTATGAAAGCTCATTCTTCACCTATGAATACATTCAACTCCACAAATTCAATTTTTACTTGTTTTTATATTCCTAAATCTCTACCATTATACCAAATCTTCCTTAAGTTCTACTTTACAATATATGCAATATTTACATGTATACCTAATAGATAACTCTGATGTAGCAAATCCAGAAAAGGTCTCTTTAGCCCACTATCCCCCACTGTGTTCTATAACTTTACCCATTTCACACTTCATTGCTTGCATCTTGAAATTCAATTGTATTTGCTTACTTATTTTGTGTGTTTGAAGGCACTTGAAATATGAACTTATCAACATTTTAAGTTATGGTTGTGGATTGTGATATAGTCATTACATAGTGTCCACACATATCAAATCACCACATTGTACATTTTCAATCTAGAAATTAATTTTCTCAATTATATCTCAATAAATCTAGGAAAAACTCTCATCCTATTATCTTTATTTCTATTATAATGACTTTGGTGTTGCCCTGTGACTCTTGGTATGTATGTAAAATAGTCCAATGAATCTTCTGTTTATATTGAGTTTTCTTTTTTTAATTTTTTCTTTTAATTTTTGTTGTCAAGGTGAGGGGTTACAGTTACATACATTAGGTACTGCATATATTTCTTGTCTAACTTGTTACCTCCTCCCTCTTGGAATACTTCACTGTTTTTCATTGCCATGAAAGTAAATGCAAAATAACCTTACATGGAATAGAGTCATAGACTTCACTTCACTACCTGTCATTATTCACGAGTCCTATAATTACATATGTATGAAATAGTCCTACTTTCTACAAGATTCCCACTTCTTAAAAAGATGCCCTATTTCTAAAATATGTTCAAATAAGCTAATTGTAGTCATTTTATAAAATCAAAAGATAATTTTCCCAATATAATAAAGGTAAAATAGAACTAATGCCATCTCAATAGAAATCCAAGTTTTTATGTTTCAACTCATATCACTTGTGTGACTTTCTTCATATTATATAATCTTCCTGGTCCTCAGTTTCTTATGTATAAAATTATTTTGTAGTGTTAGATCATTTCTCCAGCCTCCTCTAGCTCTGACTTTCTACTGTTCCAGGGTAGTAATTTAATGAGACACATTAACTTTTCAGGCCTCTAAGGAACAATTTCCTTAGCATTTAAACATACTGTTTCACCCTGGTTTCTGTCCTATATCTGAGTATGTTTTGCCCCAGGGAATACAGACTCGGGCTGGCTGTGGTGTCAGAGAATATTTTCTCATTTCCTTTGGTCTTATATAAAGGGGAGAAAGCAGTATCATAACTCCAGTGGATTTATTTCCTGCTAACTTTAAGCGCTAAGAAATTCTTGAAAATATATCCCCAATGTCATTGATTAAAACATCCTGTGGAGGCAAATTAATTTTCTCTAAATGACATTTGCAAACTTGCTAAGGGCAAAGAGCAGGCAAATTCAGCCATCCAATGAGTCATTTTATAATTCTATGATGAAATTGACACCTCTTGTTTGTGGAACACACAGGACAAGGTGAATTTTCCCAGATATTAGGAAAATACCTACTGATAATTTACAAAAGGGAGGAATAACCATCCCCCAAATTATGACCCATTGAAATAACTTTATATATTCTATAATGATTTTTGCCAAGATTTTGGTGACAATATGTGAAAGAGTTATGGAGAAATTAACACACAAGGACTAAGCTGGATTTATGAGGCATGAAGTAATTACAGACAATTTGAAGGAGAGCTTTATGTTAGTGAAATTGATAGTGATATTCAGATTCTAGTGTTTGCTAATTCTGTTAATATCCAGGAATGTGCAATAAAGTAGAGTAGAAATAGCTAAGCAAAGACTAAACTGTGGAAATTATAAAAAGTCTTGTTTTCTGAAGATAATATAATTATCATAGAAAAATGATACTACTATTGCATTCTCATCTCCTCAAAGTTGTAGCATAGAAAAATGCAAAGATTTGCAATCTAATTTGGGGAACTTGGGTGTCTAAGTCAAGATGCCTGTTGTTTCTTTGTGTATGTGCTATGTTGTTTCTTTGTTTTCATGGTCTAGGATTGAACTCAGGATCTTTTGCATGCTAGGCAAATGCTCTAGACTGAACTATAGCCTAGCTCTTGGTTTCATGAGAAAGAATATAGTCTATTTGTTAAGGTCAGTTTGGTCTTGAATCTTCAATTCTTCCACAGATTGACTACATGTTGATAAGACATTATTCAGCAACTTGTATTTATTGTATTCCATCTAATTGTATCTTTTGAAAATGGCATTGCTGGTATGAAATTTCTTTATACAATATTTTCTCAGTTCTGGGGATTTGAACTAATTTAGGAGTTACAACTTAAATGCTGAGTGCATTATATTGTTACTATCATGAAGTAGCTGTGATGAAAAGAGGTATGTAACTTTTTGACAGAAAAAAATAATATTTAAAATTTCATAGAATTAAAAACTTTTGAGACATATTTGTGTCAAACTTAATGGTGGATTAGACACTCTGAAGTTAAATGTTCATGCTCCTACCAAAATACCTAAATCTTAGGTAAAAATATAGTGTTCAGAAGTGGCTCCATGGCTCAAGTGGTAGAGTATTAGCCTAGAGCTGAAATGCTCAGGGGCAGTGCCCGGGCCCAGAGTTCATGCCCCACAACCAAAAAAAGAAAAGAATAAAAATATAGTGTTCATTTTCAAGAAATAAGAAAAGTAAATATCCAAAGACACCAACAATTAATTAGCAAAGCTGTGTGTGGAAATCTGAGCCAGAATCAGTAAAGAATATAATAATCTCAAAGCCGTGTATTCCTAGATACAAATACATTCCAATCACTATCAAATGCTATTACAGGGGTCGGGAGTGTGGCTCAAATCATAGAGCTCCTAACCTAACTAGCACTAGGCCCTGAGCTCAAATCCGGGTTCCCCTCCCCAAAACGTTATTATTATTTTGTATCACAGTGTTTAGGAGTCCAAAGAGGGTCCCCTGAAAGTAAGGGCTCTTGAGTAGCTACAAGAACCTCTTTACTCTAGAAGCATTTTAGAGCATTTCATATTTAGGCCTCTAGTTCTCATGGATTAGATCAAGTAAAGAAATATTGACAGAGACCACAAAATATACAGAGCTCAAGAGTTGAGCATCAACATAAAGAAGAAATACTTTGGTAGTATAATAACAACACAATTAAAATGAGAAGTAAGTATAGTATGCTAAATGAAGAAGAAAAGTAACTTACAATAAAGGTGATAAGTAGATATAAAATATTTTAAAACTTTTAATGAAAACTGTAATAGAATGAAAAGCTAAAGGATAGTTAGAGATAACTAGGTACAACTGAAAAGTGAGTTATTAACAACAAAAAAAAAAACCTGTAGGGAATAATTAGCACAGGTTTAGGCTAGTCACAGCAGAGGATCACAAGAGCCCCAAATAAACTGAACACAATTGAAGTGAAGGTAGGGCTTGAGTGGTCTTGCATCAAGGCTAACATACTGAGTTCAATCAACACTCAGATTAAGAAAAGAAGGAAGAAGGAAAGACAAAGAGGAGGAAAGGAAGAAAGAAACAGATGGAAAAGGGGAAAGAAAATAGAGATACCTCTATAAAATTTCCAAAACATTAAAAAGTGAATTCTCAGATGAATGATGTACACCAATGTACCCATCTAGGCTATAGACATTCTTACTCCCACAGAAACGCATACACTTTAGTAAAACCTCACAGCAAGACAATATTAAGACAAAGGATCTTATAAGCAACCACATAAACAAAGCATAAAGTTAAAAATAAAGAAAATTGTACTAATGTATGTTTCCCAAGCAGGAATTATGAGTCAAGCACTAGAATAATATTTCCAATATTGAAAGAAAATAACTCAAAATGCAGACATCTATGCACAAGAAAATCAACTTTGCAAAATGAGAGCATATGAGTCTTTGTCATCTAAGTAAACTATATAGCTTCATCAAAGGATTTTCTCATCTCATGGAAGAAGAAAAAATGATTCTATAAAGAAATCCTGCGATTCATCCTTAGATATCCAGAAACATAAAGGAAAAGACAATAATACAACATTACTAGGCACATTTTCTAAAATGTCTCAATAAAAATACCAACCATGCTTAGGTTGTGAAAGACATGAAGAAATTGAAGCATCACAAATTGCTGTTATGCAACTATGATAGCACAAATATCTGACAGATAACCGAGTAACGATATTATGAGCTTATTCCAGAGAAATGCTTACTTACATTCATACCTTTCCATGAATATTCACAGAAGCTTTATTAACAATAGCCAAAAACTTGAAAATCCTCAAAGAATAACGGACAAAAACATATTATGTTGGAATGTGATTCAGTAATAAAAATGGGACACATTATTTAATCACATAACAACTTAGATAAGCAGTCAGAGAAATAAAGTGGGAAAAGTCAATCTCACATTACACTTACATTATAGTCTTGAAGTGATGAAATTATAGAAAACTGAGAAGGGATAAGATAAGTGAATATGAATATAAAAGAACAACACAAAATCTACTTGTGGTAATGGGGATGTTCTGTATCCTGATTTCATCAGGTTTGTTATCTAATGCTGTTATTGTGTTGAGATTTGCAGGATATTTTCATTTAAGGAAACTACATATAAAAAAGAGGGTATCTCTATATTATTTCTTGCAAGTACATGTGAATCTACAGATTTTTCAAAAATAAAATTTTAAGTCAAAAATAGGAAAAGACAAAACATTCTGCATTCTTTAACATATATGTAATAATTCAAAGTTCTGATTTATAAGGCAATATAAATAGGAAGTTTTATAACAATAGCATGTGCATCAAGTGATTTTAGTTAAAGTAAAATCTAAAATCCTGATTACTGTGTGATATAGATTGATTATAGATATTATTAATTCAAAATCTATTTTAATGTTTTAGGGTAGTCATTGAAGCATGTAACTACTAACTTATATAGCTTATATAAAAACTAATAACTTGCTAGCAATTTACTAGTAGTTTATGTACTTTAGTAACTTAACATACATAATGTATCCAGTAAGTGATGTGTGGACCAAATAAAACACCTAATTTTAATGGGCTAGAAAAAACAATAAAAATGTTTTTTTTTCTTTTCCTAAAATTCAGTTCGATAAATGTTGTTTTGTATGATCAGATGAACAGAGGCATTGAGCCTTGTGTTCCTCCCATAAGAGTATCCTCCTTTGATCTCACTATGTGCGAATGCTTTGAGTCCTATATAATTTATTATGTCCTCGTGTATTTTAGATCTAGCTTCATTGTATGAAAGAAAACATATGCTGTTTGTCTTTCTGAGCATGGCTTAACATGATTTGTTCTAGGTACATTCATTTCCCTGCAAATGACATAATATTTTTAATGGCTGTGTAAAGTGCCATTGTGGACAGAAACCACATTTTTTTGTATCCACTTATCTAGTGTAGGTTACAAAAACAAAGCATTTTTTAAAACTAGAAAAGTAATCAGAAGAAAATAGAAAATAAGAAGAATAAAAATATATGCTGGTTTTTCAATGATCCAAAGACCAAAATATGTTAATAGACTGAAGTTGTTTAAAATATGAAGATTGTCAGATGACACAAATATACACTAACAACAAATACAGTTAACACTAAAGGAAAATCCATGTACATGTAGTTTATAAATGCTATAAAGGCAGAGACACTGAGAAAAAAGTAAAAGAATGGAAAACAGGAATATGTTGTTTCACAGTGCATCAGGATTTTTTTTTTTTTGATTGGTTGTGGAATTTGAACTCAGGGGCTAGGCACTGTTCCTGAGCCTCTTTGTGCTCGAGGCTAGCACACTACCACTAGAGCCACAACACCACTTCTGTTTTTTTGGGTGGAGATAAGAATCTCATGGGGACTTTTCTGCCCAGGCTGGCTGGCTTCAAATGGCAATCCTCAGAACTCAGCCTCCCAAGTAGGTAGGATTACAAGTATGAGTTACTGACACCTGGCAGTATTGTACAAGAAATGTACCCACTGCCTTACGTATGAAACTGTAACCCCTCTGTACATCACTTTGACAATAAATAAGTAATTATTTTTTTTAAAAAAACCAACAAATCCTTAGAGATATAACAATTTGATAGTTGTTGTTCACTTAACAAAATACCTAATACAGAAACTATGGGAAATGCAGACTAATATATTTCCCACCTAATGAAGGATTTCCAGGTCATCATCCTGAGTTGATTGACAGCTGAGTTTGAATTGTTAAAGAATTAAAGCTTTAGGCAACAGGATTAGCTACTACTATAATGCAGTAACCCTTTGTATTGTTAATAATGCCCGAGTATTTTAATTAGAAGTAAGGCACTTAGAGGATTAATGCTTTTATCAATTACCTTCCTGAATGACAACTAGCCTACTGTAAACAGTTTCATAAAGAAGAGGAAAGCATAGATCCAGAACCCTACTCTCTCTCTCTGAAACCAGGTGGCTTTGATAGGAAGTTGCATATCACAGCTCATCTTTCCATCTAGCCTATCCCATTCTTGCTATTTGAGATTGAGCTGGGATTTTATGAGGGAGCTGTGTTCAGAAGAATTTTGCTCAAGTAGACAGTGCTATAATAAAGAAGAGTAATGAAACCAGAGAGCACATGAAATTAAAAGAGTTCAGGTGGAAGTAGCAAGGGATAAGAGATTTTTTAAAGAAGAGAGAAACCGTTTTCTACTAATGTTTTGTAGAAGGGATAGTATGCTACCATGTTTATGAGAGTGGAAAAGGCATCACAGATTTCTCTCCAAAGCTCATGGAATGAAGCCAGTGGAAAAGAGACAGGAAAGTGAAGGGAGCTGTGGTTCAGTTATACTAGTACACTAAAGTAATTACCATGATGGCCACTGGTGGGAACTGTGTAGAGCAATTTTTGAAGGCCAAGGTTTCTTTTCTATCTTTTCCAAGGTCATCAACACAGTTGTGACAACAATGTTTATTACCTCATCATACTTTCTATATGTAACGTGTTATGATTTTCCAAAAATGCCTAACGAAGATGGAATGAGTGGTCAGACAAAATGCATTAAAGTTTCTTCAGGTGGAGGACAAATTCCGTTTTACTGCTAAGATCTTTTAGACTATGAAAAAACATAATTTGAAAAATCATCTGGATTTTTTTATGAAGTCCTTCCTCTATGATAGAGAAAATAAACAAAGGACCCCATACGATGCAGATATTTATGTTTGACAAGTAGTAAACTTTGCTTTTTAAGACAAAATAAGACTAGAGATGTCCTTCCATGCACACCGAGCAACCAGCCCATCCAGGGTTGACTGTGTGATTTGTTTTCATCTCCTCTGTGAATATTAATTATCATCTCATTTTGAATGGAAAAGAAATCTTTATTGATTACATCTCTAACTCCTTACTCTTCCCTGCTTTTACTGCTTTTAAGTGGGCTCACATTAATGTTCTCTTAAGAAGTTACTTATACAACCTTTATGTTTCCTTTGTTAGGAAAGACCAGGTCACAGATCTCTAATTCCATAACAGTCCAGAATATTTTGCAGTATTAATGCAATATACTTTTTCTTATTTAGATACTGACCATTGTCTTCCAAATTATTTAATATAATAAAAAGTACTACTAATAGTTTTCCATTAGATTTTTTTCCCCAATAAATGAAGTGGTTCACTGAGTTTTTAAGCCATCAGCTTGGCTTTTTGAACTGTTTATGGAACAGAATGAGAGTTAATGTCTATGGTGTTTCCCAAAATCATTTGTTTACCAGAGCTGCCAACATATCCAGCCTCATTTTTACTACTTCATCTGTTTTCCCTGAAGAAATTGTGTGATTGTATTGCTTAATCTACTGAAAGTATTATTTTACATATGCCAAAATAATTTGGCACCATATGTTTGTGTATAATACAACTGATAGAGAAGTGAACTGTTTCACTTTATTATTAAGCATTTAAAATGTTTCCACCTATTTTCACAGAACTCCAATGTTGAACAAAAGGATTGTAGTTAATAAGGTTCTTATGACCTTTCCATCCATAGTTCAGTCTGTATAAAGACTGTAACCAACCTGAAAAATACTGTGATCATTTAAATTAGTCACTTATTCTCATAGAAATTTACATTGGGTACATGACCCCTTATAAGCTAAGGAAATTAAAAATTGCCACAAAATGGCAAATGAATTACAGCATGAAAGGTCATTTGTAAAATTTCTGACAGTTTTAGAACATTAGAAGGTCAAAAATCAATGGCACATTGTCCTGTGTTGGAAAACATCTCGATCTAATCAAGACACTGCAGGCTTTGATCACTCAAAATAATTGCACTGCCTGGGAAAACAGACATTCAAGTGTGTAACTTCTATTTTAATAAGATAAGATTCAACAATTAAGAAAATGTTGCTTTTACATCCTTCTTAGTATCAAAAAAACCTTTCAACCCACTTTTTTCTTCTATTTACATTATATTTTCTATGTACATTTTCACCATTACTGAAATGCCTGTCATAATGAATAAAAATATACAAGTGTAATAATTGTAAATTCAAGAATTACTGGTCATTGAAATTCAAGTTTTTATTATCTTTCAAGAAATGCAAATTTTGAATGATCTCCATGAGGAATTATTTCCAGTAGGATAGCCACTTATTTTCTTCCAAACACATTTACTTCAGTTATTACCTTATGTACCTTTTACCTTTATTACTTTTTGTAAGTGGTGTGGTATAATATATCAGAAGAATCTGTAAACCTGAGTCAGTTGGAATTTGAATCCTGTTACCTTTGAGCACCCTGGTAGTAGGGAAGCCTTCTCTTAATCTCTTTCTCATTTGAGTTCTTTTCATATTGTCTTTGGTTTTGTTTCTTTTGGTTGAAGTATGTGAAGGTTAAGTGAAACTATAAACAGAGAGAGACTTCTGTTTATATTTCCTGATTATTTACTTCTATTGAAATAATATTTATTTTAATTTTGATACTTCTGTAGTAAGATTTCATTCTCTTATAACTAGTATCACTTATTTTTTCCTGTATAGGATATGCAAATTGATTTTATAATTGTTCCATAAAAGTATCTTCTGGCTAGACTCCATTGACTCATTCCTGTAATCCTAGCTACTCAGAGGCTGAGATCTGAGGATCACAATTCAAAGCCATCCTGGGCAGAAAAGTCCATGAAACTCTGGTTTCCAATAACTATCTAGAAAAAGCTGAAAGTGGAGTTGTGGCTCAAGTTGGTAGAATGCTAGCCTTGAGCATACCATCTCAGAGACAACACCCAGGCCCTGAATTCAAGCCCCAGGTTTTGCAGAGGAAAAAGTTATGATTTTCAAACAATTTATTCTTGAGCTCATAATAACTCATAAAATTTTTGAAAAGTTTCTCTCGAATAATTTTCTCTGACTTTTTTCCCCTAAATATCCTAGGTTTTGGTGATTTGGGTTAATGGCAAGGTCTAATTATATGTTTATATCTATGTAAATTAGCTATATTTTCTGTGTGTTTTAAAGGAGGGCATTTAATGTTTTATTCTAGGATTTCAGCTATTATTCAATTAATGAAGAGTGGATTGATAAATGAATAAGTGAATGCTGAGAAGATTGTCACAAGAATCAGAATTCAGAGTTAAAGTTGTTTGTACATAAGATCATCATGTTCTAAAGGTTTAATCAACTTTTTGTTATCATTTTATGCATTGTTTTATTGATTTTGAAATGTGAACTTGATATTTTAAAAATGAGGTACAGAGATACTATGCTGGCAGGTAGTCCAGAAGAATGTATTACAAAGAGAACTAGGTTAAAAAATAAAATTTAGGGGGCTGGGGATATGGCCTAGTGGCAAGAGTGCCTGCCTCATATACATGAGGCCCTGGGTTCGATTCCCCAGCACCACATATACAGAAAATGGCCAGAAGTGGCGCTGTGGCTCAAGTGGCAGAGTGCTAGCCTTGAGCAAAAAGAAGCCAGGGACAGTGCTCAGGTCCTGAGTCCAAGACCCAAGACTGGCCAAAAAAACAAACAAACAAAAATAAATAAATAAAATTTAGTATCACTGGCCTGTAACAACAAGCTTCAGTGTGATGATGTGTAATTAATAGTAGCTCTTATGAATATTCAGAACATACTCATTCTTTGATGCTCTACAAGGTGTTCTGGATTAAAAAGTGAAGAGAACTTGGAGATAAAACCTGTAATAGTTGAACTTTCAGAGGCTGAGTTGAGAATGAAAGGAACAATGAAGGGTTGGTGGGCTAAGAGAAAATTTAGAGAGGGGTTGGTGTCAACTTAAAAGGGGAAGCTATTTCTAAAAGAAATGCATTACAGGTTATAGAATTCTTCTAAGATGTCAATAAAAAGAAGATACTAAAATACTTCTATCAATAAACACAACCCTGTGTCCAATAGTTATTGGACCTAAACAATCTGTGACTAGCCATTATGTGACCAAAAAAACCAAAGGCATATGAACAGGGAACCAACTTGTCTGAAGTTTTCAGTTAGGATTTCATTAATCAAGTTTTAGAGCTTTAACTTCATACCAATGGGGGGAAGATTATGTTTCCATGAGATGCATTCCTATAGAAAGAAATCAGGCCATGACTCTTGGAAAATAAAGACATCAAATATAGTTGAGAGGAATGTTGGATAGTTCACATATTGCATCCTATATTCATGTAAGGTATAATGTCTCCTGTACATGTGTGCTAGATACAGGACACATTATAGCCTGCACATATAGGGGAGCTAATGGAAGAAAACTTGCTGCCACCCCAAATCTCAAATTTGAAAAATATTTTTAAAGATCAACAGATAAAAATAAATTTAGAGAAATTAGTAAACAAGCATCTGCACTCTTTTTGAAATGTATTAAATGACATGTTCTTTGAGAGCCTAAATGTGTTTGCTGAGATATATGTTTATGCTAGGATATTTGCATATGTATTAGAAAAAGTATTAGAGATTTGCCAGAGCACTCATGTTTCTGATAGCAATTGGAGTGTTTAAAAGTATGGTGATGTATAAGCAAGGTTTAATTGGTGAGCCTCTATATAATTTGAAGAAAAGATATTGGTTCAGCATTTCATAAGCACAAACACAACTTTTACGAATAATATGTCTTCATCATTTTACTACTTTTAGTACTCAGAAGAATTCATTTAGCTTTGGAACTACGTTTAAGAACTTCAATGTTCTTTGGTTATGGACTCAGCATCTCTTTGCATAGATCTACAAATATTTGATCAACTTGAATTATTGATAAAAGGTACTTTGTTATTTAAAAGAATTGAGCTTCAAAAGACTAAATTACTAAAATACAATGAAAATTGTTGTTTCACTATTGGAAGGATACTGCTAAGAATTTAGTTCCTCTTTATTATCTTGTAGTTTGGCCATTAAACAAATGAGGTCAAGTCTGTTAATAATTTGATTAAATATAACTCAAGTAGTTGGTAATATAGTTCATTTCTGATGAAAGTAAAACCCCAATGATTGTAATTGACCTTTTAATCAAGTCATGCTTGTGATCTTATTTGTTTTTTAATATCATTTTCAATAATGACCTTTATTCTTGGTTCATGTCTAATTTACTTTCAACCTTAAAGGACTTGGTTGTGAATATAACAACAAAGTACTTAATCTGAACATCTCCAGTATTTTGAATTATTTTCATAAATATCTCTTTACATTTTCTTTGCAAATTTTTAGATAATGGTATGTTGTTTTCAATGATATAAACTTTGTGAATCTGTATATACTAATAAGATTGTGTGACTGAGATCTTTTCTGCATATCCTTACCAAAATTGGAATTGTTAGACTTTAAATAAACTTTTTTTCCCATGTATTTTCTTTTGGGAAAAAATATTCTCATGGTATGTATTCTTTCTATTGTAGTAAATGTTTTCATTAATCATTTGTAAATGATTTCAATGAATTACCGAATAAAATCTCTTTGATGTGCTGGTAATATTTTCATATATGTTTGAATTTTTTTACTTTTATCTAACTAGGTTTTTCATAAGCAGATGTTCTTAATTTTATTTTTATAATTTGTATGTATTTTTATTTGCTATGTATTACTATTTTATTGCCTTTACAAATTTTCAAAGAAGCTCTGGTACTTTCATAGTGACTCAACAATGCAGAAAATCACCCCATTGTCTATGACACCTGTTGGGGTAAATACTATTATTTTTGTTTTTATTTCTCTTTGATAGTTGCATTGAACCTAAAAATGTATATATTGACAAGGGAATAACTTCATTCTAACATATCTTTTGTCATTGTTCAATATTCAATTTAGTAAGATCTTTTGACTCATATTGTGTAATTTTACAGACTGTTAGGTCTGATATATACATTAATAAAGGTCAGGACATAAAATCAATATACAATATTTGTATCTAACATAGACATAGATATGTATTTCTTTAGGTGTATATATAAAGACATAGATATTGCTATATTAAAAATGAACTTGCTGAAAAAGTATTCAGAACAGTAATCCCATTCACAATAGCTAGCCAAAGCTTTGTACAAAGACATATTCCTATAGTCCTAACATTTTAGAGGCTAAGACAGGATAATTGCAAATTTCACCAAATCTGGGCTATATAGTGAGTTCCAGACAAGCATAGTTTATACAGTGAGACTGTCTCAAAAACCAAGCAAATGAAACTCCTAAAAAACAAAAATAATCCTGTGTGATCTTAACAACGATGCTAAAGACCTTTGTGATGACAACTAGAAAGCAAAGATGAGAGAAATTGTAGAAAACCAATAGAGGAGGGAAAGATCTCTGGTCCTTCCCAAAGCAACTCTTAGATTCACTGCAGTTGCCATTTGAATTCCAATAGTATTCTGCACAGAACTGAAGAACAAAAATAAAAACAGGTCTAAAACTCATAAGTGAACATATGAGATCTGACTAGCTAAAGCATGACTGAGGGTATCACAATGCCTCATGTCACAGAGTCATAGTACCCAGAACAGTCTGGCAATAGAACAGTAACAAGCATATAGACCAATGAAAGAAGAGACTCAGAAATAAACCATGTAGCTACACCTATATGACTCTTGACAAAGGTGTTAAAAATGCATTGTAAAGACATCAATGAAGTGGTGCTGAGAAAAATAGAAGTCTGAACTAGATGTTCATCTTTTGCCTTGCCCTTCAAACTAACTCAAACTGTACCAAACATCTTAGCGTCAGATGTAAAAATTTTGAAAGTAGTAAAGGAAGACACTGCAAGATCCATACATATACCTGGGTTTTCCGAACAGGATTCTACTTCCTCAGAAAATAGTGCTAATAATTGATGAATGCATTAAATAAAAAAGCTTCTGTATGGAAATAATCAATAGAGTGAAAATGTAGTCTATAGAATGGAAGAGAATCTGTCTGCTACTCATCTGGCAGGTGATTAATATCTAGAATACATGAAAAACAGAAGTAAGGCTGGTCTTGGTGGCCTGCGCCTGTCTTTTCAGCTGTTAAGCAGCTAGATATTGAGAAATAAGAGTATGAGGTCAACGTAGGCAAAAAAGCTAGTGATACTCTGTCTCAACAAATTAGCCTAGTATGGTGGCTTGGGCCTATCATTCCAATTACACAGACGGCTTTATTTAGTAAAGAAGATTTTGGGTGTGTGGCTTTATTTTTCAGGTGTGTATTTATATTATCATTACTGTTGATTCCTAGCAAGTTTATTTTGTTTTTTTTTACCTCAAAACTAAGATGTTTGTTCATATTCTAAAGTTTTCTCCTTTTTTTTTTTTTTTTTTTTTTTTTTTTTTGCCAGTCCTGGGCCTTGGACTTGGGGCCTGAGCACTGTCCATGGCTTCTTTTGCTCAAGGCTAGCACTCTGCCATTGGAGCCACAGTGCCACTTCTGGCTGTTTTCTATATATGTGGTGCTGGGGAATTGAACCCAGGGCCTCATGTATATGAGGCAGGCACTCTTGCCACTAGGCCATATCCCCAGCCCCTGAAGTTTTCTTACTTTAAGTTTTAAATGATTTTGAACACTCCATGAGTATATTCCTCTCTCATTTAATTCTAGTCTGAGAATCAGACATCTTTATTAACATTTTATACAATATGAAAAAGTTTAGTTGATAATAGCATTATACTAAAGTAAAAGTCAAAGAAAAATAAAAGTCAAAGCTAAAATTTAAGTCTTTTTACTTTAGATTTGAAATGCTTCCTTTTTAAGGTACATATAAAAATTGACTATGTAATTAAAGAGTAAATGAAGGATTGCATTCTATTGTACACACGGGCCTGAGGTACCAGCCAAAGTAGCATCACTGACACTATAGGTAGGCGCCTGACCTGAGGATGAGGGAGGGCATTACAAATGTTACATGCTTCAGTGCTTTATGCAAATTTTCTTGTCCAGAGTTCCAAACTAGGCCACCTTGCCACAAAACCAACATGCTTTTCCACTAATTAGCTTTCCCTTTTTATTTTCCTAGTAGAAGATCTTTAGGTCATGGTGAGATAGAATCTGGAAGTTAAATATAAAATGGTAATGTCCCAATATATTGTCCATAGAGGGTATGAGTTGGGGATTTTCTGGTTTATAGGATGTCACTTTAAACCTTTATATTGCCAATATGATTTCATTTGTAACTGAGGAGTGTTTTTTTTTTAATGTTTTTACTGTGGTAAATGTACATATAAAATTTACCATCTTAACTGGGATTTTTTTTTGCCAGTCCTGGGGCTTGAACTCAGGGCCTGATCACTGCCTTGGCTTCTTTTTGCCTAGGGCTAGCACACTACCACTTGAGCCACAGCACCACTCCCAGCTTTTTCTGTATAAGTGGTACCCAGGGCTTCATGCATGCATGCGAGGTAAGTACTGTACCACTAGGCCACATTCCCAGCCTTTAACTGTTCTTTAAGTGAATAGATATGTGGTGTTGAATGGGTCCAAAGAGTTGTACTACCACCATTGATCTCCATATATCCTCATCTTGTGAAACGGAACTTCTGTCTATTAAAAGGTGGGTCTGTCTTTCTGAGCTTGCAGCCACTTGCTACCAAGTCCCTTTGCTGCAATCTTCATCTTTTATGTTCAGGTTACATACTAGCTGCAGAGATACCCTCCATTAGATACTTGCCTAACAATGGAGCTTTAATATCTAGCTAGCAAGCATTCAGCAATAATGTAGCTTTGGCCTGCATGATAGGTTCTATGTGATCCAAAAAAATAAAGCTTTTTTGTTTGTTTGTTTGTACTATCATTTCAAACAAAAATCTAAACCTTTTGGATTTGCCTGGTAGCAATTATTTCTTTTCTTTTTTTTTAGGAGAATGCATTTTATTTATTTATTTTAATTTTTATTATCAAACTGATATACAGAGAGGTTACAGTTTCATATGTTAGGTGGAGAATGCATTTTAACTAAACATAAATTACATTGTGCAAAGATAGAATGTATTGCTGCACTGGGAATAGTTTTGTTACTAAATATACTACATGTACTTGATCCTGTGTTGAGGCACATGGCAGAAAAGACTGAAGTCTAAATGGAAAGGCTGACATAAACATCCTTCTAATTCTATGATTCCATGAAGTAGAAAACAAACTAACTCTTGCCAGGCTCCAGTGGCCCATGCCTGTCATCCTAACTACTCAGGAGGTTGTGATCTGAGGATCACAGTTTAAAACCAGCCAGAGCAAGAAAGTCTGTGAGAGTCTCATCTGCAATAAACTCAGAAAAAAACAGGAGTGTATCTGTGGCTCAAGTGGTAGAGTGCTAGCCTTGAGCACAGAGAGGCTCAGAGACAGACAGAGCCCAGGCCTGAGTTCAAGTCCCATGACAAGTGAAAGAATGGGAGAGAGAGAGAGAGAGACAGACAGACAGAGAGAGACAGAGACAGAGAGACAGAGAGAGAGTAAGAAGGAAAGAAAGAAAGAAAGAAAGAAAGAAAGAGAAAGAAAGAAAGAAAGGAGGAAGGAAGGAAGGAAGGAAGGAAGGAAGGAAGGAAGGGAAGGAGGGAAGGAAGGAAGGAAAAGAAAGAAAGAAAGAAAGAAAAGAAAGAAAGAAAGAAAGAAACAAACAAGTATAAGTCTTGAAGGTGAAGACAGATTTAGATATAAAAGCTGGATATAATACTTCAAAATTTATAATCTAGTTTAAGAACAAATGTGGAAATAAAGGAACATAGGCTTGGTATCTACTATTTATTCTGTTCAAAACTATGTGTGGGCTCAGCTAATCACCAATATCTAGGGGTCTGTTGAGAGCAGAAAAAGAGCCAGGCAAGGCAATCAGGACAGAGCCCCCTCCCCTCCCAGAAAGATTCTGAGATCCTCACAGTGGCCTCGAGTAGTGTCCCTAGATATATCATCATCGTGCCCTTGAGCTGTCAAACATACAGCTCCTGGCATGGTGTCATGGCCCATTGCTCTTGGAAGAGACCACTTATAAAATAAAGATTATGATTAAATTGTGTGGTATTTGCATCTGTGAGAATCATTGAGATATACGGGTTTACTTGTATATAATTCCCAAAGTCATCTTTATGTTATTACTAGTGGTCACAACCCAGGGCTCACATAGGTGGCAAGGAATGGGCTTTGAGGTAAAGAATTTTCTCCGTGCACAAACTTGGTAGCAATTATTTCTAACCCACAGCTCTTAACCATGGGCTTGGAAGAAAATGAAGAGCTGAGGATTGGAAGTGGCCATAGTTCGATTTAAAGTTTTTCACAAAGCACCTTAATCCTTGGTCATAAGTTATAAACAAAATATTTCTGCTTCAGCAGATGAGTCCCATAGAGCTAATATGAGAATAATTTCATCATTTTTATTTATTTTATTTTTTCAGTGTGAAACCAGTTCATTTCTTTCTCTTTTTTTAATTGTCAAGGTGATGTACAGAAGAGTTACATATGTAAGGTGGTGAGCACATTTCTTGTTAAGCTTGTTACCTTCTCCCTCATTTTCCTCCCACCTTCTTGCCTTCCCACCTCCCCTCCCATTGTATAGTTAGTTTATAAACATATTGTCTTGTAAATATTGCTGTTGCTTTGGTTCGACTTTTACCCCTTGTCTCACCAATTTGATGTTACCTTTCCTTTCCTAATTCAGACATATAAAATACCCAAGGTACCACAATCAAATACAGTGACAAGAGGGGCTAAATCATTGGGAAGATAAACAGAAGAAAAAAGAAATAGTTTCACATATTAGGGTAAAAATAACAACATGAATGATGAACCACTTGTTCCCATACTTTGGAGATCATTTGGCTTAATGTCATCTTATGTGATCATATGTATACAGCTATTGAGCTATTGTGATTATCTGCTATGACAATCAGAGACATATACTAATTGTTTTATTTCATTTGAGTTCCTTTAAATTCCTGTTAGCCACAAGCTAATATATCTTGCCTTAAAAATTCAACAGACAAAACTACTCAATGTCTGTTCTTCGCTTCTATTATACCCATATACATATACACAATGGCAACTGTGCCGCTTTGGCTCATGGCTGTAATCCTAACTAGTTAGGAGGCTGATATCTAAGGAACATGAGAAACTCCTTTTTTATTGTCAAGGTGATGTACAGAGAGGTTATAGTTACATACATAAGGCAATGAGTACATTTCTTATCAAGCATTTTGTACAATAACCTATCCAAAGTCTAGAAGGAGAGATGTGACTCAGGTGGTACAGCCCCAGCTGGGAGAGTTCAGAGTTCTGAATTCAAGCCCTTGTACTAGCACAAAAACAAGAAAAGATTAAAATCTTTTCTTTGGAAACAGAAACAGTTATCCTCTGAAAGCAAAGAGCATTCACTTTTTGTAGGGTGCTTGTCTTTTTTTTAAGACTGCAAAATTATCCAATTTGTTTTCAGCTGAACCCATAAATGTCAGACTTCCCCAGTGAAAATGATGAAGTTCTGATTAAACTGTCATATAGATTGGTCATAAAATAAGGATGCATGCTTGGTGAAACTTGGAGATAAGACTTCATTTGTATTATACTATTATAAAGTTAAGAATATGTATGAATATTGGATTACTGAACTTCAAAGTAGAATTGTTTTAATTGTTAATATGTTATTGAAGGAATCTCTTACACTCATCATTCCCTGGCAAAAGGTATCTTTATAATCCTGGAATAGTTATTTGTATGAGATTAGGTACTAAGTATGAGGCCACTGTCAGTCTTGATGCACGGTAGGCTATGACATTGCTTGAAAACAATGGAAAAATTACATGCAATCTTTTTTTACAGATGTGAGGTTGAGTGATAAAATGTGAATAGATAGACATTCTACAAAAATATTTTTAGAGGCTTGGCCATGAGCACATCAGTCTTACTCTGGAAATATTTCATTTACAGAAAAATAGTTAATTTTTACTTCACTTCAGCAAATCCTGTCTTCCTGAGAAGCACTGCCAGTCACTTACAGTTGTTCCTTTGCATCAGTTAAATAAAAGAAAATACTTGAAATGTGCTGAAGATTTGCTAACACTAATAGAATTATTTCCATTTATGTCCTTCTTTCAAAGATACCAAAAATATCCTAAGATGCTTTCAGTTAGCTAACATTATATAATTTTGTTGGATATATTGGATTTCATGTCTACAATAAGATAATTACACAGATTGGGAAAATTAGAGCCAAGCATTGTAAAGGGGTTCTTAGAGCAATTTTATCAATCCCAAAAGAAATAAGAACAAGATTGTAAAGGTATACAATCCAGCCACTGAGTACAGGGCTCAGGGTTGGTTTTTACTTCCAAAGGGAAATTTATGGGGACACTAATCTGCTGCTATATGCATAAAAAGAGAGGGAACCTACCTATCTAGGATTGTGTACCTATAAGAATAGCACAACAGGACTTGGTAGGCTTGGTTGAGGTCCTAAACAGTGCCAAAGTGGGCTACTAGATGAGCATTCCAAATCAGAAGAAACACAGAAAGTATGGCAAGACAGGCAATCTCATCACCCACTCAAAACAAACAGGAAAGAGTATTCAATTGAAATCCTAGAGGAGAGACCTCAAAATGCTCTACCAACTATGCTGATAAAAATGATAAATGAAAAGTTTGAGTCTCTCCAGACAAGCGTTTTAGAGTGCAAGGAGGCCAACCAAAGAGTAATTTGTGAACTTGATGAATCCAACCATAAAATAATAGAGGACTTCATGGCCTCCACAAACAGAATAATATACAAACTCCAACAGAAAGAAAAAGAGTCCCATGAAAAGATAGCTAAAAGAGATTAGAGACAGCACACAGAACAAAATAAATGAAGTAAGGAAGTCCATACAAGACCTAAGAGAGAATTACAGCAGAGATATAGAAACTATCAAGAAAGATCAATCAGAAGGTAGGGAGACAAGAAACCAAGTTGTAAGTTTAGGGAACAGACTGGATGAAGCTGAAGATTGAATCTCAGGAATCAAGAAGCAAGAAAGATCACTTCAAGAGCTTCAAGATATAATCAGGAAGCCCAATATAAGGCTAATAGGTATTGAAGAAAATCTAGAGAAAGAAGTTAATGGAATAGGCAACTTAATTATAACTTCCCAAACATCCAGAAGGATAGGCCCATCCAGATACAAGAAGCATTTAGAACCCCTAACAGACCAGACCAGAACAGGACTTCCCATCAACATATTGTAATCCAAACAGGATCAATAGAGGCTGAAGAAAGAATTCTTAAGGCCGCTAGGGAAAAGAGAACAATCACATATAAAGGAAAATCAATCAGAATTACCCAAGATTTCTCAGCAGAGACCATGAAAGCAAGGACAGACTGGGATGATATTTGCCACATCGTAAAGAAAATTAACTATCAACCAAGAATTCTGCATCCAGCTAAACTCTCATTCATAGCCAAAGGTCAAATAAAACTCTTCCATAGCAAGGAAAAATTGAACCAATATATCTCCACCAAACCAGCACTACAGAATATCCTCAAAGATGCCCTCCACATTGAAAACCACTAAGACCATGATCCAGACAGGGAAAACATCAGTAAATAAAACCCCAGATCAGTAGAGCAAAAAGGGAAGACACAGCCCCTACAAAGATAGATACAATGAAAGGAACAATCAATCACCTCTCAATCCTAACTCTCAATATTAATGGACTTAACTCTCCAACTAAACGACATAGATTGACAGGTTGGATCAAAAAACAAGATCCATCTTTCTGCTGCCTCCAAGAAACACACCTTGCCAGCAAAAGCAAAAATATTCTAAAGTGAAGGACTGGAGTAAATCTATCAAGCAAATGGCCCCCACAAACAGGCCAGTGTTGCAATCTTAGTATCAGATAAAGTTGATTTCAAACTAAAAACAGTAAAAAGAGACAAAGAAAGCTACTACATACTAATAAAGGGATCTCTTATACAGGAGGACATAACCATCTTAAACATCTACACACCAAATACAGGAGCTCCCAATTTCATCAAACAATCACTACTGACTCTAAAAACTCTCATAGACCCATGCACACTGATTGTCACAGACTTCAACACACCAGTCTCACCCCTGGAGAGACATCACGCCAAAAATGGAGCAAAGAAACCTCAGTACTAAACAACTGCATAGACCATCTAGACTTAACTGACATCTACAGAATATTCCATCCAGCAACATGAGAATATACATTCTTCTCAGCAGCACGTGGAACATTCTCCAAAATAGATAACATGTTACAGAACAAAGCAAATCTGCACAAATTCAGAAACATTTAAATCAGTCCTTGCATCTCTCAGACCACAATAGGATAAAACTAGAGCTTAATACTAAAGGCCACCAAAGAAAACCTCACAACTCATGGATATTCAAAAATACATTGCTGAACTACCAATGGATCATCGAGGAAAGCAGAACAGAATTTCAAATGTTTATGGAATTAAACCAAGATTAACACACAAATTATCAGCTCCTGTGGGACATAGCAAAGGCAGTACTCAAAGGATAATTTATAGTCCTGAGCACCTACATCAACAACTTAACAAAGCACCTTACCCTCCTTGAAAGAGGACAACAAGCCAATCCCCAAGCCAATAGGGAGAAGCAAATAATTA
The DNA here is from genome assembly GCF_023159225.1 of Perognathus longimembris pacificus. Taxonomy (NCBI): domain Eukaryota; kingdom Metazoa; phylum Chordata; class Mammalia; order Rodentia; family Heteromyidae; genus Perognathus; species Perognathus longimembris. The sequence goes on along the minus strand of NC_063162.1, from coordinate 99,618,964 downwards.
AAATCAAATCAGAATTAAATGACTTAGAATCCAAAAAAAAACAAAACCATAGAGAGAATCAACAAAACATAGAGTTGGTTCTTTGAAAAAATTAAAAAGACATACAGATCCCTAGCAAACCTGACCAAAAAGTGAAGACAGCACACCCAAATAAACAAGATCATAGACAAAACTGGTAACATCACCACAGAAACAACAAAGATCCAGAATATAATAAGGGAATATTTTGCAAACTTGTATGCCAACAAATTTGAGAACCTGGAAGAAATAGAAATATTGCTAACAAAAATTGATATTCCCAAACTCAACCAAGAGGATTTAAATCTACTGAACAGATCCATATCCAGCAATGAAATTGAAACTGCAAAAAGAGATCTCCCTTCCAAGAAAAGCCCCGGTCCAGATGGATTCACAGTGGAATTCTACAAGGCCTTCAAAACAGATCTCACACCAACACTCCTCAAACTCTTCAATGAAATAGAGAGTAAAAGCTCATTGGCAGGGGCTCGGAATATGGCCTAGTGGTAAGAGCGCTTGCCTCGTATACATGAAGCCCTGGGTTCAATTCCCCAGCACCACATATATACAAAAAAAAGCCAGAAGTGGCGCTGTGGCTCAAGTGGCAGAGTGCTAGCCTTGAGCAAAAAGAATCCAGGGACAGTGCTCAGGCCCTGAGTCCAAGGCCCAGGACTGGCAAAAAATAAAAATAAAAATAAGAAAATAAAGAAATGTCCTCTATCTGACTTAGGAAATGGTAACCTTTCTGTACTACACCTTAACAATAACAATAAAGTATTCTTTAAAAAAAAAAAAAAAGATCACTGGCAAACACATTCTATGATGCTAGGATACTGCTAATCCCAAAACCAGACAGGGATCCATCAAGGAAAGAGAAATACAGACCCATATCCTTGATGAACATCGATGCAAAGCTTCCAACAAAATTCTGGCCAAGCAACTTCAACAAGTCATCAAAAAAAAATCATACACTATGATCAAACTGGATTCATTCTAGGAATGCAACTTAACTTGGTTTAATATATGCAAGTCAATCAATGTAATCCACCATATTAACAGAAGCAAGGCAAAGAATAATATGGTTATATCCCTAGTTGTGGAAAAGGCATTGGACAAAATCCAGCACCCATTTATGATAAAAGACTTGGAAAAACTGGGATTCCAGGGAACATTCCTGAATATAATAAAGGCAGTCTATGACAAACCAACAACATATAGTACTAAACAGTGAAAAGCTAAAGCCATTCCCTTTAAAATCAGGAGCAAGACAAGGATATCCACTCTCTCTTCTCCTATTTAATATAGTACTAGAATTCTTAGCTATAGCAATTAGGCAAGAAGAAAACATAAAGGGGATCCAAATGGAAAAGATGAAGTTAAACTTTCTCTCTGTAGACGACATGATCCTATACCTAAAGAACCCCCATCGACTCTACTCCCAAGCTACTAGAGCTGATCCAAAACTTTGGCAAAGTTGCAGGATATAAAATCCTAAAACATCAATGGCTTTTATATTCGCCAACAACCAGAAGAGTGAGGCTAAGATCAGAAAAACAACACCTTTTGCAATAGCCTCAAAAAACATGAAATACTTAGGAATAACCTTAACCAAAGATGTGAAGGAACTCTATGATGAGAACTTTAAAAACCTGAAAAAGGAAATTAAGGCAGAACTCAAGAAATGGACAAACCTCCCATGTTCCTGGATTGGGAGGATTAACATTGTGAAAAGGCAATATTACCAAAAGCTATTTACAAATTCAATGCAATACCCATCAGTATCCCAACACTGTTCTTCAATGAAATAGAGGAAGCAATTCAGAAATTCATATGGAATAATCAAAAACCCTGAATAGCAAAAACAATCCTAAGTAGAAAGAACAGTGCAGGAGGAATATCAATACCAAACTTTAAGTTGTATTACATAGCAATAGTAATAAACACAGCTTGGTACTGGTACAAGAAGAGACCTGAGGACCAATGGAATAGAACTGAAGACCCAGAAATGAACCTGCAGATAACTACCTAATCTTTGACAAAGGAGCTAAAAATATAGGTTGCAACAAAGACAACCTCTTCAACAAATGGTTCTGGCAAAACTGGGTCAACACCTATAACAAACTAAAACTAGACCCCTGTTTATCCATCCTGCACCAAAGTCAGTTCCAAATGGATCAAAGACCTAGAAATAAAATCAGATAACCTGAAAACACAACAAGAAGCAGTAGGAGGAACTCTAGGACTCCTTGGCACTTCAACAAACTTCCCAACAAAGGCCCAGAAATGCAACATATCAATGAAAAGTTGGACAAGTGTGACTGTATGAAACTGAAGAGCTTCTGCAGGGCAAAGGACATAGCTTCCAAGATAAACAGAAAGCAAACAGATTGGGAAAAGATACTCAAAGGCCTGATAACTAAAATATATGCAGAAGTCAAAAAGTTAAATTCCTACAAAACAAATAATCAAAGAACCAACAGCCTTCTCAACAAATTGGCTAAAGACCTAAAAAGAAACTTGTCTGAAGAGGAAATGAGAATGGCCAAGAGGCACATGAAAAAGTGTTCTACATCACTGGCCATAAAAGCAATGCTAATCAAAACAACATTGAGATTCCACCTTACCCCATTAAGATTGTCCATTATCAGGAAATCCAACAGTAACAAATGCTGGGGAGGATATGGCCAAAAGGGAACCCTACTACACTCTTGGTGGGAATGCAAGCTTGTTCAACCTCGCTAGAAAGCAGTGGGATGGCCCCTAAGAGGGCTAAACATAGAGCTTCCCTATGACCCCTTAGCCTCACTTTTGGCCTTATTTATGAATCTGTAACCCCTCTGTACCATACTTTGACAATAAAGAAAAAAGTTGAATTTTAAAAAAAGCAGCAAGCATTGTACTTTTTATAACAGAGGACTAATCACACACACACACATATGCATATATATATATATATATATACATGTGTATATACACATATCTATTCAAGGCATCTATCTGGATATAAAACCACTAGCAATCATTGTCTTGTTTAAAAACACTTCTTAACCTATAGTAACTGTGGAGTGTTATCCAGATTTCAAACAAAAAGTCTGTTACTCATCATTAATATCATCTTGTTTTTGTTTTTTGGTCCAGTACTAGAGTTGAATTCAGGGCCTAGATATTTCTAGGCTAGCTTGTTCAAAATGGGACTCTGTAACTTGAGCTATACCCAAACTCCTGATTTTTGAAAATCTGGTTGTTTCAGATGATTTTTCTGCTTGGGCTGACCTCAAACCACAATCCCCCAATTGTTAGCCTTCTGAGTACCTGGGATTGTAGTTGTAACCACTGGCACCCATATTAACATGTCTCTTATATGTACTTAAAAAATTCAATAGCAGGGGAAATTGTGCCAATCACTTAGTAAACAAGCACTGTAGCATTTAAACCACACACATTCTCAAACTGTATCTCCAATTATTTTTTTAAATAAAGGATTTTTTGAGAAAAGATTCCACATTAGCTTTACCTTGGTTCACCTGAACTTGTGATCCCTTGGCTGGAGTAGGTAGGATTACATTACAGCCTATTAGCAGTAATATCAATTACACTTTCTAAGTATTACTGTGCTCCCTTATTTCCCTACAACTATCTTTCTCTCTTACAAGCTGACATCTTCATTTGGGTTTAAAAATTTTTTTTTCTTCATTGAAGCAAAAATTTTGTCCCAGGTCCCCACCTTCTATTTTCTTTCCTGCAGTCACCATGGATATTCAGCATTATTCCCATGTCACACACTCCTCTGTTGTTGGATGTTTTTTTGTTTTTTTTTTGGTTTGGTTTACTTTTCTGTTTTTAGTTACATAATGCTAGTAGGAACTTAAACCCAAGCTCAACCTTCCTGGTAAAACCAGTGAGCACAGAGGATGACATCTGCATGCAGCTTCTTGTCTTTATCTTGTGCTTATCCTTGTTTTCTGTTCCAGTCTTCCCACAATCTATTATTCCTATGTAATTTTGTTTTTACCCCTTGGACATTCTTTCTGCTTGCAGCATTATTTTCTCCCTTTTCAATTCTTAACAACTGAGAGAGGAGTTGGAGACTTTTTTCTTCACATTTCAGGCCAAATAGTACACAGTTTCCTGACCTCTCTGACAAATGTATCCTCTTGTAATTTTACTCTTTATGATGATAATAATAAATTTCACATTTGCATGATTACTTGGTTAATGTCTATGTCTGTCATTAGACTGTAGTTTCATATGAGGTGATTTGTATTCATATGGTCTTCTTTGGCAGAGTGTCTGCTGCCTAACTGGGTATTGATTACATGAATGAAAGAGTGAGGATGTGAAAATTCTCTTTACAAGATTGCAAGCTAAGAAAGTGACTCTGAAGATAGAGACCTTGAGAAGTAGATCAACCAAAGGGGAATTTGAAGTTGAGTCTTATCCCTCAGGAGGCAGATTTTACTGAAAATAGTTGCAATTCTGGTCTAACAAATCATAATAATATTGAATAAATTTCATGTATTGTATACTTAATGTATCTCAGGAAGTGGACTGTGTGTTTTCTATAGTATTTTAAAGAGATGTCACTGTTCCCAATTTCTGTCACATCTTTGTCTCCAGAAGGCAAAGATAACTGCAGGAACAAGAAAAGAAATCTTTGTTGCAGAAGAAAAGATCACTTTGAATAAGTATGTGAGGGTAATATTTTTGAGATGTAGACAGATGGAAACTTCTTGATATTTTCAATGATTCCATATGGCAGAAGGATTCAATTTTTTTTTGTTCAGTCTATGTTAGCTCTTTTTCTACTCTTGAGGTTAGAATTTCTACTCTATATCTGAGATGAAAGAGAGGAGAATAAAAGGAACCATTACAAACAGCCAAACACTTGTGTACTGTACAGTTCTTGAGAGAGAGAGATAGATGGGAGAACCCCTTTAACCAGAGTAACAGAAGAGGACTCATGCCACTGTTGTCCCACAGGACCCACAATGCAGCTGGCCTCAGAGTTCCCTTTCCTTGTCCTGTATTCTGGGCCAGCTCTCTAGGCATGCAGTGCTCTGGGGCATACTTGACCCAGACACTGCACCTTCCAGACCTGCTACTTGAGGTGTTCTTTGAAAATTTCAGCTATTTACTTGACTACTTTCATTGTGTAAAAGACCACATTTGCACTAAAATTTCTTCTTGAGCTTGAGTATGGTATTTTAGCCATTTGATGATCTTGTTCAAATCGATATTCTAGCTCTCAATTTCCAAACTTCAGGTTCTATAAACTTTACAATGTACCATTTAAGTGAGCTTCTTATTCATTGTGGTGAATGAATAAGGTAGGAAAATTGTCTGTGACTGGGGTCCTTTCCATTAGGAGATTCTAAAAATCTTTGCAGAAAACTGTCCCATCAGAGGTCTGGGGGCTTGGATCAAGTGGTACAATGCCTGCCAGAGTTCAAACACCAATAGGTCAAAGAAAGTGCAGTCCTATCAGTAGACTGCATATTCATTATATGTTCATTGTCTTTAAAGTTTTCCTAAGCCAGAAGAAACAAACCCTCAAGCAACAGGAGAGAAAATTGCAAAAATTGTAATTGCTTGAGATGCAGCTCTCTCTCTCTTCTTGCAGAAACTCCTTTCAGGCATTCATTTTTGTTACCACTTGCTGTGGGGCAAAGGGACTTGAGGCTAGTGCCTGCTTCAAGGTCGACTGTGAATCAGGGTCAGATCTTCAGATTTCTGCCCTAGTTTCTCTTCACCTAAGAAAGTTACACTAATCCAAAATAGTCATAAAGACAGCCCACATTTGCATTAAAAACAGAAATAAACAACTCCCCCAGGACACATCAGGTGTTGAGATTCTTAGCATAGTAAACTTATTTCATAATGGACAATGGACTGAAGATGGTATTAATATTATCTATATGCTAAAGACACATATCAGGAAAAAATATTTAAGTTTCATATTACCTACTTGTAACATTCAGAATACTAAGTCACTAAGTAGAAATGTAGATATCATAAGTAGTTCATTTTTATTTCTTAGTAATTAGAAAAAATAGAAAAATAATGAAGTAAAAAAAATTAGCCTCCATCTGATTATGCAGTGCAAGTACAGCTAAAAAATGTGTGTTGTAGATGACCCTTCCATTAAATGTTTGACTGTCTATGCACTTACCTATACAATTCTTGTTGGGTGCTATTTCAGTATGCAAACAAGAACAGGATAATAGATTATAAATCTAATTTGTGGCTATATAATTTGTAATTCTCCTTTGTTTTATTTATGGTTCAGCTGCTGTTGGGAGATAAATCACAGAGAACTAAAGAGAATTATTAGCATTACATTTTCTCAACCACTTCCCACTGCAATTTTTGTATTTTTAACACTCAACATATTAAGGTTATGCTATATGAATCTTACAAGGTATAGTATTAAATGAGTCACAGCAAAATTCAGCTTATAAAAACTAAATAGACAGTATAAGGCAAAGAGAAAAGGAGTGGAGAGAGAAGTGCAGAGAACAGTAAGTATATGCTCACCCTTGGCATTAGCCAGTGGGATTGTACAGTGGGATGACAGCTTGGCAATTTTGAGGGACTAATGCTTTCCAGGATCACAGGAATGACTTGTGTAGATATGAGGCAGATGTGAAACTACATTTCTCACAAGGCAAAACATATTCTGAACAAAACTCTATAGAACAAGAAAGCCGAGTTTCTTAAAAAGAACTAGATTTGCTCTAGCCTCTGGGAAAGACAGATCCTTATTGACTATGTAAGAGCAAGCACTTTCTGTAGTCTTTTGAATTTTATGGATATTCTCTCAGGTTGCAAAGAAAATAAAAATTGTATGTGTGTGTATATACACAATAGGAGTAAAAATGTAACTTCTTTAGAAATGCTTCATACCTTTTGTTTGTAGATAATAAATTTACCAAGCAAATGTATTTTTGGGAAAAGGAATTGATTTGAAAATATTAATGTGAATGCATATATATTACAGTAATTGTATTTTCTTTTTTTTAACCAGCCCTGGGGACTGAACTCCAGGCCTGAGCACTATCCCTGGCTTCTTTTTGCTCAGAGCTAGAACTCTACCACTTGAGCCACAGTGCCACTTCTGGCTTTTTCTATATATGTGGTGCGAGGAATTGAATCCAGGGCTTCATGTATACTTGGCAAGCACTCTACGACTAGGCCATATTCCCAGCCCCAGTGATTGTATTTTTGCCCACATAGACTAACATACAGGTTCAAAGACATTTTTCAAGATCTGTCACTAAAGGTAGAATATGTTATGATATGGAAATAAAATTTATTTTGTTACTATTTAATAAAAAACATTACTACTGTCTCCATGGACTTTTAAGGAATAAAAATTTATTACAATAAGAAAAATTCTTTGACCAGATTCATTAAGTAAGCCAAGAAGTCCTTTATAGTTAATATTTTACAACAGTATGGTGAATTCTAGAAAAATGCCAATTATTGTTCAACATATTTTGACCTTGGACATATCTTGTGGTGGAATGATTCTCTCACCTGTGATGACCTCAGCCTTGGCACAGATCTTCTGAGACCTTTTGGAAAACCGAAGGCCCATAGAGGAACGCCTCTGCTAAGGTTTTTCTGTGTTTGATGGCCGAACAAAACCATTTGGTCATGAGACATTCCTCCCCTGATAAGAGAATTCCCTGGAAGATTTATTTACACAGCTGCATGGGGGGTGGGTTTTACAGTGTGTAGGGAGTTTTACTGTTAAGATAGCACAGCGCAAACAGTAGTTAGGGGATAAATGTAGGCTTACCTTGACCAGTTTAATCCTATGATGTATTGATAAATGTAGCCATGCTTTGATAAGTCTTATCTTATGATGTATATCTTCCTGTTTGAACCTTATTCTTGAAGTTGTAAACTGAAATTTTAGGACCCTATTTCTGAAACAGTATATAAGTGCTGGACCTTCTAAAATAAAACATGCATTGGTTCATTTGCCTCTGCATCCCCCATGTCCTGATTTTCGTAGCTTCAGTTCCCGGGTCCAGGCCCCCTCCAGTGCCACCCTTCCCCTCTGACAATATCTAAACTCTTCAGAGGGTTAATATATGTTATTTTCTCAAATAATAAAATGCTATGTACATTTCACCAAGGCTTATTGGATTTAGCCAACATTTACATTCCTTAACTGTTTTATTCTGGTTAAAAGAGGATATGTGCTGTCAACAAGCAAAAAACGCCAAAAACATAATGTCCTTGAAGAAGTGCAAATCTCAAGTTGAACATAGTGTCATGTGCCTCCAAATCTAGTACTTAGGAATCAGGCAAGAGGATGATGAGTTCAAGAGCAGCCTGGGTTACATAGTGATACCTTGCCTCCAGTATTAAAAAATATTCAGATTGTGAGACAGGAAACTTGGGACAAGGGATTTTGTTTCTATTCTTAATGATTTTGTCATTTTTGAGTACATTTAAAGTCTGTTCCCATTGGTGTTTAGCATTATTAAGTAAACAAAACAATACAGTTCTGCTGTAGGCATGGTAGCCTGTAATCCCAGGGCTTAGAAGATGAGAGCTTATCTAAAACACAGGAGACCTTATATAAGAAACTAGATTAAAATATTAAAGGAATGAGGATGTAGCTCAAGTAGCAGGACACTTGTCTACCTAGTATACATTTGTTAGTTGAATGCTCAGGACTACAGGGGAAAGAAGTAAAGGTAAAGTTCTTTCACAATGGATACAGAGACCATTTTTGTGATTCCTCCTCCACGTAAGACAAAATATCTTCTAGTGAAATATCCTCAGTTATCAAAAAATGAGAGATACTTGCATGTGCATATGATTAATCAATATGAGATTCAATCCGTAACCCCTAATTAATTCTGTAATAATTATTACAGTGACAGTGCAGCATCACTAATGAAATTGATGAAAGAATGAATTTTTGCATCAGTCAAATCTTCATTAATATTCTAATTTTCTACATATGCAGCATGAACTGGCAAGCTCCTTAAATTTGAGGCCTCCTCAGCATGGCCTAGTGTCGGGGTTTTTAGCCCCCTGCACTCCCTTGACCCGTGGGAGAGACGGGAAGGCACGCCCTGACCAGATGAGGAAAGAAAGGAAAGGGTCTGCAGGCCGCCCATACCCAGCCTTCCCTCACCGGAGGACAATCAGACGGCCTGGGAGTCAAGTCAGCACAAAGTCTCATTTATTGGGGAAGTACGTGCAACTAATATAAGGCACAGGAGCCAATCAGGTCTAAGATGGGCAGGAAGGTGAGGTATGAGCTATCCATCAAGGGTGGAAGAGCCGGGGTGTCAGAGCCCAGAACCACTTCTGGGTTATAACCAAAGACACTTGTAGCAGCTGTGTGTTGTTGTTAGGCGCCGCCCGGCCCCAAGACTGAGAAGCAGGCAGGGCCAGATTGTTGACTTCCAGGTGTGCCCCACATCTCCCCCTTTTTGTTTTACTGGGACGGGGGAGAGATCGACACTCAAGAGGGAGTCCTGTTATTGCGCAGGGCAGCTGTCCTAGATGGAGCTCCTCAGCACCCAGCAGCAGGTCGCATCCTTGGCATTCTCAGGGCTGCCATTTCCTCACCACGCACTCCTGCCGGAGCCACACAGCCGGTTGACAAGCAGCTGCGCATAGTCCCGCACCAGCACCCGTAGTGCCGTTTTGTGCCTTGCGCTCCCTCGCAGGCACACCGGTCCCCAGTGGCACCGCCACTTGCTGCTCACCTGCTGCCAGTGCGTGGGAGGCCACATCCCACACCAGGCTGCTCTTGTTGCAGGGGTGGATGCCCTTGATGCGCGCAAACTCCCTTGTGCTTGCTCCCAGGCCCGGCTGGCCCCCTTTCCTCTTGCCCTTCTGGCTACTGCTTCTCCACTTGGTGGCCTCCTCCTAGTCCTCCTCCTGCATCTGCTTGTTCCTCCAGCCAGCTCCGGTGGGCTCTGCACCACTCCTCCAGGCAGCTGGGTTCAGCTTTCCACTCTGCTCCTCCAGTCCGTCTGGTTCCACACCACTCCGCTTCACACCTCTGCTCTCTCCTCCTCCTGCTCTTCTCTCCCTCCTTAAACAGTCTTCTTTGTTCATTTTCCTGTCGTCTAAAGCTTAGTGTGAGATTGCCCCATCTTTTTGGGGATACCCTTACCTCAGGTCATCTAAAGCTTAAACCTACGCTTCCTCGTGCCCCACATTGGGTACAACTGTCGGGGTTTTTAGCCCCCCTGCGCTCCCGTGACCCATGGGAGAGACGGGGAAGGCATGCCCTGACCGGACCAGCCAAGAAAGGAAAGGGTCAACAGACCACCCGCACCCAGCCCTACCTCACCGGAGGACAATCAGATGGCCTGGGAGACAAGTCAGCGCAAAGTCTCACTTATTGGGGAAGTACTTGCCAATAATATAAGGCACAGGAGCCAATCAGGTCTAAGATCGGCAGGAAGGGGAGGCATGAGCTGTCCATCAAGGGCGGAAGAGCTGGGGCGTCATATCCCATAGAACCGCCTCTGGGTTATAACCAAAGACACTTGTAGCAGCTGTGTGTTATTGTTAGGCGCCACCATCTTAGCCAAACGTGGCCCCAAGACTGAGAAACAGGCGGGACCAGCTAGTTGACTTCCAGGTGTGCCCCACAGCCTAGGATTAGTAAATCTATGCACTTGTATTGTGGTAAGGACTAAAGAAACAGAGTGACATATGTAATGAATATCACTCCTTGCAAGCTCTTCAAAGATACATCTTTTTTTCTATATACATATATTTATTGCAAATACTTAAAATTCTTATGTAAAATGATTTTATTCTATATTTGTGAAAAAATATGACTTACTAAATGGTGTTGACACCAACTTCTCTGTACACACCCTCAATTCCAATGTTAACAATTTCTTAAAAAAAGGCAAAAGACACAAAAGTTTAGCATTTACCAAACCAGTCTGTACAAACCTTATCACCAGAGGGGAAAATATAGCTTTTGGTAAATAAGTCAATTTTCTTTTAAAATAAAAAATAACCCACCCCCCAACAATCCCCCTTTATTGCATTTTTTTGAAATAATGAAGTGTCTTTGGAGTAATTTCCTTTGAAATAATTTGTGCCTTAACAGTGAAGCCCTACATCAGACATACCATCTATGAGATATTCAGTCTTCCACTGTTGCTTTTTACATAGATATTAAAATATATATTACTTAAAATATATTACTGGAAACCTATTTTCAAAATTGATCTTTAATAGTTGTATCAAATGTAAAGCATTAAAAAAAAGATACATCTTGTCCCTGAAACTCCCTGATGATTCACATTGATAATTCTTCAAGTAAACCTCAAGTAAACCTCAGATTCTCACTATTTCTTTTGTCCCCTTTGGAATGTAGTGAACACTTCATAGTTCATAGTTACACCTTTGTTGAAAAAAAGAGATTGGAACACTTCTTTAGGGTGGAGACATACTCAGTAGTAGAGTACAGGCTAAGTATGTGCATGACCTTGGGTTCAGTACACACACACACCTCCATGTTTTGTGGCCTCTGTACCTACAGTTTGCATTTGCTTATCTATCACCAGTTGGCTGTGCAGAGTGGGTAGCCTATATCTTAGGGTAGGACTATATCAGGAACACAAACACATACACTTTTCTGTCTGTGATGTTCAATGACTATGTTTCCTTTCCTTCTTCTCATTGTATCTCCTTAATATATCCCCATTATTTCCAATACTGGAATATGTCTATTCATTGCAACAAGAAAAGTGATAACATGGCTCTTCGTTTCTTTTTACCAATAATGTATCTTGATGAACACGTTCTTAAAAAAAATACTGTTATATATGATCACTTTATTTCCAAAGAATAGAGTTGCATTACTGACAGTAATTCCACAAGCACAAGAAGTAGAATATGGAGCACAATTGTACACTCATCCAATTCCCTAGTAAAATTCCTGTTTGAGTTCCTGATACTCATCCTACTGGTAGCAGAAGAGATGATAATTGGTGAGAAAGTGATGGATTATTTGAGTCGTGAAGTGTAATGGTTGAAAAATTAAATACAGTGCCACTAAGTAGAAAGTTGAGGCATAATAACTTTCAAGGGAGATAAAAATGTTCAAATAGCCACTTTGGTAGATTACTTAATTCATGTTTATAAATTATGTTGAAGATGAAAGGCATTATTTAAGTGCTAGAGTATCATTTACTATGCCTCAAAGAATTTAATTTATGTGGAAAATGACAATCACTATACTCTAATTAAATAGTAAGAGAAGGTAATGGTCTAATGCTTTGATGACAGGCATGGTCCTTGATAACTGAAAGTATGTTCTAAGTTAATTGGTCTTAAGCAACCACTTGATTTTTTCCTGATCAGACTGAATATAATTTTCCTTTAAAATTAATTTTATTGTCAAGGTGATATACAGAGGGATTACAGTTACATAAGTAATGTAATGAGTATATTTCTTGTCATACTTGTATCCTTCCCTCATTTTTCTTCTACCTTCCCCTTCCCTAACGGCCTCCCCCCAGTTGTACAGTTAATTTCCAACATATTGTCTTGTGAGTATTGCTGCTGTTGCATTGGTTCACCCTTTATCCTTTGTCTCACCATTTTGCTGTGCCTGTTTCTTTCCCTAAGTCAGACAAATGTATACACAATACTCCGGGTACAAAAATCAAATACAGTGGCAACAGTGGATAAACCATAGGAAAGAAAAATAAAAGAAATAATTTCACATAGTACATTTAAAATAACAAGGAAAAATCTCTTGTTTCCATATTGTGGAGTTCATTCACTTATAATAATCTTATATGATTATATGCACATAGTTATTGAGCTGTTGTGATACTCTGCTAGGACTGTCCTAGACATTTACTAATTATTACCTTACCAAATATGGAAACCATGGAATCTACGTTTCTTTCAGTCTGGCTTACTTCACTTAGTATGATATTTTTTCAAGTCTTTCCATTTCCTTATGAATGGGGGAATGCCATTCTTTCTTATGGAAGCATGATTTCTGCCCAGTGCTCTGAATGTTAAAGTGAACATAAATTTCTTCACAACGGGAATTTAAAATTTTAAGATCAGAATGTTTGAATTTTGTCTTCCATCCTAAGTTTCAGTTAATTAATATATTTTGCAATTGTTTTCATTTAACTCTGGAGTTAAAGAAGTGAAGTCAGTCCTTGTTCCTTTAGCTCTTCCGGCCAAAAATAGGAATGCATAAAACACAAATATTTGCTATTTTATCTGTACCATGCAATGACTGTAATCATTTATCTGCTTTTTCAGACATAAACATATACATATCTGTACATATGTGCCTATATATATATAAACATTGTTTTCAAATAGGTAAGTGTCATATAACACCATTTTGTTAATAGGCATCAAAACTTGAGCAATTAATTTTGTATATTCATTTTCATATTGTACCAGTAAAGTGTTGTAAATTGCTAACTTACTAATCATCTATAATTGTAACCACATTTAAGGATCAACTTACCAGAGTTAAATAGACCTGCATTTAAGACAAAATCTTGATATTTTTATATGATCAGCTTATGATTATTGCTTCTCAGCTTCAGTAGTAGTCAGGCAAAATTCATTCATTCATTCACTCAACAACTTATTATTCAGTCTCTCCTGTGAGTACTGAATATTCTGCTGAATTTATAAGAGGAAAATAAATTGATGAGTCATCTTCACTCTAAATATTTCCAGGGAATGGGCTGCACAAACAGGTTAACTAAACCAATGTATTATGTTCTGAAAATAGTGTGTGTACCAAATTTTAATGGGAGAATAGATGAAATGTACTTAACCAAGCCTAAGAAAGAATAGAGAATGCTTCCTGGGGTGTAATTTACTGAACTTAATATGAAGGGATAAGCAGCTATTAGCCAACTGAAGTGAAAAGGGTTTATAGTGCTTAGATTCCAGTGAGTCAGATCAGGTTTGTCAATTGAAGGGAAGAGAGAGCCCTGAGTTTTGGTTCACAGTGGTGGTGAGCTTAGGAAAGGCCAGAGGGCAGGTCAAAATGGAGAGAGCAAACAGAACTCCAGTATACAAATGTAATCAAATAAGTTAGTAAGGGCCAAGGAATTTTTCCCTTTCAAGAACTACTAGTGCTCCTCTGTACTAGAGAACTTAATTTCCTGCAAATATTGAAATGTGGTTTTTCTCATGATTGGAAGAGATTACAAGACTGTTACTAGGATACAAACATCCTAGATAGGGTTCTCCATGCAAGGTTAACTTGCATGTTTCTCTAGAGTAAAGGGCCTTACCTGGGCTATGTTGTGCTATGAGGCAATGTCGGTAGTGTGTCAACCTAACAACCTTACCACTTGACTGTTTCCTGTGCAATTATGAAACACATACGGAATATGCACTGGGAGATTCATTGGCTGATGACAAACTTCAGTGGTAGCATAAGTAATGATGTGTCTGTCTGAAATAACTATCATTATATCTTACAGAAAACAACCTTCTTAGGACCCAGAAGCAGGTTTACAATATGCTTGGGGCTCACCCCTAGAAGTCAGAAAACTGTAGTTAACTTTTAAAATAATTTAATGGTAAAAGTCCTTAGGGTAAGTGGAAAATTCCAATAGTAATTAGCAACCTAATTATCTAGGAAGCCCATACATTAAGTTCAATATCAAGTGGCCAGAAGAACCTAAAAGGAAATGGAACTTTACTGTAAGCAGTTTCTCTCATTCTTCAGGCTGTTTTTTCCTTATAATTGGGGGAACCATTGCCTTATGTGTCAGTTAATCTCAGTTACTTATGGAGTTATGCTTCCCTTCCTCCCTTCCTTCTTTAATTCCTTCCTCCCTCTCTCCTTCCCTCCACCCTCTCTCCTTCCCTTCCTTCCTCCTCCTCCCTCCCTTCCTGCCTTCCTCCCTTCCTTCCTTTATCTCTTTCTCCATATCATCTATATTTATCTGTCTAATTATTTATATATCATAAATAGCAAGGCTGGTCTGAAACTCAGAAAACAGCTTTGTTTATTTTAAGTTTATTCAATGTAAAATAGCCTATAGGGCATACATTGATCTCCACAATAGAAAATAGAGGGGAAAAAACCATGTAGAAATTCATTTCTGTGATAATGTGACTGACTAAAATACCGAAGTGTACATGTGTGGAAGGGTATGTTTTTGTTTTATATTTTTCTTCAGTGTTGGAAGAAACCCATTCTGCTGTAGTTCTTCATTGTCTCAGATTTCTCAAAAGCAAAGCATAGGCTTTTGGCAATAAAACAAACCAATAGGTTTTGTTTGAATAACCACAGATCTCAGATGCCCTGCGACAATATGAGCCTAATAGGTGCTGTCAATATTCTGCCCATAGCTGCTCAGCTCTCTTTTGATGGGCTTGTACACAGTAGCTCCCATTGTGAATTCTCGCCCTAGAATCAGCACTTAAATCTCAATGTGGGAGGACTACCCACAAGTGCTTCCCATCCACTTTTGCTGAATATGCACAGAGCTAACTGTGCCTGAGAATTCATATTCCTCTGGAGCTGCACGTGAGTGATGACACGTGTGGAGAAGTTGGAACACTCTGGCTATTTGCTCTCCGTTTCCTTTTAGGTGTGATCTACTCTCTCCCCAGAGACCTTTGTAGGAGAGTCTCCAAATTTAGCAAATCAAAGTGCAAGATCCTCAGGCAGGAAATTCTTTTCATGATAATACAGTATGTCCCATGCAATGTTTGGAATATGTTCCTATTATGCAATTTATTTTACCTGATAATCAAATGTAACTGGATATTAGTGACAGGTGGCTCATGCCTGTATTCCTAGCTACTCAGGAGGTTAAGATCTGAGGATCACAATTTGTAGCCAGCCCAGGGAGGAAAATTTGTGGGACCCTTATCTCCAATCAACTACTCAGAAAAAGCTGGAAGTGCTACTGTGGCTCACATGGTAGAGCACTAGACTTGAGCACAGAGAGGCCCAGGGACAGAGCCCAGGCCCTGAGTTGAAGCCCCAAGACCAGCAAAATTAAAAAAAAAATTAACTAGTTATCTTCTTCTCTTTATCTTGAAATCATACTTTTATGAGATTTCACTAGATATTTATGTGGCTTCTTTCTCTTTTGTTTTAATTTTCCATACCTCTACCAGGTTTTCTTGGGAGTACATGTTAAGAAATCACTCTGATACAAATGTTTGTTCTTGAGGAAACTAACCTGAGCTAGCCAACATTGCCTTTTCATAATTCTTAACAAGTTTATGCCCCAAATTTCCTGGTTGGAACGAGAAATTATATAGTGTTTCAGTGTCTAGAAATGCATAACTTATTGAGGACATTTTGTTACATTCATACAAAAGGTATGGAGGATAACAAACTAGTATGGAGTGTGGAACTGGGAACTCAAGGAGAGGATTTGTGATAGGCAGGCCTGTTATAAGGTCTGTGGCTTCCATGACAAGTGGTGACATGAGTTTTTGTGATACCTGAAGATATTGGAGTATATTGGCTGGTTACTGGTCCTGAAACACCTTGATACCAGACTTGAAGGTTGTATCCATCTCAAAGTACACACACACACGTATTTCACAGAAATAGAAGCAGGAGAGTCAGACTAGAGACAATGTAGGTTTTGATGATGTTCCTATTATAGTACTGAAGCCTGAAGTTATGAGAGAGCCCCAGGCCGGTTAACCCCACCAGCTAAGCACATCACTAGGGCACAGAGTTCAGTCTTAACAATAAGCAAGATTACATTTCTCAGGCTGCAATGTAGTTCAATGATAGCGTGCTTGTCTAGCATGCTTAATTCCTCAGGTTCAATTCCTAGCAACACACACACACACAAGTTTCTCAAACCTAAGAAATAGAAATAAGCCATATTTAATTTGATTAAAATAAAGTAATAGGACATAATTTTTTGCATATTTGAGTTCGTAGCTTACACCTTTTTTAATTAATTAAATTTTATTATCTTTAAGTAGGTGTACAAAAGTTTCCATTCCAAATGTCAATTGATAAGTACAATACATCTTGATCAGTGCTATCCCTTCCTTCATTCTCCTCCCTCATTTATTCCAACTTTATTCAATCCATAATACAACTAGCACTTTTCTCTTTCAGTTTTAATTATAACTTAAAATGATCATCAAAGAAGTTTTCTATTTATTTGAATGTGGCAAGGTGAATCTAACTTCTACATATAATATTTTAATAGTATATGGGATCATTTAGAGGTTAACTTCCAATGATATATGAAAGCAGATGAAATATTGTACTTCTAAAGCAGAAATGGAAATATATCATATGACTAGACTTGTAGGATTTCAAATTAGATATAATTAAATTATAGTCATCATACTATCATGCATTCATAAATCAAAAATATCACACATGAGGCTGAAGTCAAAATTAGAGTCACCTTTATTTAATGGCAATATAAATTAAATCATATGAATGTGATGATATTAAATATACAAGACCAAAGGAGTATATTTCCTATTGCTTTAAAAAAACGAGCAGTGTTAATCAATTTCCTTGGCTGAATTAGCATTATATGACCCTCACTTTTAAGTGCACTTAATTTTCTATCGTCAGTACTTCCTAAATGAAGGAATAAAATTTATAAATTAGAAGACTTAACGAATAGCCTTTATTCTAAGGTCAGACATAAGACACTCAAAGCTAATGGAAAACATCATTCTAAGCCAGAGCAAATGAGCCTAACCAACATAACGAAGTGCTGATATCAGTCTGGAAACCATCTTGAATGTCAGGGGACATGCTCTTCATTTGCAGTGTTTGATTGTTCATATAAATATTTAATGAAAATATTATTAGACTATTCAGCTGAGTGAAATAAACTGATGGCACAAGTAGCTAAAGAAGCTTACTTAATATTCACTAAATGAAGTGGCATAATAATTTATTTTGCATATTATATAAGTCTTTGGAGAGGTTTTGTACTTTGAAACTTTCTAGCCCTGTTTAAAAGGTGTCATTATTGCTATGACTATGAGTTTTTAATGTGTTTTTATGGCTCATGAAAATACAGCACACATTTTTATAGGGAGATAGAAGGCCATCATCTACATTAGGCATGATAGTAATAAGGTACCTCTGATTCAGAAGGTTTCTTACATCAAATACAGCCTCCTCGAATCTTACAATAAATGTTAAGTTTATACTACATAAAATTACTTAATGCATTTCTCAAGAAGAGCTTAAATGATTACACAGATTAAGTGAAAAGAATTTTTACTATCATGTGAGTTATGAATATTCTGAAACATTGAGGGCTATCTATTCTTCACCATATATATTTTAGACACTATTTTAACATTTTATCCAGAAGAAAATTTGGAAACAAGTTTTAGAGAACTGTAACAACTTTATATGCTTATATATACAATTTATAAGGGTTTCTGAAAACTACATTTGTTTTTTGTGTTTTTGTTTTTGTTTTTGTTTTGCTTGTTCTGGGTACTTTTGAACTTAGAGCTTGGGCTCTGTCCCTGAGCCTCTTTGTGCTCAAGGCTAGCGCTGTCCACTTCCAGTGATTTTTGAGTAGTTTATTGGAGACAAGAGTATCATGGACTTTTTTGCCCTGGCTGGGTTCAGACTGCAATCCTCGAAGCTCAGCCTCCTGAGTTGTTAGGATTACAAATGCAAGCCAACAGTGTTGCTGTTGTTGTTTTTTTAAAAAAAGTATTTAAAGATCATATACATGTACAAAAGATAATAAATTACATAGGAAAAGAAAACTTGTGCTCTGAAAGTATCTTCTTTTACAAAGTCAGAAGCAGAAACCTGTTACCAACTTTCATAAAAACTTAATAGGAAAGAGAGTTAAAAATAGCAGTCCAGAGTAGAGAATGTAAATATCATTATTTCACACTTTTGTGGTATTTTCTCTTCAGTTCACCCTAAATTATAAAAGTAGCAAATCTGTCTCATTATTTCTAAAGAGTGTGTCATAACAAGCATTTACTCTTACTGAGCTTGTTTCCTTTATCAGTATTTGTTAGGGAACTAAGATGTTAAATTTAGAGCCACCATAAGTAGACTAAGTTATGTGTAAATAGAAACACAGAAAGAAATGGGGCCCAATAAAACACTGTGTATAAACCTGACCACAAAAAGTGAAATAGTAATCTCCAGATTCTTTTTAAATTTTGAAATAAATGCTTTAAACTTTTTAATCAGTAAAAATAGAGTCCTTAGTTGGTTTTACCAAATAGTTAAGAAATAACAGTTTCCTAAAAAAGGCAAAAATTGATCTTTTTTGTATCTTTTTGAGGCAAGGATACTCTGAACCTAAATCTTACAGTGATGTTAAAAACAAAGGCAAACTGGAGAGTAAATTAACTTTAAATGAAAACGAAAAATGCTCAGTAAATTAAATACATGTTCATTTTAGTGATAGGTAAAAAAGATGGTATAGTCAAATTGACTTTATTCTAAGAATTAGTGTTGGTTTAACTTTCAGTTATCAACCAATTAAATTACTATTGTTAACCAAAGGCTAATATCATATACTCTGTTAAATTGGTACCATAAAGGCACTCAATGCAATTAACTTTCTATTCATTATGTTTACAATTAAACTTTTGACAACTTATGAATAAAATAAGCTTTTGTTATCTGATGAACAATGACAGGGAACCTTATGCATAACATTAAACTACTGAATACTTTCTCTTAAGGGCTTATAAATAAAAAATATCCTTCAGCAACGTTTCTCTTAGAGCACAAGTGAATTCATAGTAAGTGCATTATTGCAAGGTAAAATGGTACAATATCATTCTGTCTGATGGATAAATAGAATTCCATTGTGTATATATGCCTCATTTTCTTGATCCATTTGCACATAGAAGGGTATCTAAGTTGATTCCATATCTTGAGTATGGTAGCCCTACATTCTGTTTTTGAGTAATCTCCATACAGCTTTCCAAAGTCGTTGAAAAGCTAACATTCCCACTAACAGTGTAACATAATTCCCTTTTGGCCACATCCATGCCTGCATTTGTTATTGCTAATTTTCTGGATATAACTGGAGTGCTGTGGAATCTAAGTATTGTTTTGATTTGCATTTCCTTTATGGCTAGAGATGTTGAACATTTCTTTATGTGTCTATTGGCTATTTTTACTTCTTCTAGAGAAGTCGCTCTTTAAGTATTAGCCCAATCATTAATTGGGTTGTTGTTTCTTTAAGGGTTTACTTTTGGGATTTTGGTTTTTTTGAGCTCTAAGTATATTTTGGATATTAACCATTGTCTGATTCATAGCTTGTGAAAGTCTCCCATTCTATAGGAAAAATTATATTACACTAAGTTAAGTCAGACCCAGAGAAACATAGGTTGCATGGTTTTCCTCATTTGTAGTAGCTAGAATGTGCCTATAAATCTACAAATAAGCACACTGGTAGGTAAGTAAGAGGATACAAATGAATTAACTTAAGTGTAATAGACTACTCAGAGCACAAATGTAATTCTTTAAAAAGACTTAACAAAGTAAGTCCTGGAAAATGGGTACTTGCAAGAAAGGAGGGTGAGGCGAAGGCAAAAGGGATAGAAGATGAAAGGGAAGCATGTAGAATTCAGGTAAGAAGGGGTAGGCCAAAGGGGGGTGAAGATGTTGAAGGGGTGACACAGGTCAAGTTGTATTGTACAAATAGACTGCTTTGCTTAATGGCAAAAAATCATCAACACATAACCTAAAATTTGGATTAAATAAGGCAAAAGGTGGGTTGGGAGGGTGTGTGAGAATGTTGAAAGGGTGACAGTGATCAAGATGCACTGTATTCATAAACTGCTCTGATGAATGGAAACTCCTTTGTACAACTACTTAAACATAATTAAAATATTCAAAAACTAAGATAAGAGAGGAGAAAAAGGAATGGGAATATGAATATTATTTGTTAGCACAGTATAGTGAATCTTTAACTTTAACAAAGCTATTTGATGAAATGTCCAAAAGGCTCCTCAGGAGCCTTGCTCCTCAGGAGGCTGTTATCTGAGGATTGCAGTTCAAGGCTAAACTGAGTAGGAAATTCTGGGAGAATCTTGTCTCCAATTAGCCACCTAAATGCTGGGAGTCAAGTTGTGGCTCAAGTTGATAGAGTACCAACCTTGAGAAAAAAAAAACCCAAAATTAAAACAAACAAACAAAACATCTCAGGAACAGAGCCTAGACCCTGAGTTCAAGCCTCAGAACTGGCACACCAAACTAAAAAGTCAGAAAGAAATTGTGTATGTGTATATACAGTCCTTGCAATAACATTGAAATATTTCAATCACATTGTAATAAATGGATCCAAATAAATAGAAGAAGTATAAACCATTCCAAAAATGGAGATACTTTGTTATAACAAAAGCATCCCCAAGTGAATTTCTGTAGTCAGTGAAAACCTAATAAAAGTACCAGTGTATTGCTGAGAAAATATTAATTTGGCTGTGCAAAAAATACAATGAGGTAGTATGGTTTGTTCTATGATACCTAGGTTTAGTATGAAGCAATAATAAATTTAAGGGTATATATTGATTAAGATAAATACTTCAGTAAATAAATAGACCAGAAGCACAAGTGTCATAAAACTTTAGTTTTTGTATGGGAAATGAGTGCACTGAATTAGTGAGTAAGAGACTTGTTTTAAAATGAGCCAGTGATGACTGGATATTCATGTGGAAAAAAGTATTGACTTTTCCTCTCATAATGTATAAAGTACTAGCTGCTACTGAACTGTAGCTTTGATGTGGAAGGCAAACTATAACAGATTTCAGAAAATACGAAAAATAATCTTTAAAAATTTGGGAGGAGAACTATTTTTAACAAGTTTCCCAACTCATAAAAAAACTAATGATGGCCCACCAGCACAACTATGTTCATCACAGCACAATTTCTCATTGCTAAAATATGAAAACAACCCAGATGACCCTTAGCTGATGAGAAGATCAGGAAAATGTGGTACATATACACAATGGAATTCTATGCCTGTATCAGAAAGAATGATACTGCCCTATTTGTTAGGAAATGGATGGACTTGGAAAAAAAATCATACTAAGTGAAGTCAGCAAGACCCAAAGAAACATAAACCCTATGGTTTCCCTCATAGGGAATAATTAGTACACATCTAGGATAGACATAGTAGGAGAGCACAACAGCTCAATAGCTAAGCCCATAGGAAAGCATACGATAACACTAAGCAAAATGAACTCTGTATCATGGAAATAAGTGGTATGTCATTATCGTAGTTAATTTCAACATACCATGTGAAACTGAAACTTTTGTTCTCTCCTATTCCCTTCCTGTGGTTTTGCTCCTGCTATTACTGTAACTGATCTTAGTACCCCAGACAATGTATAGACATGTATTGAAACTAGGGAAGGGAAAGGGAATGCCAAAAATGAGAGACAAAGTATGAAAAGACAAACCATTGAAAAAGTGATACTTACAAAACCAATTGGTGTAAACTATCCATACAACTCATGGCGAGGGAGGGAACTGGGGAGATCGGAAAAAATGAGGGAGGAGATAACAAGTTGGATAAGTAATGTACTTGCCTTACATATGAAACGGTAATCCCTCTGTATTTCACTTTGACAATAAAGAAAAAAATAAATGTTAAAAAATCTAAAGATGAATTGGACACATTATACTTATGTAACAATGATAAGATAGAATGTGGGAAATATTTGTAATCCATTAAGCCTAAAATGACTTCTTATCTAAGCAGAGTGCTGGTAGCACACTTTGTCATCCTAGATACTTGAGCTGAGATCTGGGGATAAAGGTTTGAATCCAGCTTAAGCAGGAAATTCTGTGAGACTCCTACCTCCAAAGCACCAGAAAAAGCTGGAAGTAGACCTGTGGCTCAAATGGTAGAAAGCTAGCCTTGACCCAAAAAGCTCAGAGCAAGCAACCATACCCTGAGTTCAACTCCATGACTGGCATACAAAACAGCTTCATATTTTCTTATCTATACTATATTTTTATTAAAAAATAAAAGCCAGTGGGAGAAAGAGAATTAAAAGAACTTGAAAAGGACTTGAGAATCTTGAAGTGGTCAATAAGAATAAGGAAAGCTGTGTGCAATCTCATTAATTATTGGACATTTACAAAACAACAAAACCACTTTAGTATACCCCTTAACACCCATAGAATGGTTATTCTAGTTTTACCCAAATGTGGAGCAGTACATTCTCTCATAAAGTATCCGTGGAATTAAGATTTTGTGTGTAGTTTGGGACACCATTTTGCATTATCTATAAACTTTGATGGTTTATATTCCCCATGACTTTAAAATCACATTCTAATTCCAATATAAATGGGTGTCAAGTGCAATCTGCTATAGCCAAAATGTCCTTAAAAACATTATTTGCAGTGATATGCTAAAACCTGAAATAATAAAAATGAAAAGAATGGATTGGGTATGAATCTGCTGTACATACATATACACATATATAGTGAGTTATTATATATAAATAGCATATGTAATAATACATGGTATATGATAAGTGATTTTATATAATATGTACTATAGAAAATAATATTATGTGTAAGTTCTTATACATAGTAAAAAGTTGTTTTTTTTTTTTTTTTTTTTTTTTTTTTTTGCCAGTCCTGGGCCTTGGACTCAGGGCCTGAGCACTGTCCCTGGCTTCTTTTTGCTCAAGGCTAGCACTCTGCCACTTGATCCACAGCGCCACTTCCGGCCATTTTCTATATATGTGTTGATGGGGCATCAAACCCAGGGCTTCAAGTATATGAGGCAAGCACTCTTGCCACTAGGCCATATTCCCAGCTCTAAGTTAAATTGTTTTTAGGAATGAAATCTTAGAAAGGTCATGTGGGCACATATGCTAGTTGTGGATTTGATTGTACCCAGATTCCATTGTCACAAATACTGATGATGACTAGTTACACTGAAACACATCTTTAACCTTGATTGCCCTCTAAAAACACAGACGTTAATCAGATTCTGAAACAGCATTAGCACCCTATGGTAATGTAGCCCATTGAAGAGTTGTAACTACTTCCTTTCTTTATGACTTGAGAGAAGTTGAATCTTAGAGCATTCAGAAAGACCATCCCAGCATTTATTCTCTTCCTCCTAATCAAACTTTTTAGGTGGATTACTTTTCTATGGTGTTTCTCGGTAACACTAAACAACACATGGTCAAGGGTAAACATCCTGAGGTAATGAGACTATTGTTCTCTTGATACAGAGAAAATTGAACTCAAATTGCTGAAGAAAATCAATATACTGAAATCCAGGTAAAGAACTCATAATTTGTTCCTGGGAATGCCAAAGCTACCCAGGACAGCAAACCTCTCTCCTCTGCTTAAGTTTTAAACAAGAATCCTCTGATGTAGAGTAGGATCAGTGTGGATAAGTGAAAAATTTTTTTTTGTCTGAAAAAGAAAACTGGTGTAGTATATCATATACATGTAATACTTGAACATTAATTTTGACACATGAAGGAGGAGTAGTGAGCGTTCTTGTGTTAATTCAATTGGCAGATAAAATCCTAAATGTACAGTGTCCTCAGTTTCTATTGAGGAATTTAAGATACAGCCACAGAAACTCAGGCACTGAGAACAGCTTTGATAGCAAAGGTCAGTGAGTTAAGAAACAGATCCATTGCAAATGGAACTTGTGGATTCTGCTACCATGTAGCTATTAAATCCCAAGACTCACCTACCTTGCCTGAATTTTATTCATTTTTGCTGAAGTCAACAGGATGAATCATATCCACTTTCAAGGATCTTTTCTGTCATATAATTCTTCAAGATTGATTCAATATATTTTAAGAATCATAATTCAAAAACCAGAAGGTAGAGGCATACACAGCTTTGATGTGAATACAAATCACTTTTGCAATATTTTCAGAAATGGATGGATTAAGTGTATTGTACTCCTTGTTTCCTTATAATTTGTCAATTTTTGAGGAAGGAGAATATAAATTCCCAATGTATTTTAAACTTTCTGATAGTTAGATTTTATTATTTGAAAATCTTACATAATAATGAAATAATTTAACACTTTATTTGTAACTAGCATAAATAACAAGGAATTATACTTTGTTTATAGCAAATATATATATATTACATGTTGATGGTAGTCAAGAAGTATTTATTAATTTGACTTAAGTAGTATCCAGATCATAAGTATCTTAGCAGAGGAAAAATTAAGAAAATTTGAACCATAAAAGAAGATTTGTGCGACTGAAATTAAGTAATATCACATCTTTTCCTGAGGCATGACATATATTCATGTCCTAAATTTTATCATCACATAGTTGTTATCTTATCACCATGTCTTTCTGGGTGCAACTTAGTAGTAGTATGAAAGGAATTTTTAAAGTTTATGTTTAAATAGATTTTATTACATTCTTAATGATTTTCAAATAGCAATGTAGGTTTCCCTGAATAGTGCCTTTATGGTACAAGACATTTCAATTGTCTCTCTTTTGAGTAAACATCTTGAGAACAATGATAAGATATACAACAGCTGAATAACAGTGTTTAGAATAACCATGAATTCAGAAAAGAGTGATAATTGTCCTTAAGAAATAAATTCAGGCTTGCTTTGTCTTTATTAATGAAAATTGGAGCACAAGTTAGGTGATAAACACGAAGATTTAAAGCAATCAGGTGATAAAGTGTGAAGAATACCAACTCACTCCTGTCAAACACTTTGAAGAAATTCACACAGGCAGTTGGTCCTCATTTGGAAATAAAAATATCATCACATTGTGATTACTTTTTTCCCTACCACTTTACTATTCCAGAAGTTTCACCACTGCAACACTGTAAATAAAACTGTGTTCTTTGTGCCAGGCACCCTTTCTGTTCTGGTGTGTCTCTTTGTCATTTGAAGCTGGTTCCAGCAGGTGGCCAGGTAGGTACTTGTACTGTCACTGAGATCATGACTCCTATCATAGCAGATATTGTGCCAGATCACAGAAGTCAGCATTGTATACACACACACACACACACACACACACACAGACACACACACATTATTGTCTACTTTTTAACAAAACTAGTAACAGAACGATGATGCATGGCAAAGATAAAGCAAATGAGAATTTCAACACTAACAAAATGCTCTGAAAACTATTTGTATGCCCAGCACTATCAAAATATATGGAATTGTTTCCTTAGAAGGTGTAAACACACATAATTGGAGAGTTTACTAGGTTGTAAGTTCATAGATTTCCAATTTTGCTTCATAATTGCATATATTGACTTCATATTCATTCTATCCGATCCTTTGCTCCTATGAAAGTTGATTCATCTCTCAGTAACAATAAGGCAAGATACAACTGCTGCACAGGCAGTGGCTTCACATTCATGTCTGTATCCTGATCCTATGTCAGGGACCTTGTTCTATCCATTGCCTGTGTGTTTGTGACTTTCTCCCAGCCCTTGGATTTGTATTTTGGTTTTGTGTTTTATGGGCTTGAAAGTTGTATTCTGTAAGGATACTCATAAGTACCACCCCTGTTTGCTTTACTATCTCCATCACTTTGTCATGACCTGTTCTTAGCTCCTAGACGGGGCCTAGTCCAAATTGTCTTGTGGGGATAAAGTACTCATAGTTAGCTACTGAAGACATGACACAATTAACAGGAGGTAAGAGTTTCTCATTTCTGGAAGCATTTTTAGAAAGATACTCTTTAAAGTGTAGTGTAAGCACTTAAAAGTGTGAACATACTCAAATGTAAATGACCCTCAATATTTCAAAGGGCTGGAGAAATCCACCAAGGAATTGCCCTGATCATTTAGACATTTCTGATTTTAAATTCAGAGAAGTACCTCTAAACTAGAAAGCTGAGAAAAGAGATAGCTTTGTTTTCCCAGTGAGGCTTTCCATTTTCCAGCTTTAATTAAAACAGATGTCTTGTGTGAAGATTCTTTTATTTACATAGAACACACTGCTGAAATGAAGGCTTTCATTCTCTGAAAAGCCTTTACTGACCTCGAAAATGAGGCCAAGCTCACCCAACTTCATTTAGGTCTTTAGAAATTTCAAACATTTCAATTTCAAGTGTTCTTCACAGTGTCTTTCATACTATGCCCTGCATGTTGGTCTGCACAATGCTGACTAAATTTGCCAGGGAAAGGAGGGAGAATGGCAACTGACTGATCCTGGATTTTTATTCTTGACTCTGTCAAGAATTCATTGGGTGAGGATTAGTGTTTGTGAAAGCTTCTCAATATAAATCTTAGTGGCAACAGAGATAATTTAGGGGTCCATCTTGTGAATCCTCTTACAAGGTTTGTAGCCTTGTGTAACCTTTAACTCTGAAAAAAATAGAAACTCTTCAAGTTACACTTTCAGAATTAAGAGTATGTAAAGATTTGGTTTTATTGTGAGGCTTATTTTAAGGTTCTTTTCTCTCATTATTTGATAGATTGGTGGCATTTTTAGCGCATGAGGAGTCCTTCTACTTATATCCTAGGTAGAAGATTACGAAACATACCAACTCTTCTGGTTTCTTTCTTTCTGACTCTCATCAGTCCAGGATGTCACCAGTTAAAATCCAAAAACTTTGAGATGTAAGTTTTCCTTTCCTATTTCCCTTTCTATTTCTCAAAATGAATACCAGCATTTTCTTTCAAAGACTGATTGATGGACCTAAGTTTTTTATATGAAGTGATGTAGCAGCCACATGTAACGTTAGCGTTCATTTCCTGTATTGCTTTTCTGACAGAACATGCATTATCCTAGGCACTTCCTGCATTTTATTTGCAAACAGGTGTTATAGATCATCTTTAGGAGATTCTAAATGTGCATACATTCATACATCTTTAGTGAGAATTCTTCCTTACTGACTGAAGTGGGACAGAGTATGTTTCCATTTCTTTGGGGGAGGAAAGAAAGAAAACAAAAGGGATCTGATTGCATCATAATAAATGCTTAACAAATAGTTATCGATGATATTTAAGCTATTTTTAACAAGTACTTTGAGTTGTTGTTATGTCACATGCAAAGAGAAACTTTGGGAATTATCAAAGTCTTCAGCACTGAATTGTGATTAAAAAGTGACGTTTACTGTCACGCATTCAAAATACATAAAAAAAAAGCATTCAGGGTGATTACAAATATTTCCAACAATGATGATATTCACTATGGTAGAACTAATGGGAAGCAAATTAAATGCCCATTGTAGGACATTAAAGGATGGTTAATGAAAAAATGGAGATTATTTCTCTTTTTTATTGGACTAATATGTGTTTATGGATAAAGAAAGATGACTCCATTAATCCTCTAAAAAGGTTGAATTATTAACTTTAAGTTAGGTAAATTATCCAATTTTAAGGTATCTTTGACAAAGAATTGGAAATTATTCAAAATCAAAACATTATTGAAGTTAGACAGAAATATAAAACTTTCCCTACAACCTAACAACATTACATTCAACCTAACAACCTGACATTCAACATTACATATTTTAGATATTCTAAGATAAAATATTCAAGTTTGACTTGAATAATTTGGAAGCTTTCAGACTAACTAGAGATATGGTACATCGGAAGGCCCGTAAAAATGCATTTTGCAAAATATATCATCTACTTTTTCCAGCAAAACCAATAGAGTAAGCCTAGAATTGAAAAAGTCGTTTTGGTATAAAAATCGCCAACACAAAATCTTGGTTCTGCTCTTCCTTATACCCTATGCATATCTATCTACTCTTTCCAAACATTAAGTACTGATTCACAAGACTATAGTCAGTGATTTTTTTTCCCTGTTGAAATTCCCTTCACCTGAGGTTTAGGTTGGCAGCTGAAGGGTCAAAAACCTCTCTCACTGAAGACTTTTTCTCTGCTGAAATAGGAGCAAATACATCTAGGGCATTCAACATTCCTACTCCAAAACTCCCGATGGCTACCAGTCAATAACAGATTGCAATGTGAATCTACTGCCAGACCACTTGCTTCTAAGTAGGAGCTACTGGACCATTATATGCATCATACATCATGTGACCTCTTTGTAGGACCAGGCTGAGGCTGGTGTCCAGCTAACTCCACATCTTTGCTTGGTTCAGCAATTTCCCTGTTCTTCTGTGCTCAGGCCCCTTCACCCCTTCTCAATACGACTCCTTCACAGCATCCTCAGAGCAATTCTTCTAGGAGGCTGGCTTAAGTGAATGGTTCCAAAAGTTATAGAAACAAGAAAATAGGAAACTAAGCACCGGTAGGCACAAGGCTAGCATTGGTCTGTCTCCTTTCTCTTTCTGGTATATTGTAGTAAAAATCAATGTCTGTGTCTTCCTCCCTAACAAATCTCTTTAGAGTCCCAATTTTAAACTGTACTGTTTCTATTGTCCTAATTCCTAATTGAGCTAATTCAAGGTACTTCATCTCCTCAAGGATAGTTCCTTCCCTATTTTTCCCATGAGAGACTTTTGTCATTAAAGTTGTCAAATATTGCCATTGTGTATGAGATAAAATAGAATACCTTCAAGGATTTTTACAGTCTTTCCCAAATACATTGTTCAGTTCTGGTAAGTAGGAAAGAGAAAATTAACACAATAGAACTACACTGTCTTCTGGTTAAGGTAGCATATTTCATGGTCGTTATAAGATGAACAAATTATTATCATGATAAAATTCCTTGTTAGATTGAAGGAAACTACATGGCCCAAGACTGATTAAATAAGAAATCAGAAGAAAGGTGGAAGGAGACACTGAGAAGTCACCTTCAGGAGAGGCCTATATGAGAGAATGAGCCCTGTGGGTGATGGATAAAAAGGGATCTTGTAAGGAGGAAACTGGGTTTCCAGTACAGGTGTGTAGGCATCAGCAATGAATCATGATACATAGTATGACTGAAGAAATAAGATGAAGTACAATTAACTCAAAGTGGCTGTTAAAAATTGAACCTAAGGCTAGGCACTAATGGCTCACACCTGTAATCCTAGCTACTCAGGAAGCTGAGATCTGAGGATTGTGATTCAAAGCCATCCTGGGCAGAAAAGTCCACATGAAACTCTCATCTCCAATTAACCACTCAAAAACTGGAAGTGGTGCTGTATCTCAAGTGGAAGAGTATTAGCCTTAAGCACAAAAAGGATCAGGGAGTGCCCAGGCTCTGGGTTCAAGGCCCACAAGCTACAAAAAAAAAAAAATTGAACCCAAGGATGAGTCTTGTTCAGGTGGCATAAACAGCATTCTACTTTGAAGGTACAGTAATTTGGTATACATGAGCATGCCATACTAAGAAGCCTGCTATCGCCAAAACTTGCCGATATTGAGATGTACAGGACTCAGCCCTGTGCTACAAATGCTTGATACATTTTTCTAATGCCGCCACACAATTTCTCCTAAAGATATGCTGTCGATCAGCTAACCTAAAACTTTCTCTTTATTACTTCAGTAAAGGCACATTAGCTTTTATCTTGCTTTTGGGTTACCATTTTCTGATTGGGAGACAAATTTTCATAAAATTAAGGGAAAGGAAACAGCTAGCAGATCACATGTTATTTAAATACAACTAATGATAACACAGGACTGACTGAGAGCTTCTCTTCCTCAATTGAGTAGCATAGGATATGTCTAACTACATACAGTTTTTAGTTGTAGTGCTTCTTTTGATTTTTGAAAAACAAAATTATTACTATTATTTTGACCACACTTGTTCAAAACCCCTTGTACTGAATCTGTGAATGAAACAGGATTGCTGATCACAGTTTCCCCCATTTCCCCATCTACATCCCACTTTTAATACATCTCACTTTCTTAATACATCTCCCTTAATATGTGATACTGATCATAATCCCCAAATATATAGTCCCATATGCTATACTCTCAAATGTTAGAATCCTAGAAATCAAACTTCTCATTGGAATTAGGAGAAGAATGTAAGAGGAGTCGAATGCTGAATTATGGGGATTAATGTGTTTCTCCTACAGACAGGATAGTAGCATCCTGTCAGTTGCTTAAGTACTTACTTAGATCCTTGATAAAGCATTTATCTGGATGTGTCTCTGAAAGTGTGTCAGAGAAGTTTAGTATGTGGCTATAAGTGGGGGTGGAGAGGAGGGCTTCTTTTCGAGATAGGCACCACACAATTAACCTGGGCTTGGAGAGATCACACAGAAGGTGAATTGGTGTCTAGACCTTCAAAAGCTGGGAGGGTTTTCTTCTGCTGCCGTGAACATCAGAACTGCTGGCTTTTGTCAACATGGTTTGCCTGAATAAAAATGTTACACTTTGTGCATATCATTTCAATGCCTGGTTGCTTATGATCATGAAAATACATGTGCCACCATTCATTGCATGTTTTTTTGTATAACATAGGCGATGAAGTATTCTGTCATGGTTTTATGTTTCTCAAGTAAATCTCCTTTTCAAAATGCAAGTAAACACCTTTGAAAAATGTTAAAGTGACTTTTTTAAAATTATCAAGATTTTGATCTTTTGGGATTTTCGATTTTAGCAAATTTAAATCTTTTAAATTTTAATCTTTTAAGATTTGAACAATTGGGATTAATGATGTTTAGATTGTGTGTGGAGCGGTTCAGACTGATTATCATGAATGATCGTGCATAAATATATCTCAAAATTATGCATGCTATTTCTTTCTATGTTGCTGCAGACTATATCCAGTGGCTCTTAAATTTTGCATGCAGTCAAATTGCCAGAGAAATTTCCAGTATTTTTGATTCTATAGATATGCATAAAGTTAGAAACAAACTAAGCTCAAAAAGCCAGAAATTAGGTCTTCACTCAGAAGTGGGATCTAGACTTAAAATGATGGTGATGATAATAATCATAGAACACAATGAAAAAGGAGGCATGTTTAGAGAAAATTTGCAGGAGTGAGGATGGGGATAGATAAGGTACGGGGGGATGAAGGGAATGGAATTAATTTACATATATGAAAACAGCATAATGAAACCCACCAAACACTGTTTGAAAATGGAGTGGGGAGGGAAGAATGATGAAGGGAATGTTATAGAGAGGTGAACTTGCTGAAAGGTTACAGCATGTGTTTTTGAAATTGTCACAACAAACTGTCTTCCTGTACTAATAAAGGTATGCTATTTTTTTAAATCCCAGAAAAAGATAAACCCCAAACATCATGTAATACACACACACACACACACACACACACACACACACACACTCATGATACTATGAACCTTTCAAAAGTTGAAGAATTGCTATTCTTTAATTTCATTTGTGTTTCAAAATGAAGGTTTGCTAAAGCAGAAAACTAAAACTGAGTTTATTTAACATTAAAGCACATAAAATACTTTACATTTCTAGTGAGGAGAAAGTGATGCTGACATTGATCTAAGGACCACATTTTAGTTTCACTGGGCTGTGGTATAGTGATGGAGGATACAGTCATCATTTCTTCTGAAATCTCTTTGGGGCCTGTAGTACATACTAGGGTGGGATATTTGTGTTTAGAGGTTCCAGCGTGGATGTTACTAAGATGTCCTCTACTTCAGAAGAGGATCTTTTCATTAGGAGCTTCTTTACTGTGCTGATTTTTGGCAAGAACTAGAAAACACATGTCTGTGGAGAAAAGCTGGGGATGAATTTAATCTCTCAGCATTAAAAAAAGATAAGGAATTAAAAAATCTCAGGAATCAATAGAGTGGAGAGGGTCCAGGAAGAATTCATGCAGAAAGAAGAGGAAAAATACTCAATCTTTGATAGTTGTAAGCCAGACTGGAACCTAGAATAGAAAATTCTAAAAGGGATTTTTTTTAAAGCAATTAGCTCTGGGTGTGTGGCTATGAATGATTAAACATGATTTGCAGCAAGAGAATCTTCTGCTGGTATGCAGAGTTTTCTATGTAGTCCCAGCTACCAGAGAATGAGGATACCTGGTTACAACTGCCCTGTAAAATATGCTTAATTTAACAATATTAAATTCAAATTCTGTCCCATCGGGAATCCAGAGGATAGTTCCTCTGTCATGTTTCAACATATACACAGCCTTTGCAAATTAAATAAAAGCACCGAAGCTGTCAGCTAATCACAAGGGCTTCAGAGGCAAGGAGACCAGGTAAGAAGAAGAATGAAAAACAAACAAGTTTCCAGCTCATTGAATAGCTCTCATTTCTCAAGACACATTCAAATCAAGGTCATGATGTCTAAGGATATTCCCTGTGCATACTCATTAATTCCCATATTTATCCATCTTTGTTAAAGTAACAAAGCACCAACCTTCCTAGTTAATTAGGCTAGGAAGAAGAGAAACATTTTACACAAACAAAATACACAATCTAGACATTTGAAAAAAATATAAGTTCACCTTGATTTTACTAGAGATATATACATCATCTTCTAAAAGTTACAAATGAAAAAAATAACTGTTAATAAAATAAAACCAGTCATAATACCAACTGGCACAGAAAGCTAGATACTATGTACCTCTATCCATGTTCATATGCATCAGATAAAAACTTAAACTTGCTATATTAAAAACTGTAATCATCTGTCATCTCATTTTACATTTATCCCTGCATGCTGCATTTTAAATTGAACAGCACATTCCTCTAATTTGTGTTTTGTTGTTTTTTTCAAATCAGAGATATTTTCAAATCAGGAGATATTTAGCTGAATATGTTGATATTTAATTTTTAATGTAGTAGTTGTCTATGTAATTTAAAATTATTTTTGTTAATCATGACATAAACTCGATGGGTATATATTTGCTTTCATGTTTGTTTTAAATCAATTTATTGGTTCTTTTGCATTTGTTTTAAATCAAGATGTTAAATCAAGATATTAAATCAAGTGAATTAAGATGCATTGCATTCATTAACTGACATGTTGAAAACCCCTTGTATAAATACTTAGAGATAATAAAAATAAGTAAGTTGTGCAATGATTGGTCCATCTACTAAGAATTCTTTTGATTATTTTCAAATGTTTGCTTATTCTTATCATTCAAAAGAAGTACCTCCTATCTCTTCTTTTTTTTTTTTTTTTTTTTTTGCCAGTCCTGGGCCTTGGACTCAGGGCCTGAGCACTGTCCCTGGCTTCTTCCCGCTCAAGGCTAGCACTCTGCCACTTGAGCCACAGCGCCGCTTCTGGCCGTTTTCTGTATATGTGGTGCTGGGGAATAATCGAACCTAGGGCCTCGTGAATCCGAGGCAGGCACTCTTGCCACTAGGCTATATCCCCAGCCCAATCTCTTCTTTTTTTAATGCAGTAAATTTTTTAAAATTACATTTTTATTGTCAAGATGATGTACAGAGGTGTTTACAGTTACATACTTAAGGTTGTGAATACACATATATTTCTTGTTTAAATTATTTTTCAAAGTATATAACTATAATTGTCTTTACAGTAACTAGTGATCACTGTATTTGAGATTCTATTTTCTTTCAGTGTTTTTTATCATTTGTTCTAGTACCTGCTCCATTAAAATAGACATTGTGTCTGTTTTGTCTTCTAATTTTCCACTTAAAAAATCAAAGTATTTAAAATGAAATATGAATTAAAATATTTATTGGGTGTTGAATAGAGCCATATTTCTGGCTTACATAATAGATTACATAATATGGAGCTTTAAAAAATAATAAAAGCCAGAAAGATTATAAGACTAGGTTTCCATGCAAGAGCTGGGAGCAGGAAATAAATCTGAAATGAGATTCCACTTTCTTAAAGCAAAGCGAGAGATACCACCTTGAATTCCTTGTAGCGAAATCACAAACCTTGATTTACGAGCAGAATAATTAGGAAGATATTATGGATTCTGATTAGGAATTTTATTGTGTGAATCTTTTACACACACTTAATGAAAGTGATTATCAGGATATTAGTGATTGTCAGTGAAGTAAATATAAAATTGAACTTATGTAAAAGAGCAGGATTTGACTCTTAGCTTTATGTGATCATCAGCCTCCCCATCCTTTAGTTGCCTCACCAATAAAATGGGGATGATACTACTTTAAGAATAACAACTGACAAATAGTAAATTGATGGTAGATCAGCAATTATAAAAATGTTTTTTGATTTTTCAAAATTGTATCTCTATTCTCATATCGCATCCTCTTTTTCCTCTCTTTCTTTCTCTCATTTTGGTATGTAATTTTATGTAGCAAAATGAGCGATTCAAATGTAAATGAGCAATTATAGCCATACCTAAGTATTGACATACCACATTAAATATAAAATAAATCCTTCACCCTGAAAATTCTCTGAAGCTCTATTCTAGATAATAAAATTCTTCTCCTAAAAGCAAACCCTGGATTTCTGTTTGGTGAGTTCATGAAATTCCTATTAATTGAATAGGTAGGATCCCATAGGTTCCTATAGGTAGGAACTTATTGTACCCATTGTGTCTCCTTGCTTTCACTTAATAAGTTAGCTTTGAAATTCATCTACAGTGCAGAGTTTCTACTGTAGGTGTATGTATAAGGTATGAAGTCAGAAACAGTATGAATGTTTTGGTTCATGTGTATTTTGTGTAATAATGACATCAAGGTAATTGGAATAGGCATCACCTTGCACATTTATTACTTGTTTTGATGAGGACATTGAACATTAACTTTTTCTCATGTGTGACCACTAAGTTAAGAGGGCAATGATTCAGATTTCAGCAAAAATCAACCTGTGTGGTTCAGGCCTGTACATAATCATGAACAAATACCTTAATTTATCTGTAACATCCTGGACAGCAGAAGCTGCTGTGGCTTTAGTTTTTCTTTGTGTTTGAACCTGGAGATCTTAGGTTGTGATTTAATTTAAATTCTCTGCTAACTGATTATCTAGTTCCAAGTATCATGAAACTCATACCCCAATACAAAGTCTCCTTTTTTTCTTCTTGGCCAAAATTGAGATGCACTGAGAAATTCTGATGATGAGCAAATTATTACTTTGCTAGATTTATGCAAACCTTAAACCAGGCTCTGGGTTCTCAGCACTATCAGTAGCTCTGCAGGTCTCTTCTTGAAAGGATCATCTCCTCTACAGCCCAAATCAAAACAGGGAGATTCTAAGGAAAGATATTCTGTTTGGAACCAATGTATCTAGACTTCCTTGTATCTATAACTTTCACAAATACAATTTTTATTACATTCAGATATTTTCTGTTCTAAGTGCATGAAGAATCTCTTTTGTGTTACTCTACATCTTCTTCTTCTTCCCAATGGTTGAAACATTTTGACATTTAACCCTTCTTATTGCCTGATGAAGTCATGACAGTGGAGAATTTTATTTCTTCAAAAAAAGAGTCATGGGAAAAGTAAAGTTTCATATTAAAAGCATTAGAGTGTATAGTATCTACAATGTCCCAACTCAAACTAAGAGTGTATACATTCACATGAATGTATGTACATATTCATATGTTATTTTTCACTTAAATGCTTTTCAGTGATAAAAGTGTATCATGTACTATTTCATTGGTATTCCTGGTGTTAGAGCTCAGGGCCTCATGATTGCTAGGCAAGTATTATGCCGCCTAACACACTCCACCAGCCTTTTGATATTGGTTACCCATTTTTTATATAGAGTCTCCCCTTATACCAGGGCTGGCCTGGGCTACAGTCCTTCGATTTTTGCTTCTCCATGTGGCTGGAAAGACAGGTATATACCAACTGGATGATAAGCTCAGCTATTAGTTCACAAAACATTTTTCCTAGGCTTGCCTCATACCATGTTCCTTTCAATGTCTACTTTCCAAGTAGTTAGGATGACAAGGACCAGCCTCTTGATCAATTTATCTACTATTTTACACACAATACATGGAGACATCATGAAACAGAGATGAATCTATCCCCATCAAACTCACATTTTTAGCTCAGATAAACCTAAATGAACAATCCTAACTTTAGAAAATTCTTAACAAAACAAGGTTATTATTATATTCAAAGGCAAATAACTAACAAGACAGAATTATCTCTAAAGTAATCCTTACTTATTTCCAAGTTATTTAGCAAGTTTGACTGTAAAATCTGTTTATTAACTAAAGAATAACAAAATTAATGATTTTTATGATTGACAGACTCAAGATTTTATACACAAAGGAACTCTGATGCACAAAACTGAAATCTATCCCAAATGACTAGATATGTATGTAAGCCTGAAGACATTCAAGTTATGAGTGAGACAAAATAAATAAAACATGATACCTTATCGTCCTGGAGAGAAAACTGTGTCATTTATCAAAAACTTAGGCTTCTTTGGACAGAAACAGTAGCTCCAATCTGAAAATTCCTAGCAGAAGCATGTTTTATTCTGATGATATTTATTGAACCAAAAATTCCTTGAGGGGGAAATAAATCTCTCTTATTTTGATCTATCACAGTGTCCAGCATTAAGTAAGATCTCACCAAATACAGGCTTCATTGGAAAGCATTCATCTAAATTGAAGGGGAGAGTTTTGTATAGCTGTGACATGTGTGTTAAAAATTCCACTTTATGGGGCTGGGAATGTGGCCTAGTGGTAGAGTGCTGGACTCGTATACATGAAGCCCTGGTTTCGATTACTCAGCACCACATATATAGAAAAAGCCGGAAGTGGTGCTGTGGCTCAAGTGGCAGAGTGCTAGCCTTGAGCAAAAAGTAAGCCAGGGACAGGCCTTGAGTTCAAGCCCCAAGACTGACCAAAAAAAAAAAAAATCCACTTTATTTGTTTTAAATGTGTGCTCTACTTTGTGCCAAAAGTCAAATATAGGATCACTTGGTGTGGGGAAGGGTTGGGAGGCAATTATAAGAAAATCTCTTATTCAAATTGTGCATTACCTTGCAACAACCCAGGAGCTGAGGTTCCATGATAGATTTTATAATTCCTTCATTAGTACTCTTCAAGAAGGTTCATAGGATTTAGCTCTTGGAAACCTTGTAGCCCCTGAACCTTCACTTAGAAATCTGGAAAAGATGGCTTAGAAGATAAAAATTAAAGTTTGATTCATTCTACCAAATTTACTTCCTGTATATATTCATCAACATTTACTATTCATGATCATTCACTCTTTGTTTAATAAGATCAGGTAAAAACTCACATCCTGCTTTTGTCTTTAATTTGTTTGTTTTAGCTAGAATACGTAAATGTGTAATGATAGATCTTAAGTAATTTTTACTTTTTGGATACCTCAAAATCCAAAGTTTTTATATTGGAAACTGATTTGTTTCCTGAGAAGTCAGTGGGGATTGTTTTAACCCATTTAGGACGCTGTAGCTCTGTGTGCACTATAAGTATTTGGTATGACTGTTTCATTACTTTCATTTACAATAATAATATGGAACTTCCAAATTGTACTTGTATCCACATTTAAATATTGTTTTCGTGGAAGGCTTGTATAAAATTAAGATATAAAATTCTCATAGGAATACAGAATTACGTTAAGTTGATAAGATCTGAGGTTTAACAAGCTCACATTTGTTAGGATTTCATTTTACTGCTCTATTCTCACATGGTTTAGGTAAAGAAAATCTCTTAGGAGAACTGGACAAGACTTCTTCTACAAGATGAAGATAGCAGGCTCCCAATAAAGAATCCTGGAATGGCAAAGAATTAATGATTGAGAGAACAAAGCAGGTAATAATAATAATGCTTATATTTCAGATTAGATCAGACAAGCAGTTTTAAAGTTTTAATCTTGCCAAAGTTTATACTTGAATTTGTGGATAAGGCAGCAGAATCCTTAACATACAGTGTGAAAGAAAATAATGTTTTGCCATTGAAATGGCTCATGTCTGTAATCCTAGTTATTCGGGAAGCTGAGATTTGAGGATTTGTAGTTCAAAGCTAGCCTAGAAAGTCTGTGAGACCCTTATCTTCAATTAACTACCAAAACTACTGAAAGTAGAAGAGCTGTGGCTCAAGTGACAGCGCTAGCCTTGATACAAAAAAGCTCAGGGAGGGTACCTAGACTCTGAATTCTAGACCCAAGAATGGCAGACACACACACACACACACACACACACACACACACACACACACACACACACATACACACACAAACAACAAAAAATTAGTGTTTAAAATTTTCTCATTTAGAGGGAGGATGAAGTCTACACATAACTTTGAGACTATCCCACAGTATTAAACACTGGAAATTCTGGAAACTGTATTCTTGATATCTGTTGAAGACACATCTGTTCACTACCCTCTTGACACCGTTTCACTTTCAGATGCATGGTAAAATGCGCGCATTTCATGAAAGCCCCATGGGATTTATAGAGTAATTGAAGGAAATCTGACACTTTTACAGTAGTGAATGCTCCCTCTCAGCTCATTGTGGTCCTCCTTTATGACTTGCAGGGCAGCTTTATAGTTTTTCTTTTTCACTTAGACATGAGCATTTTTCCATTG
Organism: Perognathus longimembris pacificus; assembly: GCF_023159225.1. NCBI lineage: Eukaryota > Metazoa > Chordata > Mammalia > Rodentia > Heteromyidae > Perognathus > Perognathus longimembris. The sequence continues at coordinate 99,579,671 of NC_063162.1, read as the reverse complement.
TTGCTTTAGCACTAAAATGTTTTCTCCTATTTGTGTGCTCTGCACTTCTCTGTTTTTCCTTTCTATTTGCTATGTGATAAATATGATACGTATGGAAAATTGTTTCTATGTTAATTTTTGCACAATTTGGGCACTTATTTAATTCTCTTATGCATCTGAAAGTGAGGAAATTATTTTTGGTAGAAATTTATCAAGTTTTGGAAATAATTTAAGTTCTACATGCCAGTACTCATAATTTAGCTGGTCAAATTGCTTTTAATTCTAGTTTGAGTATATGAAGTGTTGAATAATAATTGTTAGTATAGTTCAATACAGTAACATACTTTCAATTTTGTTCTAATTTTCTCTGTGTGTGCGTGTGTTCATGTGTATGCAGGTACTAGGGCTTGAACTCAGAGACTCCAGGTTCACACTTGGCTTTTACACTCAGGCTGGTACTCTACCACATTAGCCACACCTACACTTCCAGAATTTTGTTTGATAATTAAACATAAGAGCCTCAAGGACTTTTATGCTTAGGCTGGCTCTGAACCTTGAATTTCAGATCTCTGGCACCTGAGTAGTTAGTATTACAGGCATGAGCCATGGACACTCAGCTTCAATTTTCTTTTTGTATTCACCTCGATCTCTGCTAGTTGATGCTGGGTAGCAGTTTTTGACCCATCCCATGTTGGGCAACTTACATGACAGGTTGCATGCCCTCATGAATTTTACCTGCTTCCCAGAGAGATGAGACTTGAGAGCAAAGCAGAAAACATGAGGCCTTCAAAACTGAGTCCTAGCTTATGTGCGGCTCAACCCTGCTGCTTTCCTCAGTTGGTGGGATAGTATTAGTTTACACCTTTGAAGTGAAGATGATGAGGAATTCCTGGACATACTTTAAAACATAATATTACACTTTCGAAGCACACATTTTTTTCAAAAATGGTATCATAATTTGGATATTCACCTACCACTTTTTATTTAATATTTTGTGCTTTGTAGTAGCATATATTGTGATTCCAGCTTTTAATTTTAATTTCTATCTAACATTACAATATTAATGTATCTTAATAACCATTGTGCTGTTGGTGAAATTTAATTGAAGAATTTTGTTTTATTTTACTATTTGTTGGTAGCACTGGAATTTGAACTCCAGACCCCTTGCATTTTAAGCATGTGCTCTCCTCCTTGAGTTGCACCCTCTACCCTTTTAGCTTTGGCTTTCATTTAAATACACTCTTTCTTTTGTGCCTGGACCATAATTTTCTTTTTTATACTTTTCATGTAGCTGGGGATAGCAGGTATGTGTCTCTATGCCCAACTTTTCAGTGGTTGAAATGGGGATGTCATGAACTTTTTGCCAATGCATAATTCTTCCATTCTCAGCCTCTAAACTTGCTAAGACATGACTCCTGGCTTAAGAATTTAATTTTTTATGTAAAGAGTGGTGCTGCTTTTAGTACCCATATATGACACTTTGTATTTTGAAGGAACATATATCAAGAAGAGGAAACTGTAGTAATCATGTATTTTCATTGTTACATAGCCAAGTTTTTCCTCTGTAACTGGCATGCCAGCAGATTCACTGCTTTCTGTTCTCATCATATTGAATATTCTTGGCCTCTAAATTTTTCAGTTTTACTATGAAAATGATAACTTTTACAATAATTGTCATTTTCAATAATATGTTAGTATGAAAATAATTTTCCTCATAATATTTTGATATGCTTAATTCATATGGAATAAAACCTGATGTTTGTTTTAACTGTATGTGTATGTTTTAACATCTCAGAGTCAAGAGAGAAATAGAAAAGCAAAGCAAAAACAAATTCCCTGAGGATGAAGAGAATAAACAGAAGAGCTAAAACAAGGTGAAACATGGGTCAATAAGGCTAGTTTTGGTCTCAAAATAAACGAAACAATGAACATGTTTTATAACATACTGACTTTCAGATAAAACCCATTTATTCCTCTTTGCAATGTTAGTATTTGAAAGTTGTCACAGCCTATACTATGTGGTCAGGGTAAAAATGAAAAAAATAATTTATCTTGCCTTGCCCACAGTATCCCTGCTAACTACACTTACAGTTTTAAATAATCTGTTTTCCTTTAGACATTCATACATGTAGGATTATTATCTATATATTGTCTTTATTTTCCATGTGTCTTGTTTAATTTTCCATGATCTCAACAGAAACTATTGAACGGTTTGGAAAGTAGATCGCTGTATCAGACTGTCTTAGGATGAAGGGTTTTACCATTGGACTATGTACAGCAGAAGGTTCTACTGAAGTTAAACATTTATGTATGTATACATTTTAATATATTTATATATAAGGTTTTATATTAAAAAGTATAAAAGAATAAAAGTCCAAGAATTTTATAATACACACCCCCACATCATAGTCACCCAGATTTTTGGTCTCTGTGTTAACTTCTCTGTAAAATCATACTATGGCCTAGTGGCAAGAGTGCCTGCCTCATATACATGAGGCCCTGGGTTCAATTCCCCAGCACCACATATACAGAAAATGGCCAGGAGGGGCGCTGTGGCTCAAGTGGCAGAGTTGCTAGCCTTGAGCAAAAAGAAGCCAGGGACAGTGTTCAGGCCTTGAGTCCAAGCCCCAGGACTGGCCAAAAAAAAAAAAAAAAAAAAAAAAATCCTTTAAATTGTTTTTAATCAAGACATTTGTCAAGTTACACAAATGCATTTTCTCCTTCAATGTCATTGAGAATAACAAATATTCTAAATTATCTTTTATTTCACAAGACAATAATTAGCACAGCTTGCAATAAAAAAGAACCATTTCTATTAGAGTATATGTCCATATTTTAGTGAGGCTTTAAAATTATTATTAACCTCATCATTTTGTATTGTTTACTGAAAGAGCATTTTTAGAACAGACGTATACACACATTTAAGTATTCCTATAGAGTTATTTGCATGTTTGAAAAGAAAACTGGCCACCATACTTCTGCCTTCTCCCCCAAGTAAATAAATTATTTGTAACACTTCTAAAGATTCTTAGGCTGAGTCAATAACTTTGCAAGTCAGATGACTCACAGTCAGATGCCTGGTGACTTAGTTAAATAATTGAAATTCTCTACTTAGAAGCACTAGAAGAATTATTCACTTATCTACCTCTCCTGAATTTGCCTAACTTTTACAACATATGCACTTCAAGTTTTACTTGTATCTTTATGACATTTCCCCAGCTTCCAGGGTAAATCTTGTATATTTGCCAAGGGAACTTGGACAATTGGATTCCACTTTAGACTGGTCTCCTGTTGATTTTGATCCCTAAATAGGGATCCTCCTTCCATTAGGCTTTTGCCATCACCAATGGAGAGGAGAATATTTAGGATTGAAGACCTCCTGCTGCAAAATGTTTTCTAATAATGCGTATTCCAGAGCCTCTTCTTATGGAAGAAGAGCATCATGGGACATAGTTCAGCAGTCTAAATCTTCTCCATGCTTTCTGGGTAATAGCTGTGCATATTGAAGCTTGAGACAGACTACCATTTTGCAACTTAACGGCACCTAGTTAAAAATAATTCATTGGGCATCTCTTAGAAACAAAGCTTTCCTTGCAATTCAAAGATCCAGCAATAAATATTAATAGATTAGGTTTAGATAGGATTTCATAATTTATAAAGTACTTTCATACATATTTGATCCTTGCAATGACATTGGCAGCACTGTTAAGCAGAGGAGTTGTTTCTTTTTCCAAGTTAATACGGTTAATAAGTGGTAAGGCCAGGATTAGCACCAAAGTGTTCTCAATCTCTGTCTCATCTTTACTCTGCAACATCGCAATGAAAAATGAAAGACCCAATTTTCATCCTTCAAAAATAAATGTGATAGATGAAGACAGTATAACCTTAAAATTGGTATCTTCAGGCTTTCTGCCTTATTTTTCTGTTTACTTGTATTTGAACACCACTTTCCCTTTCTCTCCCCACACTAAAATATTTAATAAAACTGTCAACATAAAATGACATTTATAATTACAGTTTTGAAAATCATAAAGAAATATTTGTTTCTACCAAAGATGTTTTTCACATAAAAATATTAAACATTGGACATTAACTCGTAATTAGCACTCAGTGTTCCATACTCCTTTTCATCTGCTTCAAGTGGCATCATGCTCAAGAAAAGATGTACAGACTGGTTCTCATTTCAATTATGTCACATTGACCACAGAAGCATCAATAAGGTCATATCAAGTGAAAGCTAGAAATATTCTTACTCACCAACTATTGAGTAAAGTTCCATATCTCTTTCACTTTATAAAATTAGATGAGGAAATTCAAGTATTTGGACAATGAAGAAGGAAGGGATATAAAAGAGTAAGAAGGCAAACAGTGGTATCTGGTAAAACACCTTCATTTTTTGCCTAAAGTAGTGCCACTAACTTACAAATAGTCTGACATACACATTTGAGGCATTGTTTTATTATAAACATGAGTCAACTGAGGAACTTATGCTTAGAAAGTGGGAAATCCTAGATAAAGGTACCATTAAATTTCCTATCTGGTCAAGTTTTGCTTCCTGGTTCTTAGATGATAGTAGCAGAGTAACATAAAGGGAAGAGCATCTGTCTAGCAAGCATGAGACCTTGAGCTTGAGCCCTAGTACTGCCAAGAAATTGAAAGGAGGGAGGGGAGTGGGAAGGAAGGAAGGGAAGGAGAAGGAGCGATTAAGGAAGAATCATAATATCCTGTTACTGTATTTCATGGTTTACAATAAATATAGTTATGGAAAAGAATGTGTCTAGGATAGAGTTCAGAAACTGACATAGGCATTAAAAGTACATGATGAAAGTTGGGAGAGATCATTTCCAGAATTGTTGAGACTTGGTAGCAAAGTTTTCAAGGACAGAATCAGCAGTGTAAAACAGAGCACAGAGCCTTGTATTTCTTAAGGGACATCTGTTTGCAAAATCCTGGAGTTTAAATATACAATTTTACAGGAAGAATGTTACGTAAGCAGTGCAATACTTCTACCAAGCACATTCTTGAAAGATGAGAAACAATACAGGAATATATAGAGATTCAACCAATACCTTTTCTGTAAATTCCTTTCTTTACTCAGAGATGAGATATATTAATACTCCAATATTTCATTTTCCACTATATGTTTTTAAGGTGTCCACTAAAGAAAAAAATCTATTGTTGATGTTTTCATTGTCTATTTAGAAATTATCAGCTGTGATAGATCAATAAACATGTATTCACTATTACTGCACATTTGACAGCTCTTTTCAGATTTAATTAGTTAGTTGGTTTGGTAATATACAAAGCTTAATTTCAGGCAAAAGACAGTGTCTGAAGGAATCTACTGCATAGAACTTTCTGCTCTGGTAGAAATGTTCTCTATCAGCAATGTCCAGGATGCATCAGCTACATATTTCCTTTGTGCATTTGAAAGTAAGATGATATATCGAAAGAACTAAAATCTCAATAATTTAATTTTCATAAATTTGTAGCTAAATTTAAATATCAAAATATAGTTACTGGTAACTTTAGTAGAGAAAAAAAATCAATGACACTTTGATGTGTTTAGAATAGATATGTCCCTGTTTATAAAAAAAATGACAGAGAACACTCATTGGGCCCAGAATACATGTTACTACACAATTAGCTAGGTTATTTGGACATAATCAGTCAATTTTATCTCAAACATAATTTTTAAAAAAATGATACCTAGTATCTAGATGCTCTTTAATAAAAAGTGATCTATTTTACTGTACTGAATTGGCCAATTGTGAGAAAACGGCTCTGAAATATTGAATGTCATTCTGTTCTACTTTATAGCTATCTGTTAAAATTTTTACAAGATATATAAATACAATAATTCAATAAGAAGTAGCTTTATACACTGTCATAACATCTTTTTGTATTTAGTAGGAGAAAACATAGCATTATCTTTTCATTAAGTTCTGCCTTATATGACTTTTGTCAGTACTTGAATTTGAAAAATAAGAAAAATATTCTATGATTCTTGACTTTTAAATTTCTTACAATTAGCAATTGAAATAGTTCTCCCTGTAGTCTCCTTTTCTCTGTTTGAATTTTTTTTAACGAGATAGAATCCCGTGAAGATTTGCAGCAATTCCTTAGAAGGATACATCTTTTTATTTGCAGTAAAAAAAATCAAGAATAGTTCTGGCTGTGTCTGGTGTTAATCTGGGTTTATTAGAGGCATCCTAATTTCTAAACGCTGCCGGTGTAATATGCAAATACTGGTGCCTTGAGTAGCAGAGAGTGTAATCCTATTATAGTCCCAACTTTTTCTGAGTTCTCAGAAATCCTGATTAGCCTTGGTAATCACTTGGCTCCTGTCTTGATGTTTATAAGCATCTCTGGTGGATTCATACCCTTCCAAGTGAGAAAATATGATTTTGGCTACAGCTGCTTCCCAAAACCTAATCTCTGTGACTTCATTCAGAATCTAAGGTTTTGCAGTAAAATATCTACATAAATATTTTGTTGAACAACCACTAAATCAGAAATTGTCTATCGATTTGAAAAGAGAATCCACCTTAGAACTTACAGTTCTGTAAGATTTGATCTGTTCTACTTCATTTGCCATTGAATGCTCTACCAAACATGCATAAATAGATTTCTACTTAAATCCTACCTTTATGTATATAGCTAATGGAGCCTGTGTGAACTTTTCAAATATGCTCTCATATTTTTTATAGTGACATTGGGACCAAAACATATATAAGAGGCCAACTATGATCATTTCTCAAGGCTGTAAAGTACAAAAACACTGCTTTTGGTAGGATATTTCCCTGAGTAGAGGGAGAAAATGCAGATGAAAATCCAATGTATATCCTACAAAATTAAGACAGGTGAGAAAAGGTGTGGATAAAGGATGGATTGGTGAGGATGGCTTTGTTTTGTTTAGTTTTTTAGTTGTGTATATTAGTTGTACAGGGAAATTATTTACTGTGACATTTTCATCATATGTACGTATAATATAGCCCAATCATATTTGCCTTTGCCATCACACCCCTTCATCATCTTCCTGCTCCTTAAAACAATTTCAACAGGTTTCCTCTCATCTGTGCATATAAAACACCTTGAGCATATTAACCCTTAAGTTTATTTTAACAGATATACATGAAATTGTATACATTATGGGATACTATGTGGTATTCATGTATGTATTATATGACTTTTAAATTGGGTTAAGTCCATTTGGCTCCTCTAATATTTGCCATCTCTTCATGATGAAAAGATGTTTTGAAATGTACAGAATATTATCATTATTTATATTTATATATATGTACTCATGTTATAAGTATTTACTATCACCGTATTACCCTACTAGTCAATAAAATGCCAGAACTTGTTATTCCATTCAACTGTAACTGAAAACCCCCAAAACTCACTTTACCTCACCTTCATTTACCTTCTTTTCCAGTCTCCAGGATATACTATTCTTCTGATGCTGTCTAGGGGTACGTTTTTTTTTTTCTGCCCTTTAAAAGATTTTAAGTCAGGACAGTGTTTAAAGAGAAAGTTTATTTAAAGGTAAAAGCAAAGTTGGGAAAAGGAAAGCAGTGAAATAGACTGCATGGAGTGGGCCCCAAAGATTGTGCTCAATGGAATCTTCTCACAGAGCAGTTATTATGGTTCAAGGGCTTCTCCCTTATCACCTCCTCCCTGGGCTTTGTTCTGTTTGCCAGATGATTTCTGTATGTACTGTCTTGGCTCTGTTCATTGGTGGTGCCAAAACCCAGGGTATTATGAGAAGAAAAAATGTTTGAAAGCCGAGGGCTTGTGATTCACACCTGTAAGCCTAGCTACTCAGGAGACTGAGATCTGAGGATAGTGGTTCAAAGCTCTTCTGGGCAAGAAAGTCCATGAGACTTTTATCTCCAATTAGCCACCAGAAAACCAGAAGTGATACCGCAGATCAAAGTTGGAGAGCACTAGCCTTGTGCCAAACTGCTCAGGGACAGCGTCCAGGCCCAGAGTTCAAGCCTTAGAACTCATACACTAAAGCTTAATTAATTAATTAATATCAATGATAAAATGTAAACAAAAAAATAGAATACAAATGTATTTTTGTTGCTAGGAGCCGGTGGCTCACGCTTGTAATCCTAGCTACTCAGGAGGCTGAAATCTGAGGATCAAGGTTCAAAGCCAGCCCAGGCAGGAAAGTCCGTGAGACTCTTACCTCCAGTTAACCACTAGAAAACTAGAAGTGGTGCTGTGGCTTAAGTGGTAGAGCACTAGCCTTGAGCTAAGTAGCTCAGGGAAAGCACCCAGGCCCAGAGTGCAAATACCATGACTGGAAAAGTGAGTTTTTGTTAAAACTCACTTAAATAAGGAGTCACAGTTATAAATAGCTATTCAGCAGGACTACTTCATGGTCCCCCTGGCTCATACTGTAATCCAAGCTAATCAAGAAGCTGAGATCTGACTATAATGGCTTGATGCCACCCTAGGCATTAAAGTCTGTGAAGTGAGACTCTCACTTCGAGTTTAGCCATCAAAACAGGAAATGGAGATATGGTTCAATCTGTAGAACAACAGCCTTGAGAATGAATGCTAAGGGAGAGGGGCCAAGCCCCAAGTTCAAGCCCCAGTACTGGCACACCACCCCACATTCCTCCTCCACACATACACATTATCCAAACTTTTTTGTTTGAACAGATTAGCCAAATATACATGGCTTTGCAGTAATTCATTCTCTTTAGTATTTTTATCTATTGAACTAACTTGCGGTAAAAATCAAAAGATGATTTCAAGAAACAAGACATTCAGGGAGGCAAATTTTTAAGGAAGCAGCTGCTAGGCTATGACCAGTGATGGATATTTTTGTCCTTCTAGACTTGACACATGGGAAATAATTCCAATGCAATATTATTGGGAGGTGGGGCCTTTTAAGACTGAGGGGGTCATGGTTTCTACTTTCACAGATAGATGAATATTGTTCTATGTGGATATGGAAAAGTTGATTCTTTTTCATCTGCTCTTCTGCTAAGAGAATATTTTTTTTATTGTCAAGATGATGTACAGAGTGAATTACGGTTACATACTTAAGGTAGTGAATACATTTCTTGTCATCCTTGTTATATCCTTCCTCATTTTTTCTCCCACCTTTCCTTCTCCCCGAGTATTCCCCCCCACCCCCCGTTTCATGATTTTTTTTTAACTTTCCCAATGATGGACTTGGTCATTCTAGTCTACAACGCTTATGAACTCTATGAACAATAACAATAAAACAATTCCTTCCAGGTCAGGTTATATGTACATTTCTTTCCTTTTGCTTAGTGTAATCTGTTTCTTCTTTTTCTCTCATTTCTACCCTCTGCCCCATGTCCTTGAGTTGCTTAGTTTGCTTTCATCAATGTCCATTGCAGCTGTTGGGCCCTGCTGAGGGAATATTTAATCTCCCACCCTGTAATAGTTTCTTTCACATAAGGACAAAAGAAGACTCATGTTATCCTTGGTGTCTTAATCCACAGATTGTGAAGGAATGCATTTTTGCTATTTACAAGCTATTTGAGTTCCCATGTTTTTATGAGCACAAAATAGACTATGCTGTCTTTCGTAAACAATCTGAGATGAAAAGGTTTACTATGATACTTATTACCTGAAGACTTTGACCAAGTCATTCTTTTGTCTGTTTTATCATCTATAAATGAATTTATATATTTCCTGTATATCAACTAGTTTCAACTCTATTTGAAAAATCGCTAAGCTATTGCTGTGCTATTACATTTTCTATGGGCTCACAGGTTACAACAAAAACAGTAGAGTCTTGGGTCTTCTAAATATTTCATCTGTCTGATTTAACCCTTGATAAGAGCCCAATGAGAACCATTTTTACAGCAGAGTCAGTGAACTTGGTTTTTTTTTTCTTTTTGGCCAGTCCTGGGCCTTGGACTCAGGGCCTGAGCACTGTCCCTGGCTTCTTCCCGCTCAAGGCTAGCACTCTGCCACTTGAGCCACAGCGCCGCTTCTGGCCGTTTTCTGTATATGTGGTGCTGGGGAATCGAACCTAGGACCTCGTGTATCCGAGGCAGGCACTCTTGCCACTAGGCTATATCCCCAGCCCCTGAACTTGGTTTTGATGTGTTGGAAGTTGTGGTTTGAATAACATCTGTACACATATTCCTTTTCTTAGAACTTATCTGAGCCTCCCAGTATAAAACTTTATAGTTTTCTATTGACCTGAGATCTTTTCTGCAATTGCTACTCTTGGAGATTATTTAGTATAATAGAAGTTCTAGGGATAAAATGAGGTTAGGATAATTTAAGATATAATAAGTGTAGAATTTTCAGATTTCATTTGACTCTTTCAAAATTTGAGTTTGTGTGTGAGTATTGTTACTGCATATAAAGGTGTTTTTTTTTCCTTTAGATTCAAATGAATTTGTTACATTGTGAATTTCACACTATCATTTCCTGTTTCTGTGCCTTCATTTAAGGTGACACTTTGATCAGAGGTGACAAAGCATGAAATTATGGCCAGATGTAAAAATGTCACATGCTATTTCAAAGTCTTCCTACAGTTGGAAAGTTTCCTGATTATCTGGACACACCAGGGGAATTAAAATTCAGTGTGCCTGACATTACAACATGTTTTAACAAGAGCACAATTATATTCTTAGCCTGTTCCGATATGAGGTTGCCTAGTCAGAGTTGTTAGACAAGTCCATGGAGGATAGAGGCTGTCACCAAGCATCAACTCACACAGGAGAGTAAATGAAGTCAGTGGTTCCTTCCTTTATGAGAATCACTAATTGCATTTTGCTTTAAAATAGGTGCTGCTTTGCCTAAAGCAAGCCCCAGAATGTAAGAAAAATCAGTCTGCTTTCAAATGACATGGTGAATTCCATTACTTCGTATAAAATAAGAAATGGTAAAGACTTCTTCCCCATTATCAACATTAAGAGATAAACATTGACATCATAAATCATGAAAAACAATATAATTTGAAAACATGTCGGCAAAGTCACGGGATTTATTTTGATGAAGAAAAATAGGCTTTGTGAACGTCAATTTTAGTGAAAAATATTATTTGAATAACTATTTCATACCAGGCTATTTACTAGGCTGTGGGGTTGTTCACAAAATACATAATTATAGTCCTTGCCTTTAGGGAACTCAGAGGTTAGCAGAGGGGAAATGAAAATAAAATTAACTCCCTAGTCTGAAATTTAAAAAAAGACAATAAAATAAATAGTTACAGCATACAGATGATTAGAATGTGTCCCAACATTAGTCGAAACAAGGCTCTTTTTTTTCTTTTATTTTTTTCACGTTTTTTTAAGTTTTTATTATAAAACTGATGTACATAGAGGTTACAGTTTCATACGTTAGGCATTGGATACCTTTCTTGTACTGTTTGTTACCTTGTCCCTCATACCCCCCTCCCTCCCCCCTTTCCCTTCCACCCCCCCTCCCCCAGGTGTTCAGTTCACTTACACCAAACAGTTTTGCAAGTATTGCTTTTGTAGTTGTTTCTCTTTTTTTACCCTGTGTCTCTCAAATTTGGTATTCCCTTTGAATTTCCTACTTCCAATACCCATAAACACAGTTTCCAATATACTCAGATAAGATTACAGCGATAGTGTAGGTAAAACCACAGGAAGGTGATACAAGAACATCATCAATAATAGAAGCTACAGATAAACATAGGACGTTGAAAGTAGTTACAACTGTGATATAACAATTGTTTCCACAACATGGAGTTCATTTCTCTTAGCATCATCTTATGTGTTCATAAGGGTATAGCTATTGGGCCTTGTGATGCTCTGTTATGAATTGCCTAAACCTGTACTAATTATTCCCAATAAGGGAGACCATAGAGTCCATGTTTCTTTGGGTCTGGCTCACTTCACTTAGTATAATTTTTTCCAAGTCCTTCCATTTCCTTACAAATGGGTCAATGTCATTCTTTCTGATAGAGGCATAAAATTCCATTGTGTATATGTACCACATTTTCCTGATCCATTCGTCTACTGAGGGGCATCTGGGTTGGTTCCAGATTCTCGCTATGACAAATTGTGCTGCGATGAACATTGTTGTGCTGGTGGCATTACTGTGATTTTGTTTGTGGTCTTTTGGATAGATACCCAACAGTGGGGCTGCTGGGTCATAGGGGAGTTCTATATTGAGCCTTCTGAGGAATCTCCATACTGCTTGCCAGAGTGGCTGAACCAGTTTACATTCCCACCAACAATGAAGTAGGGTTCCCTTTTGGCCACATCCCCTCCAACAATTGTTATTATTAGTTTTCTTGATATAAGACATTCTTGCTGGGGTGAGATGGAATCTCAATCTTGTTTTGATTTGCATTTCCTTTATGGCCAGTGATGTAGAGCATTTTTTCATATGTCTCTTGGCCATTCTCATTTCATCATCAGAGAAGTCTCTTTGTAGGTCTTTAGCACACTTGATGAGGGGCTATTGGTTCTTTGCGGTTTTGTTTTGGGAGAAGGTAGTTTTTTAGTTCTGCATATATTTTAGAGATGAGGCCTTTGTCTGTTGAATGTCCGGTAAAGATCTTCTCCCAGTCTGTGGGTTTTCTGTTTATCTTGCGAGCTATGTCCTTTGCCGTGCAGAAGCTCTGCAGTTTGATGCAGTCCCATTTATCCAACCTTTCTTTGATTTGTAGCCTTTCTCTGTCTTTGTTAAGGAAGTTCCGTCCTGCGCCAAGGAAGGAGCCCAAGTGTTTCTCCTACTCCTTCCTTTAGTGTTTTTATCTAATACCAACTGAAGAAAATCTGTCCACATGAAATTCTAATCATTTCTAAGAATTCCATTGTTCTAAGCAGCTGGAACATGAGTTAATTTGCCTATTTACAAAACTTCTTTATTAATGTGTGTCATGCTTAAAAATTCAGGAATCACTTCAATTCACTAAACGTGTTTGACATTGTCAGCAACAAGGAAAACTCTATTTAAAACTTATTTTGTTGGGCTTTGACACTTTCTAAAGAATTATACTCCATACAGTATTATATTTCATTTAATTCATTTGTAATTGCTTGCATAGCACCCAGTGTATTTACTTATAGATTGCTAGGCATATTCTAGCTACGACAAGTAAAGGAAACCATGCAATGTTTCTGGGTCTGGCTTACGCCACTTAACATAATTTTTTTCAAGTCTTTCCATTCATTCTGATGGATGAGTAGTACCAGGAAATAGGATACGTTATACATATATTACAATTTAAAATATATTTATATATTTATAATACACACATATGTATATACGTACATACACATACACACATATATACATGTACATACGTGTATATATAATTGCCATTTCTAGTGTTTTTTTCCAGAAGACTTAAATTACCATCTAGTGTGATGTCCTTTTGATAGTATTTAATGTATTTTAAAGTATATCTTCAACAATATATTCACTTAGTATTTATTTATCTTTGAATTTCTTTATCTTCTCTTACGTTTGATGGACAGTGTAATTAGATAAATTGTCTGAGTTGACACACTATTTTATTTTATTTTTCAGCTCTATGAGAAAGGAAAAACATTGCCTTCTGGATCCCATTGTTTCTGACGAGAATTTAGCCATTAATCATACCACTGGAATTGTGTTTTGCACATGATTAATCATTTATTATTTTCTTGTTGCCTTGAAAACATTGTTTCCTTTGCCTTTGTCTTATAGCAGTTTAATTGTGCTGCATTTAGATACATCATTGTAGATCTCTCTTAAATCTTTGGAGCTTCTTAGCTGTGTATAAATGAAAACTAAACTTGGGAAGTATTAAGACTTTTTTTCAAAAATAAAACATTTCTTTTCTTGACTTCCGTTTCTTATAATAACTGCTAGTACATGTTGGTGTTTTGGGTGTCATCCCATATGTTTTTGAAGCTTTACTTATTCATGAAAGTCTTTTTTGTCTCTAAGTTTAGATCAGATAATTGATCAATTTTCAAGTTTTCAGTTTCTTTCATATCCCTTCTAAAATATGTCTTAAACTCATCCATTTTCATTTAGGTTGTAATAACTCCCAACTGTAAAATATCAATTTCATTCTTTTTGATTTTTGCTGGCGCTTGAACTCAGCAACCTGGATATTGTCCCTTAGCTTTTTTCACTCAACACTGGCACTCTAAGACTTCAACCACAGCTCCACTTTCAGATTTTGGGTAAGTTAATTGGAGACAAGAGTCTTGTAGATTTTTTTGCCAAGTCTGATTTCAAATGGTGATCCTCAGATCTTAGACTTCTAAGAAGCAACGGTTATAGACATGAGCTTCTGGTGCCAGCTTAATTTCCTTTTTTTAACCAATAGTTTTTAGTACATTATTGGAATTTCTTTTTATTGATTTTTTAGTTGCATATATTTTTTAAATTCTTTACACATGGCTTCTTTTAAATCTTCAAACACATATACAGTTGCTTCTTTGAAGTCTTTGTCATAACCAATATCCCAATATTGCTACTCACCCAAAGGTTTCTGTTAACTACTTTATTTCTTGAGTACAGATCAATTTTCCATTTCATTGTACAGCACCAAATTTCATCTTGAAAACTGTATGTGTTAGATAATATATTGTACTTACTCTATATTCTTCAATACCTAAAGTATCTGTGGTGTGCTCTCTCTCTCTCTCACATTCACACACACATATTAATATTAATTTACTTCTTAGACTGCTTTTTATGAGTTGCTCCCAGATCTAAATATCTCAATGGTCAGCCAATCTGATAGAGGTTATTCTCAAGTACTGTAGGATTCCTTATCTGTATATAGGTCTGAGCTCAGTTATGGAGCCTATTGAAAGATAGATTTCAATCCTTTTGATATTTGCTTCTCACTATTTGCCCTGCCCAAATCTCTCTTGCATATGCAGATACCTTGTCAAAGTGCAAGAGATGAATTAAGATAATGCTAATCTTCCTATATAGTTGTATTTCTAAGACTTCTTCAAAAAATATGTTTTGTACCCTATGGGCCCAGAAGTAGTCTAGAAGAATACTCATTTGTCTATTGAGCTTCTTATCTTTGCTGACAAAATAAAGGATGTGGGCTTTGCTTCTGTTCTTATCTATAAATCATAGCAGCACTCTAAGGGAGGCAAAGTTCCACCTTTATGTGGCCAACACCATTCTAATGAAGTTGCGAGATGAGTGGTAACAGCAGGTTCAGGCAAAAAGAAAGGCTTTCAGGTGAGTCTTTCTTGATTTTTGGCCAGTTTTTCATGAAAAATGGTTTGAAATATTTTCTCCATTTAGAATCACACTAGTCCATTTTGTCTATTTTTTTGTGTAGGGATATAATTTACCAATATCTTCATTTTGTCAGGCATACTTATTTTTGAAAAGTATTTGGTGATTGAGTGGGAACAAATGATAATGGTTTATTTGATTTTTGCTATAACATTTCTATAACCAACAGTATAAGCTGGGCAGAAATAATCTGCAAGTCTATAAATACAAGAAAGGTTCTGATAAAATATTGGGAAAAAAGTGTCACTGTGTTGCTTGAAATAAATGAGAAAAATGGCAGTTTGTTTATTAAATGTTGGTGAGGTGATATAATCTTCTGTTCCTAAAAAACAAAATCAACTATACCATAAAATGATAAAATTTAAACCAAGGATTAAAATTTCAAAAAAAAAATAGAATTGATTTTACTAGCAGAAATCCTACAATTTAGTATCAATTCTATCTTTCATTCTTTCATCTTTGTTTTGTGGTTTTTGTGGTAGTACTAGGGTTTGAACTCACTGCTTCACACTTGTTAGACAAGCACATTAAGAGGTAAATCATGACCACAGTCCTTATGTGTTTTTTTAAATAGGTTATTAATGTGTGCCCTTGCTAGTCTAGTTTATTTATGCTCCCCACATTGCTGAGATGACTGGTGCCCACCAACCATACCCAGCTTTTTATATTAGCTGTAATATGGTCTCTACCTTTTTTCCTAGGCTGGCCTTGAACTGCAAGCTCTTAAAGTGCTTTTCAGGACAGAACCTGTATATGTAGATGGCTTTGGATGCAATTCATTTCGCAACACCTCCTCACTGCCCCAGGTCATAACTAAATGAAGCATTGATATGAGTTTCCATTTCGTCTAGGCTGAGAACAATTCTGGTACCATCTAATCAAAAGGCACAGGTTTTACTATAAGCTCTTCTACTGACAAAATTCTCATTATTTCTATCTTTACTTTCACAGGCTTCTTGATGTAAAGATTCCTTACCCACTTCTACTTTTTACTCTCTTTATCTTTTGTGTGAATTACTCTCAATAAATCTTTTTCCTTTTCAACTCATCCTCATATTTCCAATCATTGCTCCTAAGATTCTAAAATGTTTGAACTTCAAAACTGAGAATTATGACCATAAAAGAAAAGAGAAAGGATGCTTCAAAGGCTCTTTCAACACAGTAGGTTATTATTACCAAAAAAAATCTGCCATTAAAAAAAATCCTTGGAAAAGTAGGTTGATGATTATATCATGGTGGAGTCAGTACACTGACAAGATGAATTGAAATTTGGGAACTATTCTGCTTTTCTGAGTAGAACTGTAAACTCCTCCCTAAAACTACAAAAGAAAGAGAAACTACAAAATGTACTTTAATAATAAATATGAAAGAAACACAATTAGCAAAGTGCTGAACATAATATAAAAATGTGAATAATTCATGTCGCCCTGTTGCAGTGTTTGTACATTTAGTTCCCCCATCTGACTATCTTCTACTTTGTTAATTACTACTCACCTTTTCTACAGTGAAGCAAGTTCAAAGACACTGAAGCCATTACTCATTATCAATGTGTTGATTTTTATAAAATCCTAACATCTTGCTCCCCTACAAGACTGTAATTTTTGCAAAAGGAGAGGCCTTTGTCATTTGGACTTTTATTCCTAACAAGTCCTTATATGGGTAGACCTTACATTTATTAAGTGATAGCATAGTTTTCTAATAAAATATGCATCATAAATGTAAGCAATATAGGACACATAAAGTATGCAGAAAATGAGAGAATTCATAATAAGAAAATGGACCTTAGGTTTCAGGAGTCCTACATCCAAAAGTAAAAGAAGAAAGATAACTACCACCATGATAGCTGGAATGGGAAAATATAAACCCCACTACAAGAGAAGACACAGAAAAGATAAATTAACAAGAAAAAACAACCAGATGCTGGTCGCTCGTACCTGTAATCCCAGCTACTCAAAAGGCTGAGATTTGAGGACCGTCATTCAAAGCCAAGGTGGGCAGGAAAGGCCATGAGACTCTTACCTTCAGCTAACCACCAAAATGTCAGAAGTAGAGCTGTGGGTCTAGTGGTAGAACATTAGTCTTGATCAAAAGACCTGAAGGACAGTGTCCAGGCCCTGAGGACTAGCAGAAAGAAAGAAAGAAAGAAAGAAAGAAAGAAAGAAAGAAAGAAAGAAAGAAAGAAAGAAAGAAAGAAAGAAAGAAGAAGGAAGGAAGGAAGGAAGGAAGGAAGGAAGGAAGGAAGGAAGGAAGGAAGGAAGGAAGGAAGGAAGGAAGGAAGGAAGGAAGGAAGGAAAGGAAAGGAAAGGAAAAAGGAAAGAAAGAATCAACACTGAAACCATCAAGTAACCAATATGAATAGAATGAGAAGAGAGAAAAGATTGTACACAAAAAGAAAACCAAAATGAAAAGAATAAGTCCATAACCTTGTGCAGAAACTTTAAATTTTCAGTTAAAAATATAGACCAGATGAGTACATTAAAAAAAAGCAAATTCAACAATCCACTGTCAGCATGAAACTTATTCCACCACAAATGATACCTGAAAGCTGAAGGTGAAAGGATAGAAAAAGATCCCAAGCAAGAGCTAGATTTAACCTGGGAAAACAGAGCCATTAATATGTAAGAAAATGATAAGCAGCTATAAAGCCACTTATCTGCTTTCTGGGTTACATGGTTTCTTTTTTTTAAATTTTATTTTTATTATTATTTTCTTTATTGTCAAAGTAA
Organism: Perognathus longimembris pacificus; assembly: GCF_023159225.1. Taxonomy (NCBI): domain Eukaryota; kingdom Metazoa; phylum Chordata; class Mammalia; order Rodentia; family Heteromyidae; genus Perognathus; species Perognathus longimembris. The sequence goes on along the minus strand of NC_063162.1, from coordinate 99,561,723 downwards.
AGTACAGAAGGGTTACAGTTTCATATGTAAGGCAGCGAGTACATTTCTTGTTCAACTTGTTACCTCCTCCCTCATTTTCCCCCCACCACCACCTCCCCCTTTCCCTCTTCCTTCCATGAGTTGTACAGTTGGTTTACACCAAATGGTTTTGTAAGTATTGCTGTTTCAATGGTTTGTCTTGTTATCCTTTGTCTATTTTGATATTCCCTTTCCTTTCCCTAGTTCTAATACATGTATACACAGTATCCAGGGTACTAAGATGAGATACAGTGATTGCAGAGGTAAAACCACAGGAAGGGAATACAAGAGAGGAAAAAAAGGGTACAGTTTCACATGGCATGTTGAAAATAATTACAACAGTGTATAGCACTTGTTTCCATAGTATGGAGTTCATTTCACTTAGCATCACCTTATGTGTTCATAAGGGCATAGCTAATGGGGTATTGTGATCTTCTGCTATGACCAACCAACACATGTACTAATTATTCCCTATGAGTGAAACCATAGAGTCCGTGTTTCTTTGAGTCTGGTTCACTTAGCATAATTTTTTCCAAGTCCTTCCATTTCCTTACTAATGGGGCATTGTCATTCTTTCTGATAGAGGCATAGAATTCCATTGTGTATATGTACCACATTTTCCTGATCCACTGGTCTACTGAGGGGTATCTGGGTTGGTTCCATATTTTAGCAGTGACAAATTGTGCTGCGATGAACATTGTTATGCTGGTGGTTTTAGTGTTTCTTAGGTGTGGGTTTCTCTGTATAGCAATATGGAACTGACACTCTTCATCAACTGGAAGCATTAGATCCAGAGAGAGTCTCTCTCTGGAGCAAGTGAAAACCTCAAAGTGAGCCAGCTATGTTTAAGTTTCATGTTTGTACAGGAAGAAAGAGGAAGGACAAAAGAGTTAAAGGTAACCTGTCTTATACAATATGTGATGACATTTAGGTACAAATTTTATAGTAACTGTTACTGTTCAAAATCATAAGGAATGCCAAACCTGAATTTTTCTTGAAATAATAGTACCTGTCCATGAATATGAATGCTATGCTTATCTTGAAATGTAGCATATCTTAAAACATAAAAGGTGCCTTCTCACTTGTGTGTTTGGAGCAGGACTTTAAAGATTTACTTCTAAACCAACTTAAGTTCTGTTTAGGAGAAAATTTTACCCTTGGTTGTGATTAATTTTGTGTTTGCACTTATTGAAAGTGATGGCAGAAAACCAATGAGACAGCAAAGCAATATTAGGCCTTCATAATGTCAGAACATTGCCTGGTACCTGGATTTTCTTCGTTATCCTACTCAATGAGAAGTTGCCAAGCTGCACTTTGCTGAGTTTGAAGTCATCACATGACAGTTTAATCGACTCTTCCTTTTTCTTTGCCAGAAAGCTATCTGGCACTGTGGATATTCCCCCCTGGCCTCCTGAACATGTGTCCCTGATCCAATTTTCATTTGCTACCTGGTTGGAAAGTGCTCTTTTCAACAGGGGCTGTTCTTTTGGGCTAGCACCGAGTGGATTTTCTTTTTATTTTCAGTGAACAAATTTTCTTTAGGTTGTAAAATGATTGGCAATTTATTTTTGCTACTTTTGTATGTTCTGCTGATGTTGCTTTCTTACTTCTTTTGTTTTGTCAAGAACATTCAAAGGCAGGCTTTTTATTCCTAGTATACTGGCATCCTTTTTTTTTTTTTCATTACAGTGAGTGAACAAGTCATTTAAGTGGCCTCAGCTCCCATAAAGAAAAGAATATATTAAAAATAAAAGGGATATATACCTCAGTATAGACTTTCAAAAGGAGAATCTAGTTATTGGGAAGAATTTATTTCAGAAAGATAGATCATACAATTTTTTCTAAATGTCTTTTCATCTTCCCATTACACCATCCAAAAAATATGATCAAAGTACAGTAGATTTGTTTCCTGAAATCCAATTAAACATCTTTTCATAAATATCTTTGGTTGTGACTGGCATTTTTATAATACTCTGAATTTGGTGATATAAAGAAACAGAGTGAATAGATTTAACAAAGATCATAAAAATCCCTGATTATTTGTTTAGCTCCCTAAGCAACCAGAAGAATGAGCCAGAGATAGTATGAAAAAATGCAAAGGATAAAATAAGATCTTTAAAATATGAATTTGAATATTTATTGTTTGCTTCTAGAAAAAGTGTCCAACTTATTAAATTCAAATCACTCAGTTTGCCTAAAATGTTTTTCTTCTTTTGCTTAAAAAACTCTGGTTTTCATACATAGGTACTTGTTCTGCTCCAAAAGGTTTGCTGACTCTTTGTTCTACTCTTTTTGTGTAAGTGTTGTAACATTCACAGTATATTCTTGCTCTTAGATGCTTAGATTCTGTGTCTATTAAGGAGTCAACTCCTAAAGTGTGACCTCTTTTCTCATTATTTTTCTGTGACAATATCTAGCATTGTTTATGTTAAAATGCAATGAATAAATAAAAGGATGAGTAAATTAATGAAAGACAGCTTCTTAACAATAACACCACCATTGGTAACAGAGCTCAGTAATTTATGGGGGAAAAAAACGAATACACAGTCTAAGATATTAGAAAATCTGTTCTCTTATGAACAATCTAAGGGATCTGTGTTATCTGTTAGTAAATAAGCACAAGTATCATATATATATGTATGTATAAAACACATAAGTTGTCTAAAGAGAAATGTGAAGAAACTTGAGAAATGGTTAGGGTCTATATTTAGCTTGTGATAGAGAATAAAAAGTTAGTAAATAACATGGAGAAAAACAATGAAATCTGGAGGAAATAATGTTTTGAGTAGTTTTCATGACATGCTGGTTCAATTAGTAAGGAAGCACAGAGCAGAATAAAGAGATGAGCAAAACAAGGAGATTAAGACAAATAGGGGGTTCTTTTTATTGTATTCCTAGTTCTCACACTGAGTATTAGGTACATGATTTCAAACATCAAGAAGGTGGGGAAGTATATTAATTGCTAAGAAAATCCTGTTATTAGTTTCTGGAGAAAAGTCCCATTTTATAGTAATACAATAATTACAGATGACTTAAAGGTAAGAGTAACAGTTTAGTTGGGGGTGGAGAAAGAGAGTGGCTGGTTCTAAAAGCTGTTTTCAGAAGTCAAACATCTATGGTATACACAGGAATGGTTAAGTGGCAGGAGAGCTAGCAATTACATAGTTTGAAGAAGAGACCGTTTTGTTTTATTGCAAAGTTTAACTTTATAATTATTGAAGCTACTCATTAATAAAAGACAATGGTATAAAAGGAGGTAATTTATCCATCATTAAGAAATCACAAATCTATCAGTGAAGATGTGGTGTCTGGTCGAATTTCTGGTTCATAGAAACTTCTGGCTGTGTTATCTATCCCATGGTGGAGGAATGTAAGACAGAGATCTTTCTTAGACATCTTTTAGAAGGTGGCTCCCCCTTCCTGGAGACTTGGCTGAAAGTGTGGAATGCCTGCCTGACAAGAGTGAGGCCCTTAGATCAAGCCCCAGTATTGCTAAAAGGGGGGTACTGTTAAAGTTTGTATATACTTATTTGAAACACATTCTTGGTCATGTGACTTTTAGGCCTGTGCTTACAACTATGTTTGAAGCTAGAATTATACAATCACTTCTTTAAGTCTTGCCTATCAATACTTACTACCCTAAAAATTATATATTTTTTAACATATGGATTGGGGACAGGGTAGAAACCTGCCTATAACAAGCTCCATCTATGGCCATATTCAGTGACCAGACAGGGTTAGGCTGGGGAAGACAACAAATCTTGAGCTCTTGTTGGGCCATTTTATCATAGAAACAACATGGTGGCTAATTGGACTGGGCAAGGTGTGGGAATGAAGGTAAACAAAGTGTCTCCGACTATATAGACACAAATAAATAGATGTAGACATTAAGCAGTGTCTTGGAATGGGACTTCATCTAAAACACATTACCTTTTGTCATTTTATTATTTTTTTATTTTTTGGCAGGAACCAGGAAAGGAGAGGTGGTTTGTGGAAAAGGAAAAGCAGGTATCTTCAGAAGTTTTCCATTTGTCAAAGAGCAAAAAGAGAGCTAGAGTTTCATTTCTTATTATGGAACAGTGCTAAGTTGGGGTTTTGTTTGATACTTATTCCTCTATCACTATTGAAGATTATATCTAATCACAGTCTGCATGGGTTTATTAGCATGCCTAATTTTTGCCAGTAAAATAGGATCATATTTGAGCAAAACTCTAAACCTGCCTGCAGAGCTCTTCTTGTTCTCTTGAACTTGTGCCATTTTCATGAGAACAACATCTCTCAGGTAGCCACTAATAACAGGATGCAAGAAAAATATATAACAGATATTTAAGCATCAGTTGCTCCAAAGGGTGAAATTAGGCCCCCAACCAGCTGTGGCTAGATCACCTAATCCTATATGTAATAATTAAACTTTTCTTTTCTTTTCTTTTCTTTTTTTTTTTTTTTTTGCCAGTCCTGGGGCTTGGACTCAGGGCCTGAGCACTGTCCCTGGCTTCTTCCCGCTCAAGGCTAGCACTCTGCCACTTGAGCCACAGTGCCACTTCTGGCCATTTTCTGTATATGTGGTGCTGGGGAATTGAACCCAGGGCCTTATGTATATGAGGCAAGCTCTCTTGCCACTAGGCCATATCCCCAGCCTTAACTTCTTATTTTTATTTTTATTTTTTTTTGGCCAGTCCTGGGCCTTGGACTCCTGGCCTGAGCACTGTCCCTGGCTTCTTCCCGCTCAAGGCTAGCACTCCGCCACTTGAGCCACAGCGCCGCTTCTGGCCGTTTTCTGTATATGTGGTGCTGGGGAATCGAACCTAGGGCCTCGTGTATCCGAGGCAGGCACTCTTGCCACTAGGCTATATCCCCAGCCCTTAACTTCTTATTTTTGAAGGCACTGAGATTCTGAAATTTTTCATTACATTATGAAAATTAAAACATATGCTGAATTTTCTACCTTCTAGTCATGGTTATGAGTTAATATTAATCCACTCATCCAATCTGCAAAGTAACATCTTTACATTTTCTCTGTGATATTATTAAAAGAAATATGAAATAATAATGGAGGAGAGCAACAGGCTAAGGATACAATAAGTGAAAGAAATTGATAAGAGGAAAAAGTGTTTACATAGTGTGTGACTTTAAATATCAGTAACTAAAACTTTTATTTTATTTTTTCTTTTTTTTTGGCCAGTCCTGGGCCTTGGACTCAGGGCCTGAGCACTGTCCTTGGCTTCTTCCTGCTCAAGGCTAGCACTCTGCCACTTGAGCCACAGCGCCGCTTCTGGCCGTTTTCTGTATATGTGGTGCTGGGGAATCGAACCTAGGGCCTCGTGTATCCGAGGCAGGCACTCTTGCCACTAGGCTATATCCCCAGCCCTAAAACTTTTAAATGTTCATTAAAAAGTTAGACAATCAGAAAGAAGTTCTAATGTATGACATAAACTACATTTTTGATAGTAGAGGTCAAAGGAATAAAAATACTCTTGGTTGCTCACTCACATTCTTTAGCTAGAAGAACTGCTCCTTTAGTTGGAACCACTACTTCCAATCAAATTAACCATGTACACATCAATAGTAAGGGACAAATCTGTTAAGTTCCTTACAGTTAAATTCAGGTTTGATCTATTAAACATTCATGAATAACAATTCAAAGGAAGAATAGGAGGAAGAGGATGAAGAAAAATAATCATCTCAGATAGTGGTCTATTTGTTTAATATTACTTTATCTACACAATGCATATTACTGTAATTTATGAACTATTATATTTCCTTGCGTCCTTATTAATTTTATTTTATTTTACTGAAGAGTATAGGAACACTGCAAGTATTTACCAGTAGTTTTTCATGTAACAAAATTGGGAACTATTAGCTCTGAGATTTTAGCTCCATTTTGCTTTAGATGTGACTCTCCTCCCCTACTGGAAATCAATTGTAGGTGTAATGAAGGAAGTAATTCTTTTGTGAAGTTATCTAAACGTTCACCTATTTTCCAAGAAATAATGTATGTATCTTTTCAGCTATTTGTTGTAAGAATAGGAGATAGTTACAATTTCCCCATTCAGAAAAAATATTTTCAGTGGAATTTTAAATCAAATTAAATTGATTTCAAATGGATACAATAGATGGTTCCATATATTTTAACCCATACATTATGAGAAGTCATAATCCACCATAAAGCAATTTCTACATTCAGCAATTTTCAAGCAGAAAGAAAATGTAGAAAGAAACTGAAAAAGCAATCCTATTTCAAATCACTAACTCATAGTTCTACTCGATATCCACTTATGTATATTTTTCTGTAGTTTTTCTGTCAGATATGATATTTTTGACCTTACAAAGTTCTAGAAACTGTTAACATTTGAAAGGAATTGGACATCTATTCCAATTTTCCTCAATTACGGAGCTTATAAAATATATATGGTTTTCCCTTCTGCTCTGAAAATCTTACTTGTTTTCTCTTATTGATACAGATCTGTAAATGACATAACCACTAGTATTTTAAAAAAACTTCTGCTAACTGTATAGCCTTATTGATAAAAATCATTAAATATGTCCAATGTTAAATAATTATTGCCAGATGAGAAGACCCTTTTTCTAGTGATCAAACCTTCAATCTAATGTGATAGAATTTAAATCCTAGAGGAAAAATGGGTAGAAATATCAACTTAGAGAGAGATCAATAGCTCTTCCTCTCTAGTTGCTAGTGCCTAGGCAGAGATTGAACATACCTAGAAACTTAACAGTAGCCAAGGAGGAAAGACCTTGGTTTAACTGAAACCGAGAACCCGTGTAACCCACTTGCTCTCACCATGCTTATGTGCTAATAAATAGCAACAGCAAACTTTAGACATGCAGATATGTCATATGCTGACAAGTGTGATCATTTGAGAGTTTCCTCAAGACAGCTTTTATAGTCTGGGAAAGGGAGCTTCAAAGTCAAGTTTCATATATCAAAATGAGTGGTCAGCATAAATGACTTATGTGTGATAAAATAATTAGGTTGGTTATCTAGTTTACTTATTTGGTCCATGGTTAATTCATGAACTATTCTATGGAAATTCTGTCAAGCAGAAAGAGGGTGGTGATGATAAGGTCTTCTTTAAAAGGTGAACACTACCTAAAAAGCAAAATAAACTTGGTTTACATTAAAAAAAAAAGGTGAACCAATGCAACAGTGTATATACTTACAAAACTACATGCCATAATCCAATTGTACAACACATGAGCAGGGAGTTGGGAGGGAGTAAGGAGGGAGAAAAATGAGGGATGAGGTAACAAGTTTGATAAGAAATGTACTCACTGCCTTATGTATGAAATTGTAACCTCTTTGCACATCACTTTGGTAATAAGTAAATTAATAAAAATATCTCTGCAGTTGAAACTGGTAAGGCTTCTGTTAGGTCCTCTCCCTGAGGGCTACATGCAGATGCCCCCACCTCATTAAGTCTCCAACCAGTTACCTAGGTAACCTGCAGACCTGGAGGCAGTTACCTCCCCTTCCCCTGAGGTCACATCCTAATCCACCTGGCCACACCCCTTGCCCCTGACCTAGATATAAGGCAGGGCTGGGTGGGGGTCGCTCTCTCTCTCTCCGGCCATGGGGCCATGGATCATCTTGGCCACAGGCCAGCAGTTCTGTAATAAACTCTCTTTCCTGCCTGAATACCGCATGGTGTTCTCCTTTACTGGCTACCTACTGTAAAAACCTAACAGCTTCCATTTAGGGGAGGGCACCTCAGGTGACAATCCTCAAGCTCCTGTCTGCTAAGCAAGATGGTCCTCACCACCCAATGGACACCACAGACTTTCACCACCAGGGCAGAGCTGCTTTTGCATGCTCCTATTATGGTACCACCAGTCCTATCAATCATTCCTCAGTTTTCTACTTGGTTTCCTGTGTACATCCTCAGGAAACAATATAGAGGTCTGGCATAAACCCTCTCACTTAAAATGAGCATATGGACATTCTGCTTTTTATAAGAAATAAAAGTCGAATTATCTTAGTCAACAGGAATGGTTCTCTGGGTGATGAGAATTTTGAAGCCATTAGATTGCAGATTCTTTGCATTTGCCCACTAAATACTGTATGATAAAATCTGACTGAGATGGTGGGTGTTTGTGAAGTTTCTCAGGGAGTCATCCTGTAGACCTTGCCTCATGAAAGGGTACCCAATATTGTTCAGTAACCAAGACAAAAACAATCATGTATGTATTCCCATCCATGTTTATTCAATCACTAGTATTTCGTATGCCTACTGTGTGCTATATGCTATATGTCGGTGTGTATTTGAATCCTTCAGATGCTTCTGCAAAGTTTTCATCTGCTTGCATTCTTCCAGAGCCTGTGGGTGTGTGAAAAGGTCTGAGCTGACTGGCTGGACTTTGGCCCTTTACATTTGAATCTTTCTTTGTATGAAAAAGGCATTTGTAAATGTTGAGCCTCCATGTACTTTCATTTCTTTAAAATTCCAAACAAAATTTACATATGCAGTTGGACCAGTTTTTTCCATCCATTTTTACTTACATGCTTATGACTGGAATTGCCATGCATTTTTGTTGCATAGAAATAAGAGAACATTATTTGAGAGGGATTTGTTTTGAGGGGGGAGTATCTGGCACTAAAATTCAAGCTCAGGGCAAACACTCTGCAGTTGAGTCTTCTAGCATATCACTTTTGCACAGGGTCACCTTCCAATTGGAATCCACCTATTTCTTTTTCCTGCACAGCTGGGAATATTGGTGCGGTACCACCACACCTAGCTTGTTTGTTTAGATGAAGTCTTGCTAATTTTTTGCTTGGGCTGGCCTCAAACTTCAATCTTTTTTTAAGTATTATATTTTGGCAAACAATAGAAATAGTGCAATAAAACTATATCAACTAATTTAAGGCTTTTTTTTCAAATAATTTTATACTATAAAGTTCATAGGACTATTCCTGAATGTATCACTTGGCCTTTTGCTTTGCATTAAACAACCTGGTCAGATTGGAAAGGCATAAATTTGACTAAGGCCCAATGTACTCTGTTTTCAAGTGCTTTAATCTCCTAATTATGTTTTTAAAATAAGGATTGCAGACATATAGGATGAGATTGAATGGTGAAGTATATCACATCTAACATTCTGCAAAACATTGCATATCAGATGTTTAATAATAGGAGTGAATTTGTATTCAAGGAAGTGAATGTGCTCAGATAGAAGAGCCCTGTTCTAACAGCACCCAGCTGTGTGATAGTAAGCACTTCAGTTGAAACCAAGCTTGTTACTAAACATGTAATTATCTATGTTTTGTATTCTTTGGTGGTATTTATGATGATGTTTTTTCATATTTTCTATAAAATAATTTTAGCAATTTTTCAGAACTAAGAAATATATCTATCCTCAGTCATAAATGGATTTATAAACAGAATACTAATAATAATGAAACATTGTTATCTCTAATAAGGCAAGGCCCAAATATTTATTTTAGATGTTATCAATAGAGGGAGTAATGTAAACCTAGTCCTCATTTATTGTGTAGAAATGAGATCCATGTGTCTCTGACCCAAATAAAATACATGTTGCTTTCTATAATATTCATTTTTTACTTCTATAATCCATTAATTTAATGCAATTACCATGTAATGAGCTTAGGGCTTAGCTAATTCTTCATTAAACCAATTAGTTCATTATTCAAAGAAATTGAATGTGCCACAGAATGTAATCTCTGAGCTGACATGATAGAGACATGAGTATCCCCTCTCCTGGCTGCCCAGTCCCCCTACTCTACTGCCTCACAGCCAGCTCAGAAAGGCAAATTAAAGCTCTGGCTCTATGGATCAGAACATCTCAGATTATATTTGGAGCCTTTTGCTTATTAAATTCTGTGGTCACTGGCAAGTTTTTTGGTGCTCTTTGATATCTCTATTTGCTTCTTCAACAAAGGACAATAATAGAACCACCAATCAAAGTGTGGGCAATGTATTTAAGGCGGCCACTTAAAAGCCTAATGTACCAATGTACTGCCTTATTAAATATATTACTCAGACTTTGAATGAACTAGTTGTCAAAGCTGGTTAATCTTTTGGCTTTTCAGTTGCTTGTTCACTAAAGAAATGTTCTGAATTTAGAAAGAAATTATAAATGGTTGGTTAATTAATTTGACTTTAACCTGTTTATTTATTGAAGCAATGTTCTCACAAAAATTATGAATAAATTGTAGAGATAGTAGTCTATCCCTAGAGATAGTAGATTTTGTTCACAATTTCTGTGATATGATCATAGAACCAGTTTGATTTCTGTTGATACCTACAGACATTCATCAGGCTCATAAATCCTCCCATGTGACCGGACATGATATTTTCTTCCCACATTTGTACTAGTTATTTGGACATTGATATACCTATTTTCCAGTTTTTCATAATGTAAAATAGAAAGTCACTTTTTCCCCTGAATATATTGTGCATGTTATGGTTGGAGTTGTTATAAAAGTAGTGGTGACCTTTTGTATTCTGGAGGCAAGGCAATTTTTGATGCTAATTTTCCTCTGATCCTTTTTATTGAACAGCATATTTGCTATTTATCACTCATCTGTTGTCATATTCAATATCTTCTGCTTTACACTTCTGACTTACATTTCAATTATTTTCAAAGTACATTTCTCATAAGTATTTATGACTTAAAATAGCACTTCTTGAAGCAACACATTAGTCAACACAAAGTAAGTGTCCTTTCCTTTTTTTTGTGATGGCGAACTGTACTTATGTATAACGAATTCCATTTACTTAGTCTCTTTAGACTATCAGGAAATATTCAGTAGGCCAAATAGGTGTTTTAGAACTCTACCAGCTCCCCACAAGAGCTAGCTTCACTTCATCAAAGCCTGAAGTTCTTTCAGCAATCTTTAATTTTCTGCTTAATTAAAAAGAACTAATTGAAAAAAATTAAATAGTATTATGCCTTTTTGATAAAAGAACTAATTTTATAATAAAACAACTATTTTAAAAACAGCACTGGGTTTTTACACTTAAAATTTTAACTTTTATTTAAATCCTGTCCTTTAAAAAGACACAAGCAACTTTCCTCTTTGTTTATATTTTATTGTTGTGTATTAAATAGTAATAATTCTGGTCTTAATATCTAAACAATAATCCACCAAATAGATAATATAATAATAATCCATCAAATAGATAGTAGATTAAGTGTACTCTGTTTGAAATAGATGTTGCACTTTATTTTGTCAATAGTTATCAGGAGATGGATTCCCTTAGATGCTGGTTTAAATGGTCTGCCTACAAGCTCTCTGAAGCGTCAAGTCCTTGCCTTGTGGCTTAGTGGTAAAGTGCTTGCCTAGTATGCATGAAGCCCTGGGTTCAATTCCTCAGTATCACATAAACACAAAAAGCTGGAACTGATGCTGTGGCTCAAGTGGTAGAATGCTAGTCTTAATCAAAAGAAGCTCAGGGACAGTGGCCAGGCCCTGAGTTCAAGCCCCAGGAGTAGGAAAAAAAAAAAGTCCTTACCTTGACAGTGTAGTCCTATACACACTGTCCCTCCGACCAGCACTGCTCTCACTTCACTTCATCTTCCCTCCTCTCTTTCTGCTGGCTTCCACTCTACCATCCTCCTCCCAGCTCTTCAAACAAGCTCCTCCTGAAGGGTCTCTGGTTTTCCTTTCTGGCCCTGCTCACATCTTAGCCTACCTATCTCCAGCATGGTGTCCTTACTTTCTTTCAGAGGCCTTTTTCTCAGATAGGCCTTCCTAGACCACCCTATAAAATTACACTTCTTTTTATTCTCCTCTCCTTGCTTCCCTTACTTTTCTTTATATCAGTTATTTGTACTTGAAATTTATTTATTTAGCTGCTTATGTTCTTCTTTGTCCAAGGGAAAATAATTAACAAGTGCTATAAACTCTATGTCAGTTTTTTTTTTCTTAATTAGAGGGCTTAGGAAGGTACCTCAAAGCTATCTGATATTTACTGTTCAACTAGTAGATTAGGAAATTCTTGCTTCCATAGTCCTTATGAGAAATGGGGGGAATGTGGGTGAACTCAGAAAATTCTCAATTTATTTAGAAAATCTTCTGATTTTGTGCTGTATCCATTCAAATGAAATATCATCATTTTAAAAGTATCTGTTCACCAAATTATAGGTGTTTAATAACAATAGAATTGTCATTCAGTACTGGAGGGTGGCCTTATTTGGTTGTTAGTGAAAGGAAACAAAACAACACTAAAACATTAGACACTCAGATTTCACATACCCTTCCCAAATGAGTTTTCTCTTCTTTTTAAAGGGGCATCAAATGAACAAACGAAAACAAATTCTCTTCTTTTGTTTTCACAATTCTGGGAGTTCTTTTCACTACTGGGGATCTATCCCTGGCTCCTTGCTGGGCAGACACTGCCATTGAGTTGTGTTACCAGTTTTCAATTCTCATTATTAATTAAAGAATCTGCTTTCAAATTGAGCAACATATCAAAATTTTATCTGCAAAAGCTACAGATGTTTCATTCTACTCCTCTACCATATTTTTTTCTTTCCAGAATTGAGTTTTATTCCTAGAGCCAATTTCTAAATAGTTGCAAATCTTACCCAAATTTTATTTAAGTACCTCTTGCTCCTGAAAGATTAAAGAAGGCCTGTTTTGACCATGCATCTCTGTGTTTGAATGTACATGACATACGAGTTAATAAAAAGCTGATGAGGAATTTTTTAGAGTCCAAAATATATTTAACATGATAGATGCCCATAAACCTGCCTATGAATCAGACAGAAGCATAATCTTAATATTGGCAAAAGTGAAAAGCAAAGTTATGGTTTTATGCTAATACCATGTATTTGATGGCTTCTCCAGGAAATAACTACAGTAAAGATTAATCTGAAGAGAGGAGAAGCCAGTGATTTCCAATGAATGATTTAGACCATAAACATCCTTCCTCTTATTGGTAAAGAAAATAACAGAAACCTTCAAAATTGAGGCAAGAAAATTCTTTACTTCAAAGTTGTATCTTACACAAAATAATGAGTAGTAGCATGAAAAGTCAGAATGTGTGTTTTTTTTTTACAAAGTTTGAAACTTATTCTTTGTAGGGTACACAGTATAATATTTGTTTCTGATGGGCAACACTGCTGATTACTTGATTTAATACTGATTAACTAATTTAATCAATTCTTGCATTGGAGATACAAGAACACATATTTTAATCTTGCCCTAATCTTGATACCACAAAGTAAAATCTTTTGCATGTTAATTATTTTGATGGATAACATTCTACAAACTTTTTTTCACTTTATTGTTGTTTTTGAGGTGGTATACAGCAGAGTTACATTTATATATGTCAGGTAAAAAGTACATTTCCTTTCCTACAGTACACTGTTATCTATTCCCTCATTCTCTCCCAGTCCCTCCGTAGCAGCTCCAAGCCCCCAGTTACATGGTTCACTTTTGTCAATGTTTACTGCACTTCATGGGCTGCACCTTTTATCCTCAGATTATCCACCCCCAGATGTGCATGTGAATGCAGTGCACATACAATGAGACCAAAAGAGGATCATCTTTGGAGACAATCACAAAGATTCAATACCCAAGTACCTTCTTCATATGTATATAAGATAATATAAAAACTGAAAGGAACTCCAAAGATATGGAAACAAAGGACTTTTTTCTTAATTTGTTTTTTTTTTCTGATGACTCTGCATTCTTTATTTTGCAAACTCTTTTTATGTTTACTTTTTTTAATCTTTAGGTGTACAGAGGGGTTTCAATTCAACCTGTCAGTTTATGAGTACAGTCCACCTTGCTTAATGTCATGGCTTCCATTATTCTTCCCACCACCATCTGTCTATTCTTTACCCTTTGTCCCAAGTTTGGTGGTTCTCTCTTCATATAAGACATTATAGAAACTGACCTAAAGTTTCTAATTGAAAATATTCTAGTCTTACAAAGGATGCATTGTATCATGCAGAAATAACCCTTAGAACAAACAAAAGTGTATCACACTTTTCTATTATTTAGTAGAACATTGAATAACAAACACAAATTACAATTTTTATGTTCTGTAACAGCGTAAGTTTTCTCTCTCTCACTCACTCTTTCTCTCTGTCTCTCTCTCTTTCTCTCTCCCTCTCCCCTGCCCTCTCTCTCTCTCACTTGCTCACTCACTCTCCTCTCTTTCTGTCTTTCCCTCTTGTCCTGGGGCTTGAACTCAGGCCCTGTGTTCTATCCCGGAACCTTTGTTTGCTTAAGGCTAGTGCTTTACCACTTGAGCCACAGGACCACTTCTGGCTTTTTCTGAGCAGCCTGGGCTGGCTTCAAACCACAATCCTTAGATCTCAGCCTTCTGAGTAGCTGGATTCATAGTTGTGAGCACCTAGCTAGCTTTATTTTTATAAAAAATTTTTGGAGATCCATTCTTTAATTCCATTTAGCTTTAGGCATCTAAGGAAAATACTGAAAACAGTAAATGCATAAGTTACAACATGCACCTTCATTTTGAACACTTTTCCTCACTTTTTACCATTCCCTGGGTCTCCCTCTCCTCCACATAGTTGAAATCATTGCAGAACTACTGCCGAGCTCTGCTCTCTGCCAGTGGTTAAGTGGTATTTGACAAGATGCTGTAAGAATGTATCGAATAAATGACTTTTAATATTTTGTGACACAATTCTTTAAAAATTATTTTTCTTATTTAAGTAGTTACATACAGGAGTTGCCATTTAGCAAAGCAATTTGTAAGTACAATATGTCTTGATCAATGTTGTGACATAATTCTATACTTACCACCTTTTATAAGAACCATTTTCTAAATCCCTAATTATTTTCTCATAACTTAACTAAAAATAACATCCTGGCCCAAAAAGTTTGTGCAGTTGACTATGATGATAAGGGAGAAATAGTCATCTTGCACCATATCTTCAACCTCCATTGGTGTGATTTTTAAGTGCTTTTAAAATTTCACATTGATAGGTGTGAAATTTTAATTGGTGTTTATTTGCCTACTTAAAGATCCAGTAGATTTGGGTATTCGAATTCCATAATTTATGTAGGAAAACAACCCTGATATTAATTAGATTTTCTATTTTATTCTGGTCCACAGTATATCCAATAATCAAGAATATATGACTATCACTTTATTACCCTCAAACTGTCCAAGATTCACGGTTAACCATTTTAGAATACACACTGAAAAAAAAATTCTTTGTAAATAACATTGTTTCTATGAGACTGCATTTCTACTATGTGTGAAAGGACAAATAGTTCCTACATAAAGATTTAAGGGGCCAGTGTGACAGTCATGAATTTTCATTTCCTTTTAAAAGTACTACTCTCTGTTACAATTATCTACCAAGTTTGCAGGTACCTGTACCATGTTTCAAAATGTATAATAACCTATATATAGAATCTGCTAGAAAGTACGTTATTATTTAAAACACTGGGAAAATACAAAAGTTTTACTTTTGTTGTAAGCACAAAAGGCCTTATTGATCTGGGATATTTTCCATCCATAAATTATATATGAAATATTTCAAATTGTATTTTCAGTGGAAGCCACAAATCAGCAACTAAGAGCTGCTGATGTGGTACTATTTGTTGCTGGATTATTTTTAGTTCTGCTAGCTGAGATCAAGTGTTTTCACACTGTTTGCATTTATGCCCCCCTACCCCCTTCTTAAATAATTAGCAATTCTGCTTCACAGTCAGCAATACAGGCAATTTAAAAGCATCAACATTGATTTATAAAAATGGTTAGGCTATTACTCAGAAAATAACATTATTGTAAACTCCACTTAGCAAAAGAGTATTGTTAAAGTCATTTTAACAAAACTTTAAGTACAATACTTGGGGCTTTGTTATCTTTTATTTTGATTCAAATGTTAATGCCATCATTTAGAAATTTACAACAATTTGTTAAGTCATTAGAGGGCTAGGTTATAGTTGCATTAAGTTCTATTAATGTGAATTTCTGACTCCTGGTTCAGGGCAAGAAGAAAATGCTAGCACATGTAAACCTTTTGAAACTGAGGTTTTTTGAAGCCAACCTAATAAAGCACAGGCGGTAAGCAAAATTAAATCACAGGATGGAAGCACTTTATATGAGACACATGATCTAATTTGAGAGAAAACATCCTAGGAAAATAAAATTAATTCTTACTTGATAAGAGTTGAGCTTGACCACCTCAAAAGGAAAGAATGACTCAAAAAAAGTGCTTACAATTATCCACAAAAGAGAAATATGAAGGGCCTGACATCTCTAAAGTCATTTCTCCGACAAACAACTACACATTCTTAGATAAGGGCTCAAGTATGCAACTTAAGTCCATTTCTGAAGCCATATGATTTATGTTCTAGGATCATGACATGGATAAATGGTGTGTATGATTTCCCTAGTCATCTATGGCCATACCAGTTGGTTAATAAACTTCAATTAAATATTGTGTTTCTACAAAAGAAGTCAGTGGGAGGACAATTAGGCAACACAGGGGCAAGGTAAGGCTAGTGCTCAGTGTGTACCTCAAAACTATTGTGGGGGAACACAGTAGCTATGTGCATCTAAAGACCTTCTTTAGTTTACTCCCAATGGTTTGCAGTAGGGCTGTATTTCTCTTCTGAAGGTATTAGGAATGTGTAGGAACATTTCTGGTTGTCTCAATGGGGAGAGGTGCTACTGGCCTCCATCCCATCATTCCCTCAGTACAAAATGGTGTCCACAAAAAGGTTGGAAACACTGCTTTGTCCTGGGCATGTGTGTCTATCCCCACCCCCCACCCCTTAGAAACACATTTTTTCTTTTCTGGTCCATGAATTTGGCTCTTTCATTTACTCCTGTGTGTGTGTGTGTGTGTGTGAGTTTTAGCTTTTTTTAGTTTGAGAAACTAAAATTTGTTTGGGTTCCTAACAATAAATACACTGTCATCTTCATTTGGATTTCTCTGACTGCTTTGGTTGTTGCCCTTAATGTGAAACTCCAGTTAAAAATCACATCTAAGTAAAAATTGCACCAGAAAAATTCACAGAAGCAAGAAAGACATTATTCAAGACAAAAGTCTTGAATAAAATAAACAATATTCAAAACCTGAACTAAAAAACTGAGCTAAATTCTTCTTAAATAAAAAAAGCAGGAAGAAAGATAAGGACAGTTTGTTTTGATGTGCTAGCATTACTCAGTGGAAAATACTGGTGTGTATTGAAGAGCGTAGAAAATAAAATTGTGACCATTATGCCTTTAACAGCTATTTTGCTTCTGTACCTTTGCTTGCTAACCCATGGGGAAGTGGATAGCTACTCTGTAACCACATGCCTCCCCCCCCACGCACACCCCTTCTGTGAACTCTGTACTACCTGACTCTGGGCATTATCTGGCGCTGGGACGTGATTAATTGTCCTCGCCCGGAGCCCACTCAAGGTTGGACATAACTAAGTGTCAGCTCTCAGACCCCCGCCCAGACCAGGAGGTAGGAACCAGCTGGCTCCAGGAATGTGGCTACGTGACCACTCCTGGAGGCCCACCCCCAGGGTTAAGGCCATCTGACCCATACTTCAGCGGGAAGACCCAGGCCAATCCTGAGGCGACCAGTAAACTAGGGCAAATGTCAACCAATCATGTACTTGTAACCAGGGGTCTTCCTCATCTTTCCTGTACTTGTCTATAAAAGCTGTGCTGGAATTGTGCTCGGGGCCTCTCAGCATCACTGGCAATGAGTGTGTGGGGGGGGGGGGGACGGACCAGGTTTGAACTAGTAATAAACGACCCTTGCGGTTTGGCTTTGACTCTGGACTCTGATGGTTGTCTTTGGAGGCCTTAAAAATCTGGGCATTACAGTATTATGGGGAAGCGGTGGGGAAGAGAAAGGGTAGGTTGACCATAAGGATTCAAGTTATTCCTAACTGCAAATATTTACCTCTATGATTGGGCATTGGTTAAATGGTGCCAATTAAGTTTTGACTCTTCTCTTCCACGAAGCTATGGGATAGGTACTCCATCCATTCCAGATGTAAAAGGATGGTTTGTAGGGGATTTCCTGGGTTGAAAAACTTTTTTTAAATACTTATTTATTGTCAAAGTGATGTAAAGAGAAGTTACAGTTTTGTACGTTAGGTCTTGGATACATTTCTTGTACTGTTTGTTACCTCCTCCCTCATTCCCCCCTCCCCCCTCCTCTTTTTCCTCCCCCCCCCCGAGTTGTTCAGTTGTTGTTTTTTTTTCCCAAATTTTTATTATCAAACTGATGTACAGAGAGATTACAGTTTCATACGTTAGGAATTGGATACATTTCTTGTACTGTTTGTTACCTTGTCCCTCATACACCCCTCCCCTCTCCCTCTTACCCTTTCCCCCCTGAGGTGTTCAGTTCACTTACACCAAACAGTTTTGCAAGTATTGCTTTTGTAGTTGTTTCTCTTTTTTTACCCTGTGTCTCTCAATTTTGGTATTCCCTTTCAATTTCCTAGTTCCAATACCAGTATACACGGTTTCCAATATACTCAGATAAGATTACAGAGATAGTGTAGGTACAACCACAGGAAGGTGATACAAGAACATCATCAATAATAGAAGCTACAGATACACATGGGTCATTGAAAGTAGTTACAACTGTGATATAACAATTGTCTCCATACATGGAGTTCATTTCACTTAGCATCATCTTAGGTGTTCATAAGGGTATAGCTATTGGGCCTTGTGATGCTCTGCTATGACTTGCCTAAACCTGTACTAATTATTCCCAATAAGGGAGACCATAGAGTCCATGTTTCTTTGGGTCTGGCTCACTTCACTTAGTATAATTTTTTCCAAGTCCTTCCATTTCCTTACAAATGGGACAATGTCATTCTTTCTGATAGAGGCATAAAATTCCATTGTGTATATGTACCACATTAACGGTTTTGCAGGTATTGCTTTTGTAGTCATTTGTCTTTTTATCCTTTGTCTCTCGATTTTGGTATTCCCTTTCACTTCCCTAGTTCTAATACCAGTATATACAGTATCCAGGGTACTCAGATGAGATACAGTGATAGTGCGGGTACAGCACAAGAAGGGGATACAAGAGGGTCATCAACAAAAGAAGCTACGGTTTCACATGGCATGTTGAAAGTAATTACAACAGTGATATAACACTCGTTTCCATAACATGGAGTTCAAATACTGGAGAGGATGTGGCCAAAAGGGAACCCTACTTCATTGTTGGTGGGAATGTAAACTGGTTCAGCCACTCTGGAAAGCAGTATGGAGATTCCTCAGAAGGCTAAACATAGAGCTCCCCTATGACCCAGCAGCCCCACTTTTGGGCATCTACCCAAAAGACCACAAACAAGAACAAACTAAAGACACCAGCACAGCAATGTTCATTGCAGCACAATTTGTCATAGCTAAAATATGAAAAACTTTTAAGAAGAAAGAAGATTCACATATATTTCAAAGAAATATGAAAGTTTAAACTTGTAAGTATTCTAAAGTAAACACTTAAAGTCAGGAGCTCATACACAGAAAGAACCTTGTTTTAAGGTTAATTAAGATGAGGAAAATATTAAGGCCATGTTGGTTAATTATTGCAGATCTATTCACTCCTGTTTTATAGGTTATCCATTTCTCTCAATTATATGGTAAATTCCAATGAGAGTGTTCTTTTTCTAAATCTAGAAGAATTGATCTTATTTTCTGCTCAATATGTAGAATAAAGATTTTGAATAAACACAATTACTGTGTTCAGTGGTATATCCATCTTAGCAACAGTAATTTGATTAAAATATATAGGGCTCCTCAGGTCAGATATTGAATTGTAATATTTAAACCTAACTACAATTTTAATTAAAACTTCTTTTTGGGATATGGGTATATAATCCAATGGTAGAGTGCTTGCTTAGCAAGTTCAAGGCCCTAGGTTCAATCCTCAGCACTGAAGAAGGAAAACTTTATAATTGGTTCAGAATAATTGACAATCTATATCAAAAGAACTGAAATTCATACTATAAGAAGGAGCAATGATAATAATTACTAAATTTATAGTCTAGTTTATCGAAAAAAAATGTACATTTAAGAATCAAATATATGTTGAATTGAGTCTCATACTTACCACCTAATAAGCCTCAGTTTTGACAACTGAAATGGATCTATTAAACCTATGTCATAGATAGCTTTTGTTTTTTCTTACTTTATGGCCGTAGCTCATAGATAACTTAAAAGGAGAGTCAAATCATATTAGTTTTTCTTATTCTCTACCCATCTTCTTCTGGAATGTCTCATCCATTCTCCTGTTAGAAAACGTCATTTATAAAATAAAACTTCCTCCTCCTTAAAACCAGGAGGGGCGTGCACCACTAAATTTACCTGTAGTCTCTCACACATTACGTATCTGAATTGTAATAAATCATCTGTACACAAAGCAACTGAGGGCGGAATCACGGAAGGTGATTATTTTTCTCTGTGCTTTTCTCTGGTGTGTCTGTTCACTTGAATAGTCTCACTTTAACTTCCCAGGTATTTCTTCAAAGCTCACTTCTCTCCATCCACATGACCATTCGTTCTTCTCTAAGTGGCTCAATACCTGCAGGATTTTTCTGTCCAGTTTGCTCTTGCTACCATCTAATTTCCACCAGCTCTTTTAAAACCAGCATTTTGGTCATATTAAATAACATTAGCATTCTCCCACAGCAGAACATAAGAAACACCCAGAAGCTGCTAGCAACATAGGATTAGTAAAGATCTTTGCCTAGATGGAGTGGTAAGATTTTCCTTACAAGTTTTGTTTGGCTTTCCAAAAATTCAGCTCACATCTTCCCATTTGTGTGTGCAAGTGCGAGAGAGATTTAAACATACATACATATGTATATATACATATATATACATATTTCTCAATAAGTTTGTGCTGATGATTGTATTTTGATATCAAGCTCTTATTACAATTTTTCAGAAATTCTTTGTCATGATCATTACTTGACTTTCAGCAGTAAACCTTCATACAATTAGTTCCCAGTACATGCAGAAACATTCTTCCTGTTACCATGATGAATGAACATGAACCTAAGGTCTTCCATCATGTTGTTGGAGGGTAAACTTGGTGATGTGGGTGGCCCATTTCTCTACCCACTATGTCACTGATATTCTGCAGTGTTTTCCTCTTCCAACAACAGTGCTTCAGGGCATTACAGTCTAGTAATGTAAATCAATAGTGCTTCAACCCAACTACATCAAAACCATTCTAGTCACACTTTATTGAAAGATGTATCACCACCCAGGCACAATGACATAAAAATCCCTAGAGGTTGAATCCAAAAGTATACATTTTATTCTAGCTAGTTTTGAAAGTTGTTCCAGGGCAGAATATGACCTTTAGTTTTGACACCTACACTAGTGATGAGTATGGCAAATTACTTACATTCTTAATGCCTCAAGAGTCTCCTCTCTTCAAGAGGATTCACAATGTGAAATTATAAAATACATAGTATAAATGTGAGGATTAATTGAGTTAACACTTGTAAGATGCTTATAACATGTTGGTCATTGCTAATGTTCAGACATAATATATCATTTATAAATGCAACCATTGAACATTCCTTAAAATTTTAAAGTATTTCAGATGTGAAAAGTCTAAGGGGTTTTGTTTCCAAATCTTTTCAAATCAATACTGTTTTATAACATAGTGATTTTTCTATCATACAAGGAACTCTATGCATTTGTGATGAAACATCTGAAAACAATTAAAAACATGAACAAGGGGCTGGGAATATGGCCTAGTGGTAGAGTGCTCGCCTCACATATATGAAGCCCTGGGTTCGATTCCCCAGCACCACATATATAGATAAAAGCCAGAAGTGGTGTAGTGGCTCAAATGGTACAGTGCTAGCCTTGAGCAAAAAGAAGCTCAGGGACAGTGCTCAGGCCCTGAGTTCAAGCCCCACAGCTGGCAAAAAAAAAAAGAACAAAATTTTGCATATTTCCATCCGATTGTGTCTGTGAAACTCATTGACATATTGTTGTGATATAAATACACACACACACAGAGAAAAAGAGATACTAAGATATACTATTATACTATATAGTAAGATTTACATATTATAATAATAATAAATTTTCTTATTGTATATGCTGCATCACAACAGAAAATCTGATTTCAATGATTTGATTAAAAGAATCTAAATCTGTTTTTTGTAAAGAATAATGGTTCTATCTTTACTGTTTTATGGGTATTTATAATTACATCTATATATAAAACAAATTGGCTATTAAAATATGTAGCCTCATAACATTCTATATAAGATGTATAACAATATCCATTAGGGGTGTGTTAATGTTGTGGTGTAATTTCATAAGTTAATGTTGAGCAGTAACTTTATCTTTACAATGGCCACAACAGCTTATTTTAGCATTCAGAAAATGCGTGTATAGCCCTATAGCAGGTACTTGGAAATTATTTTGTAAAAACTCATTGCATCCTCAATTGGTATAACACATAAACTAAAACAGGATGAATGCCTGGCCATCTGTGCCTTCATCTGGAACTGACGTCTTTGTCTTAAAACTTTGGGTGAGGCTCCTGCTTTACTCTCTCACATCCAGAAACCCTATGTAGGAAAGTGAAAGGGAGTATCAATCGAAAGACATAGGATAAAAAGACAAACGACTCCAAAAGCAATACTTGCAAAACCATTTGGTGTAAACCAACTGAACAACTCATGGGGGGAGAGGGAAAAGTGGAGGTAGAAGGGGGGAATAAGGGAAGTGGTAACAAATAGTACAAGAAATGTACTTGTGGCCTTACGTATAAAACTGTAACCCCTCGGTACATCATTTTGACAATAAATAAGTAATTATTTTTTTTTTAAAAGCTCATGGCTTCACTCAAAGACAGACTGAAATGCTTATTCTCTCCCTCTTATGGCTACTTCATTAAATAAAGCTGCTTCCTCTGCCCTCACCATGGCCTTTATGTTCTTTCTCTAAGAAGAGTGGCCAGATTCCAGACTCCGGTTCTCATATGAGAACCCACTGGAGTCAGGCTTTCTGACCTACAACTCAGGTTCATCTCCAACATTTTCACATGGGGTGAAGACTGCAAGCTATGAAAATTCTGTCTGTACACATAGACTCAGTCTCCCTTTTTTCAATTTTAAATTTGCCTAACACAAAGCTATTTAGAAACTGAGAAATTAAAAAAAATGCCCTGGTGATTTGATCACCTCTCAAATTCACAGTCAGACATTTCTCTTCGTGATAAGATTTAGTACCACAGTCTGTCATTTAAATACAATCAATATAGAACTCACTTTGACTTGAGTATGTTCATGGAGGTCAGCATCATCTACATTCATCATGAGTGGGAAATGTAAATTAAACAAAGATTTTTATAAACCTATATCTATATATAAACCTATATGTGTGTGTATCCATCACACACAAACAAATACACACACATATATACACAACATGTTAAATTTTACATTTAACAATTTTACACACAGAATAGTCCTAGAAAAGAAATCCACAGAAATAATCCAATAAAATAATCATTAGGCAGATAAATGGAGAGAGAAAAGGTAAGCAAATACAATCACAATATTTGATGTACATAAGTGAAAATGAAATTAGGTAACTTGAGGGGATGGATGGGTTTGGGAGAGTGAGGGAAAATAATGGAAGGGGTACACTGATCAAGATACTTGGTACTCATTAATTTATCTTTGGAATTCAACCTCCTATGTACTATCACCTAACAATAATGAAAAAAGAACAAATTTTCCCTGTTTCTTTTAAAAAAATTCATTGTCAAGGTGAAGTGCAGAAGGGTTACAGTTAGGTATTGTGTACTTTTCTTGTCATGCCTGTTACCCCTTCCTCATTTTTCTCCCATCTTCCTTCCTTGCCACTCCCCTCCCCCCAGTGGTACATTTAGTTAACAACATATTGTCTTGTAAGTATTGTTGTTGCATTGATTTCCCGTTTACCATTTGTCTCACCATTTTAATGTTCCCCTTCCCTTCCATAATTTAGATAAATATATATACAAAAATACCCAGGATATCAAAATCAAATACAATGACAACAGGGGCTAAATCATAGGGAAGATGAATAGAAGAAAAAAGAAATAACTTCACATATTGCATTGAAAATGACAACATCAATGATAAATGATTTTTTCCATATTTCAGAGATCATTTCTCTTAGTGTAATCTTATATGATCCCATGTACATAGCTACTGAGTTATTGTGATGATCTGCTAAGACTATCCTAGACATATACTAATTACTACCAATAAGGTAATAATTAAGACTATAAAATTTATGTTTCTTTGGGTTTGGCTCACTTCACTTAGTATGATCTTTTCCTAAGGCTTTCCATTTTCTTACAAATGAAAAAGAACTTTTAATGAATATCATGTAGAAGTATTAATTGTTTCTATAATTATGTATTGAAATACAGCCCCATAAATTAGTAAACTCATAGTTCAGAAATGCATATGTAGAGAAAATGTCACAAAACAGCTATACTTCAATACCCATGCCCTTTATTGTCAAATATACCAAATACGTTTCTGATTTCACATATAAAGTATTTCCAGTGGTTTGTTGTTTTTATTATCCTTATTTACTCCAAAAAATGAGGGTGAAATTGAATTCTTTTTTATAATGTTTTAGAAGGAAACATTTTAACAACCTCTTTATAGTGATTTAACAAGAAACCTTGTTATTTTATCACAGAAACCATTAAAAAATCTTAATATATTCACGTTTAGGGTCTAACTTTCTTTCAAAACAGAATAAACCAATAAAAATAATGTTTGTGTACCATGCTATCTAAGAAACCACACAAAATATTCTAGCAACTTAATAAAATTTCCATCTAATCACTTAATAAATGTTGTTTTGTATATATAGGTTATGTATCTCTGTGTGTGTGTGTGTAACTTAAATACACTCAAATGATGTGTGAACCAGACATTCTTGTAAATTAACATAAAGTTTGTTCTTTTAAATAGTCACAGTTACACAGTGTGGGTCTTTATAAGTCAAATAACAGATGAATTGGCTTCTTGCAAATTATAGACTCTAAATTAGGTGAAAATGTATTTTTTAAATTTTTTTATTTTCAAACTGATGTATAGAGAGGTTATATTTTCATACGTTAGGCATTGGATATATTTCTTTTACTATTTGTTACCTCCTCCCTCACTCCCTGCGGCGGGCGGCAACCCCGTCCAGCGAGGAAAGGCGACCACCACACAAGGATCCTTCCCAATCACATTTTATTGAGGAGCCGCTTGGTTGAGGGAGAGCTGAAGCGAGGGGCACCAAAAGGCCAAAACCGCCTGCTTATATACCGTTGGGTGAGCATGGGTCGTTCCCTGATTGGTCTGTGACTGGTTGCTACTAGCAGCTGCCACGGG
Source organism: Perognathus longimembris pacificus (assembly GCF_023159225.1). Classification (NCBI taxonomy): domain Eukaryota; kingdom Metazoa; phylum Chordata; class Mammalia; order Rodentia; family Heteromyidae; genus Perognathus; species Perognathus longimembris. The sequence continues at coordinate 99,536,357 of NC_063162.1, read as the reverse complement.
ATTGGCTGGGACTAGAACTCACTTGCGCATGCACAGGGTTCAGGCCGGTAAATCCGTTAGGCTTTGCCGTTATTTACCAGTAAGGCTGCAAGGAAGTAGGAGCCATCTTGTAATGGCGTTGTTGCCGGCTTCCTGCAGTTCCCCCTTTTTGTTTTGTGCAGGTAAGAGTAGAGGTCTGATCTCTGTGTGCTATTTTGGAACATTGTACTGGCTTTCCCATGAGTGTTATCCATTCATCGGACGCCAGACCCGTCCGATACCTTTTTTCCAGAGGTGGGGTCTAGGGTATCTACCCACGTGCAATCAGACTTGCTCTTCTTGGGGCCTGTTACCTCAGGACTCCCAAGTGCGGTGCTATTGCCCGGTATCCTGCTCTGCTCAAATGCACGCCTATCCCTAGTGCAAGTGAAGCTACCAGCTTCCTGGGGTGCAAAGGCCGTGCAATTGAGGGCTTAGTCCCTTTTTAGGGCTGAAAGCCAAATCTGGGGGGAAGCTCCATACTCCAAGGCGGCTAAAGCCTGTGAAATTACTAGCCATGTCCCTTCGTGTTTGGGTTCGCAGGTGACAGACCGACCAGAGGCAGACCATACTGCCCCCTAGGCATAGTAGTAAAAATACGAGTAATACATGGGACTTCCATGTTGCAGTCTGCAGAAAACAAGGTGGGGAGGAAGGGAGAATCTGCATGCAAGGGCATAGGTACTGGCCATGCCTTAGTCACAGCCCATAGTGTCATTTCTTTTGCTGCCATCGGGGCTGCAGTCAGCACTGTTGCAAGTAGCAGGGGGATCAGTTGTACCACAGGGCAAGTGGATGGCGTCTTCATCTTGCGGGTCTTTATTTTCGCAATGGGTTTCTTCTGTCGTTTCCACAGGCCTGGTCAATCTCGTTGGCACCCAGTGAGGCACTTCTTGGTCCTGAGGAAAAACACAAACAGCTCCCCTGGATCTCGTTATCACCAGATCCGGTCCATACCATTTGTTATTCAAAACCTCTTTCCACATGACCATATCTTTTCTGACGGTGACCTTAGTGGCTGCATGCCTATCGGCAGCCGACTCACAGGCATCATTTACATTTAAAAAATTTAAGGTAAAGAGTACAAGTGAAAGCCTTTCCCTGGGGGTCGCTGTCTCAGCTATTCCCCCTTTTTGTTTTTGCAGTAATTCCTTTAGGCTCTTGTTAGCCCTTTCGACAATTCCTTGGCCTTGAGGGTTGTAAGGCAATCCCGTTGCATGGGTTACATGCATTTGAGCGCAAAAGGCGCGAAATCCATGGGAGGTGTATAGTTCCTTCACAATCTGGGTTAATGACTCCTGGGAGGACAATTAGCCCTCTCATGGTGGAAGAGGAACGACCAAGAATCAAGCCCACTGTGTCTTTTTCAAGGGGTCCTGTCATATCAGAGTCTATGACCTGTACGCCCATCGCCGGAGTTAATACTGTTCCGGTGGCGGCACAAAGGTCCAGCCCTGCGGAGCCTGAAGTTGCCCTTCGAGCCTGGGTGGTTGCAGGTGGGGGGCTGGTACCGACGTTTGAAGTGCCCCATAGATTTGTGGGCCCTGGGGACGGGGGCCCCTCTTCCCGTTTTTTGACTCTAACGGTACAGCTTGGGGGATCGGATGTCCATTGATGTCCTTCACTGACCTACATTCATTGGCCCAATGTTTTCCCTTTTTACATCGGGGGCACAGACCTGGTTGTCGCTGTCCTCCCGTTAAATTAGCTGGGGTCTCGTTAATTTTCGGGCATTGCCGCTTAAAGTGTCCTAATTGGCCACACTTAAAGCAGCCCTTCTGTTTGTTGTCCCTAGCCATGCGAGCGGCAGAAAGCACGGCCGCCGCCAAGCCTGCATTTGTCAATGGGCCTCCCACCTCTCGGCAAGCTTTTACCCATGCCTCAAGGCCCTTTTCCTTTATAGGAGTTATCACTCTTTTACATTCCTTGGTACTTTGCTCATAGATTATTTGTTGTACAAGTGGCATGGCAGCATCCAAATTCCCAAGTACACGCTCCGCCGTCTCAAGCATGCGTGCCACAAAATCAGAAAATGGTTCATTGGGCGCCTGAATCACTTTTGTAAGGTTGCCAGCCACCTCTCCTTTGTTTGGCAAGGCCCGCCAAGCCTTGTAAAATATCTCATTTACCTGGCGGTAGACTTCAAAGGGGTAGGTGGTCTGTTCCACTGCATAAGCTCCCTGTCCTAGAAGCATGTCCACCGACCATTCGGCTCTCCCTTCTTGGAGATTCTTTCTGAATTGTATTTGTGCCTTGTCCTGAACAATGGACCTAAAGTCAAGGAACTGCCCGTGACTGAGACATGTGCGCGCAATCTCAAACCAATCCGTGGGCGTCATGGCATTAACCGTGAGTCGCCGCAATAAAGCAGTGGTATAACTGGCTGTAACTCCATATGTGCGCACTGACTCCATTAGATCCCTTAGTTGTTTATAAGAGACTGGCTCATAGGTCCTTTCATCTGTTATTGGGTTCTCAAAGACTGGAAAAGCCGCGGCCAACCTAGACCACATACTTCTTTTATGAAGTTGCTCCGCCCGGACACCGCATAAGGCGGGGGGGGGGGGGGGCAGAGGGTGTTTTTTGCCTGGGGGCCTTGGCCCCAAGGGGGTAACCAGGTCCGTATCTGTCCTCTTTGTACCTAGCAGCGGCTTCCTCCAAGCCCTCTTCATCTTCTGGGCTCAGCTCGCTGCCCGAGGTATGGCCACTCTCGGCCTCGCTCTCTGATTCACTGCCCTCTATACTAAGAGCTGAGAAGGAGTTATCAATCTTAAATTCCTCCAAAGAAGGATACAACGGGGCAACTGGTTCTTGTCCTTGTCCCTTTTGAGTTTGTCCCCGCCGCCTGCGCGGTCGAGGATTTTCCGGAGGGCTGCAGTCCCTCCTCCAGACCCTTATGGGGTCTCCCTTTTCTTTCTTATTTTTATTTTCCTTAGGCCTAACCACTTCCCCCTTTACTGATGAGGATTCCGAAAGACTATCCTGGTGCTTACTAAGGGCCCTTTGACCTTCCTTTATATCTGTGGAGTGTCCATCTTCCAGGCATGAGCGTACCATGCGCCATAAGGGCATCACAGCGCAAACAGAGCAAGCACACACCAGCCACCAGCACTCACAGCGGAAGGATAATAAGAAGCACCAGACAGGAACGGCAGTCCACATACCTGAGGGAAGTTACCTCCTCATGTGTTTGGTTTTGGATCCTCTTCGACCCCTCGCCTGGTTCCCGGGTTTCGGCACCAGTTGCGGCGGGCGGCAACCCCGTCCAGCGAGGAAAGGCGACCACCACACGAGGATCCTTCCCAATCACATTTTATTGAGGAGCCGCTTGGTTGAGGGAGAGCTGAAGCGAGGGGCACCAAAAGGCCAAAACCGCCTGCTTATATACCGTTGGGTGAGCATGGGTCGTTCCCTGATTGGTCTGTGACTGGTTGCTACTAGCAGCTGCCACGGGATTGGCTGGGACTAGAACTCACTTGCGCATGCGCAGGGTTCAGGCCGGTAAATCCGTTAGGCTTTGCCGTTATTTACCAGTAAGGCTGCAAGGAAGTAGGAGCCATCTTGTAATGGCGTTGTTGCCGGCTTCCTGCAACTCCCCCGCCCCTTCCCCTTTCCTTCCCATGAGCTGTTCAGTTCAGTTCAGTTCATTTACACCAAACAGTTTTGCAAGTATTGCTTTGTAGTCGTTTGTCTTTTTTACCCTGTGTCTCTCGATTTCAGTATTCCCTTTCAGTTTCCTAGTTCTATTACCAGTATATACAGTTTCCAATGTACTCAGATAAGATACAGAGATAGTGCAGGTACAACCACAGGAAGGGGATACAAGAAGATCATCAATAATAGAAGGTATGGTTACACATAGCACGTTGAAAGTAGTTACAACAGTGATATAACAATCATTTCCATAACCTGGAGTTCATTTCACTTAGCATCATATTATGTGTTCATAAGGGTACAGCTATTGGGCTCTTGTGATCCTCTGCTGTGACTAGCTTAAACCTGTGCTAATTATTCCCTATGAGGGAGACCATAGAGTCCATGTTTCTTTGGGTTGGCTCACTTCTTTTAGTATAATTTTTTCCAAGTCCTTCCATTTCCTTACGAATGGGGCAATGTCATTCTTTCTGATAGAGGCACAAAATTCCATCTACTGAGGGGCATCTACTGAGGGGTTGGTTCCAGATTCTAGGTATGACAAATTATGCTGTGATGAACATTGTTGTGCTGGTGGCTTTAGTGTGCTCTTGTTTGTGGTCTTTTGGGTAGATGCCCAAAAGTGGGGCTGCTGGGTCTTAGGGCAGCTCTATGTTTAGCCTTCTGAGGAAGCTCCATACTGCTTGCCAGAGTGGCTGAACCAGCTTACATTCCCACCAACAATGAAGTGGGGTTCCTTTTTGGCCACATCCCCTCCAACATTCGTTATTGTTAGTTTTCTTGATATAGGACATTCTTACTGGGGTGAGATGGAATCTCAATGTTGTTTTGATTTGCATTTCTTTTATGGCCAGTGATGGCACTTTTTCATATGTCTCTTGGCCATTCTCATTTCCTCATCAGAGAAGTCTCTTTTAAGTCTTTAGCCCACTTGTTGAGGGTCTATTGGTTCTTTGCAGTGAAAATGTATTTTAAGTTTTATTCTTTTTCAGATTTTTTTTTTCTGGACCTGGTGCTTAAACTCAGTACCTGGGCTCTGTCTCTATGCCTGTCTGTGCTAAAGCCACAGTGCCACTTAGATAACACACCTCCTAATTGTGTATTTTAATGAGCTTTAAATATATTAATGAACTAAAATATACTATTTTTAATAAATTTTAAGAAGAGTACTTGGACTTCTATGAAACAGAGCAAAATAATAATATAATTCAGCAAGTCCATAAATAGGCAGTTAAATTAAAATCTTATTTATGAAAAATTAAGTAAGCTAAGGCCATATGGTTCTATGGCTGAAATTGAAGATATGAAGGCTTCATATGTCTTTAATTAAATCCATGGCAGTAAGAAATGAAGAGTTTGTGTTTTTTGTTGTTTGTTTAATGCCCTCTATCTGTTAGACCAATAGTCTGTGCTAATTCTTTTTGTGTCTGTACACCAGTCAACATTAACTAAATGGCATTCCTCCAGGTAATTTTGAATAATAGGCAATCATAGCAGAAAATAAACTAAATAGAGAGAAAAGGAGCCCCAAACATTCGATTTATGTAAACAAAAAACAAACAACATAAAAATACATTAACTTACGTGTCCATCAAAAGGCAAAAAAGCATCTGAAGATAAATCTAGAGAATTGCAAAACAGAATTAACCCTTTCCATTTTCAGGCAAACCACAACAGAAATTTCTAAACACACCTGCTTTTTATTATTATTTTAACTGCTCTTAATATTTTACAAACTGGAGCCAACAACACAAATCACAAAACATCAACTATCCTAGTCAAAGTAGCAGTTCATAGAATCACAATTTTTCCCCCACAAACTGGCCAAAAGCTGCAAATCACAAGGCCAAATGAAGGAAAAATGAGGCTTGATGTTCGACATCCCAAGAATACACCAGGGAAAGACTTTGGGTCTGTGGATTTTGTAATGCTGGGAAATTAAATTCAAGTTCGTTTCTGTGGTTGAAGAATCTTAGTTCCTTTGAGAAGTGAAGATCAGAAGATCCTGGCTCAAGGCCAATCCAGGCAAAAAGACATGGTACCATGCGTCTGTTATCTCAGCTAAGGAAGAAGCAATGGTGCCCACATGTCAATGCCAGTGACCCAGGGAAACTCAGGTAGGCAGATCACAGCCCTGGGTATAAAGGGAGGCCCAACCAATAACCAACGTGAAGAAGCACTGGAGGCCTGGATCACACAATCGAGGGCCTGTCTCATGACTTTGAGTCCTTGAGCTAAATCTCTTGTGTCACTAAAACCAGGATGGAAATTAAATTCAGGGATTATGGGAGATATAAGGTCTCTGTGATTCAGCACTTTTAAACCTTCTTATACCTTTTCAGGACAGTTAGTGTTTTACTAATGCAACCCATAGAGTTAGGTTCCTTGCATATGCAAGTCCCCAAGACATCTTCTAAGAGCAAAGGCAAGCACTGGGATTAAGAAGGAAAGGTATCAGGCACTGGGCATGAGTAGAAATAATTTAAGAAACTGAGGGCTGTGTAGATAGTGATAGAGGTCTAAGGTCTATAGATTCATATTCATTCAAATTGCACCATCTGAGAATTTACTATAAGCCAGAAGTTATACTAAGGGCACTCCCATTCATTTCCTCATTTTCATTTTAGTTTTTCTTGAGAGGAAAGCCCTGAGTATTAGATTTGGGTCCCAAAGTATCGATATTTTACATCTATTCTTTCCAATCTTCGCCAATTTGGGGGAAATTGTTTTTAGGAACATTCCTTCTCCTATAGAGACTTTCTGCTGTTTGTATAGTACCAAGACAGCTCCCCACAACACTGATTAAAATAAGAACATATCCAGAAAAAGAAAATGCAAAGAAAGCAAATGGCATGTTAACTTTTCAAACTGATTCTTTTATGTCCACTTACGAAACAGTTGTGCTTGGTGGTACTCAATAAGGGCTAAAGTCGAGAAACTCTTAAGGTTTTATTCAAGTCTAATATGACAATAACTGATAAGATATTACTATGCTGTCCCTTGGGTCAAGAAATAGCCCAGTTGTAGACATATTCCTAGAAAGAAAAACCAATGGAATGATCACAAATCTGTGTGTCTCCTTGTCAAGAATAAGTGATTAGCATGAAGACCTGAGAGGAGCCTATTAAGCTGCACAAGTAAGAAGTAATAAACTAATGTGTGATCATTCTCAGCAGAGCCAAGTTAAATATCAGTTCAGATAATTAAGTTCAAAGGAGAAAATAATCAATCAGATGAATGAGGAAAATAAGGCAGTCCTGAAAATCAGAAACTGGAATTATTGTGCAGCAATCTCATGTCCGACTTGCTTACATTAAAATTCTTTTGTAGCTGGAACATATTTTTTTCCATGGGTTCTAGATTATCTTTTTAAAAATGCCAGCTACTGGTGCCTCACACCTGTAATCCTAGATACTCAGGAGGCTGAGATCTGAGGATCATGGTTCAAAGCCATCCTGGGCAAGAAAGCCCATGAGACTCTAGACTCCTTCACTAGCCTTGAGCAAAAAAATCTCAGGGATAGTACCCAAGTCCAGAGTACAAAACCCAGCACCAGAAAAAAAAATCATCACAAATTTTTTTGTGTTGTGGTTCTGGTCCAGAGGTTTAAATTCAGAGGGCTTGGGTGTGAAGCTCAAGGCTAGTGCTCTATCACTTGAACCACAACTCCACTTCTGACTTTTTGGTTGTTAATTATAGGTCAGAGTTTCATGGACTTTTCTGCCTGGGCTGGCAGAATCCTCAGATCCCAGCATCCTGAGTAGCTAGGATTACAGGTATGAGTCCCTGGTGCCCAGCTTCAATCCTTTTTCTCCTTTTATATCATCCCCAAGAAACCATAGTTAACACAAACTTATTTGTAAAAAATATTTTGATCTTGAATTGTCTCTTTAAAATATCATTATCAATTATCTTCTATAGCTTCCAAAGATATTGGAAGATTGTTAGTATCTTCCTTTTTATGTTAGATAATGTGTGTATAGATCCAATTGAACTGAAATATTTCTTTGGCAAGAGGCTTTTTTTACCCCTACATTTTCAGAGGTCTAAAGCTCAGTTATTAAGGCAAACTTTGCTGATCTTCTATCAATCAATTCTGATTACTGTTTTGTACAAGATTTAGGTAAGACATTAGTTTTTGTTTTCTACTAACTTCAAATACAAGGCTGGTTACTTTTAGTACCATTAAAATTATTCTAGTCTACCAAAAATTTTTAACTGTTGTGAAGAACTTTAAAAAAATCCTGGGGCTGGGGATATAGCCTAGTGGCAAGAGTGCCTGCCTCGGATACACGAGGCCCTAGGTTCGATTCCCCAGCACCACATATACAGAAAACGGCCAGAAGCGGTGCTGTGGCTCAAGTGGCAGAGTGCTAGCCTTGAGCGGGAAGAAGCCAGGGACAGTGCTCAGGCCCTGATTCCAAGGCCCAGGACTGGCCAAAAAAAAATAAAAAAAAAAATCCTGATGCTCAAGATTACTGTTAGTTTTCCTAAAAATTTTTCACTAACTTAACATATTATATACCCAGTATTGGATCTGTTTCTTTTAACATTGAAATAGATCTCTTTCTCTCCATCAGTGGCATCTTCTTATGACACAATGTAATTTTTATCTTTATATCTAAGGCTACTGTAACTTCCTTGGAAGGATTTGGCATATTTAAATTAACATTTATATTTTTCTCATGTAAGCCATTTACCTGTTCTCTCAGTTAACATGAGTTATCTCTTTGCACATTTGAGGAACTTTCTCTTGTTATGTGAGTTATAAAGAGTGCACACTCAGTAGTGGGAGAGATTTTTGTGAGCCAATAAAAATACCCATGTAAGTGGATGTCAAAATTGGAATTTCAATTTAGGCAACAAAAGAGCAATTATGGACAAGGAAGATGCCAAGTCAATATTACAAAGGAAATGAAAAAGTTTGGGATGTGAGGCTCTCAGAACTCTCCAGGCAAGAGCCTGAAAAGGTACGAGGTTTGAAGAAATAAAAGCTCTTTTGAAGATTTGTTTTTTCAGAAACTGTGTGAGTTTTCCATATGTGTGTGTGTGCGTGCGTGTGTGCATGTGTGTGCGCGTGCATGCGTGTGCATGTGCATATGTGCATGCACACACAAGTAAAAGTATTGTTAGCATATTGTAAATAAATATTGATCAATATTTGATACCAAGCACTTATTACCTCTAAATTAAGACATAGTTTGTTACTTGCAATAAATTTAGTGTCATCTATAATCCTGGATTTAGAAGTGGTAAATCCTGTCAGTTTTAAGTAGTGGAAAATAGCATTCTCCATTGGATAAATAAAATAGTGCATTTGCCTTCACAGAGGTTACCGTTTCAACATACTGCTTAAACCAAATGTTATTTACATCCATGTGCTGTTCGCCATTTTCTTTTTTTGCATTTTTTACTTCAGGTAATCATATAAGATCACTCAATACAAAACTAAATTTAAAAGGACTACAATATTAAGAAGATGAATCTTCCTCTTAATAAGATAAGCCACATCTTATCAAAATATTTTGTCTCGTGATGGATAGAATTGGTAAGATGAATTTCTTAAGACTAACAATTTTATTCAAATGGTTTATTTTTAAAGGCAGGTGGATGGAGACCGAGAATTTTAACATGATATGTTGGTCTCTTGAACTAAAGCAATATTATCTTTCAAATGGAGGTGATAAGAAAACAGTTCACATTACATGGGATACTTTGCAAACAAACAAAGAAATAAGATAAAGCCTTGATCTTAAATTTCTGCTGTCGTCTATGTAAGCAAAAAACTTTTGAGTTAATCCTGATGGCAGTGTAATCATGAACAATGAAATTTATTTGCAGTAAGCTTGAGTATTTACTTGAAAGCTGACTAAAAACTGGTTGGCTGGGAATTTTCAAAGAAAGCCCCACAAATGGAAGCAGAGTGGCCTTTGTATGAGCTCCCAGGAGAATCAGGGAGAGAAACTTACCTATATTTCTTTGAGAAGTTAAAGGACAGAAAATTTTTAAAAAATCCACAAGAATTCAAATATTTTTCTTACACGAGGAAAGAAAATGAGAAAGAAAGGACAAGAAATAAAAGCAAACATTGAGAGGTTATGAAGACAGGCCTGTGAGGGGAGATGAGTTAATACATTGAAGTCAAACCCAGGGAGTCAATGCAATACAATGCAATAAAAGAGCAGCTGCCACCTCTAGAACTGAAAGTCTCAGCACCACCCAATTGTCAAAATTGTTTTCACTTTTCTGAATATGCTACTCACTCACAACTCAACAGTTCATGGATGGTTTTTTAGGTGAGTCAGAACTGATTAAACTGAATAAATAGAAGACATATACAGTAATAAAATATTGTCTATTTATCAAGTTTGTTATCAATAAAACATCCCCACACAGTAAGATGCCCTGTAATTGACTATGGGGATCTGGAAGCTGAGAATAGAGACCATTGGAGAAATAAAATGTAAGTGGGCTATTGACATCTGCAAAGCAATACATTTGAGAACTAGTACCACATAAATTCAGGACAATTAAGAGTTTCTATTTGACTTTGGAGTTCCATGGCCTGCACACATGGAAATGGATTAGCAATCCTTCTTACTACTCCAGATGACATTTTTTAAACATCTCATTTCATGTGCACAGGTTCATCAAAGTGTATGAGGAGGATGACTAAGAGGCTGTAAAACTCAGACTAGTATTTACAATGGCTATCATATTGCCAAGAGCTGAGATAGATGAAATAAAAAGAAAGAAATACTATCTAAAATCATACTAGAGTATAATTTGTGGCTTTAATTATCTGTGTGACTTTTGTGCCATTACAGCATATAATTGAGAAGTAGCCCTTGATGACAGAGTGGTAACTGGAAGTTACCTTTTATAAACAATAGAAACACATGTATTTGCTAGGACTTTAACAGTCCTCACTTGGAGTATTACATACATTTTACTATACCAGTGGATCTGTAAACAGAAAGAAACAGAATTGTTTCTGAAAATGAGACAGACTTTATTCTATCCCTTCTCTAGGTATAGAGTATTTTTGAACAACTGAATTCATGGTCATTTTCTTACTAAACTGCAATTGTAACACTAGTATATAACATAACACATTATAACAACAGAGTGATCCTGCAATCCAAAAACTTGAAAATGTCTCCTGAGAGTTCTGCCCTCATCAACTGTGTTCCTGGCAGTGACCAGCCACTGTTAATTATTAGATGTATGATTTGTATGACCATTTTCCATAAGTGTAGAAGCACAGTCATAATATTTATAAGTTATCTCATTAAGAAAGAGTCACAATTAACAATTGATATTATGTGATTATTTTTTTACTGCTGTCTTTATCAACATTATGCTTACCACCTGCCTTCTCCCTACACCTTTCTGAGCATTTTGACTTAATAAAAGTCAGATTCAGTGTAAAGACTTTACTATATCTAATCCAATAGTTTTCCTTTCTGTGGAATTCACTATACCTATTCTCTTCAATTATTTTCAGGGAGACCATGGCCAAGGTATTTCACATAGGAAGGCCGAGGAGACAATGTCCTGCCTTTCTTCCCTATTGCCATTTCTCTGGATGTAGGAAATATAGACCCTGGTGTTTTTCTTATTTGAGTAAACACTTCCAATGAGAGGAGGAGCGTCTTTGGGAAACAATGTTTGGTGTGCTTTCAAGTTCTGCCCACTGCTGGGGACTTCCACTTTGTATGTTTCTGTTAGTTTCCATGTAAATCCTACTTGTGTTATAGAGCACCCAAGGATAGAACATTCAATCTCTCTTTTAATCTGTATAGATTCATAGAGCATGCTCTCCTGGGGACACACAGCTCAGTCATTCTCTAGACCCTGTGCACCCTGTGGCATTCAGTTTCCTTCTTAGAAACTGCAGATTTGAACATGCAGTCTGTTACCCACTTCCTTCATAGGCTTAAACTGTACCACAAAAATTTTCCTACACGTTGATGACTGCTGTCAAAAGCCTACACTCACTGACAAACTAGTACAAAAGATAAAGTCCTCAATCTCAAAATTCATCTCTATGTCCTCTACAGATCTGCAGGTACTTTGCCAATGCAATTTTTCAGTTTTGGTGACAGCAGAGAGATCTAAATTTCAACAGTGAGCATGAATGCCATCCATGTCACTCTCAGTAGCCACAACCAGTTTCTTGCAACTGTTTCTTCATTCACCCTCCCAAAGAATGGGCTTACAACCTTGCTGCCTTGAGGAGGTAAGAAGAAACCATTCACCCTTCAGGCTCATCAGTGACCCCATCTTACCCATAAAGATGTGTTCCCCGCTCCTCTATCTCAGTCTCACTCCTCACTTTGAACAACCATTAGAGAAAGTTCCATGGAATTTTAGGGGGTAGAAATAGAGCATCAGAGATTTTTCTCTTTCTTCTTAGTAGTTCCAGAGAAGGGATCTGAACTTTGAGAGACATCAGGAAATGACATACACAATACAAGATCATTCGGATGGAAACACTTTTACATACACACAAAAATGCAAAAGCATATTGCATTTTGCATATAGTATATTGCTATACTCTTCAATTGTCTGTATAACTTCATATTGTTTTTATTGGTTGGTCATTAGTTACTTAGTTTCTATTACTGTTCTATGAGAAGAACCAACATATGCTACTTCGTAGGCAGTGCTCATCAGTATAGTGACTTATCCTTGAGGTCACTCTTAGTGACAGGAGTTAAGGAAACCTGGAGTCAAGAAGCATTGGTACTGAAGATGTCTTTGTATTAAAACCACTAAGACTTGGGAATGCTTATTAACACACAATCACCTTATTGAACTAGGTAAACAAGAACTGCACTACAATATGTTTGGTTTCTCCAGGCTACATGTGCCATTTCCTTTATCTCCAGTTTTTTATTCTTACATTTTAGTAAATACAATTTCTTATATATACATTCATATGCATATGTATATATATTTAGCCACATGAGTTGCTGGGCTAAATATTTTTGGAAAGTGCTTAATTTCTCTCTAGAATACTTGATCTTCTTCACTGGATGGCTATGGTTCACACCTATAAGCTAGCTACTCAAGATTAAGCTAGCTACTCAGTTGAATTATGAGGATTTTACTTGAAGGCAGTCCAGAGAAGAAAGTCCATGACACTATATTTCTAATCATTCAGCAAAATTCTAGACTGGAGTTATGGCCCAAGTGGGAGGGCAGTAGCCATGAGTAAATTCAATCCCTGTACACACACACACACACACACACACACACACACACACACACCTAATGAAATTAGGCTTTATTGCCTTTCTTTTTAAACTCTTCTGTTTATTTCATTTTAGGTTTTATTAAACTGTCTTTATTTCCTATTATTATATATTGTCTCTTATCTTTTTGTCTATTTTTCTACTAATTATATTGCTGTAATTAAGTATCTGAGCTGCGTAATTTGCACAGTAAGAAATCTTTTGCAATTCTGGTGACTGAAGAGTTAAAATTGCATGGCATTGGTCCTGGCCCAGGGTGCTTTGGCTGTGTTATAACATGGTACAAAAGTGATGTGAAAGTCAGTGTGTACAGATGGAGCCGAGCACATAGGGTAGTCTCAATTTATACCAGTCTCTTCCATCAAGAATGAATCCACTCTACCAGCTCAGTATTAATCCCTTTCCAGTATTAACACCTTTGGAGGTAGGGATTCTCTTGTGCTCTGGTCACCTCCAACTGAGCTCCATCTCCTAAAGATTCTAGCACCTCAATACTATTACACTGGAGAGCAGACCTCTAGCTCATGAATCTTTGGAGAACACATTTGTACTCATCTAAAGCATAGCAGTTATCTTCTGCCTTGTTTTTTGTTTTGCGCTGATAAATATCCTTTAGAAGTAATATTTTCTACTCTTTGTCCTTAAATATCTTTAAAATTAATTCTATAGGGCTGGGAATATGGCCTAGTGGCAAGAGTGCTTGCCTCCAACACATGAAGCTCTCAGTTCGATTCCCCAACACCACATATATGGAAAACGGCCAGAAGGGTCGCTGCAGCTCAAGTGGCAGAGTGCTAGCCTTGAGCAGGAAGAAGCCAGGGACAGTGCTCAGGCCCTGAGTCCAAGGCCCAGGACTGGCCAAAAAAAATAATAATAATAATTCTATGGATGATTAGACTATAGTACATAATATTTTATCATATAAAACTTGATGATTTTCATGTGGTCATATTCATCACTGCTAATCTTGTGCCTTTCATGTCATGTTTCTATAGCGAATTTGAGAATACTTTATGTATTTTTTTCATATATCTGAAGTTCAACATTGGCTATCTATTGGGACGACCTGGAGAGTTTTAAAACCATTGATATTCTGATCCTACTCAGGATATTAGCTGGTCTAAGGGGACCTGGACATTTACTTTTGAAAAACAGTATAACAACCTAACTCTCCCTAGGTAGCTCTATGAAACTTAACTGAGAATTATGGGTCTAGGTTATTTGAATTAATTTGAATACAAAACTTGCAATGTGTATTTTAAAGAATGCTTTTAAAATCTTGTACTGTATAATAGTTTTTAAAAATTATCTTCTTAAGTTTATCTTGTAGTCAAAACTGAGTTCCACTGGTAATTCATAACCATAAATTTTGCATGCATATGACTATCAAAGCCCAATTTGTCAATTACAATTATAAAAAGTAAAAGTTGCCACAGGTGATTAAAGCAGAAATTAGGCAGCATTCATTACACAGATTAGATAACCTAAGATAGTATTTTGAAGAACAAGAAAGCAGCACTGTACTTTTTTTTCTCTTTTGCACTGCTCAAATGGTGAAAATCCAGGATTTAAAAACTTGAAGTAGAATAACCCCCTTAAGTATTTTCAAGTGAAAAAGAAATTGCACAACTTTATGTTGGGTAAATCCCATTTGAGTCACTACATTGGAGCCTTGTCCTGGATGGTTTATAAAACTTTCACAGCATCACACTTTGGGGATTATGGAATATTTTCATTGGGAATATGAACATAGGCCAATGATCAATTTTATGGTAAATGTTACAACTCCCTTGATTCTCACAATCATGCCACTGAGAGGCATGCTACCATGAGGTCATTGCTGGGTGCACACTGGGGTCTCTCTTCTAGGAACAAAATATCTCCACTTTTATGCCTTTCCAAATGTGGGGAACATATTCATCCATGGAGTAATAAATAGACTATTCCGTGCCAGGTAGATTTTGGATGGCAGTTTAGAGATGTTCTCTGCAGACCAGCTACCCAGCATACATCTGTCCATGGGATGCTTCCATCTTTATAGGTAAAAATCCTTTATAGGTAAAAATCCAGGCTGTGGGCAGCTGTGTGTAAGTACATTCCTTACCACTGTAGTCACTTGGAGTTCAGCTATGTCATGATTCAAGCAACCCAGAGTGAGTTGGAAAAGGTTATTCTCAGATGTTTTTATTCCTTTTATTAAAAAAAAAAGGGCAGCATATTTTTTAAATGTAATGGCAGAAATCCTGCTAAGCAGAAATAGTGTATACTAAATGTTGATAGAACCAAGTCATTGTTTATAGCTCTAGAAAAAAACCTGATGTAACATAGCAATGTCTAAATGATAAAATATATTATTAAATTGAACATCTTGTGAGTTTAAAAATGTAATTTGTGATTTTTTTTTACTGGTGTGAATAATGCAGCTAACCAAATAAGCAATAAGCTTAAACTTGAAAAGGATTTTGGTTGACTTCATTAACATTATGATGGTTTCAAGTATCTTGCTTTTTCTGTTGGTATTTAGGCTATACAAACTTAAATACTGATTTGTACAGCTGAGCAGTTCAAAATGGATGAAGATTTTCAATGACTTATTTGGTAACCTGAACATGCTTTTCGTTTAAAAGTGATAAGAAGAGAGATACATCAAATGCAATGTAGAGGAAGTAGCATAGGTCATCATGATATATTTCGCACTTTGGTAAAAATTTAATATGAGACAGAATTATATGCGAATATGACTCATTCTGGATTTAAAAAAAAATTTACATCAAATATACCAAAAAACTTCATTGATGAACAGTAATCACTATACTGCATATTATTTCATGTTTGTCAAAATAAAGAATAGTTGAAACACTTGTTTCCATAAAGTGACATATGTTAGCACTCAATAGTCTTTTAAATGCAATGTGAATGCAAGGGACTATTACTCAATGTTTAAAAAAGAAGAATCTATGGATCCATACACCTGTGTATACAAATTTAAAAAGTAATACATGAGTTTAAAGGCTAAAACACAGTCTGCAATTCTTCATAAAATAATATTCAGCTAACGTACAAAATTGTCATAAGACAGGAAATTCTAGAATCTAAATTTTCTAACATTCCAGAAATTCAAAGCTGTGTGGAAGGCATACTAGTGACTTCCAGAAATGAGGGCTGGTTTGGGGAGGAAATTATTACAAAACAGCTCCAAGAGACTTTGGAGGTGGCACAATGTCTCAGCATCTCTATTGTGATGGCAGTAGCATGACTCACAGAGCTCAAGGACTTGTTCAATTAGAATACAATGTTGTGACTTTGCATTGAATCTCAATGAACGTAAATTGTATCTCAATAGCACAGTTGTTTAAATTAAAATACACATTTGCATTTTGAGAATTATGAGTGGGAAGCAAGATTGCTCAGATTCATTAGTCATTTGTATTTCTTATGATTCACGCTTTATTTCTCTTTTGTCAACTTGTTTACTGTTCTTAAGGATTTGAAAAACATCATAAAAGTGCTTTAAAATGTCGATCTTTTCTTCTTAGTAAGCATAGTATATATTTCTCAAAATAGTAGCTGTAAATGATTATTCTGTACATATGGATGTGAGTGAGTATAATTGGCCACCAGAGACTTTCATTTAGTGGGCTGATTAAGGGTCCACAAACAAAATCCCAGGAAGGCAGGTGGGTGAAGCCACTCAGCCTGATTTCCCACGTGGAACCGAGCAATCTGGGAAGATGGACTTTCCAATATTCTATCTTAAGGGAGTTTAGCACAATCCAGTGTACACACGAATGCTTCTGCCATGAGAGACTTTTGGTGGGCTAAGGAAGGGCACACATACCTCCCCCAGGCTGGCTCACAGGCTGTCTCCGTGATGGCAGTCAGGTGAGAATGGTCAGTGGATTACTGGAGGGTGGGAGGGGGCAAGGTGCAAGCTTCAAAAGTGTCAGAATGCTTCTTGACCCACTGGCTGTGCTTCAATGCCCCAATTCCCACTCCACTTCCCACATGACATGTCTTGAAACTCTTCATATCCATCAGAATCCAGACAGCCAGTACAAATGCCTGAAAATCTCAGCAATTTCACAAGAGCCATCCTCCTCCTGTCCAGCAGATCCTCCTGGTCCAGTGTCTTGACCAGCCATGGAATAGTGCTCCAATCTACAACCAGACAATCCAGATCTCAGAAGGCTTACAGAGAGGGATGTGAAAGTGCAAAAGTAGTCTATGGTTCCAGAATAGACCTCTTTCCCAAGGAGGTATTTGTGGAGATTAGAGGAAAGTGCTAGACACTTGGGCATGGCTTGAAGCCTGTGTCCATCTTCTCGGCAGGAAAGATAGACTGACTTTTGTTTTGTTCTGCTCTGCTTGATAAGGGCCTTTGAGTTT
The DNA here is from genome assembly GCF_023159225.1 of Perognathus longimembris pacificus. Lineage (NCBI taxonomy): Eukaryota > Metazoa > Chordata > Mammalia > Rodentia > Heteromyidae > Perognathus > Perognathus longimembris. The sequence continues at coordinate 99,519,039 of NC_063162.1, read as the reverse complement.
TCTTTGGTATTTCTTTCAGTTTGCTTTGGTATTATAGCTATATATATGAAAAGCCCATAGCCAACATTGTACTATATGGAAAAAATTTGAAAACATTTCCTCTAAAGTCAGGAATGGTATAAGAATGTCTACTCTATGCACCTCATTCAGTTCAGTGCTGAAATTTCTACCCCAAGCAATAGAGGAAGAAATAAAATAAAAAAGGAAAGGAAGAAGTCAAATTACCCTTGCATTCAGATCATACATAGTACCTTATACCTAAAAGACCCTAAGAATGAACTACTTAAAGATGCTGAAATTGTTATAATATTATTTGTCCAAAGAGGTTTATTATAATTTTATTTCTTAAATTGTAATTTACATTTAGTACTTTTAATACAGTTTTCGTTGATTTATATTTGTATTGTGATTCATATTTCCTCTGAGAAACTGTAGCCTACTGTATTTAATGGTGTTATTCTGTGTCTAAATTTAAGTATTCCTCTATTTTAATGATGTACTTAAGTACTGTCACATCTTATTACAATTATTAATTTATCTATTTATCTTCTATGATTAGGTTGCTAATTGCTCAGGGCATTGTTCTTGCTAAGCAGGTGTTGTATGACTTCAGCCATGCACCTAGCCCAAATTTTTCCAGACTGCCAACTTCTTGTGGCCTTGTGTATTGGCACATTTTCTGTCCACTTTCAAATATCATCTTATAGTTTGTGTAAGAATCCTCCCAAAGTGCCTATGTTGAAGGCTGGGTATATAGCCTGGCACTAGGAGAAAATAATGGAGCCTTCAGGAGGTAGAATTTCACTGGAAGTGTTTCAGTCCTATGTATGCATGGCATTGAAGGACATAGTGGGGTATGGTCCCTTTCTATTCATCTGTCTTTCATCTGGACATCTTGCTCCCGGTAACTTCACGTTTCTGACTTGCTGTGCTTCCTTTTCATTTGGCTCCAAAGCAACTAGTGATTATAGTTTGTATTTTAGACAGTTTTGTTTCATGTATGGAAAGCTTTACTAATGTAGTCTACTACAGATTCTGTTTCATAAGACATACTATAAAATTACAGAATGAACACATTGCGCTCAATTTCTTCATTATCTAATAATCAATGAATGGATTCCAATCCAAGCATAGCAATCTTCCTGAAAGTCTTCAAAACTCCTGGTGTCATGCCAGGGCCTGGGTGCTGTTCCTAACCCTGAGCTTCTTTTTCTCAAAGCTAGCACTATACCACTTGAATCACGGTGCTACTTCCCTTTTTTTCTATGATTAATTGGAGATAAGAGTCTCACAGACTTTCCTCACTAGGGCTGGCTTTGAACCATGATCTTCAGCCTCTTGAGTAGCTAGTTTTATAGTCACTTGCCACCTTTACCCAGCTATCACTCTATTTTTCGTGTAACAGCTTGTTTATAAACTAAATAAGTACATTTATAGTTGTATATAAATGGCTAAATTAGCTTCTCAAAATGTTTTATAGAGTAATATAAAACTTTATTTTAGTAGTATAACTTTAATTTTAAAAATTTGTTGACTTAACCACTATAAACTTTATAATTGAAGCAAACAATATGAATAATTACAATTTATTCAGAGAATTACTTCACTGAGCTTTTGCCAGAATTTTTGAGAAGGCAAATTCCTTTTTGAGTTAATTACAAAGCATAATAAGTTCTGCTGGAAACCCAATATTTTGGAAGTTTTTGACATATATTTCAAGAAATCATTTATTTTGACATTCATTTAAACCATATTCTTTAAATAAAAATTATTTTCACAGTTAATTAAAAGGTTACATGCAGAGTTATTCTGAATTGCATATATTAAAATTTATATTACTAGAGATTGTGGAGGGAGTAAATTTGTACTTACATGACACATTCACTCAAAACAATAGTAGAAATTAGCAAACATAAATTGTAGGATTATTTTTGTTGTAGTGGGGAGGAAGTAATACTGGGGCTTAACTTATTCTCAGCTTTTTCACCTGTGGCTGGTACTCTACTACTTGAAATACCTCTGCATTCAATTTTTCTCTTTCCTGGTTATTTTGAAGAGAGTCTCAAGGACTTCTCCATCTAGGCTGCAAACAGCATGAATGTGCTCAAATGAATGTACAAAGACCTAATGGAAAAAGACTCACCCTATCATCAGGCCTGCCTATTTCTTTATCTTCTTAAAATTTTCTACACAATGGTTCTTCATGACACTGATCTTAACCTTAGAACTGATGCATCCCTTTTTTCTTTTTTAGTTGTTATTACAAAGGTGATGTACAGAGGGGTTAAAGTCACATAGGTCAGGTAATGAGTACATTTCTTTTTGAACAATCACACCCCTTTCTTCCCTTCCTCCCAATTTTTCCTTTGTCCCTACCTACAAGCTGTATAGTTCATTTTCAAAGTATCACTGCTGCTGCATTTGTTCACCCTTTCTCCCACCATTTCTGTGCTCCTCCTTCATCCTCCCCAAACAGATAAACTAACAAACAAGACAAAAGGGTTAAAAAACAATGAACAACAAAGGGTTAAAAAAAACCTCATTTGCATTTTTGGAGTTAATTTCTATAAATACCATTTTATATGATCATGTGCACATAGCTATTTTGCTATTGTGCCTTTGTGAGTTTGTGATCCTCTCCTAAGAATATCCTCATTTGGTCTTACTGTGTGAATGAGTGTCTAGTCCTGTATAACTTGTCATGTCCAAGTATATTTTTTGTCTTTTACCATCCAGTGCTGTTTACTTGTAGATTTGGCACATTCTAGTTACAAAAAATGAGGGAAACCATGCAACCTATGGGTAAGGCATGAATAAAAATTGTTCTCTCCTCATTCTTGGCTTACTCAAAAAGAAAATATTTTAAACTGTTCTAGAAATGTTTACCAGAAAATAAAAAAATAAAAGTCAGAGGAAAAAAATGGTGTATGGCTGAAAGCTACATTTCAGTGTCTCTGCTGACCAAAAGTAGGTACAGAGCCTTAGATAAATGCAGTAGTGAAAGTATAGATAGAGATTAGTGGAAATAAAAGTTATTGAATCTAATTAAAACTCTGACAGAAGTAAAGAAGGAGAAATACCTTACCTGAATGGGGCCTAGAGGGAGCAATAGCTGATGAACTATCAAGATGGAAGTGTCTGATCCTTTCTTGTTTTGTCTTTTTATTTTGTGTTCCCCTTTCATCTAACCCATGCACCCAACATATCTTCAGAACAGTGTAGAAAACTGCAAGTCTGGATTGAGGAAAAGACAGCATAGACCTAGATTGGTGCCCTTTGAGTTCAGTGTGAAACACTAAGAGACTCATTACTTAAGGTCACCATGCTAGCTCAACACACAGGGAAGAACAAGGAAACTGCAGAGACAGACAGGAGAGGAGCTACCAGCTAGCACCAATCTCCATTTCGCACAAGGGTGATACAAAGCAGCAGCACTCAATTCCCAAGTGCCACTCAAAGTGAGGAAAATAAGGCTCGGAACATTCCTATAACCCACCTGAATGTCCCATGTCCAAACTCATGGGGATTGTGCAACTTTGCTGAATTGAGGAGTGGGTCATTGAAGAGACAAAATGGAAAATTAAAGTGCCTAGGATCCAATGGAAAAAATGTCCAACATACCTTTTAGATACAGCAACAGCAGTTCTAAGAGGAAAGTTCATAAATATGAGTACGTAAACCAGTGGAATCGAGAGATGTCAAATCAATGCCTAATGATGTGCCTTAAACTCTTCTAAAAAGAAGAACAGGCAGAGTGCCGGCTGCTCACACCTATAATCCTAGCTATTCATGAGGCTGAAGTCTGAGGGTCGCAGTTCGAAGCCAACCACAGGGGAGGAAAGCCTGTGAGACTCTTATCACCACTAAACTACCAAAACAGCTGGAAGCGAAGCTGTGGCTCAGTGGTAGAATGCTAGCCTTGAGCAAAAAAAGCGCAGCGACAGTGCCCAGTCCCTGAGTGCAAGCCCCAGGACGAGCCCCTTCCCTTCTCTCTTTGCTCCTCCCAAAAAAGAACAAGCCAAACCCTAAAGCAGTAGACAGAAATAAATAATAAAGATCATAGCATAATCAAATAGTAGGTACTAAATAATTACTCAATCACCAAATAAAAAGTTGATTTTAAAAAACATAAAAGAAAATGGATAAACTTTTATCTAACAAAAAAATCACTCAAGATTAGGGATGAAAATGTGTATAGCAACACATACAACTGAAACTCAGAAGATCATGAGGGAATTGATTCACAAACCTTTACTCATAGACTGGAAAATGTAGTAGGGATGGATGGATGCATTTCTAGATACTCTCCAACTACCAAAACTGAACCCACAGAAAAAGAACAATGCAATAAATCTATAAAAAGCAACAAAATTCAAGCAGAAATAAAGAATCTTCCAGCAAAGAATAGCCCAGGATATGATGAATCTATGGCTGAATTCCCAAGACCTTTAAAAAAGAAACACTAATACCAATATTCCTCAGAGGTAGTATGAGGATTCCTCAGAATCTAAAAATAAAACTATCCTGTGATCCAGCTGCAAGACTGTTGGAGATTTATGTGAAAGATTGCAAGGCAGGGGGCTGGGGATATAGCCTAGTGGCAAGAGTGCCTGCCTCGGATACATGAGGCCCTAGGTTCGATTCCCCAGCACCACATATACAGAAAACGGCCAGAAGCGGCGCTGTGGCTCAAGTGGCAGAGTGCTAGCCTTGAGCGGGAAGAAGCCAGGGACAGTGCTCAGGCCCTGAGTCCAAGGCCCAGGACTGGCCAAAAAAAAAAAAAAAAAAAAAGATTGCAAGGCAGGGTACACTAAAAGAATATCCATACCTAAATGCCACTCATAGAGTCAAGCTGTGGAAAAAGCTCAGATGAAATGCAACTGATGAATGAATCAAGATAATTATATACATGAATTTTATTCATCCATCAGGAAGAATGAAATTATGTTATTTGCAGGGAAATGGATGAAGTAAGCCAGGCTTAGAAAGACAAAGGATCAAAGGACTCATGTTTTCTGTCATATGTGGAAGTTAGATATATAAAGTCACACAGAGATTTATATATATGAATATACATATATATGCATGTATGTATAGTGTATACTTGTATATATGTATATATAACATATATCTGTATATATACATATATTATATATTATACATTATATATTATATCATACACATTTGTGTACATATAAACCATATTATGTATATAATATATGTACAACATGAATATATATGGATATATGATACACTGTGTGTCATACTTAGTCAGTTTTATTATATATACAATAGGCCTTTAACTACTAACAGTTTATCGAAGTAAATACAAGGAAGCTGAAACACGTCTTGACTGGGGGGCTGGAGGCTAAAAGCAATACTTACAAATTACATACATGAAGATAGAACTAGAATATTTGAGGAATAGGTGTTGATGAGATGATGAGATCGATGGGAGGGGTTAGAATGATGGAAGAGATGACTGATGAATACTTATTTGATATATTACATGTACATATGCTTCATTTACACATAAATGGACATAGCACATAGAAATCTCCTTATGCCACTATTTGAATATAGTAGGAAAATAGAAATACAATTAAGAGAGCTAACAAAAAGTTAAAGATAAATCACAGCTCTTTATAAATTCTAATGAGAATTATTATATCACAGTTTTGACATGAAATTTTTATTTCAGATGTATATATTTTTCTTCAGTTTTCATCAACATATTCTCTTGGACAGGGTCACAATATGAGAGAATTATAGTGATGACTGTTTTAAAGATGCTATAGGCAAGAGGATATTCTTGATTACCTCCTGTTTCCTCACTATTAGGCAGAAACCCAAGAATAGCATCTTTCATAAATTACTGTGTAAATTAATGCTGAAATGATACACTGGAAATCATTTGGGGAAATAGAACCACTGAGTTATAATTTTAGGGTGAACAATATTTTCTATTATAAATTTGTGTTTAATACATTGCCTTATACTTTCTTAGTGATTATCACATATATCATCTCTAAAACTGCATCATCATACAAATATGTGAAACTCCAATTTTCACACTTGGAGTTTAAAACAATATGATTTATGTCAAGGATTTTGGTACAAAATATTCTGTTGATCATCACATCTCATCAAAATAGTGGAAACAAATATTCATTTAATAAATATATGAAAAATAAATTAAGAACAAATTGTATATTCTGACACAACTAAAAATTCTTTCCAAAAAAAATGAAATAATTTCAAGGCAGAAAAGAGATACAAAGTCTAAATGATTCAATAAACACATGAGTTAGCTAGGGAGTCAGAATAAATAGTCCTATCTTCCTAGCCATATATAAAGAAATAGTAGAATGAATACCATATACAATTTATTGTTCTCTATAATTTGGAAAAATTTTGAAGTATTTTAAATGAAATAATGATGGTAATTTGAAGGAGATAAAGCTAGTGTTTATAATGAAGGAAAAGGGCTTTATTCTGTATAAATTAGACAATTTATATAATTTGTATAAATTTATATAATTTGTATAAATTTAGACAATTATCAAAGAAATGTGCAATTCCTTAGGGAATTCTCTATGCTTTTTTAAATGAATTTACAAAGTATACAGTATCATCATCTCTTATTTATTGAAATCTCTTGTAAGATTCTTCTTTGCCTACTTAGAAAACTCCCCTTTCTCTAAATTCTTTTGAAGTACAGGTATTAGAAATAGCTAACCGCTTCAAAATCTCTTCTAGTATTCTGTTTATTTTAATTCCGTGGCTTCAGTCCTCAGTATTTTCTCTTAGGAAGGCAGTATCAAGTTGTTGCTCTAACTCTGTTTTGTTTTTCATACAGAAAGTTTTAGACAAAACCAATCTTTGAGATTGTACTGTAATTAGTATGTGAAAGTACGACAGCTCTGCATGATAATGGTTGTTATGCTAAAGTGATTCCAGCGGGATATTTTGAGGATAAAATGCAGCTGCTACAGAAGAGACATGGCCAAAAAAAATTATGTAAATCTTTATTGAGGAAATATCTGAAGGATGTACCTCCTATAATGAAATGAGACTATTTCAAATATGGATTAGCAGATCCTTGGAACATATGTTAGAAATATTCAAATGATTAAAGTAAGCAGGACATCACTTATATGTTGGGGTCAAATATGCCTCAAAATACTTACTTTTAAAGAGTCTAAAGTAGGAATAAGATGTTTTAATTTTAGTTAAATAATCGGTATCAACTTAATGCATGATATATTGTTTTTTATTTTTCTTTTATGGTATTAATGCTCATAACTAACTCTGATAGGAAATATTTATATAAGTCAAAAAATTACACACTCTTTCAAAGTTATAAATCCTGATTTAATAAGCTAATTTATTATTTTGATTTTAAAACACCGTCGTGACACTGTCTAGTGCACCACACTATACAACCAATGTCTCTTACAAACAACCTGCTTTTATTAAATTATTTAGTGCTTCCAGAAGCACTAGAAAAACTATTAGGTTGTATTTTTCATTTCTATTCAATAATGTAGTAAAAATGTCATGGTCTTCCATTTTTAATACTTTAAAAATAAAACTTAAAAATAATTCAATAAAATGGTCTTGAAATATATGACTTCTTTTCATGTTGAATCTTTGAAAAAATATGTACATAATAGAGTTTCATACTGGACACATTATTATTACAACATATCATATGTTAGGTAGGTTATTGACTTCCTTAGATGAGTGAAATAGCTGATCATTTTACCATTTTTATCTCAGATATAATAGATTGGTTATAAATTAATTCAAAGTTAGCAAAATAAAATACTAGGAAGCAGAGACTCAAAAGAATGGGGTGGGCTCAGGAGGAAAGTAGTAGACAAAGGAAGAGGTGAAGAAGGGGGAATGCAGTTAAGAGTCCATGTTTATCATACAAATTAAGAAGAGTGAGGAAAGGATTGGGTAGGAGAGGGATTTATGAGAATGTTGATTTGACTGGTTTTGATCAAGGTACATTGTCTTCATAGCTTTGTTAAAAGAAAGTACCTTTGTACAACTACTTAAAAATAATTTAAAAATGTATACCAAAAATATAATCTGCCTAATTATAGTCCAGAATTTCAATAAGCTTAATTTTCTGGAAAAATAAAATAAAAAGTACAGAATAGTAGTTTAAAATTGGAACTTTCTTTGGGAAGTTAGAAGATAAGCACTATAGTCATTTATAACGTAATTTGTTGTTTTGTCAGGATATTGATGCTATAATGGTCTCTATTCTTAAGTTCAAGATCAGTTTTACCACCAATTGGTGTATGTGTATATATGAGAGATAGCAGGGAGACGGGGAGATAAATTGTGATGATGTTTGTTCAATTTGCTTCTGCTTCTCTAGTAACTTTTATTATAGTCGATTTAGCTCTGGTGTTATTTCATTCTGTTGAAAAAATAAATGTAACCTTTCAACCAAAGGCCTATGATTGTTATAGGTGAGATTTATTTATTTGTTTAGCCAGTTCTGGGGCTTGAACTCAGGGCCTGACAACTGTCCCTGCTTCTGTTTGTTCAAGGCTAGCACTCTACTGCTTGAACCACAGTGCCACTTCTGGCTTTTTCTGTTTATGTAGTACTGAGGAATTGAACCCAGGGCTTCATGTATGCTAGGCAGGCACTCTACCACTAGGCCATGTTCCCAGTCCCTATGTGAGATTTTTTAAAAATATTTTTTCAGTATAAAGAACTTTTTATTTTTATAGTTTAGATTTACTGTAAAGTTGTAAAAATACTAAAGAGATTTCTCACATCCCACATCCCAAGTGTAACATATTATTCACACTTCACATTACTATGGCTTTTTTTTTTTGCAATTAATATGGATGGCTTATTATAGTATTTACATGTCCCTATTTTGTCCTCATATTCTTTTTCTCTTCCTGGATACAATGGTAACAGTCAGTTGTAGCAGTCTTAGGTTCTTCTTGGCTGTAAATGTTTCTCAAACTTCCTTGGTTTTGATGATCCTGATAAGTTGGAAGAACACTACCCACACATTTTGTTTAATATTCTGGTGTTGTATTTTTCATGGCATGGATTGAGTTGCTTATGAGAAAAGTGAAAAAAAGGGCAATATCATTTTTGTCACATTGCATGTTAAACATGCAATCTATCAACTTAGCTTGTCACTCTTGAAGCTGTCACTGAGCTATAGTGATGTTTGTCAGGGTTTTTCTGTCACTCCCTTTCGTCAGGCTTTTTCTCAGTCCTTCCCTTCCTCCTCTTTCCGTTCTGACACCTTTGCTTTAACAGTAGTTCATACATGCAATTGGGGGGGCGGGCAAGGAGAAGAGTGATCCTCCACACTTCACATCTGTGTGGAAAAAAATATGCAAATGTATTTATAATTTTTCTGCACAAGCGCTTTGTCCTCTCTTCGCACCAGCTGATTTGTTGAAGTTTTGTTAATATCAGAGTAGGCTCATGCACTATTTATTTTATAATCTCAGTTTGAATCCAGTGACACCTTATTTAACATTTCATTCAAATTATACTTGCTTTAGAAATTGGAAGCTCTCCTGTCCCTTATTGTTTCTCTTCTCTCCCTCAGATGTAACATTGATTGTTAACACAGTTGGATATAGAATTTCCTTATGTTCTGACAGCACCAGCTGCTTCAGGCTCATGATATCTTTCCTGCCCCAGTCACATATTTGGCCACTTCTTCAAGGACTCTTGTTTCATTCTATTGAAAAACCATGGTAGAAATAAAAGTTTTAGCAACCAACAATCATATTGATCATTCATTCATGTCCAGTCCTCAGAATTGGTCAGAATTTGCAACTAAGGTATTCCAATCTGTCTGACTAGCAGGTTTTCAGGAAAGCAGAGTTTTGCTGCTTCTCTTGGAATCTGCCTACCTTGCTAGATTTATACATGATACTTTGCCCTAGTGCTAGAAAAGTAAGTTCTTTTCCATTTGGATAATGAATCTGCCTTTCTAAAAATCTCTACCATTCTGTTTGTTGAATGAATCACATTGACTTATGCTTTGCCTTAGTTATTTGGATCTTCAGAGGATTCTTCTGTATGTTTATAAATCTTAGCATATCTGACTCTTCTGTGACGGGATTGCTACATCGCTGGCTACTGTGCTAGTTTCCCAGGGTTCTGTAGATTCTCTTCAGTGTACATCAACATGAAGAAACATGTGGCCACAAGTTTCTCCACGTTGATGACAAATCTTGTGTTATTCCAAAAGAACTTCTTGTAGGTCATTTTTGTCTATGCCAAGATAATTCTGAATATGATCCTTTCTTACAGTTACCATATTGCTTGCCTATTCTTGGCTTGTTTTTAGGATAAAGTCTTACTAACATTGAATGGACTGCTTTTCAACAGCAATCTTCGTGTTTCTATCTTCTGTGTAGCTATGACGAGATGTTTGCACAATCAAATCTAGCTCTGAAAAATGATTTTAAATTAAACTCTAAATGTTCATAATTTCTATGAATATCAGGTCCAGAGCAAAAGTAATCACCTTCTTCCATCATCAATAAATTATATTAGGGGCTTCAGGAATAAGTGAATCGATTAGAAATTTGCTCCATATGACTCTGTAAATGAGAAGTCGATGTAGCAAAGGACACACTACATTTCAAAAGGAGAAAGAAAGAAAGAGCACTGGGAATCATAAAAGAGTTGTCAGGACAGCTGACAAATGCAGAGAAACAGATAGACTAGACAGACATTGGTGTTTCAGTACTGCAATCCTAGCAACTGAGGAGACTGAGATCTGAGGATTGTGGTTCAAAGCCAGCCTGGATAGGAAAGTCTGTAAGATTCTTATCTCCAGTTAACTGCACAAGAACTGTAAATAGAGCTGGGTCTCTGTGGTTCAGTGGTAGAGCACTAGCCATGAGCAGAAAAGCTCAGGGAAAGTGCACAGGCCTTGAGTTCAAGCCCCAGGTTTGGAACACACACACACACACACACACACACACACACACACACACATACACACACACACGCTACATGAGAAAAGTAGGAAGCTTCTACTTAGAGCAGAAGCCTAAATCCAAACTACAAAGTAAGCCAGCAGCTTTGGGAACAACAGGCTGCCAGTTCTAGCTGCAGAATAAGCCTGTGGTTCTTGTAAGCCTTAAATCCAGTACGGGGATTTGGTGTGACAGTGATTCCTTCTTCATGTCAAGCTCATATTGGAGAAGAAATCATTTTGTCACTCCTCATGTTTCTGAGTCCTGTAGCTTGACACTATCTTGACAGGGAGCCTGTTGTTGAGTCTGACATACCCTGGGGACCTGACAACAAGGAATTGTCATGAATTAGGGATCCTGATTATTCTGTGTCCATTGTCTAGGTGGGAAGCAAACATGAGAGACAGGTGTGATGATGGCAAGGCAAGCTGCTGAGAATCTTAGGGAGCATGGAGTTACGGTTGTGGAGGGGTGGTGCTCATAGTTCCACCTCTGCACTGATGATTGAGCCCCATCTCCTGACTGCTGTCAAGAAGGAGAGATACATGTCAAGCTTGGAAGTTTGTGCTTGGAAGCCATTAGTGCTGATTCCAGCCATGTGTGGTTTTCTGCCAGAACTGAGAGTTGTGAGCCCAGGGACATGATTAAAACACCAAACCTATGAACCTGATGTGGAAAGGAGGGAAGTGAGATGGATACTAAATGCACAGGAAAAGTATTCAATTCAATTTTCAGAAATCTCCCAAATCTAAATATTAGAATTTCAAATAGATATAACCAGAAAAGTACCTCTGTATGGTATGTCATACTGCAGTTAAAATATGAATACTGCAGTTAAAATATGAATACTACAGGCTATTTGAAGTAGGATTAGTTGAGAATGCATGTTGAGAATGTATAAAATTAGACACACACACAGAGTCCCCCCCACCAACGCAGGTATAGTTTAAAGGCATAGAAAAACTACTCAGTGAAATAATATTACAACCTTTCTCAAATGCTAAGAAAAATATGGACATTTGGATTCAGAAGGTATTTAGAAGCTCCGCTATGAATAAAAAGAGAAAATCTTCCCCAAGTCCTATTATAAGGCATAGGAGTCAGAACCACTGTAGATTTCTCAACAAAAATTATAAAGGTCATGAGGTCATGAAATGATGCATTTCAAGTCCTCAAAAGCAATTCAGCCAGTCTATATTACTATGTCCAGAATTTGTTCTTCAAAACTGAAAAAGACATAAAGAACTTCCACAATGAGCATAAACTTAAGGAGTTAGTTATGACTAAGCATACATTAAGAAGATACAGAACTTCTACTCTATAAACACAAACATAAGGGCACAGGAAACAACAAATACCACCAAATATGTGATAAGCAACTGAGAATTAGGGAAGAGTCACATATTAGAAAAAGAAATTTGATGCTGGAAATATGGCCTAGTGGTAGAGTGCTTCCCTTGCATACATGAAGCCCTGAGTTCAAGTCCTCAGTACTATGTATACAGAAAAAGCCAGAAGTGGCTCTGTGGCTCAAGTGGCAGAGTGCTAGTCTTAAGCAAAAAGAAGCCAGGGACATTGCTTAAGCCCTGAGTTCAAGACTTGCACCAAAAAAAAAAAAAAAAAAAAGGAAAAGGAAGAAAAAGAAAATTGAAACTAATTGGTATATAACTCTTCATTACAACCCCTGAATGTAAAACTTCTTAATTCTATCATTAAAATGGACAGATTGGCTGGATATGTGAACATATATCTATACTCTCAGCTACTAGGAAATTAAATCAACAGGATTGTGAGTTCGAGTTATATCTTTTAGTATTTTTTTTTTTTTTTTGGCCAGTCCTGGGCCTTGGACTCAGGGCCTGAGCACTGTTCCTGGCTTCTTTTTGCTCAAGGCTAGCACTCTACCACTTGAGCCACAGCACCACTTCTGGCCATTTTCTGTATATGTGGTGCTGGGGAATTGAACCCAGGACCTCATGTATATGAGGCGAGCACTCTTGCCACTAGGCCATATCCCCAGCCCTCTGTTAGTATTTTTAAAAATGAAAATAACTCATTTTAATGTAATAGTGGAGAAAAAGTAATATGCAGTTATCAATAGACAAAAATCATTCACAATTTTTTCTGTTCACATTGGGATAACATCTTAGTAGGATGGTACTTCATGGACATATTCTTGCTTCTAGCTTTGAAATTAGGCACGAATGCTTGCACAGCCAGTTCTCTGTCACATTTGAAATTTTGCTATTGGAGGAAGGCAATATGCATAAATGTATTTTGTAATAAGTTTTATAGAATAAATAGAAAGTAATTATTTACAAAGAATACAACTATGTTCATAAAATTTTTAATAGAACAAAAGTCAATACAATTACAATGAATGTAAAAACAGTTGCAAGCTAGCTATAAGATTAATAGCTTGTCTATATTTTGTATCCCATCAAACATGTAACATAAATATATTTGTATCATATAAAATGACTTCCATAGTTGTGCACTGGTGGCTCATGCCTGTAGTCCTAGCTACACCAGAGGCTGATATCTGAGGATCACAGCTCAAAGCCAGTCCGGGCAGAGAAGGCTTTGAGACTCATCTCCAATTAACTGCCAGAATTCCAGAAGTGGCACTGTGACTCAAAGTGATAGAGTGCTAGCCTTAATCAAAGAGTTCAGGGACAACACCCAGGCCTGAATTCAAGCTTCATGTCCCCCCAAAACTAAAATAAATAAAAATAAAATGACCACCATAAATATTAAACATACATGAATAAATATAAAAACAATAACAAAACATTTCTCAGAGAATCATCAAATATTATTAAAGTAAGTATTGATAGACAAAGCAAGGGAGATACCTTGTCTATTAATTAGAAGATAACATCATAAAATGTTGGTCTTCTAAATAGACATATAAATGAATTGTAACCTTGGTAAACATCTCTACAGATTTTGCATGTAGATATTATGTGACTGAAAGCAGTAGTTCAAACAATATGTTGAAACTCAAAAGACTGAGCTTAACAAAAAATATTTTTGACAAAGAATGTATATAGGTTTATTGGAACTAGGGAAGGAAAGGGGAACATCAAAATGGAGAGAGAAAGGGTAAAAGATGAACCAATGCAATTGCAATACTTACAAAAATATATTCTGTAAACCAACTGTACAACTCAGAGAGGGGGGAGGGAGGAAAGGTGAGAGAGAAAAATGAGGGAAGAGGTAACAACTTTGTTAAGAAATGTACTAACTACCTTACATATGAAATTGAAACCCCTCTGTACATCACTTTTACAATGAATAAATTAATTAATTAGAAAGAATAAATAGTAGATTAGTGGTATATGATTAATAAGCAGATTAATGTGGAACAGAGTACTGTAATGCTGCATACCTATGAATGATTGTCTTAGGACAAGAAGAATACTACAGAAATACCATTGCTCCATAGTGCTTCACAACCGAAGGTCTCTATAAAATAAAACACAAATCCTTATTAGATAAGGAATGCAAAATTGTATCAGGCTTCAGGAGGAAGAAGTTGAACTAAATGCAAAAGCAAATCTATAAGGATTCTGTAAAAGCATATTATAGATCATTTGATATCTGAGTCATAATTATTTCTTAAAATACAGTCCAAAGACAAACTTACTGAAAAGGAAAAATACGTTATGCCACTTTGAGCAAAGAATTTATTTACTTTATAAGAATTTGTGAACGATGACAAAAAGTCAATAACTGGAGACATATATCTACAACACATATATAAACTACTACTACTGCTATATATATTATATATTTGCATACATAATATAAATATATATGGTATATCTATATATTATATATAATTAAAAGATATTTGCATTTGTATTACATAAATAAATAATATATCCATATATAAGTATATATAAATATGTGTGCATGCACACACATATCCCTTAGGTTTGTTGTTCAATTCTAGTGCCTTACTAGTGAGTCACAAGTCACTAATTGGAGATAACAGTTTTACAGTTCTTCCTACTTGTGCTGTTTTTGATCTGTGATCCTCAGACCTCAGCCTCTTGAATAACTAGTATTACAAGCTGGAGCCATTGGCTCCCAATTGAAGCTGTGCATGTTCTATGAGTCAAAATCAGTACATTTGGATACATTATCATCAGCAATTCCTGAACAAATCCACTAAGAATCATGTAAAAGAATGCTGCCTGGAAGTAATGTGCAGGAATAGACACAATTTGAATTTATCCAAAATAAAATAAATTATGTTTCCTTTTTATAAAGAGGAATAAAAAGTTAATGAAATGAATAAGCTAGTGCTATCACATACAACACCACAAGTGATACTCATAAAACCAATGTTGAACAAAAGAAGACAGATGAAAAGTATAAACACTATTGTGATCGTGTGAATTCTCATGACATACAGCAATTTTGTTTTCTAACCTTATATGAATATGCAGATAGGACTGGAGTGATAGTGTAAAAGTCCCTTCCTTTACAACTTGTTAATGACATGCTGAGAAGCTGCCTTAGGCACTCTCACACTTTTCCTAAGTCAGTCATTAAGAGAAGAAACTGTAAATGACCAGCAGGAAGTAAATTGCTCTTATTTAAAAATGAAAATGTGTTAACTTCATGTGAGTAATAAAATTACTTTTGGAACCAAGCCAGAAACTAAGAAAAAATATGGCCCCACTGAGAGCTCAAAGTAGGACAACAGATATTACTCTGATGTATCTGTTGGATGTGAAATACGTAGAGCATATCTAACTAATTACATTTCAAAAGGCTAGAGAGTCCTTTATCATTGGCAGATACTAAAAGTTTTTGAAAGATATCAGAGACTTAGTAAAGTAATACAAATATTTTAAATTTTAAAAGAATACCAATTTCATTTAAGAAAATGTGTGTTTCACACATTTTCAAATTGTTATTTATTCTTCAGGAAAGTTAAATTCTGTGATTTTTCTGTTTGAAAAAAAGTCCTTTCTCAGTTTTCTTCTTTCTCATCTATTTATGGGGTGTTCTAGCATCAGTGATACATATTTATAGTGTATGTATATATGTGTATACATATACACATATGTACATATATGTTTGTATACATATATGTATATATTTATATAAGTATGTGCATATGTACATATGTACACACGTGCACATATACATGTATACATATAGGTGTACATATAAGCACATACACATATATACATATGTGCACATCTATGTATACATGTATGTATACATATATAGATATGTACATGCATATGTGTATATATATTGATGTCTCTGGTGTATGTTTATCTTTTAGGTCTATCATCCACAGATGAGAAAAATTGAATTACTTTTTTAACATGGTTATCTCCAGTTCCATCTATTCCCGTGTAAAGGACATTATTTTATTCCTTTTTGTGGCCCTGTGTGTGTGATACTTTTTCTTGATTCTTTTATCAGTCAATGGGCATCTGAGCTATTTACATACCTTGGCAATTGTTAATAGGAATGTCACGTATATGGATGCAGGTGCTACTAATAAGAAGTGACAATTGGGATTGCATAAAACTGATACACTACTGTACACCAAAGGAAATAGTCACTAGAGTGAAGATAGAGCCTATAGAATGAGAGAAAATCTTTGCCAGTTATATACACTTTTTCCAGTTATATACATCTGACAAGAGATTAATAAACAGAATATACAGGAAGCTGAGAAAGATAGACTGCCAAAGAATGGACTATAGGCAAAGGAAGGGAATAGATAATTCTCTGACAAGTTAATACAAGTGGCCAACGAACATATGAAGAAGTGTTCAACATCCTTGGCAACAAAGGAAGTGTGTATCAAAGTGATTCCAGTTGAAATGGCCAACATAAACAACATGAACAACAGGAAATACTACCAAGGATATAGAGGCAGGTTGGTGGAAAGGTAAACGAGTGCAGACACATATGGCAATATTCAGAATCCTCAACTGAAAATACAACTACTCTGTGATTGAGCAATATCACGCTTGGATATGTTTGAAGTCATATAAGTCAGAATTATACAGTGCTAACATTGGGCTAGTTACAAAAGATAGATTGCTAGTCTCCTGTAAATTATTTTTAGATGTTCTGACTGCTTTAATTTTTAGCATTTATTAAATACTATATTCCAGCTATTCTGCTAAGCAGTTTAGCTTATTATTTTGTCAGTGCTATCACTAACTTGAGGTTATACAATTTTATCTGTACATTGTATATGTGAAATGAAACTTTAAGGCAGTCTTAGCCAGCACAAAGTAGTTGACCTTGTGAGGGGCAAAATGAAGCAACAGGTAAGGGCAGAACATGACAGAATATGACATCTTTCTAGAAGTCTGTTATGCTGTTAATACTTTAAGGGATATCAGTGTCCGTATCTTAACACATTATAATAAGTTCTTTCTTACAAACTACATGTTGAGAACTTGCAAAATGTCTTTAGTCCACACATCAAGGTTTCTAAATGGTGCTTGTCTTAATAAGTGCCTTGATATGCAACAGCTACTGAAAGGGAAAGAAGTGAGGTTTGATTTTTTTTTTTTTTTTTTTTTGGCCAGTCCTGGGCCTTGGACTCAGGGCCTGAGCACTGTCACTGGCTTCTTCCCGCTCAAGGCTAGCACTCTGCCACTTGAGCCACAGCACCGCTTCTGGCCGTTTTCTGTATATGTGGTGCTGGGGAATCGAACCTAGGGCCTCGTGTATCCGAGGCAGGCACTCTTGCCACTAGGCTATATCCCCAACCCGTGACGTTTGATTTATACAAAGGTAAAACAAAAAGTGCTAATAGTAGCATCAATGTAGATAAAGGTAATTCATAATTATTAATGAAATTGTAAGTTTTATAAGCCAACATAATGAGACTAATTCTTGTAGTAAAGCTTTCCTTGGAATAAGCTTTTGAATCCATCACTTCACAGAAACTATTTAGGCTATAATATTTCAGGTTATAGTTAACAGATTTAAAAATCATCATTTGAACAAATAGATTCCTAAAGAGACTTTGAGTTAAGGAAATATGTGAAGTTATCATGGTTCTTCTGCTTATTTATTTTGTTGTGTATTTAAGAATAGAGGAATTTCCTTAGTGTGCGAGTTTTTTTTTTTTTTTAAAGGGCACAATCATCCACTGTCAAATATTTTACTCACTTGTTTCTTTAGATAAGGTGATAAATCTACGCCCATACCACCCTGAACACGCCCGATCTTGTCTGATAAGGTGATAAAAGATTTATGGTCTTAAGAATTATCTTGTAGCTTCACTTCTTTGCAATCCATTTCAGCTGGCATCTCTTTAGCTACGAGTTTTAATAATCAGGGTCACTTGGCCTAACTTTAGTTGCTTTTAAGCAAAGTGATTATATTATCAAACTAGATGCACTGAAAGACTAGGTATACTCATTGATCAAAGCATGGCTATGACTCATAAAATTATATAAAATGATTCTGTAGATAAGAAATGTGTTATGGAAAGTATAATTACTGTGTGCTGGAACAAAGAGATATTGGGATTCAGTGAATCAGCATCTACCCAAAACATTTCACGCAAGACCACACTAAAGCCACCAGCACAACTATGTTTATCGCAGCACAAATTGTCATTGCTAAAATACAGAACCAACCTAGATGCCACTCAGTAGATGAGTGGCTCAGAAAAATGTGGTACATATACACAATGGAATTTTATGCCTCTATCAGAAAGAATGACACTGCCCCATTCATAAGGAAATGGAAGGACTTGGAAAAAAATTATACCAAGTGAAGTAAGGCAGACCCCAAAAAACATGGAATCTATGGTTTCCCTCATAGGGAATAATTAGTACATGTGTAGTACAACTGTTCAACTCATGCATGGGGCGGGGGAAAGGAAAGGGATAGGAATGAGGTGAGGGAAAATGAGGGAGGAGGTAACACGTTGGATAAGAAATATACTTACTGCCTTATATTTGGAACCCTCTCTACTTCACTTTGACAATAAAGAGGGGAAAGAAAAAAGAATTGGAGAACTTGACTCATACTATGCTCCAACAGATCAGACTAATGCTCATAGCAAAGAAAGAACATCCGTTTCATGATAGCATCTTTCCTAACATGCCAGGCCAAATAAAATAGTTGAGTATGTA
Source organism: Perognathus longimembris pacificus (assembly GCF_023159225.1). Classification (NCBI taxonomy): domain Eukaryota; kingdom Metazoa; phylum Chordata; class Mammalia; order Rodentia; family Heteromyidae; genus Perognathus; species Perognathus longimembris. The sequence continues at coordinate 99,499,907 of NC_063162.1, read as the reverse complement.
GTTTGCTGCAACTATGCCTATTACTTTGGCAACTTGATAGTCCAAAACAAGGTTCTTTATAAACAAGCTTCAGAGAACAATATAATATTTGTGAACCCCTTTTTCAGCTCCTTGATTTTACAAAGTAATTCATATCAATAAAATGTGGGATGACCATACATCCTTAAAAATCATTCACGAAGTGTCTTCCCAACCAAAACACAAATCAATACATGAGGTATGTGTATAGCTACTAGCTAAGACTGCAGAATAATAAATCGTGGTTCTCTAATAGTGCAAGACTGGCACTTCTATTCTCAAACAGAAAATATGTGTTTTCAGATTTGCAAAGAGTCACCTGATAACTCCCCAATCTTCAGTCACATTCTCCTCCATTTGCCAGTGTCCACAGACTGGCATAGCCAAATTCCCAGTGTTCGTTGGACATTTCATGACTGTAATGACACAGACTTTTCACTTGCTCTTAGGATGCACTTATTTGAGCATCAAAAAATTTTACACACCAAGAAATACTGTTGGATGATTGCAAAATAAATTGGATAGAGGGTAGAGGAGGCATGTGAGCAGTTTTTACTTTAGATATAACTGTTACAATTATAAAATAGAGATAAGTGAGACCAAGAAAGAATTCAAGGAGGTCAGTGTATAAACCACTCCTGCTCTCATCCAAGTAGAATTTTAATTTGGAAACCCAGAACTCTGCAATAGTTTGTCCTCTGTCGTTACCCTTGAATGTGTCTGTGTAGAGAACAGAATATTATGTTTTTTATTCTTTTCTTTTATATCTGACTATCTACATATCTATCTATATATCTATCTATCATCTGTCTAATTTTTGTTAAGAAAGACATTCCCAGGCTGTGCTGTAGATAAACAAAAACATATGAGAAAAAGGTAGGGGTCGATACAGATTGCAGTATGACTCCCAGGAGAAAAGTAGAGTTTTGGAAAATGGATAAGGATAGACTTGCAGCAAACATAATAAAAACTCTCTTAGTTGGGTATGGTGATGTAAACCTTCATCCTCAGCACTGGGAAATCTGAGTCAGGGTTTTAAATGTGAAGCCAGCCTGGGCTACATACATTGATCTGTGTATATACAAATAAATAAATAAATAAATATGTTCTTAACTTTATACAAGAGACCAAGTGGAAGAGACAGAAAAGATAAAGGGCCACTCAGAAAGAACAAAAGGAAATCTCGTGTACTGGAATATTTTCTTTTCTTAAAACAAAGCATTTATGGTTATATTTAAATTACAGAAATTCATGTTCATAGCCAACAAGGTAGGAAGTTGATAGACTGCAGATAAAATGTAAAATCTGTCACATTCTCCTATTCTTTTTTTTTTTTTTTGCAAGTATTGCTTTTGTAGTTGTTTGTCTTTTTTTACCCTGTGTCTCTCAATTTTGGTATTCCCCATTCTCCTACTCATAGTAAATCTTTTAAGGCACTTAGGATTTTGTAACTAAACCTGAAAAAACATAGGTATTGATATGTGGTTTATATTGGTAAAAAGTTTCTTGTAATATTCCCAAGTCATATATTTTCAATATTGCATATCATTTGAAAAGAATTACAGTGTTAACTTAGAGGAATTATAAGTTCTTTATAATGCCTACTTAATTTCATGAAAACTAAGAATTATAAATTTAATTCTCATATAGCAATCATTCTAATTATGTTAATTTTCATTCATTTTTGGACTATAGTTCACTTGCAAATCTTTAAGACAACAGATTTATTTTAAAAACTATATATATAAAGAGTGCTTTGGAAATTTTAAGAGTTTTCAGCTTTACTGTGAAATCTAAAACATTGGAAAAATAAGGTACAATATATCATATCTGAAGTTACAGTTAGACTATAGTACCTATTTAAGAAAGTCTGATGTTATTTCACTATTTAATGTCTGTATCTAAGCATAGTCAGTATGACTTTTATGATGGCTTGCTTTAAACAATAACAAAAACTCCAGATGCTTTGCATTAAAAATAGATCAAACCTATAAAATGAGGTAAAATTAAGAAAATAAAATTAGTCTAGGAGCTGGGGATATGGCCTAGTGGCGAGAGAGCTTGCCTCGTATACATGAGGCCCTGGGTTCAATTCCCCAGCACCACATATACAGAAAACGGCCAGAAGTGGCGCTGTGGCTCAAGTGGCAGAGTGCTAGCCTTGAGCAAAAAGGAAGCCAGGGACAGTGCTCAGGCCCTGAGTCCAAGGCCCAGGACTGGCCAAAAAAAAAAAAAAAAAAAAAAAAAAAAATTAGTCTAGATACATTTTCTGAAGTCCAGGTGTTGAGAAGTGCTGTTTTCAAAAAATTTACCTAGTGAGATGTCTAGATACTTAAAACATACTGATGTTTGTCATCATTTAGCAAAATATTTAATTAAAACTTTTCATTCAAACCAGATGTTTTATTATTATGTAGGTCTGGTAATAGTAAACAACAATGAAAACCACCATATTTTTCAAGGCTGCTAATTGTTTATAAATATTCTACCTCAGTAATGACCAGAATATATAAGCAGCAATTACCAAAGCTATTTCATGTAAATTGTATTATTGTCATATGGCAACCTTCCAACTCTTTTAAACATATGTAGATTAGAAGGAAAATATAATTACTTTGAAAGCATAATTCATAGTAAAATTATGTCTTAGAAAATATATATTGTATAATTATATTTACATAAATTGAAATTACACAAGGAATGTTATATTAAAAAACTTGTGTAACAATTGAAAAATGTACTGTGCATACAAACCAAATCCACAATTATGGTGTTCTAAAATAAACAAAGATGTGCCATTGCAGTCTCTGTCAGAGAACTTCGGAGGTTCTTTCTGATTTTCTTACTTAAAAAAATTTAATATAATAAAATAGATTGAAGCATGGATTTAAATTTTGGCATTATTTGTCAATTTCAATTTCAATTAAAAGAAAAAAATTAACCTCCATTCATATACTGAAATGTAACTCATTATTCATTCACACTTATTCTCCCTAACTCTCAATCCCTAACAAGCAATAGTTTATTCTGTGTTTCAAGCGAATTATGGGTTGTTGACATTATAAATAAAATTAAACAACATGAGGGTTTTGGAGGAGGGGCAATATATAATTTCATTTTTTTAAGCAGAAAATAATTCATTGAATGGATATATATATATAATTTATTCATTGGTTAATTGGGGATTTTGATTCGTTGCTTCCATTATTACAAATGTCTATACAGGCATTCATGTAATACTACTTCCATGGACATATATATATGTATATATATATACATATATGTCACTGTATGTAAAGCTAAAAGTACAGTTACTGCGTCATATTCTTCATATGAAAAATAACTAACTGTTCTCCAGAATGGTTTTCCCACTGCATGCATTTACCAAGAATATATGAGGATTGCAGTTTACTTCTCCTTGGAATAACTTGTTATATATCACCCAGTAACCTTATCCCAGGCTTCCAACCTTACTCTGGGTCTCTTTTTATGCACATGTGTGTATGTGTGTGTTTGTGTGTGTGTGTATGTTCACAGTACTAAGCCTTGAACTCAGGCCCTTATGTACTCTTTTGGCTATTTCACTCAAGGCTGGCACTCTATCACTTGAGCAACACACCTTTACTTCCTTATTAGAAAAACGCATGACTCATTTTACTAGCATGCTTACTAAAGAGATTCTTATACAGACTAAAATATTTTATGTTTAGGAAGTTCCTATTTTTCTTACTCCTCTGGTTTGTAAACATTATATATAAGTTAAAAATAAATTTAAAACATAGAATACATATGGAGATATTTTATGCTAACTAGATAGATTCATGAAACATTTCTTAATTATGATTAGCTAGAAACACTTGTTTTTGTCTTTTTCTCGCTTTGTTATATGTCTGCATTCAGCTTCTTTTTTAAAATTAAATTTTATTGACAGGGTGTTGTGCAAAGGGGTACAGTTACATATTAAGGCAGTAAATACATTTCTTGTGATATTTTACACCCTCATTTTTCTTTCCCTTCCCTAGATCAGGTAGGTATATATACAATATCCAGTGCACCAGTAACCACATAGGATACGCTACAGGAAATTCACCTAAAACTTTAAAGATAACATAAACAGTAGAATCCTCCTATGTCCTTCTCTTGGAGTTGTTTTTGCTTATCCTTGTCTTATATGATCATGTTTACATAGCTGTTGAGCTATTGTGATCCACTGATAGGTTTATTCTAGACCTTTTAATGTTTGGTTTTAGATACATAATGTAAAGTCGCTGACCCAAATGTGTGGAAATACCATTTGAAAAGAAGTTTGTTGTTTTGCAGACCTGGTCTCTACTGTCCTCCTGCTGAATTCAGCTTCTTAAACTAAAATTTTGTTTTTATTTAAAAATAACTAGAATTTGAGCTCTAAAACCTTATGTGTCTGCTTATGCAACTTTGAATGTTCCACTTATTCTTATGGCAAGGAGTAGATATGCTTGCTGAAAATTTGCTGCCCCAGTACTAGAAATTCTCAACTCATTCTGATGCCTCCAATGGCCTGCAGATAAATGGAAAGTATGTGTTAATGAGATTAATGCTAGAGTTAGATGGTTTGTATGGTGTAAATCAAATGGTATCAAACTTGAGTGGAAATTGGGATCATATTACTATTGTAAAGGCATAGAACTGGCTTAATGAGAGATAGAGGATGCATAGTATATGAGCATCTCATAATATCTGTTAAATAAGCCATGTCTAATCAACTTTCATCAATCAATGGTGCCCATGAAGAAGCTGTTTTCACAAATACACCTCACCAGATTGGCACTCCAATTTGTTAAACTGAAATTTGAAGGATGACAACAATTCATTTTTAAAATACTGATGATATCTCTTTGGACTCTTAAATTTATTCTTATGAAAGTTATGTTGGTTCTCTAAGATTGTCAGCTGGATCTAGAAGTTTAAACAATAAAAATTGTCCATGCTATTATTCAAATACTTAGGGAAGATATTTAAAAATACTAAGATATTGAGGGCTGGTGTCTTACACCTGTTATTCTAGTTAATCAGGAGGCTGAGGTCTGCGGCTCATGGTACAAAGCCAGCTAGGGCAGGAAAGTCCATGTAACTCTTATTTCCAATTACCAACCTGAAGACTGGAAGTGCAGCTGTGGCTCAGAGTGGTTGATCACTAGCCTTGAGTGAAAAGGCTCAAAAACTCCATGACCAACAAAAATAAAAGTACTGAGACCAACTAGGATTTGATAACTCCAAAATGACATTAAGGATTGGAAATATGGCTCACTGGTAGAGAGTTTGCCTTAGGTAACATGACACTATGAGTGCAGCACAGGCATTGGAAAATAGATACATTAATTAGTGAATCTGGGAAAAGAATTTAAAGTCAAAGCCTATTTTTATGGACAAATTCCTAGCAAATATTGATATGCCCAAACTTAACCAAGATTTAAACCTACTAAACAGACTCAGAGGGCTGGGAAGATGGCCTAGTGGTAAAGTACTCACCTAAACAGACTCAGACCAAGCAATGAAACAGAAACAACAATAAGAAATCTTCCTTCCAAGAAAAGCCTAGGTCTAGAAGGATCCACAGTAGAATTCTGTAAGGCCTTTAAAGTAGAATGCACACCAATACTCCTCAAATTCTTCAACAAAATTGAAAGTGAAAGTTCACAACCAAACACGGTCTATGAAGCCAGTATAACCCTTATTCCAAAACCAGACAGGGACTGATCAAAGAAAGGGAACTATAGACCCATTTCATTGATGAACACCGATGCAAAATTCAACAAAATTTTGGCTAATCTACTTTAACAAGTCATCAAAGAATTATACACTATGATCAAATCAGATTCATTTCAGAGATGCAAAGCTGGTCTAATGTATGCAGGTCAATTAACATAATTCACCACATCAGTAGAAGCAAGGAGAAGAATCATATGGTTATTTCTTTAGACATGGAAAAAGAATTCGACAAAATCCAGCCACCATTTATGATGAAAGCTTTGGAGAAACTAGGATTCCAGGCAATGTTCCTGAATATAATACAACCTGTATATGACAAACCAATAGCTAGTATTATACTTCATGTTGAAAAGTTAAAGCCATTTCCTTTACTTTTTTTTGTTTTTAACCTACTCTGCAACTTACTTTTTATTTAAAGAATCTTAAACTTATGAAGGATTTTTGCATTTAGCCACCTTACTTAATGGCAAAAGGTTTTACATGCAACTAATGTAACTGTTTTCTCCACAAGGAAATCCTGACCATAAAAAGATGACATGCCACATGAATTAAGTGTTTTTAATAAAAAAGCCAACAAGTTGTCTAGTTACAGTTCTCCCTCCCCCCACAAAAAAAACCCACTTGAACTTGGTAGTAACGGTGTCTCCAGCAACATATTCAAAGTTGAGAAGATTAAAAATTAACAGGAAAGAGTCCTCAGGTCCAATTAAGAGCCCAGCTTCATACATACCAGTTGTTCTGGCTAGAGTCAACCTAAAAACCCCACTAAGAACATTAACTTCAAGTAGCCTTTTTCCAGTTTCCAATTTGTGAATAGAGACATATTTTGTTAATTCTATCAGAAACTTTGTTGCAACTTATTTACAATGCCAACTTCTAAAAGCTTAACCAAAGTTAACTAGTCAATAAACTAGGCAGAAATTGCTCTACAGAGAGAGAGAAATCCTAAAATGCCACTTTCCATAGAGAACCCAATTGTTTGTTTTATTTTGAGTAAAGAAAAGAGAAGCTTTTGCACGGACTAGAAGAAACTCAGTCGTAAGTTTGGGATGTGTATTCAAACTACACATGCAATGAGGACAATATTATGCTAATGCAATTGATGTGCTGTTGCGTTTGTCTACTGTTTGTCTATTATTAACAATTATAAACAGAGCAGTGCTAGGAATAATTCCTAGCCAGAGCAATAAGTCAAGAGACAAATATAAAGGGGATCCATGTAGAGAAAGATGAAGCAAAACTCTCTTTGCAGATGACATGATCCTGTATTTAAAGAACCTCATAGAATCCACTCCCAAGTTACTTGATCTGATCCAAAGCTTTGGGAAAGTATCAGGATATAAAATAAATCCTCAAAAATCAATGGCTTTTTTGTATGCAAACAATGCAAACAGCGAGGCTGAAATCAGCAAAGCAACTCCTTTTGCAATAGTCTCAAAAGAAATACTTAAGAATAACCTTAACAAAAGATGTGAAAGACCTCTATGATGATAACTTTAAAAAACTGAAAAAGGAAATTAAAACAGAACTAAGGAAATGGAAAAACCTCCCATGCTCCTGGATTGGGGGGATTAACATGGTGAAAATGGCAATACTGCCAAATGCTACCTACAAATTTAAGGCAATATCCACCAAAATTCCAACACCATTCTTTAATGAAATAGAGGAAGCAATCCAAAATTCATATGGCAAAACAAAAGACCTCAAGCAGCAAATAATTAATATATATTATATATAATATATGTTATATATAATATATAATTTAATATATAATATATATAAATTATATAAATAATATATATATATATATCCTAAGCAGAAAAACAGTGCTGGAGGAATATCAATACTAAATTTTAAACTCTATTAAAAAGCTATAGTAATAAAAACTACCTGTTCATGACATAAGAACAGGTATGAGGACATATGGAATACAATTGAAGACCCAGAAATGAAGCTGCAAAAGTATGGTATCTAATCTTTGACAAGGGAGCCAAAAAAGAGTATAGAAGAAAGACAGACTCTTCAACAAATGGTGCTGGCAAAATTGGTTAAACACCTGTAACAAACTAAAACTAGATCCATCTATATATATCACTCTGCACCAGAATCAATTCCAAATGGGTCAAAGACCTCCATGTAAAGGCCCAGAAACACAACAAATCAAAGAAAGGTTGAACAAATGGATTGCATCAAACTGCAGAGCTTTTGCCCAGCAAATGATATAGCTAACAAGATAAATAGAAATCCCTCAGACTGGGAGAAGATCTTTACTGGCCACACTACAGACAGGGCTTCATATCTAAAATATACTTAGAACTCAAAGAAAAAGTTTCCCCAAAACACACTCTGAAAGAAACAACTACTCCTTCAATAAATGGGCTAAAGGCTTAAAGAGAGTCTTCTCCGAAGAGGAAAAAAGAATAGTCAAAAGGCACATGAAGAAGTGCTCAGCATAACTGACATAAAAGAAATGCAAATCAAAACAACATTGAAATTCCACCTCAACCCAGTTAGGAATGGACATTATCAAGAAAAGTAACAACAACAGATGCTGGCAGGAATATGGCCAGAAGGGACCTTACTACACTTGCTTAACCACTTGCTTAACCACTGTGGAAAGTAGTGTGGAGGCTCCTCAAATGGCTAAACATAGAGCTCTCCTCTGACACAGCAACCTCACTTTTGGGCATTTATCCAAAGGATTACAAGAAAGATCTCACTAAAGGTACCAGAACAAGTATGTTTATCACAGGCACAATTTACCATTGCTAAAATATGGAATCAATCCAGAAAATAGTTATGATGCTTTATTTATTTTTTTTCAAATTTGTATTATCAAACTGATGTACAGAGAGGTTACAGTTTCATACGTTAGGCATTGGATACATTACTTGTACTGTTTGTTACCTTGTCCCTCGTGCCCCCCTCCTCCCCCTTTCCCTTTCCCCCCATGAGTTGTTCAGTTCACTTACACCAAACAGTTTTGCAAGTATTGCTTTTGTAGTTGTTTTTCTTTTTTTACCCTGTGTCTCTCAATTTTGGTATTCCCTTTCAATTTCCTAGTTCTAATACCAGTATACATGGTTTCCAATATACTCAGATAAGATTACAGAGATAGTGTAGGTACAACCACGGGAAGGTGATACAAGAACATCATCAATAATAGTAGCTACAGATACACATGGGACGTTGAAAGTAGTTACACCTGTGATATAACAATCGTTTCCTTAACAAAGACCCAGAAAGGCTACAAATCAAAGAAAGGTTGGACAAATGGGACTGCATCAAACTGCAGAGCTTCTGCAGGGCAAAGGACATAGCTCACAAGATAAACAGAAAGCCCACAGACTGGGAGAAGATCTTTACCGGCCATTCAACGGACAAAGGCCTCATATCTAAAATATATGCAGAACTAAGAAATTTACCTTCCTCCAAAACAAAACCGCATAGAACAAATAGCCCCCTTATCAAGTGGTCTAAAGGGCTTGTGTTTTCTAGAGAGGCAATGCACCAATAAGTCGTGCCTCCAGTAGTAAGGACTGAGCTTTTTATATTAGCACATGCTAAAGTGTAATACTGAGTGTTAGAGAGAAAACAGTTTTGACAAGAGGAGGGAATGAACACCACCAACTTTTTAGAAGTCCTCTGGAAAGAAGGGCTAAGAGATACCCAGAAGAATGGGCCATTCTGAAGTCACAAATAACTAAAGCCATATGTTTCAATAAATTGGTGAGAATAGAGGGTAATATACAAATTGATCCAACTACTCTCCGTAATATTCCTTCTTTGAAAATAGGAAGAACAAAAATGCAATTGACTTTTTCTTTGCTTCTCTGAATCAAACACAACTGCTTGCCATTTTAACAAGTAAAAATTTGTTTTGTTTTTGTTTTTTTTTAAACAGGCTTTTCTGGAAGGATGTGAATGCCATGGTAAGTATGAATAATATAAAGATCAGAGATTAATCTAGAAAAGACATCCAAGATACATCTTAGTGATATGTAATAGGATATCTAACCAAACAACTTCACTGAAAACTGTTTCAATTAGGACTTCTGTAGAGAAACTGATGGGTCCAATGATGGAAGATAAAGGATTTTTTTTAATGGAAGTACATGCAGAGCTAAAGGAAAAGAAAAACAGACACACAGTAAGAAACACTAGAGCACAGTACACAAAGTTAATGTCAGTTTGAGGTCATTACTATATCTAGGATTAAAGGATAGTGGAGAAAATCAACATCCCAGGCCTTGGGGAGGTTGCTGTGGTAGATATGGGGCTGCCTTCCATCATCTAGTCATGTTACACACAGTAGAGCAAAGGCAGAGCATTTGTAGACTTCATTTGTCTTTCCTACTTCCTTTTAGTATCTTATGGTCCCTTCCATTGGCCAAACCAACAGTAATCCTCTCTGTGAAATGAACAGGTGATGCATTCTGCAGGCTCAGCCTTCCAGCACAGAGCTGAGAGAAAAAGCAGTATCAGAAACAAGCATCTTTCTTGCAGTTAGACAGAAAAAACATGTTTATACAATTCACTCATTTGTCCCACTAATTGACGGTGTTATATTTTAGATAAAAATGACATGGCATATGTAGAGTTACAGTCAACACATTGAACTACATACACACCATACACAAATATGATGCTCCAGTTTCAACTTACTACATAATTATATGTGAACACTATGTACAAGAAATCATCTGAGATAAAGATGTATATGTCTCTATAATCAAGGGTAGAATGCAGAATAGGCCTAAAGGCAAGATAAAGCATATTGCTAGCCTTAGTACAATTATATGACATTGTATTAAAAATTGACCTAAGTGAACTGACTTAATAAACTCTGCAGAAAGAGTTGTGAAATTGGGTTTGTTCATACTGGTGTTGTTATATTTTTCTTATGGAAGAATAATACTCCTCTAGAAATAGTCTAGAATTTAGTCATTCCTGGTTACAGATCCAATGAAAGTTAATTCAGTCCTAATGCCATTTTTTTGTGAACAAATGCCATAGAAATAAGTTGCTTTAGAATTTTCCCCTATAAACACAAGCAAATAAATAGCTATCAGCCCAGTAATATATACTTCTACAGGCTAACATAGAATTTCTCAGTGGGGTTTGTTTGTGAATTTTAATGTCAAAATATATTCTACAATACCAGAAATTTTCAGACACTTTAAAAATATTATGCTCTGGTTTACTGTATTTTACCATATATGACTGCACTACAATAAAATGAGCTGGGTATTTTCCTACATGTCATATGGAAGATGAAATACATGAAGATTGTTCACACTCTTCACACATGACGAGTGTTTTCAGTTTCCAAGAGTTACCATGACAAAAAGCACACTGAGTGACTAAAAGCAACAGTTATTTGTTGTAATCTTGAAGTCAAGGATGCAGGTCCATCCTTGTAATGAATTCTATAAAATATTTCTTTCTAGTTTCTCCCTATTTGTGCGAATTTGCCAAAAGAAAACAAAACCTTTTCTTTCCCTTGTCACTGAGTAGCTCTAATCTCTGCCATCATTGTCACATGACTTTCTGCCTTCATACTTGCCTCCTGTTTCCATCCTACCAAAGAATAACCACATCCTATCAGATAACATCTAAAACTACCCTGTCTTTGTTTATATTTTGTTCCTGTAACATAACACCTAAGGATAGGTTATTTATAAAGAGGGGAAATGCATTTACCTCTTGATTTTGGAGACCAAGTTGTTCTCAAGATTTAGATTCTGGCCCATGTTATCCTATTATCTTTTCATAATGGTGAAAGGTATCACATGGAAGTAAACAGAGAAAGCAAGAGCAAGAACGAATGAACTCACTCTTACACCATAGCATTACTCCATTCATGAAGGCAGAGCCCTTCAGACCTGAATATCTCTTCAAAGTACTTCCGGCTCATCATCAGGCCATTGAATGTTAACACAAATTTTCAAGGAGACTGATATGAAGACCATAGCAGACCCTATTTCCAAACAAGAGCATGCTCTGAATTGCTTTCAGGAGAGATGGCGGGAAAGTTCATCCTCACCCACAAAAGAATTCAGGGTGGACACACATAAGTACCCTTCATAAAATAACTTTGTTTGAACAAATGCTAGATTTCATTAAAGCAAAAGTAAGTGCAAAAGCTATAGTATACAATCAAAAGAAAGGGTCAAGTACCTTGAATTCAAATTCTGAAGCAATTTTGAGGATGGGGTTGAATGACTGTGCTAAGGATTATGTTGGGAATCTGTATACTCTTGTGGGAAAGTATTTCCAGGATCTCAAAATGAGGAATAGTTAATTCCCCCAGTAGGAATCTTTTCTAGGATCTCTTTTCCCTTATATAAAGAAGTAGCCTCAACTAAAGATAGTCAACTGATATTCTAATTCAATGGGAGATGTTTGGCAAAATGAACCCAGATGTGGCGCTACACCCATTCTCTGACTCCTTTGTGTTACTGATCTTCCCTCTCTCCTTGCCTACCCACATCATTACTAGGGACAAGCACTTCAACATTTTTTTTTGGGGGGGAGTGGGAGCACAATTCAATCTATAATAACAAATGAATCACAGATTTTCTTTTCTTTTACTTATGGGTATCTTTTCTTTTTCATTTCTTTATTGTCAGAGTGATATATAGAGGGTTTACAGTTTCATACGTAGGGCAGTGTGTACATTTCTTATCCAATTTATTACCTCCTCCATAGATTTTCAAGTACAGATCTAGAAATGGGAATTAGAGAGTTTTTTAAAATATAAAATAGTACTCTCATTATTCTTTTTAAAAAAACTGTTTATTGTCAAAGTAATGTACAGAGGGGTTACAGTTACATATGTAAGGCAGTGAGTACATTTCTTTAAACTTTTTGCCTCCTACGATTTTTTCCCACCTTCCCCCTCCTGGGTTCCATCCTCACCCTCCCCAGAGTTGTACAATTGGTTCACAGCATAGTGTAAGTATTGCTGTTGCATTGGTTACTTTTACTCTTGTTCCCCTTCCCTAGCTTCGATAAATATACATACATACATTACCCAGTGTACCAAAGTCAGTTACAGTGAAAACAGAGGTAAAAACATGGGAAAGAAAGACAAAAGAATTTCATAGGATACACTGGAAATAACAGCAACAATGATAAACTACTTATTTCCACATCTTGCAGTTTATTTTACTTAGGATTATTTTATGTGATCATATATACATTGTTATTGAGCTATTGTGCTCCTCTGCTAGGACTATCCTAGACAAGTACTAATTGTTTCCAATGAATGAAACCATAGAGTTTGTTTTTTTGGGTCTAGCTCACTTTACTTAGAATGATTTTTTCCAACTCTTTCCATTTCCTCAGGAATGGGGCCAAGTCATTCCTTCTAATAGAAGCATCGAATTGTGTTGTGTATATGTACCACATTTTCTTGATCCATTCATCTACTGAGGGGCATCTGGGTTGATTCCATATTTTATCTATGGTAAATTGTACTGCAATAAGCATAGTTGTGCTGGTAGCTTTAGTGAGATCTTTCTTGTAATCCTTTGGGTAAATGCCCAAAAGTGGGGTTGCTAGGTCATAGGGGTGGTCTGTGTTTAGCCTTTTGAGGAACCTCCACAATTCTTTCCAGAGTGTTTGAAAACATTTACTCTCCTACTAACAGTGTAGTAGGGTTCCCTTTGGGCAACATCCCTGCCATCATCTGTTTTTATTAGTCTTCTTGATGATGTCCATTCTTAACTGGGGTGAGGTGGGATCTCAATGCTGTTTTGATTTGCATTTCCAATATGGCTAGTGATGCTGAGCACTTCTTCATGTGCCTCTTGTCCATTCTCATTTCCTCTTCAGAGAAGTCTCTCTTTAAGCCTTTAGCCCATTTATTTAGGGGACAGTAAAACCATAGCTGTTATTAGTTCAAATATGTTCTATTATGTTTAATCAATTTAGATGCTGCCTGTTGAAATGCAAATACATTCTAAAAACATAATGAATGTGTTCAGTAATAAAAAGACACTTTTTCTAATATCTATTTTTTACGTTGTCAAGTTTTCATAGCATCAGAAATATTTTTCAAAGATAAAGATACCAGGGAACCCATGTTTATTGTAGCACTATTTATAATAGTCTAACTGTCCAACACCAGTAAATAGATTATCAAAATATGGTGCATTTATTTAGCCATTTGCAGGAAACTTGATGAAATGGGAGATTATCATATTATGTGAAATAAGACAAGCTCCTAAAGATAATTATCACATTTTCATTGGTAGAGAGAATCTGGACCCAAAACATAGTATGGCATGATTTTGATAGGTAAAAAAAACAAATGGAGGAGCAGCCAGTATACTGTATGTGTTATAAAAATAGCTCAATGAAGCTAGGCACTGATGTCTCAAGCATGGGATTTAAGACTCACAGGTTTTAGCCAGCCAGGGCAGTAAAGTGTGTGACACTCTTATCTCCAATGAAACATGAAAATATCTTGGAAGGAGAGCTGTGGCTCAAGTGATAGGGTGCTAACCTTGAGCATAAAAGCTCAGGAGTAGTGTGAGGCCTTGAGTTTAAGCTCTAGGACCAGCACCTAAAAGAAAAGAAAGGAAGGAAGGAAAGAAGGAAGAAAGCATATATAGCTCAGTGAAACCTATAAAAACTGTTCAAAAGGAGGGTTAAGAAAGACTAATGAGGGAAGATTATGGCATAATTAAACCATACATTAGAAGTGTTAAGAAAGCTCTCTCTCTCTCTCTCTCTCTCTCTCTCTCTCTCTCTTTTCCAGTTCAGATCCTCTGCCTTGTAATGGCCTATCTACTCAATCCAGGAGAGAAGTGTCCCATGGGAAACCGAGAGCATTACACAAAAAGCTTGAAATCTGAGCATCCTGGTGCAAACCAGCCTGGGCAGGAAAGTCCCTGAGACTCTTATCTCTAATTAACCACCAGCAAGCCAAAAGTAATAGAGCTGTAGCCATTAGAAAAACACCTCAAGTTCAAACCTATGACTGGAACTCATGAAAACAAACCCCATGGCCTGGCTCTGCGTCCTGGCTCCCGCGTCCTGGCATCCTGGGCGGCTGCACCCGCAGGTCATTTGGGGAGCCCAGCTGGTCATCTGGTGGGGGTCTCCCCAGAACCCAACCCAGGACCTCTGTGTTCGGAGGCCCATGACCATCTATAGCATGTCTAAGGTGCACGCGGAGCTCATGGGATAATATTATCATTACCCGTATGGCCTAGATTTCTGGTGTCTGCAATACCCTGGGATCATTTCAACCGATTTCCAGCCTGGAGGAGGAACAATGGACCACAAGTGGCAAGTTCAAATGTAACAAATGACGAAATTCTTTCACCTAGAAGTGGGACAGACTTTCATGTTCATCAGAGAACACACAGGAGAGAAACCTTATGAATATAACAAATGTGGACAGACCTTGGCATGGATAATAGAATTCACACAGGTGAGAAACCTTGTAAACATAGAAAGTCTTTCAACCAAAACTCACTTTAGCAGGCCTAAGAGCATTCACACATGTGAGAAACGTCAGGAATGTAATAGATGTAGAATGTCTTTCACCTGGAAGAAAACTCAGTTTGCATTGGAGAACCCAAACAGGATAAAAGCCTTGTGAATGTAAATCCTTTTTTTAAAAAAAAGAACTCTTAAAACAGCCTCACATTGTGTGGTGAGCAGCAACTAGAGTAGAGAGAGCTAACAAAGAATATTGCTCATAAAGTTTACTTGCACATATGAAAATACAATTATTAATATGGAAAAGATAATATGACATCCTACATAATTTCATAGAAAAGTCCATTCTGTGCATATTAGGTAACATAATGAATTCTACTGAATATTCAACAAAAAAATATTGTCTCTAAAGTAAACATAATTGTCTGCCTACTGAAAAAATAGTAATATGTTTAATGAAATTAACAGCAAGATAAACTTAGAAATCAGACTACTCAGTAAATTTTTAATTTCTCATTGAAATCAGTTATTTTAGAATATGTCTCTTTCAAAAGTGTTACATTTGATTTTAGATAATCTCTTGTTTAATGTGTACTTAAAATAAAGGTAATCTAAATGACAAAAAAATGATAAAATAATGGCATTCACAGGGAAATGGTCAGATCTTGAATGAATAATGTTGAGCGAGACAAGCCTAAAGCACAGAGGACAAAGGCGCATGGTCTCCCTGCTATGTGGTTGTTGGAGGGGGAAGGGAGAACAGTAGAGATCATGTCTGTAAAGCAACAAACTTCTTTTCAAATGGTATTTCCACATATTTTGGTCAGCGATTTTACATCATCTCTCTAAAACCAAACAGTTACTAAATAAACACAAAAAGGTCTCAACAGCTACATACATATGATTATATAAGATAAGGCTAAGCAAAATGAACTCCAAGAGATGGAAACAGGAGGATTTTACTGTTGTCAACGTTTAATGTACTAGGTGAATTTCCTTTGACGTACCCCCTGTGGTCACTGTATATGATTCTGGTCCACTGGATATTGTATATATGCTTATCTGAACTGGGGAAGGAAAAGAAAAATGAAGGAGGGTGTAACAAATATGACAAGAAATGTAATCACTACCTTATTATGTAACTATACCCTCTCTGCACATCATCTTATCAATAAAATTTAATTTAAAAAAAAAGAAAGACTAATAAGAGAAGCTGGCTTGATCAAAGAAAATTCTATGAGTGTATGGAAATACCACAATGAAATAATTTTGTAAAATCTATACAAGTTTTATTAAAAAAAAACTGTAAAAGAAGTATTTTAGGAAGTTTGATAAAACTACAAATCAGGATAGGATAACATTGGAAGAAAGTATGGAGCTTTTTTCTAATTCAGTTGTACATTTGTGAGGTATTAAATTCATAATGAGTTCATTGAAAATAAGTCTAAATGAAAACTGTCAAACTACAAATTTGAAAGAAAATGTAGGGAAAACTTTAATGAACTGAAATTAGGACAAGGGGCTGGGAATATGGCCTAGTGGCAAGAGTGCTTGCCTCGTATACATGAGGCCCTGTGTTCGATTCCTCAGCACCACATATACAGAAAATGGCCAGAAGTGGCGCTGTGGCTCAAGTTGGCAGAGTGCTAGCCTTGAGCAAAAGGAAGCCAGGGACAGTGCTCAGGCCCTGAGTTCACGGCCTAGGACTGGCCAAAAAAAAAAAAAAAAAAAAAAACTCAAATGAAATTAGGACAAGAGATCATAGACATGACAATAAAAGCATCATTTATAAAATTCTAACCAAAGGTAGCTTGAATTTCATTAAATTTAAGCACTTTTTTCTGTAAATGCACATTGCTAAATGAACAGACTGGGAGAAAATATATACGAACTCCAAAACGTACAGAGGACTTACATCCACAATGCATCTGTAAATGTATTTTAAAACCCTCAAAACTTAACAGCAAAAATGAAAGCAACATAAAAGGTGAGCATGTGGAATAAACACAAGAAAATATATTCAACAACATTGAACAGGTGGAAAAAACATCAAATCAGAATAGTAATGGGATATTAGTAGAAACTTATTACACAAACATAATTTAAA
This sequence comes from Perognathus longimembris pacificus, assembly GCF_023159225.1. Lineage (NCBI taxonomy): Eukaryota > Metazoa > Chordata > Mammalia > Rodentia > Heteromyidae > Perognathus > Perognathus longimembris. Next base: position 99,482,578 of record NC_063162.1, on the reverse strand, counting down.
ATTAGAAATGGCTACAATATTATCAAGGGCAAGTCCTATAAGGATGTTGGAATTCTCACACACAGATGACATAATAACATATACAGCAGCAATAATAATAAAAGCACAGGCCAAACACAATTCTATTTGCTACTTTAACTTTTAACTTAAGAACTTCCCAAATAGATGAGAGGTTAAGTGAAAATGATGTGTTTTATAACTTTAGTTACTACAGAGGGTTATTTTTTTTAAACCAAATTGACACTCAAAAGTCATTGATTCGAGGGGACTGGGGATATGGCCTAGTGGCAAGAGTGCTTGCTTCGTATACATGAGGCCCTGGGTTCAATTCCCCAGCACCACATATACAGAAAATGGCCAGAAGTGGCGCTGTGGCTCAAGTGGCAAAGTGCTAGCCTTGAGCAAAAAGAAGCCAGGGACAGTGCTCAGGCCCTGAGTCCAAGCCCCAGGACTGGCCAAAAAAAAAAAAAAAAAAAAAAAAAAAAAGTCATTGATTCGAAAGATAATTATCAAATGTTAGTGTGTTTTAAATTGGTGTCAAGAATAACTTCACTTATTTCTCCTCAATCCAAATAGGCAGAGTTTAAGTGTCAATATATGTACTGAAACATGACTGAAGTGGCTATCAGATCCCTTGTTTTTTTATGTTAAACAATAGAGTATAAAATGAAAATTGTAACTCATATTTCTATTTTAAATCTTACCTATATAAAGTACAGTAAGAATGATGGGTGTTGTGCAGGTAGGTGATTGAGTAGAGCGCTTTATTCACTCAGTGGCATATCACTTGGGGCAGCAAAGTTAAATCCAGACTACCTGATTATTTTTGTCACTTTTAATTCAATGGATTCTTGGAGAGGCCCCTAGAGAAGACCTGCCTAGATGATGAATAGGGATTTGCACCCTCTGCATCATACCTAGGCATTTCAGTATTCTAGCCATCTCTAATTATTCCCTTTCTAGTCTGTGTTCCTTTATAATTTTTTAGGATACTAAGATACAATCTCCTTGAAAATCTAAAAACAGATACAAAGAAACTAACACAAATCAGATTCCACTAACTTTTTATAAAGTTGCTGAATTATAAAAGGACAGGTGAAAGCTTTGTGGTCCATTCATCAAACTACAAGGAAGGATATTGACCTGTAGACATGACAGTGACTTGAAATTAGACTTCAGGACAATTTTAGTGTACTCAAAGGAGAGAAATGCAAAATGTAAAAAATGCTAGCTTTTGTTTTTCAAAATATTTCCTCATGTTTTAAAGAAATTGGTGAGGATAGAATCCTTATAATCAGTGCTTTAGAGGAGTTCTGAATTTTATTTGTTTGTTTGTTTGTTTGTTTGCCAGTACTGGGCCTTGGACTCAGGGCCTGAGCACTGTCCCTGGCTTCTTTTTGCTCAAGGCTAGCACTCTACCACTTGAGCCACAGCGCCACTTCTGTCCGTTTTCTATGTATGTAGTGCTGGGGAATTGAACCCAGGGCTTCATGTATACAAGGCAAGTGCTCTTGCCACTAGGCCAAATCTCCAGCCCTAAGTTTTGTTTTGTTTTGTTTTGTTTTGTTTTTGTTTTTTGCCAGTCCTGGGCCTTGGACTCAGGGCCTGAGCACTGTCGCTGGCTTCTTTTTGCTCAAGGCTAGCACTCTGCCACTTGAGCCACAGCACCACTTCTGGCCATTTTCTATATATGTGGTGCTGGGGAATTGAACCCAGGGCTTCATGTATACAAGGAAAGTGCTCTTGCCACTAGGCCATATCCCCAGCCCCAAGTTTTTTTTTGTTTTTGTTTTTGTTTTTTTTTGCCAGTCCTGGGCCTTGGACTCAGTGCCTGAGCACTGTCCCTGGCTTCTTTTTGCTCAAGGCTAGCACTCTGCCACTTCAGCCACAGCACCACTTCTGGCCATTTTCTATATATGTGGTGCTGGGGAATCGAACCCATGGCTTCATGTATGTGAGGCAAGCACTCTTGCCACTGGGCCATATTCCCAGCCCCAAACATCTGAATTTTATAATCAGTTCCTTTGTGTTCACAGTTATTGTGGAGGACAATTTTCTAACAACAGGAAACATTTATCTTTTAAAAGTAATTATCTGATGAACATTTGAGAATTACAGAAATTCTGGTGTTCAACTAGGCTATAAATCTAAGCTAGTATGTGTATGCATCAAATAGAAATCAATTAATTTTAAGCAAGATACACATCTAATCCACATCCATAGTGACAGCTGAAAGTTAATCTTGAATTAATTTACTAGATTTGGGATTTAGCTGCAGTTTGGCAATCTGGTTATGATTGCGAATTAATATGTACAGCCAGTTAAGTAACTTCTGAAACAGAAGATAAAAAGAAAAGAAGGGAAGAAGAAATAGTAATAAAATCAAAATATTCATTATATCCCATCATTTCTACTAGTAAAAAATTAACTGAACAAGAACCAAAGTCATTATTAAAGGACTCTGAATAACTAACATTGGCAGGCATATTGGTGAGGGTCCCGAAGATTAAAGAATGACCTTGTTTTTGTTTTTATGTGGTTTATGTCTTTCAAAGCTTTACACTTAATCCTCATTGTGAGATATTAAGATGATGCAAATATCATTGATCAAATCCAGTGTTTACAGATGAGTCTTATTCTGAAAAGTTGTTAAGATTAGATGAGGTTATTTGAGTACAGCCTTTGTAATGGAATACTGGTGACTCTGTAATAATAGGAAGACTTAAAGACACACTGACTTATATCTAGACACATAGCATCATACACACACACACACACACACACACACACACACACACACACACACACCACCTGTATTCTTGCTATTTGTTTCCCTGGCTGCCTCAGGATTCTGACAACAGAAAGGCAGCATGATATGCAACCCCTCAATCTTGCATCCCCAGGAATCTGAGCCAAAAGAATCAAAGATATTGTTAGAGGGACTGGCAAATTAAGCAAATATGAACCAGAAGAACAGAAAAGAAAGACCATAAAATTCAAAGAATGACAAGGTGAGATTGCATTATTTTTTCTCTTTTTTTCTGCCATGGCAGTGTTGTGCCTCAGATTAAGCAGAGTCATTCAGGAAAAGAAGAAAGTAACAGAGAACTTTAAGTGTCTGACAGAAGCTGTCTCTCTATTCAGAAGACAGGTAAAAGTACTGCCAGAAGTAGCTGAGTGTGAGAGAGATCCTACAGAGAAGAGAGTTAGAGAAAAGGATTCCATGACCCTGTATATGAAATGACCCAAGTCCTGGACTCATCATTGAAATGCACAAGCTTGGAACACACCCAAAGCATTTGTTCCAAGGCAAGAGAACTGCACTCCCTGAGAGATGCATGCAAGAAGTCCCAAAGCAACAAGTTTGAAATTTAAACTTACATGGGTATCAGAAGATGATATAGCTGTACGCTCAACCGAATTGGGTTGACTAGTTACTAATATAAAACAAATTGTAAGGTTTTCAAGAGGCTTTAATCAAATTCACTTTCACATGAGGCTACATTACTTGAGTAATTCTTAACCAAGTCAAACATTAGGATGACCTAAGTGCTGAAATCATCCTAAACCTCAAAGCAACCATTAAACCCATCCATACATTGCTTACAATATATCTTGATCAATGTCACCTCTTTCAACATTCTCACCCATCCCTCCCCTATCCACTCTTTCCTTCACTCTTCTTAATTTTGTAGGATGTACATCAGATTCTTGACCGTATTCTTCCACTCTTAGTGCAACATGAATATCCACAGAGAAGCACAATTTATATATAAGAATAAATAGAAAAATCAGAAATGAAAATAAAATGTATATAACGTAAAAAAATCATTAGTTGGGCCTGATAGCAGATGGAGATGATACATGAATGATTCAAAGAAATAGAAGACAGATAAAAAGAAATTATTCATTTAAAAGTAACACAGGGACATGTAACACTGTCAAATTGGGTCTTCAAACATTTTTTGAGTTTTTAATTTTAACACTATTTTACATTTTTACTAATATTCATTAGCTGTATAGGAGACCTAGTTGTCTGCCTGTATATGAATAGAAGCTGTTTTGATCTGACTCATCTTCTCAGTCATTCTGCCTCATTCCTCCTTTCCTGAACCAAGCCCATCAAGCTCCAGGGTTCTATCTAGTATTTTAACCACATTCATCCTTCTCCACCCTCTCCATTTGCCCTCCCACTTCTCACTAGCTCACCTACCCCAAAAATGACCTGTTTTACACTCCTGTCCATCATTTAGAACGTTTTGGTAATTGTAGGACTCTGAGGGAAATGATAGGGAAGAGAATGTTAGAAGTGAGCAATGCTCAAATGTATTGTATCTGTGAATGAAAATAGCAAAATGAAAGTTGCTGATTAATAGAGGGTAGTAATGCTGGGGAAAGAGAGAGTGAATGACGGTGTCAATCTGATTATAATACTGCATATTCCTGCATGAAATACTATAGTAAAATGCCTTAGAACAAAAAAAAACTAAACTTTAAGTCACAGACTTTTAAATAACACTTTCATCCACTAGCAATACAAAGATAAACCTTTATACCACTTGATATTATATTTTTTTAACTTTCATGAGTCAGCAGGACTTTAAACATTTTATGAATATAAAATTTTATCTTAAAAAACCTTAATCTTCACATTTCAAGACATCAAATGAATCATTTTAATTAGTAAAAATTTAATGACTCATCCATAGGCATTACTCTAAGACAGGGAGAGAAGAGGACAGGCAAGGGGAGGGAAGGGAGGAGAGGTGAAACAAAAGGGAGTGACATACAAGTTTTATTTTCTTGTAGTGGAAATAGATATCTAGAATAACATATTTTTAACAAAATAACAAAACATAGGAACCCTAATTTTTTCAAAGCATCATTTATGTGTACCAAAAAGAACTCTTTTTAAAATTTTGAAATGAATTGCTTCAAATCAGAGTGCTTTGTGAGCTACACTGAATGACTTTTTCTCCATTCTTTGTGATCAGAAAACTCTAATCTTGGCAGTTAATTATTGACCATTAATTACCGGCTTGATGAGTAGTGAAAGCTGCTGATGGCGTAGTTGGAAATTTGGCCCTAAAACAACTGCCTGAAGTTGGTGTATTCTCAAATACTGAAAATCTAGCTTATAATTAAAAATCGAACTTATATCTAGAGATGACTCTTAGATAGAGATGAGTCTTATTTTGTCACTGTGACAAAATAAGTATCTGGGGGAAATCAATTTAAGGAGGAGATGTTTATGGCCCAAATTTCAGAAATTTCAGTTTAAGGCTGGCTGGCTCCATTGCTTTGAGTTGAAACGCTCATGAAATGAGAGGGAAAACAGAAAAAGGATACAGTTTCCCAAAGCACACTCTCAACTATCCACTGTTTTCAACTGGGTCCCGTCTCCTAAATTTCTATCATCTCCCAATCACACAACACACTATGAATCCATGAACAAATTAGTCCATTGATGGGGTCACTTCCAAAGACCCTGTCAGCTGACAACAAAGGCTTTAGCAGATGGACTTTGGGGAAAAGTCTAGGTCTAAACCATAACAGTGAGGTAAAAAGTATTTTTTTCAATTGAACGCTGACTTGGAAATCTTTATTTACCGAGAGTTGTAACCACCAGCATACCTTTATGCAACAGTGAAGTATATACTTACAACACCTAAATAATTAAAGAAATTTCAGGAGCACAAACACAAAAGCTTTATTTTCTGTAGTAGTTTCCTATGCTACATGGAAGAAAGAAAAAGATGATGAGGCAAAGTTGAACCAATGCAACACCAATACTCAAAAGACAATATGTTGGAAATGAACTTTACAACTTGGAGGGGGGTATGAGGTAGGGGGGAAGGAAAGGTGGGAGAAAAATGAGGGGGGATAACAGTATTCAACAAGAAATGTACTCATTACTTTATGTATGCAACTGTAAGCCCTCTGTATATCACCTTGACAATAAAAGTAAATGAAAAAAGAAAATTTAAATCCAATCTAGGAAAATTAATCTTTATTTAATATATGACTATGAGATCCTAATAAATGAAGTTTCATCAAGCTCTAGTAAGCACTTTTGAAATTACAGTTATATATTAACTCAATCAGAAAATTAATCTGGAAAATAAAGTAAGTGGATTGTATTTTCAAATTCACAAAATCCCATGTTTGACCTTCAGCAAATAAACTTGAGCCATATTTAAGGGATATTGCAAGACACTGAAGACAGAGTACACATTTAAAATCAAATAGCTCAGGGGCTGTCAGAGCAGGTTGATGAGAATTGTCTTCCTTTTCCACACACCAGAGTAACTCCTGCATGAACATATTTGAAGATGAATCTTTTGTACATTTTCCAGGAAAATGTTTTGTATTTTATTCTCTTTACACATTTTGTAATTTTCTTTTTGGCTTATTGTGTTCTGAGAATAGTGAAAGTGGTATTAAATCTGTACCTACTAATGTATCCAAATATCATGTTTAGATAAGTTGTATTGTCAACCAGCCCATGGAAAGACCTTAGGAGAAGAAAGATAAGATCTTCACAACCAGTACAATAAATGTATCCAATGCCTAATGTATGGAACTGTAACCTCTCTGTACATCAGTTTGATAATAAAAATTTAAAAAAAGATCTTCATCATAAACTAAATTGTAACAAAACAGAAATATTCTAAGCTAATGATGAAAATAACTGAAAATGCATGATTTCCACTGAAATAAATTATTATCTGAGGAAGACCTTGAGAAATACACACTTTCAGATAATCACTGTCATAATACAGTAGATATTTTCCTGGCTAAACGACTTCCCCAGAAGATTCCTGCAGAAGGAGGAAATTAAACCCTGAAGAATAAACTAACTTCAAACAAGAAATAAGAAACAAATAATTTGTAAACTTTTGTAGAAATATAAACAACTCTTTGAGAGATCAAAATTAATCATATCCAACTTTGAAAGAAAATTGGAAATTAAAAATTTTAATATGAAGTAAGGTTCCCCTTTGGCTACATCCCCTCCAACATTTGTTATTGTTAGTTTTCTTGATAATGGACATTCTTGCTCTGGTGAGATGGAATCTCATTGTTGTTTTGATTTGCATTTCTTTTATGGCAGGAATGTTAACTGGTTCAGCCACTCTGGAAAACAGTATGGAGATTCATTAGAAGGCTAAATATAGAGCTCCCCTATGACCCAGCAGCCCACTTTTGGGCATCTACCCAAAAGACCACAAACAAGAACACACTAAAGCCATCAGCTCAACAAAGTTCATCGCAGGGCAATTTGTCATTGCTAAAATTTGGAACCAACTCAGATGCCTCTCAGTAGACAAATGGATCAGGAAAATGTGTTACTATACACAATGGAATTTTATGCTTCTATCAGAATGACATCTCCCCATTCATAAGGAAATGGAAGAACTTGGAAAAAATTATACTAAGTGAAGTGAGCCAGATCCAAAGAAACATGGACTCTATGGTTTCCCTCATAGGGAATAATTAGTACAGGTTTAGGCTAGTCACAGCAGAGGATCACAAGAGCCCAATAGCTATGCCCTTATAAACACATAAGATGATGCTAAGTGAAACGAACTCCAAGTTATGGAAATGAGTGTTATATCACTGTTGTAATTACTTTCAACATGCCATATGAAACCACAGCTTCTTTTGTTGATGATCCTCTTGTATCCCCTTCCTGTGGTTGTCCCCACACTATCACTGTATATCATCTGAGTACCCTGGATACTATATATACTGGTAGTAGAACTAGGAAAGTGAAAGGAAATATCAAAATTGAGAGACAAAGAATAAAAAGACAAATGACTCCAAAAGCAATACTTGCAAAACCATTTGGTGTAAACTAACTGAACAACTCATGGAGGGAGAAGGAAAGGGGGAGGGGGAAAGAGGGAATGAGGGAGGAGGTAACAAATAGTACAAGAAATGTACCTATGGCCTTATGTATGAAACTGTAACCTCTCTGTACATCACTTTGACAATAATTATTATTAAAAATTTTAATGTGATTTGTTATAACCAGGTGAAATTATTAGACAGCTGGAATCAGTAGGTATCATTCAAATAGAAAAAAAGATATAAAATCTATCAATCTAAAGTAGTATCCCTAAAAAAAAAATAGGACAAGTAAAACAATTCAGGATAAATAAATATCATAAATGAAAATAGAGTGAAAAGAAACCTAAATAGTGCTCAAAACACACTTAGTTCATGTGTTAAATGTAAGGCATTATGACTGTGTTTAAAAGAAAAACCTTCCATGCATATCACTTTTTAAACATTTTCATATTTAATACACAGTGGAAAAGCATCATTCAAACTATGGGAAAATCTTTGTGCTTGTATAGTAGTTATGTGATAGTTATATAGTGTAGCTTTTATCACCTTAAATTTTGCAAATGGGGTTACAGACTTATATAATTCTGTCGTACGAAACATGATTTTTAGGCAAGCACTAGTGAGGTAAAAACCTATAACTTTAACAACACAGAAGGCAGAGATCTGAGGGTCATAGTTCAAAGACAGTCCATGCAGACAAATCTAAGAGACTCTGAGCTCTAATTAATAAGCAAAATATAGTGGAACTGGAGGTATGGCTCAAACAGTAGAGCACCAGCTGTGAGCGGAAGGGCTGAGAAAGAGTGAAAAGTGTTGAGTTCAAACTCTAGTATTGGACAAACAAAAATAGCCTCAGTTGTAGCCACCTTAATTAGTAGTAAATATGATAATGAACATCTAAATCACAGATGATCCAGACCATTAAGTACTATATAACAGCAAAAGTAAAGTCAAATAAAAAAATTAGAGATTTAATAATTTTCCAAAAGATAAATGTGATATCATTTCCAATGAACTATTACATAATGAAGAACATTCATAAGAGTTTTAGCCATGACTTATATATCTGAAAATTGTTGCGTTCTGCTGTATTATCTTTGTACAAATCAATAGTAGATTTTCAGAACAACAAAATAACATTATTTCATATTTTATAAATCTAGGTATTTCGGTGGTTTATGTTTGGCCAATTTAGAGTGATGACAATATCATCTGACTTTCTTAATAGAGTGAAGAATAAATCACTATAGTCATCACAGGATTGATTTGCCAACAGCATCTCCCTCCTACCACCCCCATGCCCAGCTGGCAGAGTGTTGTCTAATTTGTAAATCCCAAGATATATTCCTGTCTTTTTGAAGAAGTCACATTATTTATTTTCATACAGACATTAATTTTGTTCCAGTTTTTCTTCTGTAAGTAATTAGAGTGTCTTGAATTTGGCCATCATTCATTTGGAGTGTATAAATCCCTCTACAGTTTGAACTGTCTTTCTAGATTGGACCTATTTTAAGTGTCTTTATCCTCCCTCTTCACACCTCTTAGGACATGTAGTTGAAACAGCCAAATCTTTATCTTCCAAATTCCGAGTACCAGTTTGATCTGCATTGTCAACTGGAGTAACTGGCTGATGATATGGAAAAGAATTACTCTGTGTGTGTGTGTGTGTGTGTGTGTGTGTGTGTGTGTGTGTGTGTATATGTATTACAAGAGGTGCTTACCTTGTAACAACAAAATGTAAAACATATTTTCATAGTCTCATCATATTATGTGTTACTTTTTACTATCTCTTGTTTTCTGTGCATCAGTAACAATATTACTGGGCTTTGTTGCAGATCACAGAAAATGCATTTCTCTTCTTTAGACATGTTGTCTCTGGATTATCATCATTTATTTATGTTTTACCTCAATGTCATCTGGCATGGGGAATAGTGTAGGAATATCTCCTAATATGTACATTTCTCTGTTCTTTTTGACATGTGTCATATTAATTAGAATCTTTTCTATGTGGAACCTGTTGTGATTCAATTTGACAGGCCTAGCTCTAGGACCCTGGCTATACAAGCAGGCAAATGAAGAGTCAATAAAAGAAATTATACTTGGTAATTGTTTCAATGAGATTATGTGACTCAAAGTCATCTAAGAGACTTATCAACCAAATATCAGAATAGGCAACTTCTCTGCCCTAAAGCTATATAAATTGTGTTGCATGTGGGGCTTCTGACCTGCTAAGAGAAGAAAGGCTAATCAAGTTTATTTATGAGTGTGTATGCATGTATTCCTCACCTAGTAAACCTGCAAGATAAGTAAGCCTCAAGACACAAAGTCTGGGTGATGCTATCTGAAATAGATTAGTTTGAACTTAGCTGTGGCTTAGGACTCCTCAAACTGTGAGTCATTATCATTTTCTTTAAGTGTGGATTGGAGTTCTATTACTTCCTATCAGAGAATAATATTTTACTTTCAGAATATATTTGAATTATTTACCACACACAGATATAATCAAAGATCATCAATATTTAGTTTGGAAAGTTTTCACAAACTAAACATTCTCCTAAAATAACCCCCCCACACACACATTAGGGAGTGAAATACACTTACAATTCCCCATACATCCTTTTGCCCCTGCCAGTTACTGCTATTTCTAGAAATATGTATAAACCAGGCAGCAGTGGCTCACATTTCCAACTACTTAAGAGGTTGAGATTTGATGATCATGGTTCAAAGCTACCTTAGTCAGGAAAGTTCATGAGACTCTTACCTCTGTGTATGTTCTGCTTTGCTTTGTTTTGAAAGAGGCTGCCATGATTTACCTCAGCCTGGCATTGCCAAAGTGTCATCCTGCCTTCTGCCTTAGCTAGCCTACTGAGTGCTAGGATAATAGGGATGTGCCACCAATTACAGAGTACTCTCTCTCCCTCTCCCTATCTCTTTCTCTCTCTCTTTCCCTCCATCCCTCCTTCTTTGACACATTCATAGTAAACTGCTGACATCATGATGCTTTTTGTTGTTGTTATTGTTTTGCATGTCTTTGAGTAAAAATCTTCTTAGGAAAAATTGACCTATAATAATATATTCTACTATTCCATTCTAGTTAATCCTATAACTCTTCAGTACCTAATGTGTATCTACATTTTTAAAATTCATAGTATCTGGGTAGATTTTTCTAAAACTAAAAGCATACAGCAACGGAATGTGCATGCATGGCACACACACACACACACACACACACACACACACACACACACACACCCCAAGTATTTAATAGTTCCATTTTAAACAATGGTTTCACTTTTCTTTTCACTTTGAAAAATATTGGAAATATCAAGAATATTCATTTTTATTATTTCCTGATGATATGTAAAGAGTCAGGTTAACCTACACCTTCAATGTTTTCTTGGGGATTATTTGTAGCAGGATTTTCTCTGGGTGGCTAATATCAACGCTACCACTAAGAGCCAATGGGATAAGTGAGTGATGACTAGAAAGGCAGAACATCTTTTTAGGAGATTAAAAATGCAGTCATTAGGCCTTCAGGTATTTGAAAAGGAGTCAAAAAATCAGTATCTAAGCAGTCTTTGATTCATTGTATGTATAAAATTCAAATAATTTAAGTGTTTATTTTTACCTAAGCTGCTATTCTTACTTAAAGCGTCTAATAGGTTCAAATTATTTCTATAAAAGAAGTTTTTTATGTTGATGAATATAGAACTGTTTTTAACTAGGAAATAAGCCATTTCACTTATGTCATCAGTAGGACTTATATCTGAGAGTAAAACCTATACCCACAACACATGCTATTGTTTTTCTGGTTGAACACACATACTACTGTATACCTTGATCCAGCTTCATAGCTGTGAAGCTGTGAATTCACAACAGGACTCTTTTTTAAATTTAGGTTTTATTGTAAAGATGATGTACAGAGGGGTTACAGTCACATAATTCAGTGTTACCCTCCCTAATTTTTTCCCATTTTCTCCTTCCTCCTCCTCTCCTCCATAAGCTGTATAATTCATGTATAGTGAAGATTCTTAGTGTGGCATCTGGGTATTACTTCCTAATGAAATGGCTAATTTCATATTGTGCCTCAGAGTTTATTTTGCCCTAGGATCTGTGTTCATAGGGTTCTTTTCCCCTGCACAGTTTGCCTTATTTTACATGGCTGTCTGAGCCTCCAACTTTGACCTTTCATACATTATATAATATGTGTTTGCTCAGTAAAAAAAAAAAAAAATGTTTACTTGCTTGTAGTTGTCTTGGTTTTCCTATAGATAGTCCTTATTAATGAGATTGTGCTTAGCACTCAGAGGATTACATGAGACTTTAGTATACAAAGAAATTGAATTTTCATGTGAAGGATAATTATAAAATCTACTCAAAATAAAAAAGACTAGAACAGGTCAAAGTTCGAACAAGAATATTGATTGGCTCTCCAGCCACGAACTGTGATCATAGTGTCTTTGAGTTCACTCAGGCAGTCAGTCACTTCATCTTTCCCATTGTCAATCCATAAACATTAATCAAGCACCTTTAGCCCTGCTCAGAGAACTAAGAAAACTAAATTGAAGGTGATAAAGTCTTTGCCTTCATGGGAGCATCAGCTGGTATAGAGCAGTCTAAGAGCACAAGGAGTATGGCATGAGTGTAGAGCATAAGGAAAAGCCTTAGAGGGACAGGTAAATGGTAAGTGTGACAGTATCAGAGAATTCTGGACTGCCAGAGCCTTCAAGGCTTCAAGGCTTAGTCAATATTTTGAATTAAATTTTTGCATATGATTAGAAGCCAAAGGGACAACTTTATTACGGGGTAACAAGTTAATCGAGATAAGCTTTATGGTCTATACTGATTGATTGATCTTAGATAGACTTTCTCCATTTTCTCAGCCCAGACTCATTTTTTTCTTTATTGTCAAAGTGAAGTACAGAGGGGTTTCATATGTAAGGCAGTGAGTACATTTCTTATACAACTGGTTACCTCCTCCCTCATTTTTCCCCCAGACTCTTTTTAGGGAATTTCCTTGAGAAAACTTCCAAGTTTTCTTTTTGCCTCTTTGATATTCAAATATTTTTTTCTGAATAATTACTTATTTATTGTCAAAGTGATGTACAGAGGGGTTACAGTTTTCATACGTAAGGCAGTGGAATATTTTTAAAAGCCAGTTACCCACATTAGGATACAGGATAGCTTTTCTTCAGTACTTACAGGCAGTCCTTTGAAATGGAAAATAGAAAGGATTGACTCCCTACTTCCCACACTTAGTGGGAAGATAGGAAGAGTCTAACCTTAAATTGGGCCTTAACTTGAAGTTGTCAAACTTCCTCTTCCCTTAAGGACAGATAGCATTTACTGTCCCTTTAAGTTTGGTCATTAGCAAACACCTATGGCCAGAGTTCCCACCTCAGCTGAGAAAAACCCTCCAGTCACTGATGATAAAGTAGAATTGAGCTGAAACTGAGTTCTTTTCTGAGCATTTTTTTTTTTTTTTTGGCCAGTTCTGGGCCTTGGACTCAGGGCCTGAGCACCATCCCTGGCTTCTTCCTGCTCAAGGCTAGCACTCTGCCACCTGAGCCACAGCGCCCCTTCTGGCCGTTTTCCATATATGTGGTGCTGGGGAATCGAACTGAGAGCTTCATGTGTAGGAGGCAAGCACTCTTGCCACTAGGCCATATTCCCAGCCCTACTGCAGTCTTCTTGAATAAACTCAGTATTGCTTTTTTAACTGTTTGATGCAATTTAGCTCTAGTCTTGATAAAAACAAAGGACTAATACTGTGGAGGAGAGAATGTACCCAGTCTAGTGGTTTCAGGAAAATTTTCACAGAAGGCCTGCTCTGGGATCTGGAAATTATAGCAATCAGTTACAAATGGTTGTGAAGTTGTTTCAGAGACTGGAGGAAGACAGGTGTCCTCGCTCCATGAAAGGAAAAGGAAATTTAAGTGACGTTGAAGTCTGAAGAAGCAGCATGCCACTTACAGTGAGGTCATCCAGTAGGGGTCAGCCCATACAAATCGTAACAGGATTGTTCAAACATTCAGGCAAAATCCAAGGCAAATGACATCACCATACTGGGCATACAGTAATATGAGGTTGACATGGCTCTATTGAACTTTGGGAAAAGTTAAACTTTGTAGTGGTCATGTGGGCACTGGCTACATAAATTGATATGAGGGTAGATTTGCAGGCCAATACAAGAACAGAAGATGTGGCTTTATTCAGATGGAAGTAGACATGTGGAGCAAGTGCATAGACTTTAGAAATGAATGAGGCAAAATAGATCATGTTGGAATATATTAGATTGCAGTGATAAGAGAGAAGTAGCAACAGATAACCCCAGGTTTGCATTGCACATGAGCAGAACTATTGCTCATTGAAAATAGAATTGTAACAGTGCTGTACAGGAGCAAGGATGCGCTGGAGAAAGTACACGGAAAACTGAAAAATCAAAAGAAAGTCCTGAACAATTAAGGAGAATCAGGGAAGGAAAATGTGGATTTCCTAGTAATTATACCTGGGGGTGATCTGATTAGCATGAAAAGCAATGGGAATCCCTGCCCCTCCACCAAAATACAACAAACAAAAACTTTCCCTCTTCTCATGAAAGCAGACTTACCACAGTGTGTTTTTTTTTTTTTTTCATCCACTCAGGAAAAACAAAAATTTACTGAGTATCAACTCAGTACCAGATAGAAAAACTCGTAATTATTAGAATTGTGTATATCCTATCTACTTTCTTTATCTGATGCCATCTATACCTTCTTTTCTTCTTATTGATAATTTTTTATAGATTGCTACAAGAAAACAATGGCTGGCCATACGGCATGATTTTGCAGGGGACATTTTGCACTTACATTTTCTTTTTTTTTAATATCCATTCAGCTTTTAATTATGTTACCTTTTATTTTACAATATATTTCAAAAATGCCATTATAGTTGCCTTAACTGCTCTATAAGACCTGGAGAAAAGAACACTTAGGATCAGAACACATAAACATCAAGCTGAAATACCTACTTGTACTGAACCATTGCTACCAAAAGGTTAGTTTAAAAAAAAATAAGCAGATGTGTGGCAAGATAAAATAAACACTTGTTAAAACAGAAAGTAAACATCACTTTAATGGTTATAGAAAGGAGGTGGTTTTGTTTTGTTTTGTTTTTCCAATACACCTGGTCTGGTAGCAAGTAGTAGTATGTATTTAAAGGAGTATGTGCCCTGAAACCTTATATTTTGTTTGTGTGTATCACTTGAATTAGAGACCAGACACATGAAAAAAATATATTGTTCTTGAGACCTTCAATACCTCTCCCTTCAGAAGAGCAACTGTTAGTGAACTCAAGATCTTAACTGATGATAATATTTTATAATTACTTTTCTCCAGTAACATTGGATGCTTTAAATTTTCTCTAAAAGAGAAGCAAAGAAACCCTCCAGGGTCCAATTTCCACTTCACATTTCCAAGTAGTAAAATAGCAGCTGTACATGGTAATAAAAATGAGATTCAATTTTTCCCTATTAGTTTTTTTAACATGAAAACGTTGGATTTAGCCAAGCTTCAAAAAAAAATCTTAGCTGTATAATATTTTATAACTTATGACAAAGCATTGCATACATGTGATTTGCTCTGCCCTATCAGGAAAAATACCCCATGTGTGTGATGTGGTGTGGTGTGGTGGTGTGTGTGTGTGTGTGTGTGTGTGTGTGTGTGTGTAGAGAGAGAGAGAGAGAGTTCTGTTTCTTACCTTCACTGAAGTCATTGTCTGATTTGACATGAGAAACAAGATTAAATGACCAATGCTGATTTCCTTATAAGCAATAATTTGGGTCTGTTTTTTCATTCAGTACAACTGCATGCAGCATTTTCATAATAAATCACAAAATGCAATGTAGAGAACCACTTATTGAATTGGCTGCTGCCAGGCAATTCGCATTTTAAAGTCACATTCTACCAAGAGTGGCACTATGGCTTTATAGGCATTTAATTTTTGTTTTCTTTGTTCAAGTCTGTCAGTTCTTTGCTTCTATTGTTTTCTTCTAGCAGGACCTAGTGTGTAATCACAAAGGTCAAGAGAGCACTTAGAATGACATGGTGTACTTCACTCTCAAGAGCTGATATAAACCAAAGTGAACAGAAGTCAACTAGAACCACATTTGGTCACACTCAAACAGTTCCAAAAGCACTTTGCTACTACACATTTCCTCCTTTTTAACTGTTTCTTTGTTAACCTCATTAAAATTAGAATTAATAAGATTGCAAAGAATTTTTGTAGATTTGTATTTTTAAGGGACTGTTACGTTCAAACATATTTCCATTTGCAAAATGACATCAGTAATGTCCTTTCTATAAACATTGTTGGCAAAACAAAAAAGGCACAGATGGACAGGCATGGGGGAAAAAGGGGACAAGAAATGTTTTCAAGTTTCAGTGAAGAATACCAAAGCATGTACCATTCATGAAGAAAAACAGAGAAAATGTTCAGTAATTCATGCACAGCTCGAGCTCTGATAAAACTTCTCCAGAAAGATCCTGAGGCTTGAAGAGAAAATGAGTCTTCCTAATTACATGCTCCATGTAAAATAAAATATAAGGCTGCACATACAGGTTTGGTTTTAATAGTGGACCCATGTTTTTCTTTTTCAAATGTGAGGCAATTAAACAAAGGAAAACAAAACCAATACAGCTTCATAAACAAATTTCACCTGTAGCCTCTGACTTTTTTTCTTTTTACCACTCAGTGGAAAAAAATGTAAAATGCAGCATACACAATTATGTAATCTAAAACTTTTCATGATAACTTATTGCAAATTGCACTTGACAGTTCACCACAACAATGGAAAACTGGACCCTTGTTGGTTCAGACAGTCCTTGAGTCCCAAACGGGAGATGAAGTCACCAGTAAAATGATCTGGATAAAGTTTGCAGCTGTGCTTAGCCAGCTAGCTCCACCCTCTGGGTGTGAGCCAACTAGGGATATTGCTTTGTCCTGCTCCTTTGAGGGACTCTCATCCTCAGGCAGGTAGTCCGGCAGCTCTGTATTCTCTTCTACTTCCACAAGAGTATCTTGGAATGGTACTAGTATCTCTTCCCCACTTTCACTTTTCACAACTTGCTGAGCTTTCATGACCTTGGTTGATGCTATTGCGGATGCCAAAGCCTCCGCTTTCAAATCTGAATGGATTCGCACCACACATCTTTGAACAGCCATTTGAAAAGTAAAGCTGATGACACCTTTAATTTTTAACAAAGCCTCTTCACATAGATTTCTCAGAGACGTATCATCAAGACCATCTATATGGGGGCTGGGGATATAGCCTAGTGGCAAGAGTGCCTGCCTCGGATACACGAGGCCCTAGGTTCCATTCCCCAGCACCACATATACAGAAAACGGCCAGAAGGGGCGCTGTGGCTCAAGTGGCAGAGTGCTAGCCTTGAGCGGGAAGAAGCCAGGGACAGTGCTCAGGCCCTGAGTCCAAGGCCCAGGACTGGCAAAAAAAAAAAAAAAAAAAAAAAAAAAAAAAAAAAAAAAAAAAAAAAAAAAGACCATCTATATGTAAAACCACTGTTTTGGCACGTTTGTTTATAGTTCCCAGAAAAAAACTGAGTTTTCCTTCGACGAGAATTCATTTCATTAAAACTATCACCATCTGCCATGTTGGAGGATTGAAGAATGTCATAGATTTCAGAGGCCAGGAGCTTTGTTTCTCCTGGAGTTGTAGTCTTCTGTATAACATTTTGCAAGTTTAACATCATACCCAGTTCTCCTTTCATCTTTTCTCTGTTTGCACGACACTCTGCCAAGTATCGAAGAGCAAGCAACGCTTAGTGGACGACAGAGGGGTTGGGATGGTCCATAAATAAAATAAGGCCAGGCAGACATCCCTGATCCTGGACAATGGCTCTTCTATTGAGTGGATCTGCTGCAGGATCCTGTAACTGGTTAACTACTGACAGAGCATCAGGTTCTTCGTTCATGGTGGAGGGGGAGGAGTTCATCTTTTATGTCATGCACATGAAGAAAATCTTCTTACATTCGCTCCAAAGGCCTAGGCGTCCACATGCAGTCGCAGCATCGGGGAAAGGCTGGAGGAGGGAGCGGGAGCCAGGCGGCACAGGGTGAGTCCCCGCGGAGGAACCGCGGCCTCACTCCAGGAGCCCAAGTGCCAAGGCCTGCATTTACATTTTCACTGAAGCTTTATATTAATCTCATCAGCTCAGAAAAGTGTGAATGTACCCTAGATCTAGGGAACCAATCCAAGTAGGCCAATAAGTCTTGAATTGTCTGAGCCTGAAGGCTGAGATTGTACCCACTGAAGTTATCACTCTGAAATATATGAAAATTACAGTGCATTGGCCAGATTCACCAACTGTTCACATATACATCATCTGTAATGTCTTGGATGGATAGTCATCCTAACTGGGAAACAACATTGGAAATAGTAACATTCATGTCTTGTTCTATAACTTGTGTTATTTTAAAGTGTTGGGCTCCGGCTATACCTTTGAGGGGCGGTCCTGAGCGGCCACCCCTTCTCCTGCCCTGGGCTGCCTGGCTGTTAGCCACTCCTACCTTTTCCCCGGGTCCAGAACCCGAAAGGTGGCTCCAACCAGCCCCGCCTCCCATCTTGGAGCACGAGTATGTCAAAATGACGCTGGGGGAGCCCAGGGGAGTGGTACTGTGGGATGTGATGACCACCCATAGAAGAAGTCCCATGATGTCACTGTGATGGACAGCTCATAATCAGCCTATCACTGTGCCTACTTAGCCACTCCAAATCCCTCCCCTTCGTGCCGCCATTACTGCTATAAATGTGGCTGTTTTTCTCTGAGTAAACCGTAATTCCAAGAAGCTTTCCCTGAGAACACCCGTGTGTCCTGCGTCCTCTTTAAGCGTGGGGGGGGGGGGGTCTTATGACTACACACACCCAAGGCTTGCACGTGAGTCCACACTGTAGCTGCTCTACCCGCGGGATAGGGCGGATATGCGCGAGGGTGAAAGGGGCTCACACATTAAAGCACAAGGCATAGTTCATTTACCCATAAATACTATTTAACATTATTTGAATTAACACTCACCCTTTCTGATCTTAGAGCTACAAACATTTAACTACCCAGTTGATTGGTTAATTCATCTTCCCCTAATGTTCCCAGCAAGCAAACTTGACAGACTATTACCTTACTTGTAAATGGATTATTTGGTGTTTTAAAGTTACATTACATGTGATTTGACTTAACATGACCTATAACTAAATAAACAGTTTAAAAGCCATATGCCAGCTTACTTTGCTATTCTATTGATTTTCAGTTAGTGCCTTATGACACACAGCAAGATTTTCGGAAGTAGCTCTTTTCACACTACTGAGGTATGATACTTTCTTTACAAAATTAGGACTTATTTGAAGTCAGATCATAGATCAAATCCATTTTTTTTTATTTTACCCTTAAGTTAAGGTGGGTAACTTGAATTGAAGTGCCAGACTTTGAAGTCAGGCCCCACTTTACCACGTGAACCCCATTTTACCACGTGAACCCCATTTTACCACGTGAACCCCATTTTAGAATCGAACCCTGAGCCAATCAGATTTGTATCTGTGTCCTAATCTTGCTTGCTTGAACAGCTGATTGTTGTAACCTTGTTCTTTACCTTTATAAGCCCTGTGTAATCACAGCTGGGGGCTTCCTCCTAACCTCCACTGTGTCGGTGGGTAGGATGAGGCCCGAGTTGCAGCTCGCTTAAATAAAGCCTTGCCTTGCTTTTGCATTTCGGAAATGTCTGAGTCTCGGGGGTCTTCTTGGTGGTGGTCTTGCGACTTGGCACAACAGAATGACTGTTTTGAGTCAGTCTTATTGTTTGTTAAATATTTACACATAACTAGAAAAAAGGGCTGCTTAAATAATGAAAATTAATAATAAAGTTTCTAAGGCTCAAAATTTTCATTGCCATTTTCAATAGCAGATTCTGAATTTTTCAG